>NW_026126461.1:6012500-6612500 GCF_943737965.1 Phodopus roborovskii
CATACATCATTTCTCTGTGTGTACTGGATCATCTTCTTTTACATCTTGCATTTGCATCTTGACACTGTTTCAATGCTTTATACAGCTCATCACTTTTGTCTGTGGAGTCTTTTTGTTAACATGATCACTTCTAAGGCATGTACTTTTATAGACAACATCTCTAATATTAAGTCAGTAAAACCATTCTTAGCCATGTATAAAACATTTCCCATGTGAACTTTTAGTATTTTTATGTTTTGATTTTGATCCATCTGAATTTATTCTTCTATTGGGGTAGAATTTAACTTCCCCTCCAAATAAAAGGCCAGTTGCCCCAAACTCCACTTGTTTGAAATACACATTTACAGGTGTCTGTGTAGACCCTTACTGACACTCAGTTTTAGCTATTGTATCTGAATAACTCAGGGTTAGTGCTGAAGGCAACAAGTGATTGACTAAATGCCCTTAACTATGCTGGTTTTGCAGCTGAACATCATAAGCACATGGCCTTTATTCAAGTGCTTGGACATGTAGGATTTTCCCTCTTCTTCCCATTACCACAGCGTTGGCTTTTTAATAATAGAATGGATGGCTTATGATATTGCTATATAGCTTTTCCATGTGACTTGAAACATTTTGTCCTGGAGAGAGGCTTAGGAATCAAACAAAACTTAAAAGTCTCAGAAAGTAAACAACTCACAAGTCTTAGGAATCTCCTGAAACTTAAAAGATACATATATCCCTTCCCCAAGGTCATATGAGCAATAACAGTTTTACTCAGGGGAAGAGACTCCCCAAGGACCCACACCTAAGCTGCTTACAATTTGTGAATGGAGCTCCAGGTGAGCAATTTTCATGAATCATCACCCATGCTGAGTAGGGCTTTTTGATGATGCAACATGTTGAGTCTCCCAAATCCCTGTAATAACACCTGTTTGTGATTTTTTTATGCCTTAAGGATCTTCAGTTTATGATTAGTAAAAAACAACTCACAAAACATATAAACTTTTACATTGTCTATGCTTCCTCCCTATTTGAGACTATTTAACTAAATGAACATTTGAAGTTGTCCAGGTTCCCAGATTCTGGCACTGTGTGGCATCAAGATGCTTAGAAACAGTTTATACAGGTAAGAGTTGGGTGTTCACCTTGGTCTGTGGACTGTGAGGTTTCACTTGGTGCTGGCAGAACAGTTTGAAAATTGTAGAAGCAACAGTTTGCCAAACTGGCCTATTGAGGGCTGGGTCAGAAGTCCAAATTCCTTATAATTCTCTTTGATGATGTCTGCTCAGTGAGAGCCTGTTGTTAGTGAGATTTTCTCATTATGATCCCCAAAGTACACAGACTGAATCCTCATGGGCTATTTCCCTTGTTCAACTAGCTCAGAATCCAGATCCTCTGGGGCCTGGTCCTTGGCCCAGTCATTCATGTTTGATGAGCTCATTAGAAACTCAGTAACGATGCAGAGTCTCCTGCAAATTAGCAGAGGTTGTCTGGAGGTGGAACCCAGGGGAGCAGCTACTTCAGGGATGGAAAATTAGTTCAGTGTTGTTAGTGCACAGCCCAGAGAGATGGATGCCTCATTTCCAATAGGGACAGAGCAGTGGGCAAGCGGCCAAAGGTGACTTTCAGGTGGAAAGTGTGCTGGGCTTTGTGTTCAGAAGATAAGTGCTGGGCCCTGGTTCATCCCTGGCCCTGAACTCTCTGGAAAGACACAGAACAAACCCAAACACTAGTGTTTGGCTCACAGTGTGTTGAGATGAGAGGCTGTGTGAGGTTATTTTTAGCTTGAATTTAGAATTACATCAGGAGGGATTAGTATATTTCAGAATATGAATTTGATTATAGCAGTTCAAAAATAATATTAGAACCACCCCTTCATGTCTGGAATGAAGTCAGCTTGGCATGATGAATGACCTTATTGATATAATCTTGAATTTGCATTGCAAGAATTTTATTAAGAATATTGGTGTCAGCTGGGCATTGGTGGCGCACACCTTTGATCCCAGCACTCAGGAGGCAAAGGCAGGTGGATCTCTGTGAGTTCAAGGCCAGCCTGTTCTACAGAGCTAGTTCCAGGACAGGTTTCAAAGCAATACAGAAAAACACTGTCTTGGAAAAAAAGAAAGAAAGAAAGCAAGGAAGGAAGGAAGGAAGGGGAAAAAAAAGAAAGAAAAGAATATTTATGTCTATGTCCATCAGGGGATCTGTGTGTGTGTATGTGTGTTGTACCTTTATCTGATTTTTTTAATGAAAATAATATTGGCTTCATAAAAATATTTTTGAAGCCTTCCTTTCCTCATGGGAGATGTCATTCTGTAAATACGTTTCTCTTATTGGTTAATGAATAAAGCCCTGTTGGCCACTTGGGAAGCAAAATTGGTGGGACTGGAGACAAGGAGGATTCTGGGAGATGTAGTAGGGGAGAGTCAAGATGTAGGGACTTGAGAAGAAGATCCGGACCCTCTCTCCGGTAAGATAAGACCACATGGAAATACTTAGATTAATAGGAATGGGTTAATATTTAAGACAGAGTGAGCCAATATGAAATGCTAGTAACAGGCCAACAGTTTTATATTCTAATACAGCATCTCTGTGTGTTATTTGACTCAGCTCTGGGACCAGGCTGGCAGGAAAACTGCTTGTAATAAAAATGGTGCCTACAACGTGGAGTCCAAGAACTTTTACTTAAAACTTGACAAAAGCTTAAAAAGGGATTTTAGAAACAAAAGAGCAGAGACAAGCAAAGCTTCTTAGTAGCAGCATTTTTCTGGGTTGAACTCTGTTTTTCTAGAGACAAGCAGAGATTTGCATGGCTCCTTTAAGGGAGGTTTCCTGACTCAGGATAAGCAGCAACCCTGCTAACAACTTAATGGTGTGTATGAGAGCTGGCAGTGGCAGTGACCACATCTCCAAGCCGGCAGCATGCAGCTTGATGGGAGCACAGCTCTTGTTGCTGGCGGTAAATGTAGCCCTGCCATTGAAGAGACCACAGCTAATATAGCTGTGGCTTTCATTTTGGCAATGTTTTTAGCAGATAAAAGACTCATGGCCAGAAGGAGATAAAGATTTACCATAAAGACAGATTCAGATTAAGGAAAAACTTCTAAAGGTTTACAGTGTGTTTCAAAATATACGTAGGCTTGGAATTGAAAAAGAAACAGGATAAAGTGGTTTAAAAAAGTAGAGAGTAGCTGGGTGTGGTGGCACACGCCTTTAATCCCAGCACTTGGAAGGCAGAGGCAAACAAATCTCTGATTTCAAATCAAACCTGGTGTACAGAGTGAATTTCAGAACAGACAAAAAGTACACAGAGAAACCTTGTCTAAATAAATGAAAAATAGAAGTAAAAGAAATAGAGTAATAAAAAAAGCCATGTAAAAATGAAAAATACACAGAATCTGGATACTGTATACTATTGTGTTGTCTTTGTATTGTTTGACTGCTGAGGAAATAGCAACAACTGTTAAAAGAAATGCTGCTGGATTAATATATTTTTAAAAAAATGCTTTGATTCCAAAATTTAAGTTCAAGAACAGGTTACTGGGGAAAAGGATTTCTAATTTTGTTTCTACCAAAAATGAAAAGCTGTGGATCCCTTCTAGACTAACATGGTTTGATCAAGCAAGACCCCTGAATCAGTGTCCCAGGTGATCCAACATTCAAAACAGCTGGAACAAGGCAGCCTTGCAGACCACTACAGCCAGGATTTCTATATCTTCTTAGGATTCCCATGACAGCTCCCCGTCCCAGCAGGAAGCTGTTTGGAAAGAACGATGCCCAACAATCTTTACCTCCAGAGTTGAATATATTTTTTTTAAAGTCACAGCTTCAATCTCATGGATAGAGATCTGGTTCTGTTTAAATTATGTATTTCATCTTGGTTTATTTTTGGTAAGTCATTTGCACTTATAAATTCACCAATTTCTTATGATTTTCCAATTTAATGGAATATTGGTTTTTAAAGGTATTTATTTATGCTTTTCTTAATGTCATTGTTGTTGTCTGTAATCTCTCCCTTCTCATTTCTAATTTTATTAATTTGAGTCTTTTCTCCTCCTTTTAATTTGTAGAAGGGTTTGTCATGACCATCTAAATAGACAAAAGAAGGCCTTGCAAAATCCAACATTTCTTCATGAAAAAGGCCTGGAGGGCGCATAGCTCAACATAATAAAACCTATCTACAATAACAAACCTATTCTCAACATCGTATCACACTTAGTAGAGGAGATCCCAAAGCATTCATACTAAGATTGGGATTAACACAAGAGTGTCCATTCTCTCTACTTCTATTGAATATGGTGCTTGGAGTCTTAGCTAAAACAATAACAGAAGAAAAAGAAATAAATGATAGAAAGAAGGAAGATACAAAGGAAGAGAAGTCAATATGTTCCTACTAGCAGATGATATGCACAAAACTCAACTCCAGATGTATCAAGGCCCTCCACAGGAAAAGGTGGGTTGTATACTTGGACTCACAGGTGTAGGTAAAGGCTCAGGTCTTTGATAACACAGGAAATAAGGCCAACAATTGACAAATGCATTCATATGAAATTTTAAAAGCTTACATGCAGCATAGGAAACGGTCATCTGAGTGAAGAGAGAAGGAGAAAACCCTCTCAGCTATTCGTCTGACAGGATCAGTATGTAGAGTATACAGAGAGCTAAACAAAATCTAAATAGCAAGAAAATAAACAACAAGAAAATAAACAAAAAATGGAAACTAGACATAAAGCTCTCAAAAGCAGAATGACAACTGGTCAATAAACACTTAAATTGTCTTTAACATCCTTAGCTACCAGGGAAATGCAAATCAAAACTATTTTTACATTCCATCTCAACTCAGACAGAATGGGCATCCCCAGAAATACAAATGACAACTAATACTAGCACTTACTAGGTTATAGGAATAGGGGAACCCTGATACACTGTTGGTGGGAATGTTAACTATATACTGTGGAGATAAGTTCACTGGTCTCTTAAAACACTAGAAATGGATCTTCCTTATGACCCAACTATACCATCCCTGCACATAGACACAAAGGAATTTATTCTACTCCAGAGACTCTGACCCATCCTTTTCACAATGACCAGGAAATGGAAGCAACCTAGTTGTCCATCAACTAACTAATAAATACTGGAAGTGTAGTACTTTTGCACAATAGAATATTGCTCAGTTATAAATTAAAATTATAATACAAATGGATAGACCTGGAAATGACTGAAATATTATTTTAACGAGACAAAGATGTGTTAAATTTATTTATGCTGCAGAATATTGCTTTACCTGTGTAAAGGTGTGTTATATTTGTTTATGCTGTATTTGTTTAATTATGTAAGGCTGTGTTGAATCTGTTTCACCTTGTCTGCCTAAGGCACCTGATTGGTCTAATAAAGAGCTGGATGATCAATAGCTAAGCAGGAGAAAGGATAGGTAGGGCACTGGCAGAGAGAATAAATAGGAGGAGAAATCTAGGCTCAGGAGAAATGAGAGGAGAAGGAGGAGAGAATGAGGGAGACCATCTGGGGCCAGAAGCCAGGCAGCCACCAGCCAGCAAACACAAGAAGCCGTGAAAGTAAGATATAGAGAAGGAATGAAAAGTAATAAGGCCCAAGGCAAAAGGTCGATAAAGAGAAACAGGTTAACTTAATAAAAAGCGCTAGCTAGAAAAAAGCTAAGCTAGGCCAAGCATTCAAAACTTAACAGAAGTCTGTCTCATGATCTGGGAGCTGGCTAGTGGCCCAAAAGAAAATCCTGGTACACTGTTCAGCCACCCAATCATGCAGAAGCTGCCGTGTTGTCCAAGTGAACTTCTGTGGTTGTGCTTGCTTAGATAGGTAGTTAGTCAAGTGTACGCAGCCTTGAGAGACACTCCATTTCCAAGGGATATCAGAGCACACGTGGAGACAATCCTATAGGGGCCAGAGAGAGAGAGGGCCCGAGACCAGCTGTGAACTAGAAAAGCTATTTGCAATATATGTAAGATGTAAAGGTTTGTAACGGGTTTACAAAACCCAACAAGAAGGTTCAGCAACTGAGGGGGGAAATTAAATGCTAGTGTGAGGGAAAAGGTTGAGAGGAAGAGCGACTTTGGAGTATTGTCTTTCCCATCCGGGAACTAAACCCAGCCTGGAGCGCAGTTGGAAAGGATCTAAAGTGGATGGGAACAGCTGTGCCCTGGGTCACCAGAGCAGCACTGTGAGGTACTGACCTTAGTAACATGGGTTATTAGGCTGGGGGATATGCTCTGCAGGGAAGGCAACGTTCCTGTTGTGGCTGGGGTGCCATGTCTGCTACAGTAGCAACACCCTGGAAGAAATGCATCACCATTGCCTGGGGCGTGTGGTGTGAAGGAGCAGAGATGTATGCCAAGTGTGTGAAGGCACCACCAACCATAGTGGCAAAGTCGTGGTCACTAAGGAAGTATGTGTACTGGGCAGTGAGGCCACGGGAGTGTGCCCTTTGGGTGCCGTGGCCAACAAGTCTCGAGATCTGCAGAAGCCAAGCAGGAGATACAGGGCAACCGGGGTTTGCAGTTTGAAGTCACAGGAAGGAACACAACTATTATCTTGGCTCCAAGGCAAGCAAGCAGCAGATGTTCCCTTGTATTGAGGCAACAACCAGCCCCTTAGTGCTGTTCAGGTTGGCAACTGATTAAACGAAGACCACCCACATTAAAGGGGAAGTTCTCTTTACCCACTCCGTGGCTGCAATGCCAAACACATCTCCGGTGTCTTCAAATATCTGACCAGTTATGCAAATACCCAATACATGAAACTACCTACCGCACCACGTTAGGCACACGGACATCTCAAATGATGGCATTGAGCAGTGTTGAGATGCACAGTGCACATAGCAGTGATAGGAGGACTCTCAAGGACTGTGTGCAGTGCAAAGAGAGAATGGGCATACTTTCTAGCCTCTGCAGTTATTACCAGGAAGACACACTTGGCCATGCTGTTAATGCCAGGGAAAAATAAGCCATAATATACCCGTAAGAGATCACTAAAGAGCTTACAGATGCACTCAGGAGTTCATGCCTGCACACAGAGACTCACATATGTACCCAAGAGCTCACACCTATACACAGTAGCTCACACTGAGGAACCCAGCTTGTATCCAGGAACTCACACCTGCACCAGGAATTCACACAGTATCCAGTCCTGCACCCTGGAACTAACCCAGTACTCGGGATCCATACATAGGATCTCATATCTGCACCTAGGAGTTGACACCTGCATCGGAGAGCACGCATTTGCAGCCCAGATTCCAAACACAGTTTATACATGACACTGTCAAGGGTTGTCTGCGGTATAGCAACATTGTTGACCATTGTCTGAGATGTTAGCAGAGGAACAGATGTGCCCTGATGATGCACTCTAGCCAGGATGGGGAAGAATGTGTAGAACACCTCTTAGAGTTCAGGTGGACAGTTTCTGGCCTTGTCATCCACCGGTAGAAACATGGCTGTTGCCTCAAAGTCAGAGAACTTAAGAGCGAAACTAGAGTGTTGTGATGTGTGGCACAAGGAAGGACATAATGCCCAGAGACAACCAGATGCATGTGGGAACACAGCCAACTGCTGCGAGAAGGAAGATGTTACTCTGGCCCCTGGAGGAGTCTTGTCTTTTCTGTCTCTTCGGGTTGGATCATTGCTTACTGGCTCAAACTCCTCCAAGCAGAAGGTGTGCTATTTTTTCAAACTTGAAACATTCAGAAAGGAACATAAAGGGGATAAGAGTCATCTACCCAGGCTTCTAGTGACATCAAGGGTTTTGGATATGCAGAGTTGTGTATGTAGTTGCCATCTGGAGTGTGGTGAGCTGGCCATCTACCCTAGGGAGGTTCCCTATCTTTCTTCCCACATTAATATAGTGAGTTAGAAGGAGCTACAAGGGGCTCCTGGGCTGTGACCAGGAGTGACTGCTCTAATGAGGGACACAGGATATGGGTAGTCCTGAGTTCTCTCGGCTATATTTTTGATGGTTCCTTCAAGGTTTTTTCAGAGGACTGCAGGCTTCCTGCCAACCCATAAAGCAGCAGTTCTCAACCTGTGGGCCATGACCCCTTTGGGGGTCATAGAACAGATATTTACATTATGATTCATAACTAGCAAAATTACAGTTATGAAGTTGCAATGAAAATAATTTTATGGTTGGAGATCACATAACATGAGGAACTGTATTAAAGGGTCACAGAATTAGGAAGGTTGAGAACCATTGCCATAGAAAGTGGATGTCAATGCAGAGATTGGCTATAGCCCATCTTCCATCTCTGGAGCCCAGGGCATTAGTCCCAAGTGCCAGTGGCCAGAACCTCCTTAATTGGCCACTGGAGGCCAAGAGTCACAACACTACTGTGTGTAGAGCATCCTATCCATCAGAGTGACCCCAAGGGCAGGCCCTTCCACACCCTACTAGACATAACAGGAGAGCAGCTGAAGTGAGGAAGTCCTGCCTTTTCTCTTACAAGACCCAGAACCTGCCACAGCCATCTCCTGCACAGCCAGTCTCTTAGAGGGACCCAGGGACCCAGCTCTGCACATATGGCCCTCTTCACTCCATAGCCCAGGAATCCATAGCTGATATGAACAAGGTCTAGAACCAACTGATGTCTGCCTCTCCGTACCCATTACAGACCAGGCTCATCAGCAAGGGGCACGGGGCACAGGGGCGTGTACCCATGTGACCCTGGGATACGCCTGCCTTTTACCTAAGAAAGGTAAGTTCATTGTGTCACCTGTCAGGAGTAGGGGTCCATCCATGTGGGGAGGGGAGAAATGTGGAGTACACCGTGAATGCTCAGGGCCTGCCTCAGGAAATTGACGTATGCCGATCATCCTGGGCTTTGACACAGGTTAGAGAACATATCGTAGGGGACTTATTAAACACCAACTCTGAATGTGCAAGCCGGTGGGCTGAAGGGCTGCAGTCCAACCATCTCACAGGACACTGATGGTGCTTGCTCAGGAGGGACAAGGCCAAGGGGACCACGGGCTGTCCCTTCGTGCAGTGTCTGCCAGCTGTCCCACAGCAGAGCCGGGTTCTCAGCCCATGCCTCCCTCTCCTTGCGCACACATCCTTGGGTAATATTTTTCCCTCAGCAACCTGGGAAGATCAAGCTTGGCCTTGTTCCAACAGGAAACAAAGGACCAACTTTCATTTACACATTACATGCATCGCCACGGTGGTCAGTGCTGTGACCTCTGGCTGGTGTGTCAAGAGTGTGAGCACAAAGCCATTCCGTGCACACCGTTTAGCTCACAGTGAGAAAAATCAGCTATGTAGGGCAAGATGGGCTCAGAAATGTCCTCTGGCCTCCATATCACTCCTGTGTGAGGGTGAACTGAGTTGGGGGAGAGTAGAGAGCACAGCAAATGAGCCCACTCAGACCAGACGAGTGAGTCCCCAAGCCTCCGGTGCAGTGAACAGACACCCTCTTCTCTCTAGCCGAGATGCTCAGTTCCGAGCCTCCCTGCACTGATTTATTGGCCAATAGCATGGTGGTCACAGCCAGCCACTGTGAGGACACCCCTAATCTGCCGATGCTGTGATCACTATGAATTAGAGAAAGTGATGATGAGTGGCCAGAGATGAAGTGGAGCAGGGGGTAGAAGTGGCATTGAGATCTGGAAGGAAACTGTGAGCATGTCCCAAGTATATCTGGAGCCCACTTCAGCTGTTTCTCAGGACATGGGTCTCGGCTGCCCCTTCACCACATTATCCAAAGGCTAGTCATTATCCGGGGACCCTCACATTCTGAAGCAAGCAGAGGATGTGTGCATTGGTTGTTATTGTGGACCAGACTTAGAGCTAGAGCTGTTGAGCATCCTTCAAGGTATGCAGAAGCACAGTGTCAGCATGGTGAGGGCTGTCTCCTACTTTCAGACCCTCCTGGAGAGGACAAGCTCACCCAGCTCCAGGAGGGCAGGAAGTCCTCGTGACCATTTTGAGTCAATGAGGCCTGAGTGCTGAGGGTGGACTTAGTTAAGCAGCTGTAACCAGTAGAGCTGCTCTGGGGTGTCTCTGTGATGAGGTAGGACAAGTGATTAAGAGGCAGGCATGGGGACCTTGAAAGGCTTCTATACTCAGTCACTCATCTCTGGAGGTTTCTCTGTCCTCAGAGCAGTGTCCAGCCTCCTGCAGAGAGAGAGCTCAGTAACACCCTGAGAACTGAGTGAGTCAGAGAAAATGTCGATCATGTGGCAGATCACAGAGGCTGGCGGACTTCTGGATGGCGGCCGCATGTTGAGAATGGGTTGCTGCTGCCTGTGGGACATCCAACAGCACTGGTGAGATCTGCTCCGCCTCGCTGCCTCTGTCTACCTCTCTGCATCTGTCCCCACGCATGGCCACACCAGTCCCCAGAAATGGAAGCCTCTCGGCAGTGCCCTTGCGGGGGTTCGTGCTGGTGGGATTCAGGGGAGGTGCAGAGACCCAGGCCCTGCTCTTCGCTGTCTTCCTGGCTCTGTATGTGGTGACCGTCCTCGGCAACCTCACCATGATCGTGGTCATCACCCTGGATGCCCGCCTGCACTCCCCCATGTACTTCTTCCTCAAGAACCTGTCCTTTGTCGACCTCTGCTACTCCTCCGTCATTGCCCCTAAAGCCATGGCCAACTTCCTTTCCTCCTCCAAGGTCATCAGCTTTGCAGGATGTGCCACTCAGTTCTTCTTTTTCTCCCTTCTGGTTACCACTGAAGGCTTCCTCTTAGCTGTGATGGCCTATGACCGCTTCATGGCCATCTGCAGTCCTCTGCGCTACCCTGTGACCATGTGCCCCATGACCTGTGCCCGCCTGGTTCTGGGTACCTACTGTGGAGGCTGCCTGAACTCCATTGTGCAGACCAGCCTCACATTCCAGCTGCCCTTCTGCAGCTCCAACCGTATTGACCACTTCTACTGTGACGTGCCCCCGCTGCTCCAGCTGGCCTGTGCTAACACAGCTCTCAATGAGCTTGTCATGTTTGGCATCTGTGGGCTCATCATCGTGTCTACCACTCTTGTGGTCCTCATCTCCTATGGCTACATCACAGTAACCATTCTCAGAATGCGCTCAGGGGCAGGGCGGCACAAAATCTTCTCTACCTGTGGTTCACACATGACAGCTGTGTCCTTATTTTATGGAACTGTATTTGTCATGTATGCACAGCCAGGAGCAGTGGCCTCCTTGGAGCAGGGGAAAGTAGTCTCTGTCTTCTACACCCTGGTCATCCCCATGCTCAACCCCCTCATCTACAGTCTGCGCAACAAGGATGTGAAGGACGCCCTGAGGAGGCTGGGACAGAGACACAGCCTTGTGAAGGAGGGAGGACAGTGAGGGGCTGTCCTAGGGCTGGAGGGAAAATTTCCAGTGAAACACTGTTTGGTCTCTCTCACCCATCCACTCTACAATGGATCTTGACAGAACATTACAGACCAGGTACTGGCTAAGCAGGAAGCAGATGCCCCTCTGCTGAGAGGTAGAGCAGGTTCCAAGCTCCTTTCCACTTTCTAAGCAGTGAGCTTGATTTACATGTGTTGGGGTTGAAAGAGTTTTTTGTTTTTGTTTTTTTTTTCTCTTCTATGAAAGGAGATAGATATTTTGACATAATATGAAAACTAAATAAATCCCTAATGCCAAGTCCCTCTTCCTGATCCCACAGACACAGTGCTAGGCATGTCTTGGTGACCCCTTGTGAGCATGAACACGTGCCTGCAAAGAGTCTTCTGCTTCCCTTTAGTTTCTTTCATCTCTCTTCACACTACCAAGACGAAACGTGTCCAACATAACTCCAGTGGCTGGAGAGGTGGCTCAGCAGTTGAGAATGCTTGATGTTCTTCTAGAAGACCAGAATTCAGTGCCCAGCACCCAGGTCAACAGGCTCAAAATGGCCTGCAACTCTCTTCATGGACCCCACATCCAGTTTTTGCCTCCATAGGCTCCTGCATACACTTGTTCATACTAACAAACGCACATACACATAAATACAACTTTTTAATTTTTTTGTGTTTGTTTTTCGAGACAGGGTCTCTCTGTGCAGCTTTGGATCCTGTCCTGGAACTTGCTCTGTAGACCAGGCTAGCCTAGAATTCACAGAGATCTGCCTACCTCTGCCTCCTGAGTGCTGGGATTAAAGGTGTGTGCCACCAATGCCAGGCTCCATAAATAATACTTTCATAAGTCACATAACATAATTTTAAATGTATTGCCAAGTTTTCTTCATAATGAGTTCCATGGTTCTAGTGAATTACATCTAGCATGGAGTCTCTCTCACAAAGAGCCATAGTGTGAAGTTTATGTGGTAGTGAATATATACATATTATATATGTAAACATATGCATATATTAAATCAATTTATTTTAAACCCACACTGTCCCTGGGGAAAAGATGTACAATCTCATAATATCCTCCATACAATCCCAGGCATTTTGCTCCAACTCCAACACTTGACTAGATTCTGACCACAGTTCCCACTGGTTTCTGAGAGCAAGACAGCCCAAGCTATTTGTTTTTTATCTCTGTTGCTCAGCATTATCTTCCTAAGATTAATACACATGTTTGTGTACAGTGAAATTTGCATGGCTTGTATTGCTGTGTGTGATCAGAACATGAGGACACCATGTGCTCTGCTTCTGGAGAAATGGTTACGGTTTATATTACTGTCTGCCAAGGTGTGTACCATGGTCTTGTCTTTCTCCTGTGTGAGAGGATTTCTGTTGAAGATTGCTGTAAGCACAGCTGCTTAAAATAGGGTATGCAAAAATTACTCTTTTGTAAAAGCTACTGATTTTATTTTAATTTGCTTGGACACTCCATGTGCTTGGTTTGTGTGTCCCCTTTGGCTGACAGTTGGGAACTTCTCTTCATGTATATAGTGATCACCTGCTTGCTTTATGTGTAACTTCACTGTTGAGAAGTTTTTACCATGTCACTTCACATATAAGATTGTTTGCTTTCACAATATCATCTCCACTTTGGGGCTACGCTTCGCCATGCGTCTTTTGCTCAACGGTAGTTTTTATTCTCAGTGTTTTGAGGTCAGCCATCTGTCTCTTTCTGTGTCATGTTCAGAGAGTCTCCTCTTATTCTAATCACATTAAGTCTGTCACCCTTCGGGATTGAGCTGATACCCATTGTGTCAATGAGTCCCTGAAACTCTCCTGCCATTTATTTATTCAGTCCTATAAATTTATTTTTCATGTTTGACTGATATAATATCAACTTCTGTTTTCCTCAATATGACTACTGACCACCTAGAAAATAAAGCATGGTTTTCACCAGCAACTCCACAATGCCTATTCCTCCATACTCTAGGGTTCATGGTCGCATGCACTACTCAACCCTACTCATCCCACTGTTTCCTGCCACTCCAGTACCCACTTGTCTGTGTGCCTTGCCTCCATTCGATCCACTGGGCATTTTGCCTGTCCTGAGGCCATTTTATGATATGGTGCTAATATGTAATATTACATATATTATATATAATAAATGTAATAAAATATGAGTAAAACTAAAACCCAGAAAAGGTAAGTTTATTTTCCAAAACTTATCAGTAATAACTAGGCAACATTTAAGAGCAAATATTAAAATGTGTAATTTTCTATAGGGAAATAGGAAGAATGGAAAAGTTCGGTCATATTAATGTGGATGAATGATGCCTGAGTACATAGGACGTACTATGTCCATGGGGTTAAAGGTCAGCATTAAACTTATACCCCCAATCACGATGGGCCACCTCAAAAAGTAATCCCAGGGATTTTTGAAAATGAGAGCAAAGAGGAGGAATATGTCTTGCAAAAAAAATAATAAGAAGAAGAATGTGTTTAGAAATTATATCAAAAGCCAGTATTCTGGTATGTTCATAGAAATATTAGAAAGATGTCTCAAATGGCTGAGGTCAAGATCCCTTTGAAATGCTGGCACTCTGGCTGGCTGAGCCCCCATCAGTATTACCCATGCCTATTTAATTCTCAGAGAATTCTAGGTTTCTGATAGACACCGCCTTGAAAATTCTCCAAAATGTTCCCTCAAAACAATTCTAAATATTTAAGAATCACACAGGAAGATGGTACCACTTTGTGCGGGTTCTGGCGATTCAAACTCAGATCTTTACCGGAAACTCAAACTTTTTCCCCCATGGGCATGAAGCATGCTCTGCTTCTTAAGAGAAGGCTGGCATGATGAAGCCTGGGATGCTCCTTGTAGGACATTAATGACAGACGTTCTAGCAGAGACCCAGCTGTGTCCTCCTGCACTCTTGACAGGACGAGAAAGAACATGTAGATTGATTCTGAGAATCCAGATGGAGAGGTAGTGACCTCATCATCCCACCAGCAGAAACTTGGTGGTTGCCTCAAATCCAGGGAAGACCTCCAGAGCCAAACTAAAGAGTGTTGAGATTTGCAACATGAGGACGTAATGGAAACCTGAGATATTCAGAGCCATGTGTAGGAACACAGTTAACTGCCGAGGGAGGGGAGGGGTTACTCAGACCTTCCTCTTTTCTGCACCTTCTGTTGGATCACCACTTACGGCTGGTATCCCTCCAGACAGAAAGAATCAGAAAAGGGATAAAAGGTGGATGGAGGTCCTTTACCCAGGCTTCTAATGACACTAAGGGACTTGGATTTGCAGAGCTAGAGGTTTAAGAAGAGCCAGTGATCTTCTTAAGGAAGGGTGGGAGGAACTGACCAGCTGCCTTACAGAAGGATCCCAACATCATACTTCACATCAACATGGCAAGTTGAAGGGAGCCTCAAGGGAATGGGCTGAAGACCACGCTGCCCACAGGGTGGCTGCTCTAATGAGTTATGCTGACACAGATGCTCCTGTGTCCTTTCAACTGTAATCTTGATGGTACCTCCAGGGTTCCCTGAGAACTTCAGGCTTCCTGCCAATCCATAGGGCATGGATGGTGATGAGGCAGAGGTTGGCCACAGCCAGTCCTCCACCTCTGGAACCCAGGGAATTATATTCCCAGCTGTCAGTAGGCCAGCACTCTCTTAATTGGCCATTGGAGGCCAAGAGTCCCAGCATGGCTAGATACAGACATCCTTCCTACAGAGTGACCTCTCCACACAATTTCCTGATTGTGGTGACAGGAGAGCAGACAAGGCAAGGAAGTCCAGGCTTCCTTTTTTACAAAACCCAGAACCTGTCACAACCAGACCCTGCATATCCTGGATCCTCACGGGCATCCAGGTGCCTTCCTCTCATCATTGTCACCTCAAGCGATTTCACAGGAAGCCACAGATGATCTGATTAAGGGACAGAATCCACATAGCCATCAGAGACCAGGCTCAGCAGCACAGGGGCGCTGGGAGCGTGAGTGACCAGACCTGACTCGCTTGTGGAAGGTAGGTTCATTGTCTAACCTGTGAGGAGTAGGAAACTGCGGAGGTGGAGATCAGAAGGGCAGAGAAGACCATGTTTACTTGGGGCCTGCCTCAGGATGCTGTCATAGCCTATCCTGATCACCCCAGTCTTGGCACAGTTTAGAGCGTGCTTGTTGAACACTAGCTCTTCCAATCCTGCAGGCAGGTGGGTTGAAGCTCTGCATCCAAACAGATCACAGGACACAGTGATGCCGTGGGCTCACGAGGAGTAGGGTTGGGGTGTGCAGTGACTTCCTTCACAGTCACTGAAGAGAAATGTCCTCAACCCATGCTCTCCTCCCAGCCCACAACTGTCATTAGATAAGCAAGCTGGAGAGAGCAGCTTGTTTAGGAGTTACCAGGAAGCAAAGACCAGCTTCCCTTTCCACATCACACTCATTACCATGGAAACCTATGTGTGGTCAGTACTGTGATCCATGGTGGCTGTGTCAAGAGTGCGAGCACAAAACAATTCCACGCACACCTTTGAACTCACAGTAGGACATTTAGCTTTATGGTGCATGGTGGACTCAGAAGGGACCCCCCCCCCAGCCGCCATATCATCTCTGTGTGAAGGTGAACTGTGGAGGAGAGGAGAGGACACAGAAAACGAGCCCATTCATACCCGAGAACTCTCCTAACACCCAGAAATGACAGAGAATGGACATCATTCAGATTTACCCATGAGCCTCAGCATAGCAACGTCCTGCCTTGGCCCTGAGTGTGACTCAATACTGTAGTGACAGCTGTCAGCCCCACTCAGGACACTCCTAGCCCTTCAGTGCTGTGAGCTCTATAAGAAAAGGTGGCCGGGAACGGTGTGAGAGAATTGAAGTGCAGAAACGGCAGTAAGGGCAATTCTTAGGGTACACGCGTGTCCCAAATATATCAAGGACCCACCCTGCTGATTTTGATATGGTCGAACTAGATGATCTCCTTTCTGGGTCCTATCCAATGACAAGACATTGAGTCCCCTGGCATACACCGATGGCCACTGAATTCCATGTCCAGAAGACTTGCATGGGACAGACACGGCTCAGCCTCAGCCTGGGCAGGGCTGTTCCCTGCTCTTTTTTCAGCCTGGAGATGGAAGAATCACACAGCCCAAGTTCTGGAAGGGCAGGAGGCCCTTGTAATATCCTTGAATTAATGAGTGTGCTGAGGTGTGGGAGATACGGGGTGGGACCCAGGAGACGGCTGTACTGGTGGCATAGGCGCCCTTGCAGGTTGTAGGAGAGGATCATGAAAGCCCCAGAACTGAAGCAGAGGGTGAGCAGAGCTGGCAGTGAGATAAGGTTCTGCCATGAGCATGTTCAAAACAGGGTGGGCCCCAGTCTTGGTGTTTGTCACGGGTCTGGGCTACACCCTCACCACAGTCTCCACAGCACAGCATTTGCAGGAACCCCTCACATCCTCAAGGAGGCAGAGTCTGCACAGTGATGCAAGCTGTCCCACAGACTTGGAGTCAGAGCTGCTGAGGGTCCCACAGACTTGGAGTCAGAGCTGCTGAGGTGAGGTCAGGAGTCCTGCAGGGGACATGGTCACAGCCTGGAGAGAGCTGTCCCCCTACTGAGCACAGACTAGAGACGACAAGGTCACCTACCCCGGCTCCGGGGATATTAGCAGGTTCTCTTATCCATTCTATGATCAGTGAGTAAGGTGGAATGGCGGGGGGTGGGGGGTGGGGACTTGGGGATGTCCTTAAAAATGGTCCCATTTAGGAGTGTCACTGGAGGTGGACAGCAACTCAGGCAAGTGCAGGGACACTGAAAGGCTGTCTGTACCTAAGATTCACTCAGCTCAGAACCCACCTTTGTATCCTCACAGCCCAGCTCAGGCTTCTGCACAGACAGGGCTCACTCAACACATCCTCACGAATTAAGTCGGAGGAAATGCCCCCTGTTAGGCCACGCTGGTCTATCGGGAAGGACATCCAGGCCTCTTGGTTTGTGGGCAGCATGTCACTGATGAGTCTCGGTACTCCACGGGACGTAGGACTTTAGAGACGAGGACTGCTTCCCTTCTGTCACCACTGCCATCCTCTCTGCATCTGTCCCCACGCATGGCCACACCAGGCCACAGGAATGGAAACATCTCTGCAGTGTCCTTGCAGGGGTTTGTGCTGGTGGGATTCAGGGGAGGTGCAGAGACCCAGGCCCTGCTCTTCGCTGTCTTTCTAGCTCTGTACACGGTGACCGTCCTGGGCAACCTCGCCATGATCGTGGTCATCACCCTGGATGCCCGCCTGCACTCCCCCATGTACTTCTTCCTCAAGAACCTGTCCTTTGTCGACCTCTGCTACTCCTCCGTCATTGGCCCCAAAGCCATGGCCAACTTCTATTCTTCCAAAGCCATAGGTGTTGCTGGTTGTGCTGCACAGTTATTTTTCTTCTCCTTCCTGGGAACAACGGAAGCTTTACTCTTGGCTGTGATGGCCTATGACCGCTTTGTGGCCATCTGTAGTCCTCTGCACTACCCAGTGACCATGACTCCCACAGTCTGCGCTTGCCTTGTGCTGGCTGCCTACTGTGGAGGCTGCCTCAACTCCATTGTGGAGACCAGCCTCACATTCCAGCTGCCCTTCTGCAGCTCCAATCGCATTGACCACTTCTTCTGTGACATGCCCCCGCTGCTCCAGCTTGCCTGCGCCAACACATCCGTGAATGAGCTGGTGATGTTTGTTATCTGTGGTTTCATTCTAATGGGGGCGACATTAGTCATCCTGATTTCCTACAGCTACATCGCCATGACCATTCTCGGTATGCACTCAGGATCCAGGCACAAGGTCTTCTCCACCTGCGGCTCTCACCTGACAGCCGTGTCCTTGTTTTATGGAACTGGTATTGCTATATATGGCCAGCCAGGTGGTTTGGCATCTAAGGAGCAGGGCAAGGTGGTCTCCACCTTCTACACCCTGGTCATCCCCATGCTCAACCCCCTCATCTACAGTCTGCGCAACAAGGATGTGAAGGACGCCCTGAGGAGGCTGGGACAGAGACATGTAGCTATATGAAGAAAGGTGGCCAGTAGACAACGGTGTCTGGGAATGGAGGGAATGCTTGTGTGGAAGACACATCTCATCACTAGCGCCATTTATGTGAGTTTTAAGTCGTCTTCTGGGTAGCTTCCTGTATTTTCCTCCTTCCCACACTGTTTGCCTTCTTTCATCACCGTGTATTCCAGGAACAGCAAAGTCTCATGGGGTAGACACTACTATATTAGGAAAATTAGCCACGAGGTCAAGGATGCTCCTTGGAGCAGAAATAATCACCCCTGGGAACCAGCTTTTTCTTCAAACAACAAGGGGTTTCTTAGGCCATTCTGTAGGACTAGAATGGAGAATTCCCATGCTGAGCATGATCAACCAAGCTATACCACTTATCTTCTGTCTCAGTTCCTGTCCCGTTCAACTTAAAATTCATGTCAGTACCCCATAAGTGGACTCAGGTCACTAAACCTTTCCATCCACTCTCTGCAGCGTAGTTACATTAATCAAATTTCCTCTCTCTTACTGTAGGCATCACTTGACTCTCTAAGAGACAGATTGGGACAGGTGGCTACGCCTAGCCATTGGGACTTCTTAGAGTTGGGGCTTCTGCCTTAAAATGCCTGTTACATTATGAGCTTTAAAAAAAATTGGACTGATTTTATGTGAACTCTCATTTTATATGTCAATTTGAACTAAATCTTTTTGGGGAAGACCTTTTATGATGTAAACACCAGGTAACACATACCCATAGACAGCATCTAGGAGCATATGCATTTATGGCAAACTCTGAGTTGGAACCTTGGTCACAACACCAATGTAGCAAAGCAGATTTACCAATATCTGAAAAAACATTGAGCCCAAGCCTATGGAAGAATGGAATGCATTGGAATCACTTATTTCCTTGGTTCAGTTCGTTTAAAACCTCTTGCTATTTCTGTTGTGCAACCCAAGTAACCCTCATTGATATAGTCCCAAGCCAGATGGGAACTAACAGTTGTATTTCTATACGTTAGCCAGGAATGGAAACATTGAATGACTTTATTTTTTAGAATACACAGAAGATAAAGGGAGAAAACACCCAGATAATTAGCTTGAGAGGAGGAAATCAAAACTCTGTGTTAGCATCACACAGAAATATGCATATATCAAGAATTGCAATTCAGAGACACATGCAAACAGCAAAACCAAATGGCATTTAAGGATCACACGAGACTACCCAAACTTCCCTTACCCACCCTATCCCTGGCACAAATAAGTAAAGTGTCCCCAGGCCCAAAATTTCCCAGCCTGGCCAGCTCCTAGTGCTGATAGGAAAAGAGTCCTCAAGCCCCATCATTGGGCCCAAAATTCCTGTCTGCACAGTACCCGGTGCCAATGGGTGAGGCATCCATGGACACTCACCTAACTTGTGCAGTTCTCCCTAACTCTCCTGCTGACTGATAAACAGTGCCCGGACCATCAAACCCAGGTCCACAGTTCTACTGAACCAGCCAATTCCCAATGTTCACATTCCAGTAAAAAACAGAAAGAACCCCAAAAACTAAGACAGCATGTCCCCTCCAAAAAGGACTGGTACTATAATAATAGACCCCAATGAGAATGGCCTCAAAAATCTCCTGACAGAGTTCAAAAGAACAGTGATAACTGCATTTGAACAACTCAAAGAAAACATGGGCATGCTCCAAGGAAACAAAACCAAATGTGAGTGACGTAAGGAAGGCAATACAAGACATAAAAATAGAACTGAACAAAAAGGTAGACTTACTGAAGAAAAGCAGAACTGGAATGTTGTTATTGCTGTTTGTTTGGGGGTTTTGTTTTTTGTAAAAGAGAAAAAATAACATGAGATTGGGTGGGTAGGGAAGGAGGTGAGGATCTGGAGGGAACTGGGGGAAGGGAAATAGTATGATCAAAATATATTGTATGAAATTTTCATAAATAAAACAGAAAACTGTGCTTTTAAAACACTTAAAAATAAAAATTTAACCAGATAAATATTCCAAGAGCCATGGCCACCAGTTGGCTGAAATGGGCAAGACATAAAGGGAACTGGCCTATCCTCCCAGGGCCTTTGAACCAGCCTAGAGCAGGATATATTGTTTTATCAAAGGAAGGGAACACAGCCAGGAGGAAAAAAACTGAGGCAAGCAGTGGCTGTGACCCTAGGCTTTTCCTCAAGGACGCTGGGGGAAGCTGTCCCAAGTACAGGTGTCCTTCATGTTGGGTTCCTATGTTTCCATTGCCATCATAGGAGTCATGGTGGAGCCCGGTTAGGCTGGGAACTTTCTAGGGCTGGGCTCAAGGACATAGCATTTCATTAGGGAAAGAGTTCTCAGGGACACAAACACAAACATGTGAGACACGGGAACATAGGTGCAACCTCACGGAGGGATATAGATGTGTTCACTAAACACAAGCTCACCGTGGCAAGCAGACATGCTGTATGAAGATGTTGGAGAACACCTTTTTCCAAGGGATGAGAAACCTAGGCCTCCAGGTGTTGTGCAGAGACATACTCCATGTTTCTGAATGGAAATGGGTGACAGTTACCACTGTTGCTGACTGCTACATAACGTATGATGCTACTCATTGGACACAAATGTCAGAAACACAGCAGAAACACTCATGATCCATTCGTGGTAACATTCCAGGCCAGGATGGAAAGTGTCATGTTGGAGTGGCTGTCACTAGTGGAACAAAGGGGAACCCACAAAGACCATCTTGACGGCGGCATCAAACCCAGGCACTGATCAAGAAGTGAGTCCTGAGCATGGATAACAGCAAGGACATTCTCAGGAAGACACCAGCCAGCAATTAATAAATAGGAACTCACGGAATGAAAACAAGCAAACAAAATGTACACCAAAGGGCACAGTTAACTGAATGAATAGAAAGGCACAGATTGGAGAAAAAAGTCTCAAGTTATGAATATTATGGCAGGATTAGTATCTAGAATGCAACAATAACTAACAGAACATATAAGCTATACATACTCCAGCAGATGGTTCTATACCATGTACATACAGGCAGCACGAATTAAACTCGGTGAAGTAGAGAGGGTGTGTGCATGAGCTCACATGAAGCTGGGATACTAGAGCAGTTGGAGTGCGGATTTGATCCACACATATTATATTCGTGTATGAAATTCTCAATCAATGAAAAAGAAGGAAATAGGTTTCAACGAAATCAAATAACCCAATAAATAAATGAAGCGAAGAGACATTTCTCAAAAGATGAAACACAAATGGCCAGTAAACGTACAGGAAATGTTCAACTTCACTAGCCATCAGAGAAAGGCAATTGAGACCACAGGGAGTAGGTCAGAGATGGTCCAATGGTTAAAAGCCATTGCACTCTTATACAGGAGCCAGCACTCTATTAACTCCAGTTCCAGGAGCTTCAACACTCTCTTTCAGACTCCCTGGGCACTGTACATACATGGCGCACACACGTATGTACAGTCAAATTCACATAAAAAAAATACACCTTAAAAGAAACAATCCCAAAATTCAATCTTACCTCAGAATATGACAATTTTGTTAATGGAATGAAATTGTCTTAATGACAGTCATTAAGAAAATAAGAAATCAATGCTAGTGAGGATGTGGACCTAAGGAGACCCCTGTGCACTGCAGGTGGGAATGTAAACCAGTCACTATGGAAGTCATATGGAGGGTTCCTGAAAAACCAACAACAGGTCTTCCACATGATCCGGCTGTGGCCTTCCTGAGTGTTTACCTGGAGGACTCTAAGTCGACACATCACAGACACACATGCACATCTCCGTTTACCACAGCACCAATCATTATTAGCCGAGTCATGCAACCAACCCAGGTGTCCGTCCACAGAGGAATGGACGAGGAACATGTGTCATGCATACACAAAGGGATTCTTGCCAACCACAAGAAGAATCAAGCTATTTCATCTGCTGTAAAATGGATACAGCTAGAGATAATCATATTAAGTAACTTGACAAGTGCTATGTTCCCTCTGATGTCTGGATCCTAGATTTTATATAGATAACTAAAACCGTGCGTATGCATGTGTCATGAAAGTGGAAGTAAAATTGTCTGGGGAAACACAAATCAGCCACAAGGGGGTGAGCTAAGTGAAGGGTGGGATGAGGGGTTTGAGCGGGAAGCTGTTGAACACATGTATGAACTTGAAATTAAAATATTGAAAAGATGTGAGCACTGATGTATTGCCAGGGTGAGTGTCAAGTGAGGGGCTGGTGAGCGCTGTGATCCAGTTGTATGAAGATGCCAACCAAAGCCACCAGTGTGCAGTCACCTGGGGGACACATGACCAACAGCTGAGGGAATCAACGGGGCCTCGGCAATCTGGGAGGAGCACATTCCCTTAGTGTGGATAGCTGTTACTGCTACTGGCTTGGGTTTTGAGTTCCTTTAAGCAGGAATTGTATGTGCTTCAAGGAGCTGAATTCTTGAAGCAGATGGGAGCAGCAGGACTATGGCTCAGGGCCAAACTGCATCACCTTGATGCCTGTATTAATGGGGGGCACTGGTCCTTCTGAGCTGTCTCTGCCATGCTTCTGATGGTCCTTCTCCAGATCTCTGAGGACCAAAACTTCCTGTCAATCAACCAGGACAGGACTCGGTAAGGAGCAGATTGGCCAGAGCTGATGCTGCACCTGTGGATCCCATGGGTGGGGGGTGGAGGTTCCAGCCATCACAGAGGACAGCGTCTTCCTAATTGGACACTGGAGGCCATGAGTCCCAGCCCTGCCAGATGTAGAGAATGCTCCTAAGCAGAGTGAACACTTCCCATCTGAGAGGGACCCTGAGGGAACCAAGGCAAAGGAGGCAAGATCCCTTCCTCTTCACGGGAACCAGAGTCGAGGACAGCAAGAGCATGCATATTGGAACTTCACAGGGACCCAGGTGTCCACTCACTGCCTAGACTGCCTAGACACAGCCACAGTGACTGATGCCATCTTCAGCAAAGGGTAGGCTTGCCAGCCCCAGAATCCTGAGAGATAAGTGTCGGCTGTGTGATCTTGTTGCAGACTGGACTTTCACCAAGAAATGGTAAGTGTGTCACCTGCCTGGATTGCAAGTGTAGGAGACTCCGTGGCTACAAGGTAGCAGAGCCAGCATTCAGCAGGAAGAGATAGCTTCCTCAGCAGCAGAAACGTTCCTGTCCTGAGCAGCCCTGGTCTTGGCCCAACAGAACTGGAGCCTCCTCCACCCTAGGCTTAGCTCATTAAACAAAAGCTTCTGCTTCTGCAGTCAGGTGAACTAAAGCTCTGTGCCCAGGCAGCTCACACGAGATGGAGATGGACATCAGTTGCTGCTGGTGGCTGTTTTTTGTTTGTTTTGTTTTGTTTTGTTTTGTTGAGACAGGGTTTCTCTGTGTAGCTTTGGCTGTCCTGGAACTCACTCTGTAGACCAGGATGGGATGGCCTCAAAATCACAGAGATCCCTCTTCCTCTGCCTCTCAAGTGCTAGGATTAAAGGTGTGTGCCATTACCTGGCTCCTGCCTGTTCTTAATGTTATTTGTGGCTTTCTTGGTGGTGCGGTAAGATGGGTGTGAACACACGTGGTCCCTGGGAGAGACTGGTATGCATGCTCTAGCTGGCTCAGGAGTGACAGGGCAGAGGAGAGCACATGCTGTCACTTCACTTCACTGCCAACCAGCTGTTCTTTCCATGGATTATGTGGGTGCCCTGCACCTTTGGCAAACTGAGAGGTCAGGCTTGTCTTTGCTTCAGCAGGAGGCAAAGGTCCAGATATGGCATGGGCATATCCATCATAGAGGAAACCCGTGTGGTCAGTACCGAGACCCCTGGTGGGTATGTTGAAGAGTGAGCACAAAGCCCCATGTTTGTATGTGAGCTTGCACTGGGAAATCTGACTAGACAGTAGATGGTGTGTTCAAATGTGGCACTCCAAGATCCTTGTCCCCACTGGATATGATGTACAGAGGATGGCAGTGGTGGATTTAGTAATTACCAAACCCACCCCATTCAGAGACTTTCTTGAGAGTCCAGAATGATGTAAGTTAGACACCTGCCCCATCTAGCGAAGCTCAGCATCAGCAGCCTCCTGCATCCATCTCAGGGGCCTTTGGAGTAATGACCCATGGCCAGTCCCAAACAGGATGCTGCTGTCCTACTGCTGTGGTCCCCAGGATGATGAGAAAGTAAATCCATATAGGCATAAGGCACTAGGCTGAGACCACTCTTGTCTGATTTTCAAATTAGAAAGAGAAAAGTATTTTAAACCCCCAGAGCTGCAGTGAAGCAGGAAGCAGAGTTGGCAGTAAGATCAGGTTGGAAGCCAAGAACTGGTCCCAAATACACGATTGTCAGGCATGCTGTTTCTCAGAACAGGGACTTGTACTGCCCACTCATCACATAGATGTTGATTGGCAGAAATTCTTCACATGCTCAAGCAAGCAGAGTCTCTGTACGTTGATTGTGACCGTGGACCAGGCTTTGAGTCAGGGCTGCCTAGGTGTGATCACAGTCTGCAGGGGACACAGGTACAACCTAAGAGTGAGGGCCATTTTCCTACCCTGAGTCATGCCTGGAGATGACAAGATCCCCCAACCCAGTTGCTGGGAGGTTAGCAGATCCTCATGTCCAATCTGTGGTCAGTGAGTAAGATGGAAGGTTAGTGTGGGATTCAGGGGTGGCTCTACAAAGGGTGCCACTCAGGATGGTCCCTGGTGGTAAAGAGCAAATAACTCAGTGGCAGCTGTAGGGATGCTGAAGGTCGTCTGTCTGCACCTGATAATCAACTCAAGAAGCCTGTCTGCATCCTCAGATTCACAGCTCAGCTTCCTGCACAGACAAGGTCCAGCACATCCTCATGAATTAAAAAAGTCAGAGAAAATGTCCCTGTTCAGGTCATCCTAGCTCAACTGGAAGGAGATCAGAGGACCTAGTGAGCTTTTGCACGGTGGACAGCATGGCACCAACAGGTTCCTGCCATCTGTGGAACTTCTGAGGGCACCTGTGGAGCATCCAAAGGCCCCAGCGAGATCTATTCCCTCTCCCTGCCCCCACCACCCGCCATCTTCCCTTCAGCTGTCCCCACGCATGGCCACACCAGGCCACAGAAATGGAAGCCTCTCGGCAGTGCCCTTGCGGGGGTTCGTGCTGGTGGGATTCAGGGGAGGTGCAGAGACCCAGGCCCTGCTCTTCGCTGTCTTCCTGGCTCTGTATGTGGTGACCGTCCTCGGCAACCTCACCATGATCGTGGTCATCGCCCTGGATGCCCGCCTGCACTCCCCCATGTACTTCTTCCTCAAGAACCTGTCCTTTGTCGACCTCTGCTACTCTTCCGTCATTGCCCCTAATGCCCTGGCCAACTTCCTTTCCTCCTCCAAGGTCATCAGCTTTGAGGCATGTGCCACACAGCTCTTCTTTTTCTCCTTGTTGGCTACCACTGAGGCTTTCCTCTTAGCTGTGATGGCCTATGACCGCTTCATGGCCATCTGCAGTCCTCTGCGCTACCCTGTGACCATGTGCCCCATGACCTGTGCCCGCCTGGTTCTGGGTACCTTCTGTGGAGGCTGCCTGAACTCCATTGTGCAGACCAGCCTCACATTCCAGCTGCCCTTCTGCAGCTCCAACCGTATTGACCACTTCTACTGTGACGTGCCCCCGCTGCTCCAGCTGGCCTGTGCTAACACAGCTCTCAATGAGCTCTTTCTCTTCGGTCTCTGTGGGTTCATTATTGTGAGCACCAGCTTAGCTGTCCTGGTTTCCTATGGCTACATCGCTGTGACCATCCTGAGGATGCACTCCGGGTCTGGGAGGCACAAGGTCTTCTCCACCTGTGGCTCTCACCTGACAGCTGTGTCCTTGTTTTATGGAACTGTGTTTGTTATGTATGCACAGCCAGGAGCAGTGGCCTCCATGGCACAAGGCAAGGTGATATCTGTCTTCTACACCCTGGTCATCCCCATGCTCAACCCCCTCATCTACAGTCTGAGGAACAAGGATGTAAAGGATGCCCTGAGGAGGCTGGGACAGAGACACAGTCTTGTGAAGAAGGGAGGCAAGTAGGGATCATGTCAGCATAATGGAAAGAAACTAACCTTGGTAGATACTAGGGGTCTTTATTTTGCTTCTTTCTTCATTATCCTGTTTTTCTTTTCTAGTTTACCACATTCTGGCTTTATTCCTTTCTCCCATCCTTTAATCCATTTACTCTTTCATCCATGAACACACACATCTGTCCAGTATCTACCCCACTTTCATGAGTGCATTTACCAAATGTGAATGAGGTCTTTCGTTCACAATAATTAAGCAAATGATTCATACTTGGAAGAAGCCTGAATCCCTTTTCACTTTGGTTTAACAGAAGGCAGCTATGACAAGAGTCCTTAAGCATAAGAACCATTGCCAGCATCTTCCAGTGAACTACATGATAGCAGATTTCTCCATGGTCCTTTCCTTTTCATTCATCACTTAATCTAATGCCGGTGTGCTAAGAACTTCCCTTTGAGCATCTAAGCCGTGGCCCTTGGAAGCTGTGTGTTGATCCAACCTTACATTGATCCAGTAGAAGGATGGGCTAGCAGGATAGCAGGCTTCCTGTTCAGATTGGCTATGGTGTTGCCTTCTCCACCTCCCTCTGCTCGTGATGCTGCCCTTCTTGTATCACAGTGTATGGCTGGATGCATGAGCAGCCCTCATTGCACTGCCTCTAACATAGCCCCTCAACCTCAAGCAGTAGGAAGATGCAGTTAGAGTCACAATTCAGGGAACCCTAAAACCAGGCCTGGAAGTTTGTGACTTTATCAAAGGGTCCTTGATCACCACAGTTGTCTCCAAGTAGTGATAAAGTTTCAGTGGCTACTGCAATGTGAGGAGTGGAGAAAGGACATCATTTTCTTGTTGCAGATTCTGGAATTCTGAGGAGTTAAGGTTCTCTCTGGCACTGACTAAGGGCCTGAGCCTGAGCCCTCAGTGGACCTCTCTGTCCTATTTCCCATCTTCATCCGTCCAGTTCTTGGCTTCTGACTGGGTGCCTTCTGGGACATACCTCCTTTCTCACATCGATCTGTTATCCTGTGTCTCACCAGCCAGCTGTCCCCCAGACGTGGGCTGGCCTGTGTCTTTCAGCTGTGTGTCCAGTCCCAGCCCTCATTCCCCTGATGCCCCTGCCCAGGGCACCTGCAGACTGACCTCCGAGCAGGACTGAAGGCTTCTTCCCATTTCCACTCTCAGAACACCCTGCAAGTACCCACCTACTCCCTGTGGCCGTCTAGTCTCAGTCGCCAGACCCCAATCTTGTTCTGTGCTTTCCTGGTCACCTGGTCTTCCTTTCTTTGGACAGATCTGGGACATTCTGCTCTGTGAGCAGCATGCACCTCGTGTTTAATGGCATTCTCTTCCTCTTGTCCTTTCTGCCTATATTCCTTTGTTCTCTCGTGTCCCCCCACACTGACCCAGTTGGTTTTAGCTGCATGGAGGGTGTGACCCGTACCCTCTACTCTTCTTGTCCTCTCCAATCTCCACCAGTTTTAATGGCCACTTATTTCCAGCATTGTCCCATATTCTTTTTGGAAGTCTCTTTTCTCTAGTCTCCTGACCCTCGTCTTCGCCATCTCGCATGGCAGCGGTACCTAACCTCTCATCTTTCCCTATGGAGACATATATTTTCAGACACTTTGAGCTGGCAATCCTTCCACCTGGGAGCCTCTTCCTGCTCTTCCTGTAAGCTAGGTCAAGTATGAGAAACTTCCTTGTTACCTATCCCTCTTGGGGGGGGGGGGAACCTTGCCTTCATTATTATATCTAGACTGGAGAGTAAAAGGTGACAAATAACCAATGGCCTTGTGTCTGCTCTCGCATGCAGGGTCTCTTCTCAGTTGCTGCCTTTAAAATCCCCCTTTTATATTTTTATAATTTATCTTATGTAGGCATTGCTAGTTTTAGCCCCCTGAACGATCTTTGTGGCTTCTTGAATTGGGGTGTCCTTCTCAGCTCCCCCTATAGGAAGATTTGTGTCAATGTCTCTTTAAGTTAGTCTTCCTCCCTTTCTCTTTCTGGTCTCTTCCATGACTTCCCTACTGTGTGTATTGGCTCACCGGCTGTTTAATAGTAGGACTCACTTCCTCTCCACACTTTATGACACTACAGTTACAAAAAGCAGAATATTATAGGCTGCATAAGATAAAAACAGCAAGCCACACTGAAACAGACTGAGACCGCCTGTAAATTTACTGAAATTCTAGATGACTTAAGTTATACACTTAACCCACCCAACAAAACGGAGATGGATGGATAAACAGGGACTTTTCTGGAAGTTTGTCATTAAGTATCATTTTGGAGACCTTTGGCCATCTCAGTGAGAGGTGACAAAGAATCACCATGATGTCTTTGCTCACCAGGGTCTGTCTGCATTGGAGGTTGTTCCCAAAGAGTCCCTCTGCCTTTCTGTTCTTATAGAAACGGGGGTAGGCAGAAATTGGTTTAGAGTCAGAAACAGAAGAGCCAAGTGTCAGGATAAATGGCCCTGCGTCCCCACAGCTGGCCACCATGATGGCCACTCACTTCTTTTAAAGACGTTCTCTTTACAAATGATATTGGAAGGGGGCCTGTACGGTGTGCATTGGTGAGGTTTGTGAGTTAGATAGGAGGAAAACACAGTTAGAAACTGGCAGACGTGTTCACTGGCGGCTTGTCAGTCTTGTTTGAATCTTCAGGAAAGAGAACAGACACTGTGACATGGTCTTGGCAGTGGTCTGGTCACTTATATCAAACTCCCAGGCGGTGCCAGCGTGAGTCGGATCCTGGGGAAAGGAAATCACTTCATTCCTTTTGAACACTAGCTAGTTCTCCCTGTTTTGCTTCAGCCCACCCTAGACGTTTACTCTTTCATCATAATTGTTCATGATGGTTAAGGGTTTTGTTTTTTGTTTGTTTGCTTGTTTTGCTTAACCTTCTTCAGGCTGAACAAATAGACCTTGTCTGTCCATAGAGCAAAAGTTTCTGTCCACCTATATAGGAGGGACATAAGAAGTAACATGGCTTAAGGACTAGAGGAACATTGTTCAATGGAAACATAGAAGAAAACCTGTCACTACTAGAGAAAAAAATGGCCATGTCACAGTAACAGTCTGCTGTGTGCTTTTACTATTTGTGTGGTCTGACTCCCAAAGGGGACGTTGTTCTACCTCACGGTCCCCGAGAACTAAGGCTAATGACCTGTGACATCGGTTACTGCGAGTATGGCAAGACACAAAAGAGCAGGTCCGCAAAGTAGTAAGGTATTGTTTGATTTTTTTTACTCTTGATTTTTTTCGAGGGGCCCACCTTCCAGCTCCCATGTAAACCACACATGTAGGCTTGTTCTTAGTTATGAACGACTGGCCTTAGCTTGGCTTGTTTCTTGCCAGCTTTACTGAAATCAACCCATCCACCTTTTCCCTCTGGGCTTTTGTCTCTCTTCTGTAGATCTTGCTCGTACTCCATGGCCTGCTGAGTAACCGGATGGCTGGGTGTCTGCCCCTGCCACCCTCCTCTCCTTATTCTCTCGATCCTCCTCGCCTTCTATTTGTTCCCTCTGCCTGCGAGCCCACCCATCCTTGCTCCTGCCTCACAGCTGGCCGTTCAGCCCTTTCTTAGGACCACCAGGAGTTTTAGACAGGCACAGTAACCCAGCTTCACAGAGTTGAAGAAACACAGCATAGACAAAAGTCACACACCTGAGAGTAATTGTCTCCACTGTGAGGTACTAGTTTGGGTTCATAGTCATCGGGCACTGTGACCGCGTGTGCAGGCTGGTGGATGACAGAGTGGTCTTCCTGTCCTCCTGTGTGGACTGGCAGACAACAGACTAAGTAGGGAAAAATCACATCATCCCCAGGGGAAATGTCAGACCTTTTATTTCATGTTTGATGCCTTCTTGTATTTCTATATATTTAGATCTTAAGGTACTTTAATTTCCATTTATATGATCTTTGTCCTATTTGGGGTTGGGATGCTGATTGTAAGCTACCATGCTCTAACTTTTGTCTCACCATCATGACTGCCCCTTGCCTTTCTATACTAGCCCTTCCTCACTTCTACCTCGGTGACCTCTCCGTGACCTCTCATGCCTCCAAAGCAGGTGCTTTCCCACTCATCCACACGTCACCCCTCTTTCTTCTCTTCTTCATCCATTCCTTGTGTGTGTGTGTGTGTTTACCTAAATTCTGATCCTCTTAGCTGTGAAACTATCTGTAAACTACACCTTCCCCAGGCACCACCCTGATACTGTTTCTGAACCTTGAGAGGAAGCAACTGTAATGCAAGGGGTCTCCTAAAACCAGAGTCAGGACTTCTGATAAATTAATAGGGGGACCACTGTCTGCCTCCCAGGCAGCTGCAGAAAATTTAATTCACAGTGGAAAGCCTCCAGAAGGCCTCACACAAAGCAACGATGAACTAGAACTATTAGGGGTATAAAAACCAGAGGATGAGAATGAGCTGTGAAATGATGGCTTCTGGATTTGACATGGCCACTGTACTCATGAGCTAATAAAAGGGTGTGGCTACCTGCACAGGCTTGGACCACTCAACATAGGCCATGGATGGGGAGGAGCTTATGAGCATCCACCGCAGGAGCTATTGGCTGTTAGTGATTGCTGGGGAATGGAGGTCATATTGATCAGTTGTAGCCATGAGGAAGTTGCCCTTGACAGAGCAAATAAACCCAACCCATCAATATGGATGTACGGAATCAAGATTCTCTAGACTCAGTATAGGTTAAGTGAGGTTTATTTGGGGGAGAATACACTTACATGAAAAACTGATGACCAGAAAGTTCCTGCTCCAAGGATCCACACTCAGGCTGCTCTCAGTGACCTGACAGGAATCAAGAGAGTGAGCTGGGGTCGGGTCTCCAGGTGGAAAGCCACGCTGAACCTGCCCAAACTTGCGTGGTCAGGGCTACAGGTGCGGGCCAGGTGGATATCTCACTACACCCAAGCTCAAGCAAGCAAGCCTAAGAGAGTCGGTGGGACACACACAAAGAGAAGAAAATTAAGAGAGAGGACATGTTGGTTAGAAAGGATACAGAGCAAGAGGCAGGGGAGTGGTGGGAGAGGGCTATGGAGGAACTCAGTGGAGGCATCCATCGAAGGCACCGAGCAAGATGAGCAGTCAAGGCCAATATCACGTGCAGAATGAGTGATTATTGTGGTCCGGTCCCATAAAGGGAGCAGATGGAGTCTGCAGGAAAGAAGGTATGGTGGGAGCCATGGTTAGCCACCAAGTAGCAAAAGAGCACCAACCAAAGAAAAGAGCTGTCTTTGGTTGTATCATCACATACTGGCTTGAAATTTTAATATTTAAGTAGAGTGTGTGTTCAATTAAAACAACAACCACAAAGGGACAGAAAGAATTGAGACCATCTGCCTAGGCTCCTGATAGTAATGACGGGTCAATGGATTGAGAAGGCTGACTCTTGGTCCTGGCTGAACAGCCCCATACAGGACTCCTTACATCCTTTTTCCAAATCAGTATAGTCAGGGGATGCTGAAGGAGGGAATGCTGTGGCCAGGGGGTCATAATGCCCCCACTAAGGTAATGGCTTTAATGAGGGACACCGGACTAGGGTTGGTCCCTCTGAGTCATCTGCCACACTTCTGATGGAGCTTCCCCAAGCTCCCTGAGGACCCCAGGCTTCCTGCCAACTCACCAGGAGAGAGTGGCTATGAGGTAGAGATTGTCCGAAGCCAGTGGTATACCTCTGGAGGCCAGAGAGTTTTAGTCCCACACTCCACAGAGGACGGTGTCTCATTAATTGGCCAACAGAGACCTCAAGTCCCAGCTCTACCATGTAAAGTATCCTCCACAACAGCGTGAACCCAACTATAGACACCCACACCTTGCCCTGATAGCACGTATAAGAGAGGAAAGGGGGCCAGGAAACCCAACCTCACCCTTCATAAGACAGAACCTGCCACAACCAGCACTTGCACGTACAGACATTCCCGGAACTCTGGGTCTACACCTATGCCCATACACACCTCATCTCATTGTCCATAAGGCTGTAGCTAACCTAAAGAAGGAAAAGGAACCCTTGGTGTCTATCTTAACACAGACTAACCTCAATCGCGTGGGAACCTGAAGAACTTGGGTGAGTCCCTAGTCTCACCCAGATGAGGTAAGGTCAGCCTGTTATCTGTGAAGGATGTTGACAGTAGGAGACACCATCCATATGTTGTGGATGCCCGGGGTGGGTGCTCAGCAATAATTGTGGAGTTAGCTGTGTAGACAAAGGTGTCCTGTTGTAGTCAACCTTCACATTAGTCCAGGTCAGAGCTAGCGGTTCTGGGAGGCTCCACACAGCTTTACCATCTTGAACACCAGCTCCAGTTCTGCAGCCTTGTGGGATGAAGCACCACACCCAGCAGCACTGTTGGCTTGAGGGGGCCAAGGCTGAGATGAACACAGGCTGTTCCTTCATGTCTCTGTAACTCTGATCTCCAGCAGCAGACCTTCCATGGCTGCCTTCTCCTTCCACACATGTCTCCAGCTGTGTTGTATCCTTGGCTAGCTGGGGGGGATTATGTTTGTGCTGGCTTCAACAGGAAACATAGGACCTGGTGTTGCATGGACACATACATCTCCCTGGTCACAAAGGAAACCCCTGTGGTAAGTTCTCAGATGCCTGCCAGGTGTGTCCCGTGTGAGCTCACAGCTTCCTGCACGCCTTTGATCTTGCATGGGGAAGGTAGTTATGTAGTATATGGTGGGCTCGAATGGGCCCTTCATATTCCATGTCCTCGCTGTGTGTAGTGTATAGTAGACAGTGCAACTGAATCCCTGCATCTGACGCATATCCCTGATCTTCCAGGGTGATGTAGGACAGGCATCCCAATTCCCTTTAGCCAGGCTCCTATCTCCAGCAGCCTCTCACATTTCTCCGGGAGACAAATAGCAGCAATCTCAGGTAGCCCCACGGGACATTTGTATGTAATTCCAGACTGTAGACATAATGAGAAGAGACAGTGACCGTGAATGGCCCTAAGATACTGGGCAGAGGCCAGGCTTGTCTGGTTTTAAATGGCAAAGAGTAAGACCTTGTGAACCCCAAAGCTGAGGTTGGAGCAGGGAACAGCAAGCAATGAGATGAGGTTGGAGGTCATGAGCGTGTCCTAAATATGTCTGCCCCCAGTGCTGCTGTTTCTCAGGGCATGAGGCTGGCCCCTCACCATAAGCTCCAGCATCTAGACACTGGCAACCAGCAAGCAGAGGCTGCACATTGAGTGTACTGTGTGCCAGCATTCAAGCCACAGCAGCTGAGGAGAGGTCACAGTTCTGTGAGGGACACAAAGGCACAGTCTGAGTCTTGGAAGGGCAGATCCCTGTTCCGAAGCAACCCTACAAAGGAAAGAATCATTCATCCCAATTTGTTGGAGGACAGAGGGACCTCCTGAACATTTTTGAATCAGTAAGATGAATAACTAGGGGCTGCTGAGTGGGACTCGGTAGACAGGCACATCAATAGCTCTTCTCAGGAGTGTCACTTGGTAGTGTGAGGACAGGAGCCAGGGCCAGGCACAGGAACACTGAGAGGCTGTCTGTACTCAAGAGAGTCATTAAGGTCTGAAACCCTGTTTGTAGCCTCAGCACATCTCAGGCTTCTGCACAGGGAGGGCTCAGAACAACCTCATGAAATGGGTAAATTTGAGGAAATGTCCATGTCCCCTTTCAGACCACACCAGCTCATCAGGAAGGAGATCAGAGTAGCTACTAAACTCTCGCACAAAGGACAGCAAGTCACCAACAAGTTCCTGCAGCCTGTGGAACATCCACCTGCACTGGTGAGATCTGCGATCCGCTCCCTCTCTCTCTCTACCTCCCCTGCTGTCTCTTCAGCTGTCCCCACGCATGGCCACACCAGTCCACAGAAATGGAAGTCTCTCGGCAGTGCCCTTGCGGGGGTTTGTGCTGGTGGGATTCAGGGGAGGTGCAGAGACCCAGGCCCTGCTCTTCGCTGTCTTCCTGGCCCTGTATGTGGTGACTGCCTTGGGCAACCTCACCATGATCGTGGTCATCACCCTGGATGCCCGCCTGCACTCCCCCATGTACTTCTTCCTCAAGAACCTGTCCTTTATTGACCTCTGCCTCTCTTCTGTTATTGTGCCCAATGCCCTGGCCAACATCTTCTCCTCTTCCAAGGTCATCAGCTTTGCAGGATGTGCCACTCAGTTTTTCTTATTCTCCTTGTTGGCTACCACTGAAGCTATCCTCTTAGCTGTGATGGCCTATGACCGCTTCATGGCCATTTGTAGTCCTTTAAGATACTCTGTGACCATGTGCCCTATGACCTGTGCCCGTCTGGTTCTGGGTACCTACTGTGTTGGCTGCCTGAACTCCATCGTGCAGACCAGCCTCACATTCCAGCTGCCCTTCTGCAGCTCCAACCACATAGATTACTTCTTCTGTGACGTGCCCCCGCTGCTCCAGCTTGTCTGTGCAGACACAACTCTCAATGAGCTTGTCATGTTTGGCATTTGTGGGTTCATCATTGTGTGTGCTGTTCTTGCTGTCATTGTCTCCTACGGCTACATCGCTGTGACCATCCTGAGGATGCACTCAGGGTCAGGGCGGCACAAGGTCTTCTCCACCTGCGGCTCTCACATGACAGCTGTGTCCTTGTTTTATGGAACTGGCTTTGCTATATATGGCCAGCCAGGAGGTGTGGCATCCATGGATCAGGGCAAGGTAGTCTCCACCTTCTACACCCTGGTCATCCCCATGTTCAACCCCCTCATCTACAGTCTGCGCAACAAGGATGTGAAGGACGCCCTGAGGAGGCTGGGTCAGAGACACAGTCTAGTGAAGAAAAGCGGCTGGTGTCATCATCAGGAACTACGCTAGGGCTATAGATGCAAAGTATCCTTGGGAGACAGAGTGTCTTATTTTGTTTTTATGTCTACATACCCCGTTTTCATTGCCTTCTTGTTTCCTACTTCCTATCTCCATGGCTTCTTTTCTTCACACATTCATCCACCCATATATCCGCTAACACACCCATCTGTTCACTGTCTGCCCTCTCTTTCTTGACAAGCATGGGGTTCAGCAAATCTCTCTCACAAGTCCCCATAACTTTGGGCTCTGACACAATGGCATGAATATCTAAACATCAGGACTCTCAGACCATTTTGTCTTTCCTCTTATGAAATTTCACCGCAAGTTTCTATCACAGCCCGGGGTTCCATTTTATTTTTTAAGCTGAGTTTCCCTGCTTCCTGATTTATGTGGACACCAAGCTGCAGAGAAAGAGAAAGAGCGATCTCTGGTTCTAACCCTCTGCCTTTCAAAGGCCTCCACTGCAGAAGCGCAGACTCACGATTCGTCTCTAGAAAGAGATGTTTGTTTGTGCAGAGCTTTCCTTCTCCCTGTGCTTATGAACGTAAAAGAATAGGGAAGGAAACAGAAAATATTCAAAAGAATCATGAGACCTTCCTAAGCCTCCTATTTCTCGCCGGCATTGCACTGGCCTATCCCACACTGCCATCTCCTGGGCACTGGTGTCCTCACCAATCAGGTGACAATTTTCCTCAGCTGTGTTGGAGATGCCACATAGACCACATCAAAGTCCTTTACTCTGGTTGTTAAAGGCGTTATCAGATGCACGTGGCAGCTAAGCACCTAGTCTCGGGGAATGAGAACCCACGGAGTCTAAGCTGGTCATTTTTGAGAAGGAAATGAGGCGTCCATGGGAAGATAGTGTCAAAAAGAGTGATGAATTTCCTGTGAGCCTCATAAATGGGAATAACTTAAAAGAGTAAATCTTTAAAAAATAAAAGGCATTAAACAGCATAAGCCATTGTTTGATGATATGACCCAGAAGACCAACTTCCTGTAGCTGTTTCCCCTTTGAATGTCAGGGTCTTGGGCACAGAGGAGTATGCCTTTCAAAGGGTGTGATCATCCCCAGAGGAGGTGCATTAACTACCCTGCCAGTGGTACCAATAAGAAAGTGGCTCTGAATACAAAGGTCACTCCTTCCTGAACTGCACTACAGAGGATAGCAAGGTGACAAATTAAAGCGTCATGGTCCCCTCCTACAAAACACCATTCAGTTAGGAGCCAGAAGTAGTAGCAAGAGTAGGAGTCTAAGAAGGGGAAGTTTGAGTCTGCAATTGTAGAGCTATGAGGTGGGACCCACAGGGAGACTGGTCTGACTCACTGTGTGTGAGCCTGAGCTTTGCACAAGGCAATTAGCACAGGACCAGAGGCAGGGCCCACGGGGGTCTTGGTGGCCACGGGAGGAAGAGAAGAGTTTTCCATCTAAACAAGGTTTCCATCTGAAGTGTGGTGGTTAGCGCCCTCAGCCCCTCCATGTCATTAGCCACCACAGTGCCTCAGACAGCTCTCCTGCTTTATCAATGGCAACACAGTGGCTTAGGACATCCGTGGATTGTTCCTTCAAACGATGTCCTCCAAACTTGAGTCCCATGTGACTCAAGAAGAGAAGATGGAAACCTCTGTGGAGGCCTCTGTCTCCAGCGCTACTTGCACGTGGGTGGTCCTCCAGCTAGAAAGGCAGGTGAAGAAATACAAGTGACACAAGTCAGAAAGAAGCTCTGAGCAGACAAGCAGACAAGCCATGAAAACTCACCAACGATACCCCGGAGGATCCCAGGCGCCATTGGGATGGATGAGCGGTCTAAGGCACTGCATTCCCAGGAGGATCCAGAGTGACTACCTAGAGATGTCGGTGACAGCAGGAGATGTGGCCAGATGCTGCCAGCTGTGCAGCACAAGCCCTTCTAAAAGAGTTCAGGATGAACTCTGGTGAGGCAAAGCTGAGATCTACTTAAAAAGCAAAATAAGCAGGGCTTAGTGGTGCACTTTTAACCCCAGTGTTTAGGAGGCAGAGGCAGGTGGATCTCTATGAGTTCGAGGCCAGCCTGAACTGTGAATAGTGAATATGAAGATAGCCAGTGCTGCATAGTGAGACCTTGTCTTCAAAAAGAAAAAAAGAAGAAGAAGGAAGTAAAAAGAAAGAGAGGGGAGGGAGAGGGAGAGGAGGAAGGAAGGAAGGAAGAAAAGAAAGAAAGAAGGAAGGAAGGTGGAAGGCACACACTCGGAGTGGAGTGTTTATTTTGAATGTAGGGGTTAAAAGTGTGTGTCTTAATGGAGGAGTTAAGGGACACTTAGTGTTTAATTACAGCCATGTGTGATATGTGGCCTTTGATAGCGTGGTGCTCCAAGGCCATCACCCACAAGTGAGTGCAAAATCTAAGCGGAGATTAAAAATTAAGTAAATCCGTCAGCTGGTTATTTCTCTAAAGTGTACTTACTTCTCTAAAAGATTTCCTTTTGCAAATGAAACTGTGAGCCAGCTTATGAGGGACACTGCTCAGGTTTGGGGATGAGAAAACATGCTGATGAAGTTAAAATGAAAGATGACGAGATGTAAGACATGCATTCGGCCGGAAGCAAGGTTTATCAGCGTATCGATGGTCTTGTTTGGCGTGCCTCTCGAGAAAGGGCCTCCAGGCTGTGTGCACTCAGTTTCTGCACATGGCTCTTGCTGGACTCGGAAGGTCCAGGTGGATTCAGGACCTACCTTGACTAGTATGAATTCACCTGCATTCGATGTGGGGCCCTCTTCTGGGTTTCCTGGTGGGTGTGAGGTGTGTGTGTGGGGGGATTCTGCCTGCCTGCTGTGTTCTTCTCAGAGGAAACAGTGGTACTGTGTGTGTGCATGCCGTGTGTACATTAAGCAGATCTGTAATCAGGCTTTTTCTCCATTTGAACTCACCTCCCAGTTTTCCTGTTTTGTCTATTTTAGAGAGTGATGTGGTAAGCCGTGATCCGCAGGTGCTTCTCTTCTTTAATCGCAAGCTTTGTTGATATATAGTTTTCATTTTTCTCTTATGGAGTTCATCAACATGTACTAGCTATACATCCCTATGTGTGCATATAATATATTTGGATCGTAATCGCCCCGCTGTCCTTTCTTCTTCCTCCCATTCTTGTTGATCTCCTTACCCTTCCTATCTCTACTTTTATGTCCCTTTTTAAGGGGGTAAACAACTGAGTTTAATTAGAGTTATTATAGGCATGTGAGTAAGGGGTTATTTGCAGGAGCATTGACAACTTGCTAGAGGCTATACCACTTGAGACCACCTCTGGCCTTTCCTCTATACTCTATTAATATAATATATACTCTGTTAATATAAATATTTAGAAGACAATTTGACAGACGCGTCATGTGCGGTGGATGGTGGTTATTGCAGAGACCTCACAGCTGGTCAAAGTACTAAGAATAAGCTACTGTTGAATGCTCAGCTTCAAATGGGAGCCTCGATTACCTCTCTACAGCTCAAGGAACACTATAGAAAAAGGAGAGAGTTATTGTAAGATCCAGAAGATGAGGTGGGTGTGTGGGATGTTGGAGTCCATGCACACCATGGCCAGCGCACTCTTGATTCTCAGGTGCTGTAGAGCTCATAGGATGTGTACAAGAGTGGGTTTGACTAGGTTTTCCGGTATCAGATGTGAATCCCTTCTGTAGCGTGGGCCTCACATCCAAGCAGAATACAGTTGGTTTCTCACCTAACATCCACAACACTGTCCCACCAGTGGGCTCGTCTTGCCTGGCAGATCGGTGAGCATGTGGTAAAACTGTGGATGGCAATTTTAAGCAGCATGTACATCACTTTGTGCCAGTGTTATTTCCAGGCAATCAGGGAAGAACCTTCCAGCTCAGTTCCAGCTTGGTTGCTCTATGTCCTGCAACCAAAGCATCTGGTGTCTCTAGTCTATATTTTTAAATCATTCTTGGCTGTCAACAAAATAATTTTTTCACATGTCCATTTTGATCAAATATTTTTACTATAAAACATATCTTTATAGATGATATCTTCCCTTAAGCCCTATTTAAACAGTTATGTCAGGGTTTTCATGGCTTAACAGTTTTGGGCATTTTACTTTCAGATTTTCCAAATATTCATATGAAAGTCATTGCCCCTTCTAAGACTGACTTGGCTTTCCCATCGCAGACAACAAAACTCTGGGTCATTGTTTGTCTTCTGTTGGTTTGTGTTTGCTTCCGAGACACGGTCTCACTAGTAGCTCAAGCTGGCTTTGAACATGTGACCCTTCTGATGCAGTCTCCACAGTGATCACAGGGGGAAGCCACCATACACAGCCTGGTACTTTGTGTCAATCCACACTTGCCTCTATTTATTTGATTGTGGAGCCAAATTAAAGTGACTCCTAATGTGTAAAGAGACAATTTTAGAGTGAGTAAAGCCATAACTCCAGTAGAACAAAGCAAAACAAATCATGGACTTGCTGTTGAGTTCTTGCTGACATGAAAAGAACTGACCACTAGAGGGCACTAAGAGCCAACTTGCCATTTTGAAATGGTCGCTAAAGAACTAGATCTTTGAATCTATGAGTCATACGGCATGTCAGATACCCTGCATATGAGCCATTTACATTGCAATTCATAACAGTAGCAAAATTACAGTTATGGAGTAGCAGTGAAATAACTTTATGGTTGGGGGTCACCACAACATGAGGAACTGTATTAAAGGGTCACAGCTTTAAGAAGGCTAAGAACCACAGAGCTAGATGGAACCAAAATTTCTCTGGCATTTCCCGTAGAAATGTACATATGAGGACATTGTAGCCAATGACGAAGGCCCAAAGACAAGACAAGGGTGTTTTCTCAGCGATAGTGGTTGTCTGCCTAGCCAAGACTGACTCCATAGAAGCACTATAATTGTCACCATTTCAGAAGTCTCATTGAATTCATGAAGCCAGAAGAAGATAGTCAGAGGTGCAATTCTCCTGAGAAAAGAGCCCCATGCCTCCCACAACACAGTCAAGGTCAACAATGCCCATATAGTGACAATAACAACTGGATTCCAACCAGACCTGAAGGTTCAACTAACAGAAGACGTACAGGATAGAGGAGTATCAAGTTCAATCTATGGGGAATTCTACACATCTATTTTTTAAATCCCCTTTCATAAACAATAGCAACAAAAAAGTTATAGGACAGCTCTGCATATGTGAAAGGCAGCAGAAATTTGTAAGAACTTTTTTTTTTACTTTATTTGAATAGTGGCACAAAAATAACATTATATAATGGGGTTCTTTCATGCGTGGATGCTGAAGGATACTTGATGACACTGGGGAATTATTTTCCTCCAGGGAATGTAAATGCTACTGTGTACTTTTCTAAAAATAAACGCCTTACATTTTAGAGATGTTTAGAAAATAGATGCGAAAGAAATTATATGATGTTTAGATGTGATTCAAAATAATGCAAGGCTCTGGGTGCTGGAGGAGGAAAGAGACCATTACACTTGCCCAAGCTGACCACGCCGGTTACTGTTGCAGGTGAGTGGGTGGGATGTAAAGCTCTGATTTTGTGCATATTCTAAATTACCATAACCATAAAGCTGTCAGAGTGTCTCTTGTTTTTTTCTGTGGAGTCAGGGCCTCCCTGTGTAGACCAGGCTGGTGTCAAACCCACTGCCGTCCCGCCTGTCTTCTAAGGGCTGGGATTTGAGGGACCCTTGTGGCTCACATCTGCACACGTTGATGTCTGATGCTCTCCATTCTTTCCGTTTCGCACCTGCATTGCTCTCGAACCAGGCAATTCTCCATTCTTCCTCAAAAACCATCCTCCTCACACTGTTCTGTAGGTCCATGGGTTTGCTTTGATGGTTTGCTGTGAACTGAGTCACAGAGAACCGTCTGGGCCACTCATTTACTTATTTCTTTCTTTGGCCAAACTAAACAAAAATGATGTAAGATATTAAAATGTTAGGAGATTGTATATAAAATGCACATTATGAATTTGTTTACAATATTGGTATTTTATTTTGTTCTGGTGCTATGATGACGAAATGCTGATCAAAGTCAACCTCGGCATGGGTGTCTGTTTGCTTTCGGTTGCTGTGATTAGGATCGTAACTGAAAACAGCTTGGGGAGGAAAGGGTTTACTTGGCCTACATATCCAGGGAGTCACAGTCTACTGAAGAAAGCCAAGGCAGGAACTCAAGGCAAGAACTGGAAGCAAACACTGAAGCAGGAGCCATGAAGGAACACTGCTTTGTTGGTTTTCTCTCCATAACTTGCCTTTTCACTCACCACAGGACAATATGCCCGGGATGCCATTACCAGCTGTGGGATGGGCTAGCCCACATTTTACCAATCAAGAAAGGCCCCATGGGCCAATCTGTTTGGAGCGTTTTCTCAATCGACGTTTCCTCTTCTCAAATGGATTTCACGTGTGTCAAGTTGATCCAAACCAAACCAAACCACCTAGGACATGATTCCTAGGTCTCAGAAGGTTTTAACAGATTCCCAAAGAAACCATAGAAGAAGATCCCAACTCAGAAGCAAAAATGGTGAGCAAATATGGACTATGGTATGACAAGAACCCACTAGTCCTTGGGTTTCGACCTTCCAAATGCTGTAACCCTTGAACACAGTCCATCATCTTGTGATGACCCCCAACGATAAAATTATTTTGTTGCTACTTGAAACAGCAATTTTGCAACTGTTAAGAATTGTAATGTAAATGAAACATGGCGGTGTTTGCTCATGTCCCTGCTCACACAAACAAAAGGCCTACATCTTGGAAACTGTTTTGCTTTGTTTGTTTGCAAAAGCTCAAGTTGTTCTTCATTTGGTAGCCAGTGGCTCAGTCATGCTGGAGGCATCTCCCAGACCACAGCATTCACTGCCAACTGTTGAAAGCAAATGCAAAGGTAACTGAGATGTGCAGTGTGGGTCTGAGGGGCATGTCATTAGCATGGACACCAGGAGACAATGGAAACGTCTGCCTGTTGGGGTGTGACCCATCTCTATGGAAGAAGCAAACTGAGGCTCTCAATAGGGACATTCTGGGAAGAAGTTCAAGGCCAGTATGGATCAGGGTGTTCATTGTCTGCCATTTCTACGAGGCCAGCATAGATCAGGACCTTTTCCTGCCATTCCCATGCTTGGCTTATTATTATATAGCCTCCTTTGCTCCTGACAGAAAAAATTGGTGTTCCCATTTTACAGAGGAGAAAACTGAGGCTCACAGGCATGCATGTCATAATGATGTAATAAACACTGGTTTGTTGATCCTAAAAAAAAGAATTGTAATGTAAATATCTAATATGCAGGATTCTGATATGTTATCCTTGTGAAATGGAAGTTTAACCCCACAGGGGACGTGACCCACAGGTTGAGAACCTCTGGTCTAGGATGACCTTTAGGATGGCTGCCCTGGCTTAAGCAAACTACTTAAATGTGATCTTCATCCACTGAACTAGAATTAAAACTCTATGGTCCAGGGATGCAGTTGGAAATTTCTCTAAGACTGTGGCCCCATGGGCTGGTAGGGCCCCAGAAGAAAGAAAAGCATGTATATCCTTGTAGGAGGTGCTGTTTGGAACCATAGCTCTGGCCAGAAGGTTGGATAGAATAAATTAAATCCATCTGTGCTGTATTCCAGGATGTGGACTTAATTTACCCCGGAGAGTTGTTAGCAAAAAAAAAAAAAAAAAAAAAAAAAAAAATGTGTTTGCTCCTTTCCAGGACAGGATGGGGTAGCACAGACCTGACTCAGAAGAAGACACTGAAAGGTGAACATTCAACTCCCTCCCCACAAAAGAATTTCACTCCTGTGGTTAAAACAACCAATAAAGGAGAAAATTGATGCCATCTGCCTAGATTCCTAACAGTACTGAGGGGAGCCAAGGAAGGGCTTGGAAGGAGTGTGATAGCCAGTGTTTCAGGCCAGGCTCCTCACACATCATCAACACAGCCAAGGAAAGCAGCAGAGTCAAGGGCTATGCCATGAGACCCGTAGATGACACAGGGCACAGAGTCCCTCTGAATTACTGCTGCTGAGGTCTTCAGGCTTCCTGCCAACCCACCAGAGAGAGTAGCAATGAGGTGTGATAGTTAACGGCACGCCACTTTATGCTAGGTATCCATCTCGTTAGCCACTGGCTATTTGTCTCTGATACTAATACCTAGAAATTAAGTTCCAAATAACCCTGACTCAGTGACCTCCACCCAAAAATATATAGTCATGACCATCTACTTGTTGTGATATAAATAAATGTTTTCCCCCCTTCGGTAACTTGCTTACACAAAGACACAGAACAGACCAGTTTTTACTTGCTCTCTGTGGTAGTTTGAATGTAACTGGCCCCTATAATTTCTTAGAGAGAGGCACTATTAGGAGGTGTGGCTTTGTTGAAGTGGGTATGGCCTTGTGGCAGGAAGTGTGTCACCGTCAGGGTGTGCTCTGAGGTTTCCTATGCTCAAGATACATCCAGTATCTCAGTCCACTTCCTGTTGCTTGTAAGATGTAGGGCTCTCAGCTCCAGCACCTTATCTGCCTGCAGACCGCCATGCTCTCCTCCATGATCATAATGGACTGAACCTCTGAAACTGTAAGTCAGCCACCTCAATTAAATGTTTTCTTTATCAGAGCCGCTATGACCAAGGTGCCTCTTCACAGCAATAAAAACCCAAGCTAAGACACTTGTACAGATACTGAATGTCTTGTTGAGGTTATCCCCTTTAAAAATCCTCCCCTCCCTCTCCTTTCTCACTGCAAGATTGTTCATCCTGCTAGCACCTGATCAATAAATCTTTTAATTATAATTGGATTGAGTCTGTGGTCTTTTCCCAGGAGTCACAAACTCCATGACAGAGGCAGAGGTGGGCCACAGGCGCTTTGCAACTCTGAAGCCCAGGAAATTAGAATCCCAGCTGCCAGAGGCCAGTGCCTCCCTAATTGGCCACTGGAGGCTACAAGTCCCTACTCTGCCAAGTGCAGAGAATCCTCTGAAGCAGAGTGACCCCAAGGGCAGGCACCTTCATACACTGTCCAGCTAATGGGGACAAGGCAGGAGGCAGGGCCCATCCCCTTCTCCAGAAGACCTGCAGCTAGGGTAGCCAGAACCTGGACTCCTACAGTCTCACAGGGACCCTGGAGCCCACCTGTGCCCGTGCTCACTCTCCACTACCCAGAACCATGACTGTTCTGAAGAGGCTTCTCCATGTTCAGCAGACACCGGGCTCAGCACTACTGGAGCACTGAGAGCATGGGTGGTGGCTGTGTGATTTTGGGGTAGACCTGATTCTCACCTGGGAAAGGTAAGTTCAGTATGTCACCTGTGAGAGTAGGAAAGCACTCGGGTAGAGAGCAGAATGATGGAGTGAGCACACAGGGTGCACTCAGGACCTGCCTCAGTAAGCTGCCATGTCCTGTTCCGATCATCCCTGGTCTTCACACAGGTCAGAGTGTACAGGGGGGCAGGGGCTGTGCCTTTGTTCAGATCCACGGAAAGGTAGGCTGAAGCTCTGCATCTAACCAGACCTGGGAGGCAGTGATGCTGCTCGCTCCAGAGGGGCAGAAGTTGTCTCTTCACAGACAGTGGCAGTCAGCTCTCTCACAATGGACCAGCAACTTCGGCCTTTGGCCAGCTGCCATTTTCACTGTCACTGAGGATACCCTCCATCCTTGGCAAGCTGGAGAGATCATGCTTGTCCTTCCTCTAGCAGGAAGCAAGGAACAGTCTTGACATTAACATTTCCTGGCATATCACGCTCTCTGTGAAGGAAAGTGTGATCCAGCAGTGGGAGGGTTGTGGGAATAGCTAGGAATATGAGTGCAAAGCCAGTACATGTATACCTTTGAACTAGCAGTGGGATAGTGAGCTATGTCAACTAACCCTCCTACACACACACACACGCACGCACACGCACGCACGCACGCACGCACACACACACACACCCACGCACGCACACACGCACGCACGCACACACACGCGTGCACACACACACACACACGCACGCACGCACACGCACGCACGCACACGCACGCACGCACACGCACGCACACACACTGTGGGGAAAGAGAAAGTGCATTATTGGACTCATTCAACTCAGATCCCTGAGCCACCCCAGGACAATGGAGCCTCTTGAATCCCTTCTGGGAACAAACAGAAAAGTGACAGCCAGCTTCACATAGGACACTCCTGTGTTGTCAGTACTGTGGTCACTATGAATAAGAGAGAGCGGTCATGAGTGCCCCAAGCACAATGGTCAGAGGCTAGTTTTGCCTTGTTTCCAATGGCAAAGAGTAAAAGCTTAGAAGCCTCCAAAGCTGAGGTGTAGCAGAAAAAAGAGATGCCAGTAGCATGGGTTGGAAGCCGTAACCAGGGCCCAGACATGCCTGGGCCCCAGTCTCGGTTTCTCAGTACAAGCATGGCTCTGGGCTACAACCTCACCACCATCCCCAACATCTAGACATCGACAGCAAGCCCTAACAATTAATCAGGAGATCTCTGCACATTGATTGCCATTCTAGATCAGGTTTGGAGCCAGAGCCACTGAGATGTGCCCAGCATTGTGCAAGACACAAAGACAGGCAAGTTCAGTGTAGGGATGACTGACTGATCCCCGCTCCTTCTGGGTTCAGCCTAAGGATGGAAGGATCAACCAGCACAAGGCTTGAAGGGCAGGAGACCCACACCAACACTCTTTCATCAGTAAGATGAAATGTGGAAGGTGTAGGGTGGGTCTTGATAGCTGAGTGTACTTGATAGCTCTCAAAGCATGAGCTCAGAGGATGAGCAAATCAGATCAGATGCAACCCAGGGATGCTAAAAGGCTGTTTGTGCCCTGAGAGTCCCTGGAATCTAGATGCCTCTGTGAGTCCCTGGAACATAGCTCAGCCTCATTCACAGAGAAGGCTTGATACAAATTAAGTAAACTAGAGGAAGTGTCCCTCTTTCAGGCTGCACCAGCTCATCTGGTAGGAGATCAGAGCAGCTAGTGAAATTTTACACAGTGGAATAGCAGGCTTCCTGCAGCCTGGGGACATCCAGCGGCGCTGGTGAGATCTGCTTCCTCTCACTGCCCCCCTCTATCGCTCTGTCCCCACACATGGCCACACCAGTCCCCAGAAATGGAAGCCTCTCGGCAGTGCCCTTGCGGGTGTTCGTGCTGGTGGGATTCGGGGGACGTGCAGAGACCCAGGCCCTGCTCTTCGCTGTCTTCCTGGCTCTGTATGTGGTGACCGTCCTCGGCAACCTCACCATGATCGTGGTCATCACCCTGGATGCCCGCCTGCACTCCCCCATGTACTTCTTCCTCAAGAACCTGTCCTTTGTCGACCTCTGCTACTCCTCCGTCATTGCCCCTAATGCCCTGGCCAACTTCCTTTCCTCCTCCAAGGTCATCAGCTTTGAGGCATGTGCCACACAGCTCTTCTTTTTCTCCTTGTTGGCTACCACTGAGACTTTCCTCTTAGCTGTGATGGCCTATGACCGCTTCATGGCCATCTGCAGTCCTCTGCGCTACCCTGTGACCATGTGCCCCATGACCTGTGCCTGCCTGGTTCTGGGTACCTTCTGTGTGGGCTGCCTGAACTCCATTGTGCAGACCAGCCTCACATTCCAGCTGCCCTTCTGCAGCTCCAACCGTATTGACCACTTCTACTGTGACGTGCCCCCGCTGCTCCAGCTGGCCTGTGGCAGCACAGCTCTCAATGAGCTCTTTCTCTTCGGCCTCTGTGGGTTCATTATTGTGAGCACCACATTAGCTGTCCTGGTTTCCTATGGCTACATCGCTGTGACCATCCTGAGGATGCACTCGGGGTCTGGGAGGCACAAGGTCTTCTCCACCTGTGGCTCTCACCTGACAGCTGTGTCCTTGTTTTATGGGACTCTTTTTGTCATGTATGCACAGCCAGGAGCTGTGACATCCATGGAGCAGGGCAAAGTGGTCTCCATCTTCTACACCCTGGTCATCCCCATGCTCAACCCCCTCATCTACAGTCTGAGGAACAAGGATGTAAAGGACGCCCTGAGGAGGCTGGGACAGAGACACAACCTGGTGAGGGAAGGTGGGCAGTGAGGGGCTGTCCTGAAGCTGGAGGGAAGGGTTCTGTGGGGAATCATTGAGCAGTGGAAGCCACCCCCTTCCAGTCTCCAAAATGGAAATGAATACGTGTGAAATCTATTTACCATTGACATTCGGTCTTCTTTTAAACTGTTTCATGGACACAACATCGACCTACTGTGAGCTATAAAACTGAGCAGTTTACTTGGCATGCAGAACCCAAAGGCTAAAAGGAGTGCAGTCTCCAGTCACTTGAAGACCCAGTGAGAACTTCAACCATCTCCAGGTCAAAGCAGGGCTGGCTCGTCTGCCCACTGCTTCTCATCTTCTCCGGCCCATGCCCTGGCTTCCTCCATAAAAGGAATTATGCATTAAAAAATCTTGATCAAGTTTATCAGTAATTAAAATGTTTATGTCTATTTAACCCTCCACTGCCATGCCTGCTCTCCTGGCCATTTAAGACAGGTAACTCATTGCCTCTCCTTTTCTGCCACTTTTCAGCCCATCTAACTCAATACTGCCAAGAGATCTTTTAAAACAATAGCTTAGTCAATGGCCAAGTCACTCTGGCTAATGAGGCTGGTGTCAAGAAGGATCAGATCAGGTAGGACTGTCTCATAGCTAACAAATGACACCTTTTTTAAAGAAAGGTCTGGAGAGATTATGGCTCACTGGTTAAGAGCACTTGCTGTTCTTTCAGAACTGAACCTGAGTTCAATTCCCAGCACCCACCAGGCCGATCACAACCAAGTGTGACATGGGCATTGAGTGTGAAGCTCTAGCTCCAGGGTGTCTGACCTCTGGCCTCCTTTGGCACCTGCACTCATGTGCACATGCCCATGTACACACATATGTGCACGTAATTAAAAGTAATTAAACATTTTAAAGAAGAATTCTATCTAGAAGTCTATGGGTTTGGAGGTCGTTCCTCTTAAGCTAGATCCTTTCTCAGGCTGTTTCTCCATCTCAACTCTCAGAGATCAATCTACAGAGCTCCCAGCTTCTTAGAAGAGTTGTGTGAGGAAGTGTAGGCATCCATCACATGCATTTTAAACTGTGTGTGTGTGGTGATATATACAAATATAAGTATAGACTTGTAGTATATAAAAACACACTCGGATCATATCCATAGTAATTCAGCAAGGTCAATAGAAAGTATCTGCTCAGATCCTACGGAGTCCTCACATTACTTCTTGACATTGCCCCAAGGGTGAACCCCCACCCTGAATCCAACACACAGACTTGTTTTGCACACTTCATGGCACACAGCTAGCTGTGAATAGAGGGGAGCATACAGCTCTTCTTCCTCTGTGACTGGCATTTGTTTCTCAATAACACCTTTCTAAGGCCAATGCATGTAATGGCCTATAACACCAGACTTTTTTTCTGTAAAAGATTATATTATTAGGTTGATTCCATCACAGATGCCCCTTCCCAGTTCAATAAAAGTTTGCATCCTTATTAAACCACCCCACGTTTTTAATGTTTTGACATATTGGAAATGCATTTAATACTTCTAACTTCCAGTTCATATTGATGAGCTACCTCATGAGGTTGCAGTTGAGCAAAACTATCTGACTGCAGTACAATGCCAGCTTCATAACAGAAGGCTAAATGCCTCATGTGCTTCAATACCGTTCTAAATATGGAAAGTATGTCAGTTGTAGAAGTGAGTCCATGCATAGTTGTAAAGTTGAAAGGAAGCTGACCCTAGACCTTTGTAAGCTCTGGAGAGCATCTGATGGGGTATTAACATCATAGTTTTATTCGTTCATCCAACTGCCATGAACATTTAGTTCGCTTCCACTTTTCAGTTTTGAAGGTGATACTTGTTTAGCTTTAAGTCTTTCAAATTTTGGTTGGTCTACAAAGAAAAGGATTTTATTGTGATATTTCTTACACACACTCATATTCATATATATTATATATATTACATATGAATGAAAATAGAAAGGCAGCCTATATATAAAATAAATATCTACACACATAGACATACATATCATCACACTCAATTCTCCCATTGACATCCAATCCCCTGATCTGGTCCCTTTCATCCTTAGTCCCCTTAAATCATCTCCACTATGCTTTCCTGACTTATACGCCCTACTACCTTCACATGTTCCCCTCTCCACCTTTAGACATCCTTCTCCCCTCATGCCCTCTTTCATGCCTGTGTACCTATTTGTGTGTATGTACACGTATGTATGCATGCATTATGTACTCTGCACACCAGAGAAAGAGTGTAATAACAAGCTTGGCTTATACCTCTTAACAGAATGATACTCAGTTCCATGAAGTTTTCTACAAGTGTCATAACTTTATTTTTCTCTACAGCTGAATAAAATTCCATTGTGCATATATCCAATTTTCTTCATTCACCCATCTCTTGATGGACATCCATGCTGTTCCCATACCTTGGTTATTGTGACTAGTTCAGCAGTAAACACGACGTGCAGTCCCTCATTGGTACACTGACTTAGAGCCCACTGCTTATTCACCCAAGAGTGATCTATCTGGGCACGCACGTGGTGTTTCTGTTTAGTTTTTCAGGAAGCCCCATGGGGTCCCTGTAACCCTGACCCATTTATATCCACCCACCACGTGTAAGTGCCCCCCTCTCCTCCCCGGCCTCCAGGATTTGTTTTCCTATTTTATTATTGAATTGTTTCATTTGGTTTACGCCCCTGACTGCAGTTACCTCTCCCTCTTCCCCTCCCTCCCCCTCCCTCCCCCTTCCCCACCTTTGTTTGTTTTCTTGATGATAGTAAGATGAAATCTCAGCATAGTTTTAATTTCCCTTTCCTTGCTGGATAAAGGAGTTAAACACTTTTCCTAATATTCATTGGCCAGTTGAGTCTTTTCCTGTGAGAACTGCCTGCTCCGTGTGTGTGTGTGTGTGTGTGTGTGTGTGTGTGTGTGTGTGTGTGTGTGTTTGTGTGTGTGTGTTTGTGTGTATTTGTTGACTGGACAGATTTTGGGAGTTCTTTGTAGAGTCTAGATATTAACCCTCTGTAGAATGTGCAGCTGCCACAGATGCTTCCCCCATTCCTTAGGCCATCTCTTCATTCTGCTGATAGTTTGCTGTGCAGAAACTTGAATTTCATTGAATCCCACTTGTCAATCATTGGGGTTATTTCCTGTGTTGTTGGAGTTCTTCTTAAAAGCCCTTACCTATGCCTACATCTTGACGCGTCTCCCCAGGTTTTTCTCTAGCCATTTTGAAGGTTCTTACATTAAGGTCTTTGGTTCTTTTTTATTTAAGGTGGCTACAATATAAGAGGTGTTGGTGGTTTTGTTGTTTTACGTGGAACATCCAGTTTTCCCGGTACCATTTGTTGAGGAGACTGTCTTTTGACAAATATATGTGTAGGTATCTTTGACAAGTTTAGGTGGCGGCAGCTGACTGGGTTGATTCCTGGGCTCTGTATTCTATTCCATTGGTTTCTGTGTCTGCTTTTGTGCCAGCGCCACACTGGGCTCATCGTTGTGGCACTTTGAGATCAGGAACTGATCCGTTTCCTCATGAATATAGAGCTGAGAAGAAATCGTCGGTGTCTTCAAGTCAGTATTGCAGTCATCCTCCTCAGTGGAGACAGGAGAGCACAGGCAGGGGAGGCAGGTGCCCTGCTCAGGCCACTGACTGAGACCAGACCCTGAGTCTCTTATGGAGACGGACATTGCAACCAAAGACAGTCTATCCTGCTGCTCACCTCAGCACGAGTGTGGGTGCCCATCCTACCCTGTGAGCTCCGGCTTGACCATCTGCAAAGTAAACCCACTGTGCCCTTCCCAGAATGTTCTGAGGAAAAGGCTAGGCTCCACACTGGCTTGCAATGAATGACATCTTTTGGAACCATGTTCATCAGTAAGATGCTAAATAAATAAATCTACAATTGCCCCAAATGTTACTTTCATGGTGGGTCTTGTGGTTTTCCTGCCTCAGCAGGAATTCTTACAGGCTTTTCCAACATTTATACAACTGCACTGGGCACAGTTGGGGACACAAGGTTGAGCTGCCCAAGCAACAGCATAAATTAAGTCTCAGCAAAATTAAATTTGAAGTTAAAATAGACAAAAGCAAATCTAAGCAAAACAAAACACCCAACCAGAGACTGCTGACCAGAACAAATACCCCAGGTGGAGCTGCCGTTTAGAAAGCCAGTTCTGTATTGCCACAGTGTGAGCAAACAACACAGGGCACCGGGAGACTGCAGGAGAGCCTGGGGCACCCGCTTTTCAGAGCAACTCCTCCCCCTGCAGGTCCCTTCCAGAACAATAGCCAGATCATCCAGACAAAATCGGCCAGGAAAGAGGACTCATGCCTGCAGACCAAATGCACCTGTCCAAGTGTACCTCACCAAGTCGCAGTGAGAGCTGAGTCATGAGGCCACTCACTCTTCACAGCACACACTAGAACTTGTCCCTGATGGTCAACCTTCCCTTTTGTTTTAGCTATAAAAGGGACCAAAGAAAACAGAGTAAGACCCAGCCTGGGTGCCAGCCTCTACCTAGGACTTCCTGGCCTACTCCAGGTGGCCACCCACCTTGGCTCTCCGTCCTCCTCCGTCTGGACTAAGCACCTTCTCCTAAGGTTCCTCTTCTGCTTGCATGGGGCCACCTGTAAGAGCTCCACCCAGGTGGGCGCACCTGCCCCTGCTCTCTGAGCTCCAGTCCTCACACCTGACACATGGGATTTGCACGTGGTCCTTCGGGGCTGAAAGCATGACCTTTAGGAACATTAGCGTGGTAGAATATTACTCTCAGGTGTGTGACTTTTGTTTGTGCTGTATTTGTTTAACTCCGTGAAGCTAGGTTACCGTGCCTGTCTAAAACACCAGGTGGTCATAATAAAGAGCTGAATGGTCACTAGAGAGACAAGAGAAAGGAGAGGCAGGGCTGGCAGGCAGAGAGGATAAATAGGAGAAACGAGGAAAAGCAGGAGAAGCAAGAGAAAGCAGGAGAGGAGGACATCAGGGGCCACCCAGCCATCCTGCCACCCAGCCAGCCACCCAGCCTCCCTGCCACCCAGCCTCCCTGCCACCCAGCCACCCAGCCAGCCAGCCACCCTGCCACCCAGTCTCCCAGCCACCCTGCCACCCAGCCAGCCACCCAACCACCCAGCCAGCCAGCCAGCCACCCACCCACCCAGTCTCCCAGCCAGCCAGCCAGCCAGCCAGCCACTCACCCAATCTCCCAGCCACCCTGCCACCCAGCCAGCCAGCCAGCCAGCCAGCCAGCCAGCCAGCCAGCCAGCCAGCCATGGACTAAGAAGGAAAGAAAGACATACAGAAGTAAGAACGATAAAATCCCAGAGGAAAAAGGTGGACAGGTTACTTTAAGAAAAGCTGGCAAGAAGCAAGCCAAGCTAAGGGCGGGCATTCATAACTAAGAACAAACCTTTGTGTTTGATTCATTTGAGAGTTGGATGGTGCCCCCCCAGGAGAAGAAAATCTCAACAACACATTAGTACACGTGTACACATGTATAAGTGCTTATGACCACAGCCCATTGACTAACATGGGCTATACACGTGATGAATTTTGTGTACATGCATACATCATATATACTCATCCAAAAAGCATATACCTTTATGTACAGTGTGCTCTTTGTACCTGTAAACAGGTAGAGATGTCACCTTCGCCACTCACAGGCCCCGAGGAGTCCCCTGTGTGATAGATACGGCGAGTGGTCTAGCCCACTGTTCAATGAGTGCAGGGTGGCCTCGCGTCACTTCCCCAGCAGCCGAGCACTTGTGTTAGTGCCACAATTGTCATGTAAAACTGTGGAAGAAATGTCCCTTTCCTGCAGTCTGTGTCAGTGGCACCGCACCATTGGTGTCCATCACTGTTGCCGAAGGGCTTCTACACAGACCAACAGAGGACACTTCTTTCAGCATGGGAAAAGATGTGTGCACGATGCTGTTGTGTGGGATGCTCTGCACATGCCTCCCAGGTATATCCAGTCTAGGCTGGCTTTCCTTGTCTTTTTTGTTTTGCTTTTTGACACAGCGTTTCTCTGTATTGCTTTGGAGTCTGTCCTGGAACTCTCTCTGTAGATCAGGCTGGCCTCCAACTCAGAGATTCGCCAGCTTCTGCCTCCTGAGTTCTGGTATTAAAGGTGTGTGCCACCAATGCCCAGCTTCCTTGTCATTTTTATCTGGAAACCTGGCCACTGTGGTGAGGAAACTAGGGTGTCTTGCCATTATAGTATTACTGTCCATTTCTCCCCTGAGCTTCCTGTGTGTGGGTGCTGGATGCAGATTTGCAATGTCATCTTCCCACCCATCCCCCACCATTTTTTGAGTATTTGCTGTATGAACAGGTGCTCTACAAACCTTTTTTACTGTTTCCTGTGCCATTTAAAGTCTACTTTTCTAAAGAATATTGTGCTTTGGCTCTGTGACCTGCTTCCAGAGTGACTTTCAAGCCAACCACCATCCGGTCTTGTGATGACCTCTGAGGAAAGAGCATAGTATGGGGCCTGGAACCTCAGAATCCTGGACAACCTGGGCCAAATGGCAAGTCATTGTCTCCTGAAAGGACAGGAATTTCAGGGGGTCCAGGAGTTTACAGGGAAGCCAAGGGTAAGCATGGAGTTCTTGCAACCCATAAACATAAATGTGCTAACAGCGGCTATTACACAGAGCTTGGCCACGTGCAGGACACTGATGAATGTTACCTGAGTTATTTGCTGACTCCTTGTAGCCACAAGGAAAATGATACTGCTACCTTACAGCTCAGATCACAGGGACAGTGATGGGCTTTGACCCAGGCATTGAGCTCCAGGATCCTGTTAACCAGCCCCTCACATACATCCTGGGCCAGGCAGCACATGGCAGATATGTTCAGGTTCCTTGTCCCCTTTAGACTGGTGTCAGGCTGTCCCATGCTTGCACATTCGCTAGTTCCAAGGTGAACTGTTACTGTGCTCCACATCCCCACTCACACTGAGATTCCACCCTGGGAAGTGTTAGGAGGCAGAGCCTTTGGGAGGTGACTTAAGTAGAGGACCACAGATGGAATCAGGGCTCTTGCTGGGACAGGGCTTGGCATCTCTCTCCTCCTTAGGACCTAGGACATGGTTGGCAAATCCCACGCACATCAGGCATGTTGTTATGTAGTTACATTGATTAGCAGACATTTGCTGAGACCCTACCACATGTCAGATGGTTGGCCTTATGCTGGGGACAAGAGGGCAAGGTCATCCCTCAAATACAGTTACATTAACTGTTGCTAGACTTCCCTGCTGCAGCTCTTGAGGTGACAGCCACCTGACTGCACACACTGACTCCTCCAAAGTCATCTAGCAGCTGTTATAACTGTATTCTGTTCACCAGGGAACAATTATTCAGAACCTGAAGTGTAGCTTGGACAATTCAGTGCTGCCCCAAACCTGCACTAGCTGATCCAGGGATGGACGCTTCTGACACGGGGCCCATGGTGCTCCATCCTGCTTCCTGGAGAGGGGTGTGGCTGAAGCAGGAAGCTCCATTGGCCTTGACTGATACCCCCACCTGGGGCCTGTATGTCATAGTGGATAAAGGACAATACAGATCCTGAATGCCCAGCTTTGGACTCTGGAGGGACAAAAGGCCTTTTGAGACCTCTCAGCATCTCTTCTAGGCTCCCAGAACCAACCAAACAAAAACAAGCTCTGAGGTTCACCTCTCTCCCTTACACTTGCCCTTACCTTGGTAGCCCATGAGTGTCTTCACACTCACAGCTGGCGCTGATCCCAGAGCCATGTCCACAGGGACACAGGCGCTCTTACCCAATCCAGGATGAAGCCTGAAGGCAGGGAAGGAAGCACTCCCTCCAAAGACAGAGTGCGACACCAAACAAGTTTTCTTCTCCACTACTGCCTCAACGGCCATGCGACCCACGCGGGACTTTTCTAGCACCCTCGCCTCAGTCAGGCGCTGGACAGGGACCACAAAACTCTCGGTTAGCAGCAATCTCCAAAGAAATGGTGGCTGTCACTGTGTAGTCACCTGCTGCCCCCTGCCCTGGGTCAGGAAAAGTGTCAGGGAAGGTGGGCACTCCCATCTCCCACAGCAGCATGGCCACTGTGGCTAGCGTGAGAGGGGAGGGTGCTCCTTCCTCTCCTCAGTTCCGAAGGAGCTGCAGGCCTCCTGTGAAGGGAAAGTGAACACCACAGAGCAGCACAGGCTCACATGCAGCTCTGACTACACTAGTCTGAACTAGAACGCGGTCCTCTGGGGTTGGTTCTGGTCTCTGGCCCACATCATGTCTTTGAGGTTCTCTGGCCACCTGAGTACTTACTGCACAGCTCTCTCCTTCACCTCAGGTCTTTCCAACCTGCTGAAGACTGGGGATCCCCAACCCAGAAACCACTTCAGACACCAGCATCCTCATCCACCAGTAAGGACAGCAGGGCCCTGGCAATTCCTGCTCTGCAAGTGGTAAACGAGTAACCGGGTAAAGGACTCAAGTCTTCACTGTAAGACAGATAGGAAACTAATTTTACTTGTCTCAGCCATTTGTGACCCTGGCTAACAGGTCTTTTCCAGCTCCCCCTCTGAGAGGAGCCAGCACAGCATTTCCCAATGAGCAGGCACCTCCCTCAAAGTCACTGCCCTAGGCACCCTGAATCTTTCGCTACGGGGTCTTCCAACAGCAGCAGCCCTGAAAGAGGTGCAGACATAAGTGGTGCACGGTGGGTCCGTCTGTCCACAGGGCAAGTCTGTCTGTCCACAGGGCAAAGGCACCTTCAGTCAGGTCTTCAAAGGCATGCACACGCCTGCACAGCCCAAGCTAACCAGACAGTACATCCCCCGCCGCTGCCCCGGAAAGCGGCATAGCGTGCTTGCTGATGGGACAGATGCGCTTTATTCCAGTGTTTGCCCAAGGGGAGGAGGCTGCAACACTCACCCAAAAGCTCAGGAATTAAAACTACCCTGCATGTTATGCTGTTCTTTTTTAATTTAAACAAGGACAAGGGGCTGGCATTCTCAGAACCAGCAGCATCCAGTTGATTCAGACAGTCCCCCTCCTGTGAGTGACCAGGTCCTGACGTCTAGTGACCTCTGCAAGGTCTCTACAGTCATCGATTCTGTCCTGAGAAAATTGAGACATGTCACAAATGTGGAGCATGTACGACTGGATGGCCTCACTGGACATCATCATCATCAAAGAGATCTTCAAAATCTGCGAAAACAAATAAAAGGTAACATATGAACAGGTACAGGACAAGCAAGTGGGGAATCTGCTTCGAAATGGACTTGATGACAGCGGTAGACAGTAAAAGATTCCCCAGGACGGGCTCTCAACTTCATCCAGCCAGGGGAAGCAGGTGGAACTCTGGAGGACAGTACTGTCTATGATATACTCTTAACCGTGTTTTAACTTAGAAGGCACTTTTTAAAATAAATCACACGGGGGTGCTGTGCACACGCACGACTTTGACGCTTGTCGACCATACTGAGCATAGAGACAACAGTGCTAGCCTGCACCAGGAGTGCAGAGTTGTCTCCTGAGTGGCCAAAGCTGACCGGAAGGAAGCCTCCTGTGTTCCCACACTAGACCTTTCTGGGCAAAAGCAGTGTCCACAGTGCAGAGCTGGCATGCAGGGCTGCTCCGCCCTCCACCTCCTGGCCTGGGCGTGAACTGTCGCTTCTCCAGGTGACTACTGCCCTGACACCATCGCTGTCGCCCAGAGAGGCTTCCCTATGACAGCGCTCTATTGCAAGCCCGCCGGTTTGTTAGGGCCCTCATCTGCCCGTCGGCAGCCGCATGTAGATCCCCCACTACTTATAAACCACAGTAGGAGAGAAGAGCGTCAGATCCACAGTTAGGGCCCAGTGCCCACCAGACGGCAGCTCTAAGCCTGTCTGCTTGAGAAGCCAAAAGACCTTGGTAGAAGCCCTAGCCCAGTGCCTCGTAGGCTTCCCACAATAGATGGCTTCCTAAAGACGGGGGGTTTGGCAAACTGTAGAACAGCACACATTCTCCTGAGCTCAGGCAGTGAGTAAGCAGGAGAGGAGACAGGGACCCTTCATATTCCTTCCTGTCGGGCATGGCTCCCTGGAGCCAGACGTCTACTGGCCACGTTAGCACCTGACAGAGCAGGCCAGGCCACCTGCTGCCTACAGAGTCACAGGCAGTGAACACAGTGCACAGCTGATCCCTCAAGCACCATGAGCTGACACAGATGAACGGGACTCTGAAGGAGTCCTACAGGTGGCACACCCTGCACAGCCAGGAGCCTCAGGGTGCCACAGGGCCGCACTGGCAAACACTCAGTAGCTCTGCACCATCTACTCCCTGACACAATTTAGAGAAATGCCTTCGAAGGCTCCAGTATTATGCGTTGCATCCCTCCAATCCACGCCCCCTCGTCCCTGCTAGTCCTGACAGTAGTTGGGGACAAGCAATGTTCCCCGGGGAGGAAAGCACCCATCTGACAGATGCCATCCCCACTCAAGCAATAGCCACATGCCAATGAGCCCCCAAACCCATCTGGGCTCAGGACTTCAGGGGGCCCCAAGTAAGCGAGAAATGGACATGGCATGATGAGCCCTGGTTCTTTGGGAAGAACGCTAGGGTGGGATGAAACACTACCACCCTCCCAGTAGGAAGCTAATCCTAAATTCCCAGTTGCCATTTGAACCCAAGTAAGGTTAGCCAGTAGGAATGAGGACTTCATAAATCAGAGGGACAAGAAGTACCAAACATGCCCTGTCACATGTCTGGAGATGTTACAGTCCCCTTTCACTGTCCGTTTGGTAAAATATTCTAACCTAGAAAGCTCTGAGCTATGAGATGGCGGTGTGCCCTCCATCCTGACTTCGGACGAGCTCAAGCAGGGCTCAGGTGACCCTCTGAAAAGGCAGACCAGGACATGAGAGCCCAGGTGGACAAACAGGTGTGGCCCAGGAAAGAATTCGAAGCAAGCCACCAACAGGGGAGAGCAAAGGGAAGACGGCCGTGCAGGTCCCTGTGCCCAGGTCTGGGGTACAGGCCATAATCAGTGTGTCCATTTGCATTTGCTATCCATACCAGCGGTAGTGAGCTGAGGAGGGACTTATTTCATGTTTTCCCCCTCAAATAGGGCTGACAGCCAGAGCTAACAGCCAGGTGACAGCTCCATACACTTGGCCCAGGACTGAGACGAGAGTAAAGTCTGGGCTACACTGCTCCATGATCCAAATTAACGGTGACCTACAGGAGGCACACACTACACAGCCACCTGCAGAGGAAACTCAGATTAAGCCTGGCACCCAATCCTGGCATACTCACCGTTAAAAAAGTCCGCATGAACTGCCTTTTCATTGGCTGCCAAGTCCATCAAGAGCCCGGTGCTCCCTCCGGCCTGCAGAATGAAAGGTAAGGTCACTGCATGTGTTTGTTTTCTAAAAGCAGGTGGTAGATTCATTACCATATCTATCCCTCCTCCCCGGAATGGAATACTGAGTGACAGGAAGAATGCTCAAGCCAGAGCCAGAATTTTCCAGACAAAGGAAGTAGTGTGAACGAAGAAGCCAAACAAACTATTTTCAAGGTCTCTCGAGGTCCTGTGTTCCTTGAGTCTTCCTTGGCATTGCCATGTGAGGTACTCTCTTGCTGGAGTCTTGAGTCCCTTCCCGGACCATACCACAGGACACAGCGGCAGTTCTAATAACTACTCCAGACCCTCCCCTCTGAGAATGCAGTAATTCTCCTTTTGGACAGTGACCTCCCTAGCCCTGAGGTCTGGGACACTGCTTTCAGAGGGTCCTCCAGGGCAGCCACCTCTTGGGACACTGTGCCCTTTAGTCACCCGGAAGGTGGGAGCAGAGACCTCAGGCAGCAGCACCCTGGGCAGCTGGCTCAGCTGGCCTAGGTCCTAATGCCCCAAGGCTAATGCCCCCTCCTGGTTCTCAAATGGCTGAACACCTCTGTTCCCTTCTGAAATTGCTCTCTGGACTCTGGGCCTCCCTTCCCAGCCCCATCATCACAGTAAGCCACGCAGATTCTGCCTCTGAAATCTCAACCAAGCTCCTTCTACCTTCACTGCCTCACTCAGAACCTCTTCAAAGCCTTAATTCTTCCTGTTTCCATTTCTCTACTGTCTCCCTACAAACCCAAAGTCCAAACCCTTCTGAAGACCAACCTCCACAGGAAGTCGGCCTGTCTGTCTCTCCTTACTATGATGCCCAACACCACCTGCTGCAGTACTGGGGAGCTGGGGCTGACTGAATCTGCCTCTGCAGTGGATCACAGGGCCATACTCATTCTGCAGGCTTCATGACGCAGCCCCATCTGTCCCCTCCCCTCCATGCCCTCTGCTCCTATGGCTCCATGCCCACAGGAAAACTGGGCACATCCTTCACCACTGAACCAACCAAAATCCCGTGCGCGCGCGCGCGCGCACACACACACACACACACACACACACACACACACACACACACACACACACACCCCTTGCTATTACACTTAGGATTTGCAATCGGCCTCTTCCGGCCATACCTGACCTCTCTACGGACAGGAGCTGCATTCGAGCATCTCTACTCTCTTGAGTTTTGAGGGGGAGCAAGAGGCTCTGCTATGCAAGAGCTGACTGACACTCCTGATCATAAGCACCTCACTGGAGCGCCTGTCCCGGATAAAATCGCTCTGTGGCCATGGTAAAGACCAAAGGCATCAGGCCGTCCCAAAACTCCGCGTGTCTACACACGCGTCCCAGCGCAAAGCACACAAACGCCACACATCGCCCCTTGCCCTTGCCCCAGGGTTGGGGCTGGCGGCTACTCAGTCCTTAAGCCTCGCTCGGGCTCTCTCTCCTGGAAAGATTTATCGGGAGCCCCAGACAGAGAACTGTCTACGAGCAAACCCTACTTCCTCGCTGCAATTCTCGTAACACAGACTCCGGCCCTGCGACTGTCACCATCAGCTCCCGCTTCCCCCGGCGCCTGCAGCTTTTGAATCCCCCAGGGCGTGGCTCCCGCGCGTGTTTGCGGGCCACGCTCCCGCGCCCACGCCCCGCTCCGCACTGCCGCAGCCCCACCTCGTCCAGGTCCACGTAGGGACCCGCTCCCTCGGGGAACATCTCATCCACGGCTGGCTTCATCTTGGAGCAGCGGCGTTCTGCTTACTTCCGGCCAGCCCCGTCTACTTCCGGCGTGTCTCGGAACAGGTCTAGACGCCGGAGGACCGCGCCTCGGTGGTGCCCCGCCGACCTGGTTCCTGGGCACCTGAGCTTCCCCCCGCCCCCAAGTCAGGCTGGAGGCAGGAGATTACCGGTTAAGGAGCAGCAGCACGAGTGGTCGGTGGAGGAAGGAGACTTCCCCAGCAGGGATGCAGTTCAAAACCATCAGAATGGCTACTACACAGAAACCGCAGGCGGTAATGGGGTAGCGAGAAGATGGGTATTGAACCCCCAAGCCCTGCTAGGGTTAGCAGAAATACAAAAGTTGTGCACAGTGGCCGTGACCCAGAATCCCAGCCTGGGTTCACTCGGAAATCTCTCAGGATCGCCTCAGCCAAGAGGAGGAAGCAAGAGGTGAACGTAGACAAAACCAAAACCACACGGTAGGATAGTGTGGAGTCTTACCTAGGAGAGCATTTCTAACCCACGGGCATGGGTGAGCCTGGAGGATGTTGTTAAGTGAAACAAAAATAAACGCTGCGATCCCACTCATGCGACACCCCCAGGGCAGTGAAACTCCTAGCAATGACGCAGTGTAATGGCTTGGGAGTGGCAGGTGTTCAGTGGACCAGTTTTCAAATCTGCAAAATAAAGAGTTCTAGAGGTGTGTGTGTGTGGGGGGGGGGTATTGCCCATTATATCTCTGGCTCGTTCACTGAGAGGTTGATACGTTTTAGGGTGCTATATTGTACTGTACCATGGTTTTTAAAGAAGGAGAGAAAGATAAGGAGGGGGTGAAGGGGGAGAGAAAGCCTGAGGTATTCTGACAGTCTAGATGATTCTAGTGAGGCTCCTGGATGTTCCTCTGGGACCCTCTTGCGCCTCCTTGTAAGATCCAGGTTTAACAAATATCCCTGTGAAGTCAATGTAGCAAGAAGCCTGTAACCAACTGATACCTCCCGGTCCTCCATGTCATACAGGGCCCATCGCCCTCCACTATCCCTGAACATGTCATGTAACTCTGCCTTCAGCAAAACCCCCATGTCCTCCATGTCATACAGGGCCCATGGCCCTCCACTATCCCTGAACATGTCATGTAACTCTGCCTTCAGCAAAACCCCCATGTTACTCCTGAGTCATTTCCCGTTTACCTGCACCCCGCTCCTTAACTGTCAGGCTCTGTTTGCTAATAATGTTGAGCCAAGACTCTCCATGCAGCATAAGGTTGTGGCTCTTAACCCTGTCACATGGCTTTGGATGCTCCCCCTTTCTCTGATTTCAGAGTGTCCAGGGTGTGTGTGTGTGTGTGTGTGTGTGTGTGTGTGTGTGTGTGTGGCGTTTTTGTTGGTGATAATGGTGTTTTTCTTTTAACAACTTTGAGAAGTCAAGGGCTTAGGGTCTGGGCTGCTAGAATGAGAATGGGGGGTCAAAGGAGATTACAGCTCCAGGGAAACTGACTTAGCCAAGATAAAATGGGAATCGTGGCCGGGGCAGTCACACACACCCCCAACCCCGTAAGCCTAAGTGGAATGTGCAGGATCGGGGAGAAGTAAGCAATGATTGGAAAGCCTCCGATGCCAGGTCAGTGTAGTCCTGAGGTGCCCAAGTGAAGGTCAAACCAAGGGAGCTGAGTCAGGGTGCCAGCTAAGAGGATTCTCCTATTCTGTTTATCTCCTAACTAGTGTGGGGGACGTTAGCCAGTGTGTTCTTGGCTTGCGTGGCCTGTATGTGCCGGGGAAGCCTACCAACTGTACATAGGATGTACCTGCACTCTGTCACACTGTCTGCCTATCCTCTCGCACCCACAGGACTACCCGGGTGGAATTCCCTTCCCCCAGAGGCCTCCGCCTGGAATCTTACCTTCAAAGACCAAGTATGGACTAAGACTCTGCCTCGAAGACAGGGATATGGCTTCTTGATTCCTGCCTCTCTTGGGAACATACATGCTGTGTACTAAGTATGGGTGCCTGGCCCCAACATGACTGCTGTTCATAGGCAGCCAAGTGAAGGAGCTGTCAGGGATGCTGTCTGGCTTGCCTAACTGTGACCATGGATTTAACAAGTCAGGCTGAACTGGTGTCTTTGTTTCAGATTCCTTACCTACAATTTGGGGCCACCATAGCCCATGCCCGGGTCATTATGAGGGTAGAATGGCAAGGTGATACCTAAGGGTGGAAGCTCTGATTGACACTCCTATGAGTTAAAATCATGTATGTTTTTTTTTATTAAAGGCGTGCCCAGAAGCCATCAGACTAATGCCCAGCTAACTCACAGATGTAGCACACATTGGCTCCTTGAAAGAAACCCACAGGGTGTTATGCATCTTCACAGGGAGTTTATTGAGCATGAGTCCCATCCCTTGCCCATCACTGTGTCTCTGGACCACCTTAAGCCCCATCCAGTGCAGCCAGGCAGGCAGCAGACTGGACTCTGCTCATTCCTCCTGGTAGGGAACATGGAATCCCAGGGTGCTTCCCAGAGGGAAGTGTGCAAAGAAGGTTCTGGCCATGTCCTCGATCTGTGGGTAGGCACCCTGGGTCTGGAAATATTGCACGTAGTTCCAGAAGTCAGAGGTGGAGAATGGCCAGTAGGGCATGGCTGGTGGCTGGATGTAGGGGTCTGAAAGACACAGGTAACCACCTCAGGGCCTGTCCCTGCCGCAACACCCCCTAAACGGCCAAGGCAAATGGCCAAGGCAAGTGCATGGTGTCCCTCAGGGCCTGCCATTTCAATGGCGCCTTCCCAGCCAGGAGTGGAGTTTGAACCTTTTGTCCATTAGGGCACCTGGTCTGGTGGACAGAGGACAAGTTGGAGACAGAAGAACAAAGTGGGGCCTTGTTCTTTTCTGTGGAGATGTTGAGCAGGGAGGTATCTGGGTGATGGGCGAGGGACTCAGGCGGCATGCGGGATGAGGGATGAGGCTTCAAACAACATAGCGCCCAAGATATAGAGCACAGGACAGGCCACCTTGGTAGGATTGGGTTGAGCTTTGACTCCTGAGGGGCCCCAGAGTTAAGCCAGGCTGAGGGTGGGACCCTGAGGGCTCGTTCATCTCCTTTCCACCTGGGTGTTCCCTGCTGGTAACAGCACCTGCATAGTCACAGTCCCAGGAGACCTAGCTCTTCTGCTGTTCTGTGTCTACCAGGGAAAGGCAGCCTCTGCTCCCCACCAGTAACTTATGCCAGTGAAAGAAAAGACATTGAAAAAAAAATGTACCAGCTTCCTCTGGCATTGGCTTTGCTCCTGTAAAAGAAAAGGAGAGTCATCACCTAGAACATTAACCACTGCAGATCAGGACAAGGACAGTGTGAAGGAGAGGTGTGGGGAGGTAGGAGAGCTATGGCTCCGTCCAGGCCCAGAGTGGCCCCTCACCTGCAGGAATCCCCAGCAGGATGCCAAGGGCCAGCCACCACAACACACAGGCCTGCATCTCACCAAGGTGCAGTCAATATACTTAGGACCACCTGCGGCATAAGGAAGCCAGGGATGCTGCTGCTGCCCCCTAGGACTAGCCCATCCTGCCACCCAGAAGAGAGTGGACTACCCTTGGGAGCACTAGCATCTTCATAGCTACTTCTGCTTCTGCTTTACTACGTCATTAAGAGGTAAAATCTTACTAATTTTAATTAAGAGATGACTCCCCCACCCTGAAACCCACCTCTACCACACACACCAGACTCACCCTGTCTGTAGAGAGAGCAGCCCAAACCCTCCTCGAGCAGCCTTGTGGGGATACTGCCAGTGCTCAGGCCTCTTTATAGGAGGGCTGGGGACAAGGAAGGAAGCTCCACCCGCCTGAGCCGTCAAACTGAATATTTCATCCCCAGGCAGAGAACTGTGGGTCTCTATTTCCCCACAGGCTGGAGGGAGGAGCTGGGGGAATTGGACCACAGACCAAATCCATCAGTTTTCAAAGCTGAGTTCAGCACAGGTTCACCTGATACCCCTCCTCTCCACAGGGAGAGCAACTCTAAATCTGACAGGGAACTGCTGAGTCCCCTGTCCTGTGCTGTGGTACCACTGTGATGCCATAGCCTCCCCAGTAAGCCTGCAAACACTCCCTCACCAAGGACACCGGCAGAGCAGCCAGGGACAGGAAATGTGGAGCCAAGCTGGACTCCTTCCCCATACCAGAGTTTTCCCTGCAAGTCTGTAATGGAGAAGGCACTGTCCCAACCAAAGGGATATCAGCAGCCAACAGGGCCCCTTTAAGTCAGGCTACTTGCTAGAACCTATGCCCACATGTGCAAGTAAGTAGCTCTGTGACCCCCCCACCCCCAAGGTCTCAACATCTTGCTGGGTGCAGAGCCTATGTCCAGGTTTAAAGGCCTCCATTGTGCCCCGGAAGATACCTCCTGGCACCCTGCTGGATACAAGGCCGGATTCCAGGGTAATGATCTCCATTGCTCTTTAACACCTTGGGACTCTCAAGGATCCTGGTACCCTGGAGTTCTGGCCCAAGATCCTGGTTCTGGAGTTGTGTGGCCCAAAAGTCCCAGGTTCATTGTAATTGCCCCTCATCCAAGCAATTCAAGACTTATATTTTCCCAAGTAGCAGTTTAAATCCAGAGACCCAGAGAGGGGTCTGGTAGTATTGGCATGCATTCATATAGCAGGGAGCCTCTGGGTTTCATTTCCAGAACCCTGGCCCCCATTGCTGTTGTCAGGGCAATTGTGTCAGGTGTCAGGATCCATGAACCCTCTCCAGGTATGAGATTCACTAGGACAATCAGGGTAGCACAGCTGTGCTCACAGCTGTGCTTTACAACACAGGCACGGGGGACCTGGCAAAGGGAACGGGGTCTGGTCAGAGCCCAAGGGAGCAGACATCCTGAGCCTGAGCATCTGACTGTCAGACGTCCACCAGGGACACCACCAGAGCAAGCCCTCCAGCATAGCCTTGGCTAACTCACCCGCTGCAGCAGGCAGCAAAGGGTGAGGTCAGCTCTCCTGCTCTCGCCCTCAGGGCCAGCTCACCCACACCCCCACCAGCAGGGTCAGCTCTGCTGTTTCCCGGGTGAGGTGAGGGGCCCGTGCTTCCAAGTGCTGTGGATCCAAAGCTGCAGGATCTCCAAGGCAACAACGGATATCCAAGAGGAGCCCCAGTGAGAGCCTACTATCGAGGGTGCAGCAGAAGCCAGGGGCCTTGATTAGACCAATGACGCATTGCAATGAACACTTACAGATAAAGATGTATGGATTAATCAATAGAAATGTCAAAGAAGGCCAACAACAATGAAATGTCAAATGCCTCCCCGGGGCTTGCATATCCACATTTGGTGGGAACCCAAAACAATGAGTCTCGTCCTTTAATCACAGCTAGGATTCCTTCTAAAATTCCGCTCTGGGCACAGGTAGCGGTTTGTATCCTCACAAGCTCCTGAAGGATGGACACAGGTACTGTGCCACATAAGGCAAGTTTGAAGCAGGCCCAGTGACTGCCCTGAGCCTGGAAGATATCTGGTGTCTGAGGGATAGTCCCTGCTCCCCTGCCAGACACAGGACCTCCTGTGGCTACATCCAAGACCTCAGGAGTCTCTGCTTGCTTGGGGTCAGGAGATGAGTAGGCTGTATGAGGCAGTCTTTTTGAACAGTGGCTACCCTGTTACCCTCCATGGCTGCCAACTCAGAAGGGGCCTGTGGTTGCCAGGAATGACAGGATTGGGAATAATTCAGAGGTATCTGGCTCCTCCTGCTGGCTATCTCAGGACACTACACATCATCTGTTGGATTGTCCCTGAGACTCACAGATGATGCCCAAGCCTGTACTCCATCCAAAGTGCCAGCCCAACCCATGTCTGTTCTCCCAGAAGGCAGAGCCCAGAGTAGCTGACCATCAACTCTGAGCTGTCCCAGCTTGGGCACAGACACTTGTTCATAATTTAAAGTCCACTCTGCCTACTACATTCTCCTCCCTATCAAACAGTCAGCCTAGCTTTAATATGTTCTGAACACTTTCACACTGTTTACACAGCCCCATGCTCCAAAGCCTCAGGCTGTAACTGATCCTAGGGTAGTTGCCTGCTTCCTGGGCTGGGGCTAATGCAAATACTGGGGGTGAGGTAGCTCAAAGCTTGCCTTTCCCACTTGGGAATATTGCCTCCCTCTTCTACAATCTCAGCTTCTCCTTTCATCCCCCAGCCTGTCACTCTGCCCCGAGTCCTCCATCATTGTCTTCCTGTGTGTGTGCTGTCGTTGGGCACCTGAGAATCCCTGGGTGTCCCAGAGACTGGTGGAATAGTATCTGACTCACAGACAGGGCTGGGGAGTCTTCCAGCTGGACACACAGCCCAGGAGAATGGTCTTACATTACCTAACTACACAGAGCTGGAACTCAGAAGGCTGCTATGCTGTCCCTTGTCCCTCTAAACATGCACTGGCAAACTTGCTTCCCTCAGGAAGTGCTATCTCTGCTCCCGCAAAGGGAGAGACATCCTTCTAATGTCACCTGAGACATCCTTCTAATGTCACCTGCGTTTGTTCCAAATCCACAGTGTCCTTGGGAACTTGCTGTTTTAATGAAAAATTGAACAGGATACCTTATGAACATGAAAAGGGAGACTTCTGAGTGAGTGTTGAGCTGACTTGAAAAAGCCTGTAGAGGTGGGAGCCCCTACACACGATCACATTCGATGTGGTGTGACAGGAAACACAGTGGAAATCTAGAGGGACTGGAGGTGAGACAGCCGGTCCCGGGCTGCTTGGAGTAAGAGCTCAGAGGAACCCAAGTTAGAACTCTGACTTGCATGTTTCTGAGACGGCCTCCAGGGGGCAGCATGCCCACAGGCTACCGTGCAGCTGCCGAGACAGGGTTGTGTCCTTCTGTGTCATAAGACTGACAACTTTCAGATCTGTAGTGTGCAAGCATGTGACTACCTTCTTTTAAAACCTCATTCCTTCCCTGAACTGACCATATAATCTCTGAACAGGTCCCAGGTCAACCCCAGAGTCTCCAGAAATAAAGGGGATCTGATCTAGGGCTGGATGAGACAGGACAGGGTGGGGTGTGGGGAAGGGGCTTTCTAGGGATGGCAAGGTGGCTGGGAAAAACACAGGATGCATGGTTACATTTGAATGTCAAGCAATCAATGAGTACTTCCCTAGAGTTATGCTTTATGTCTCAAACATCTCCAGGGATCTGTTTGTGCCTCAAATATTCAATCTAGCTGAAACTGTCTTCCAAACATATGCATGCACAGGTATGTACACACTTACAGTGTACACAGGCAAGCAGGCATCTGTTGCTGCCGCCCCATAGAGCAGAGGAAGAGGTTGGCTGCAGTAGAGTTGGGATCAGATCAGGGGGCATCTAGAGCAGGGTGAGTGAGGAGCTGTCTGAGGCCAGAGTCCAGAATCAGCATCATACTCTGCAACAGCCCCCCTCCCCAAGGGCGTCTGGGTTGCTGATGGCCAATGGGTCCAGATACCTGCCCAGGCAGTACTGTGGGATCATGCTGAAGCCAGGATCCAGGCAATGTTGTGGGCTCTGCCCTGCACACAGGAAGCTCCAAAAGCTCTAACCGGTGGCTTCGGGGTGACCCAAAGGATTAACTGAGCCACTGAGTCAAACATCTCACTAGAAAGTTACTCAGTTTGCCACAACTGAGCAACAGCTGTCAGCTGCCCCCCCCAAGAGGTTGATAGGGGTTCCCAGCAATGGATATTTAGCTTGTGGGAGGGCACTTGTGACCCCCAACAGAGAGACAGGCCTCACATAACCTGTCTGTTTTTGCAGCAGGATTCTTTATCCTCTGCATTTCTCTGCCTTGCGGGGGAAAGATTCCCAGGGACTCTGGAAGGGCTGGTGTTGACTCTGGGAGGTGAAGGATAAAGCCTGAGGCATTTCCTCCAGGGGCATCACCAAAGTAGACTTGCTGACACAGACGCACAGTCAGGGGATAGATACCCGAGACTCAGAAAGCATTAGAAGTGGCACCAACCCTGTGCTGTGCAGGCACATTTACCTAGACCTTCAGCAGACCCCAGGCTACTGGAAAATACTGACCTGCTTGTTATAACCCAGCCCTCCCAGCAGCCCCTTTGAACCAAAAGTGACTTACCTGTCATGTTTCTAACACAATAGGGGAGGTTAAATATTTTCTAGGAACTGTCTAAGAATTTTCCCAGGGCTTTGTAGGGTAGGCTACAGGAGTCCTAGAAGCAGCCAGGCCCTGTAGAACGGGCTGGAGGGATCCCAGGAAGGGTCTGCAAGCCCAGAATGTAAGTAGGAATGTAAGTGGACGGATACGGTTTCTGGGGAAAAGATATTCCTGTCACAAGGCATGGCATGGCCTGATGGACCATTATCCAGTTCAAGTCTCTGACCCACAATTCACTGGCGTTCTCACATAGACTGTGTTACCGCTCCAGTGCCCCAGTGTTCCTGATTCAGTACACAGCTTTTCGCCAATGCCCCACCTAGCCACACTTGCAGGCAGGTGGGATTTTCTTTGTGGCTGCCTTCTGAGAGGATACTTGGTTAAGGGACACTTCCCTTTTCTCGTCTCCCTTAGAGAAGGGGCTGCCAGGCCCAAGTCTTCCAGTGGGTGACCTTCTGGAGTAGGGACCCAAGCATCTGGCAACAGAACCAGGAGACGGACACCTGGGTCTGAGGCACCTGTTGCGGGGAGGGAGGCTGGCTATACAGGAGGAAAGGCAGACATGCCATGGTGTGCTTTGGGGCAGGGCGGGTTTCTCTCCTTAGGAGATATGACCCCAGACTAAGGGCCAATGGTGGGTGCCCACATGATGAAGCAAAGTTTCAGCGGCCAACCTTGGCCACATCCTCCTATGGTTAAGATGGGGCCCGCCTAGCAACGGACTCCAGGACTCTCAGTACCTAAAACTCAGTGGCACTTGGCTTCCTGGGGCTCTGAGCAGGGCCAGGGTTCCAGAGTCACTGTACTGAGCCTCAACTGCAAGAGGAGCCCCAGGCTGGGCCAGTTCTCTGTGGCCTGAAATAGATCCATTGTTTGTCCTATTCAGCACCACATGAAAGCCGGATTTATGGGAACCAGGGCTCAGCGTGTTTCTCAGCCTGGCTGAGGCATCTGGGCAGCGTGGTCAGTCCTGTTGCCCTTGGGGGCCCCTAGGCTCGGCCTCTGCAGGTCTAGGCTGGAGTTGGCACGGGTCTCCTCCAGGCTTCCTGCTGACCACCCGCTGCGTTCTTCACTGACTTTTTGGCTCTCCTTCCCGATGCCGGTGGGAACCAGAGACATGAAAGAGCAGGTCTCCTGTCTCGTTTTGGCTGACTGTCCTAGATTTGCTATCCGTTGATTCATCCAAGAAGCAGGTATTATGAGCCCTCAGCACGGGGCATCAGGAGGCTCACTCTGGGCAGAGCCCTGCTAAGCCAAGAACCGTGTCTGAGAATTAAAGGTCTAGGTGTGCTTTGAAGGCGTTTGCTAAATCTGTCTCTGCGGAGGGCCGGGAGGCTCCTGTCCAGCCCATGGCCTTGAAAGAAGAACGCATTTCCCAGGGAGACATCAGCGTCAGCCCCTGGCCCCAGAGGCAGGCTGAGGGTGTGTGTGCACACTGCAAATGGAGAAATCTTTGTAAAGTGAAAAAGAAATAAATTCCATGTCCCATGTCCCCTGTCAGAATAAACACTCTGTGGTATTGACCTGGCTGGACTCCTCCATCACTCTGGGCTCAACTACAGTCCTTCCGCATGATGGCATTTCTCCCTGGCTGATCCATTTCGCATGTCTGCCAGGTCCATATACTTTTAGGTTCACTCACTTTTCCTGATGATGATGGTGCTTAACTGCAGTGTCCCGGTGGCCCATGGATCCCTCGTGGTAGACAGGTCCTCTGCAGAGGAACTGCCTTGGACACTGCAGTGTGTCACTGTCCCTGGCCTCAGGGCCCTGGATGCCAGGGGCTCCGCTCAATCATACACCTAGCTGTTGTCCACACCACTGGGGACACACTGAGATTGGGAACACTACCCCACCATGTGCACAGCACGGCCCCTTAGCTGTCCCCTGTAGATGGGCATTGGATGATTCTACTAGTCCACTGCTCTGAGCCATGAACAGCATGAAGTGTGTCTCAGGTTCTTGCTTTTCCTTTGTGTGGTCTGTTTCCTGAAATGGATGTCCATGGACAGGAGTTTCACCCTGACCTCGTGAGACATAAGCCTCTGTGGGAACCAGCCTGATGCTCAAGAGTCACGCAGTGTGCTCATGAGTCACGTGGCTTCACAACATTTTTGAAAAAAAAAACACAAACGCAACAAAACGTCCGGCGAGACCAAACCCTGGTATTTAAGGGGAACCAGTTAAGCCCGGTGTCTCCCTACAATCCCGTCCCATCTTGTCCATTTATATGGTAGCATCTGGGGGTGTGAGGGACCTTCGGTGTGGATTTGGGGAACTCGTTTACAGGTTTGTGTGCACGCCTGACAAAGCGGGCAGTTGATGGTAGTGAGCCGTTGGTCCTGGTTGAGCCCTGTGCTGTGGAGCAGGGCCTGAAGTTACATCACTTTGCAAAGACAAGCAATAGCTCCTGACTTTATAAGGACTTACACAGGAATGGGCAGGACTATGAGAACTCTGGAAAACAGCTGGAAATTGATGTCATGGTCATCAATACTCCCACAAACACAACTATGTCTGCACGCCCAGGGCCAGCGTGTGACCAGAAGTCTTTCACTTTATAAGTGATGGGACATGTAGGATGTGGGAATGCAGGATTCCTGTTTGGAGACAACCTCATAACAAGGGAAGAGTTGCTCCAAAGGCGAAGGTTGTGTGTGAAAGTTGATGTCTGGTGTCATCTCGCCTTACCACACCCATGCTCCAGGGTACAGGAAGTTCATAAAGAGCTGCGAGAACCAAAAATCTTCATAGAGAATTCAGAACAAGCAGATAAAAACATCAACAGTATACAAACTAGGGACCCTCATCCTGAATGAGATGCCTCCTGCTTTTTGCCCCCAGCGCTGTGGAAGGGTGTGGAAGGGTTGCCACCTTCTGAGTCTGTGGTCCTTAGATGTGACCCAACATGGCATCAGGAAAGTATTTGGATGGCCTTGTTCTCTTAGGCCTTTGTTGTCCTCCTGTGGGACAGGGACAACCACAGGCCTAGATGGCACTTCAGTTCAATGACCCTACTCTCCTTCCCACTGGGAGGGATTGCAGGACACATGTGTCTTTTTGGGTGTGCCTGTTTTTGTGTGTGCTAGTTGAGTTGTTGAAGTCCCAGGCAAATGGTGGCTGTTTTAGGACAGTTGATTTCTACCTGTTAAGTCCCCACAGCCCTGGGGGCAGCAGAACCTCCTCTTGTGCCATGAAGGTGCTGAGAAGTCATGATTCCTGATGCCCTTCTCCACAGCCATGCCCCACTGGGAAGCTGCCCCTCTGAATGCTTCACGTTTATACCCAAGGGCACCAACATGCCTGGTACTTTCTGCTCAGCATAGCCAAGCCAGTGAGGAGGCTGACTAATACAAGACGAGCCTGGGAGGTGGCCCTGGGGAAGTCACTCCGGGCCAGGAGGCCTCTGAGTTCACCATCAGATGGGCACTTGCACAGGGGTTGAGGGCACAGTCCCCCAAGAACCTGTCTCGGCACACCCACACAGGACCACAGGACGGTGCTTGCTGTGGCCTCAGGAGCCACTGGAGTCGGGGTTAGCATCATGAGGGCAGGGCCCAGGGGACCCAAGTCACCACCACCACCCTGCCCCACCACCGCCCTGACTCTCATCCCAGTCTAGGCTCCACATACACAGTCCAAAGCTTAGGGTGCAGGGTGTGCACCCTACTCTACTTGGCTTGTCCCCAGACATGCTTCCTGCCGGCTTTGATCTTGCAGCCTCTTTCAGAGCCCATCTGACTCTGAGCAGTGTCCGGGAAGAAAAGCCACAGGAATGTGGCATGACAGCACTATAGCTGCCAAGCCAGCCCAGGCCATTCCTTCCTCATCTTTAGCAAAAAAAAAAAAAAAAAAAAAAAAAAAAAAAAAAAAGCTGCTGAGCTTCCAGCTTAACAATGGAACCTGACATGATCAGCACTAACCCCACGTGACTGGGACATTTCTGCCACAAGGAAGCAACTCGTTCCAAAATGGCCTTGCCTCAGAATATGCACAAGCACACATACATGCACACACACACATGCAGACACACATATATGCACAAACATATCCATATACCTACACACATGCACATCAATACATTTTTCCCGACACACAAGTGTACACTCCTCCCTGAGCTATATAATTCAAGGAGAGATGGACATTTTCCTGCCATACTGATCCACCCATTAGTGAGCATTTTACCCACACTGGTACTGAGAGACTCCCCCAGCCCTGGTTCCATGAATAGATGGATGATCTGGGGCCCCAGAGCTGAGGACAGAGGAGAGTTGGAATCAAAAGTTGTCTCCAAGTTGTGGGGCAAATCCAAGCTGAGGATTTGACCCTGCCCATGTCAGATCACATCCTCTGCAGAATGCAGATGATCTGCTGATGTGGTCCTGGGACCTCAAGCACATCAGAGGCGGGATATCACAGAACAGGGGTAGGGGAGTCCCAGGTGGTGAGGACCAAGTTCAATGTCATTTGTCATGCTTGTACCCCCCCTAAACCCAGAAACCCCTTCTCTAACAGCTGAGACACTCTGCTTTGGGATTTGATGCCATGCTTGAGGCAGCTGAGGAGAGCGTGCTGAGGCTTTCCATGCAGCCTTGCCTGGGCTTCAAGGCTGAGCTGACTCATGCTACAGCTGCTGCTGGGCCTGCTCAGCCTGGAGGGAGAGAATGGGTCTATCCTTGTTCTCTTCTCGTGGAAGCACACAGAACGAGACCATGCTCCGGGCCCCAGCTGGGAGGTGCCACTGCCAGAGATGAGCTTGATGCAGAAGAGATTGAATGGAGGCCCTAGATATAAGAGAAACTGGGCTGCTGTGCAGGCACATTTTTCCTAGGAGGGATAGAAGCTGGATGGCTTCCTGCCGTGACCATCAGGGAGTCCGTGTGGGTTTGGATAGACACAAAATCCAAGAAAGAAGTGCTGTGTGTTTTGTCATGGATGACTCAGTGGTTGAGGAGAGCCCTGGGGAGAAGAGGGGACAGAGAATAGACTGGTCTATGACAGGCCTCTGAACAAAAAGGCAGAACAATGTGAAGGTCAGGGTCTTCTCTACCTGGCAGCCTTCTAGAAGTCTGGTACCTGATACCAATGGTTTTTCTTGGTGCAATTTTTAGGCTCCCAGCAAGCTTTGCCAGTGGAAGCCCTGTGCCCACGGCAGGCCCTTGCTCTGACTTCTGCCTGTGGGTTGGGTATCACCTTTCTCCACACCCCACCCTCCCTAATTGGGCCACACCCACTGTGCAGAGCAACAGAGTAGAATCCCAGGAGGAGGAGGTGTCTGAGGCTCTAGCTCATCGCTCATTTGACCATCAGCAAGGTGTCTTTTTGAAAATTGATTCTGGGCCAATTTGTCTTGACTGATGGTCTGTGTGGTGGCTGATGGGCTCATTCCACTCCAAGTATGAGGCCAGGCACCAGTGACAAACAGGTAATGCCGTGACATTCGTGCAGACAGGGCTCCCGTGTCCTGGATGTCACCGAGTCCTTGTGCCCAGCCCACACAAGAATTCTGTGCCCTTGTTCTAGAGTGAGTCAGTAACGAATGCAGACTGACAGTAGCAAGGGACCCAGGCTGTAAGGGTGAGGCTACAGGACCCTTAAGGCCATGCAGGGTGGAAGCTAAGGCCAGAAAGAAACTCGAGAGGGCAGAGTGGTAAAAGTGCTGCAGCAAGGTTACAAACGGGGCCTCCAGAATCAGGGACACCAGCTAGAACCTTCTAGACATAGCTTGGAAAGGGATGGTGGAGGAAGGCCTGGGCTTAGAAGAGCCCAGGCTCCCGAGATGAGAGCCTGCTCATTGTAATCCTCAGTAGAAACCTTAGAGGGTGATGGGCTCAAAGTGACCCTGAGGGAAAGGGGATAAGGAGGTTGTGAGTTTCACGTTACCCAGGCCAAAAACTTGCCTGAACCTAGGTGTCCTGGAGAACCTGGCCAGGGAGCAATCGGTCATAATTGGGTAACACATGGTGTGGGAAGACAGTGCCTCCTCGCTGTGGGTTAAACTGTGCCCCCCCCCCAAAGACTAACCCCACCCATCAGCACTTCCTGTCCAGTCTCTCTCCGCTCCCTGGTCTGCCCAAATCAGCTATCTCTGTGGCTCCAACTATGAAGCCACTCCTAACCCAGTCATGAGCTCCAGTAAATCCTTCCTCTCTCAAGTTACTTGGTCAGGTGTTTCGTCACAGTGGTAAGAACAGTAAATGACACAGGGACATCAGATGGGAGCGGCGTGTCAGCATCTAGGCCTGATCCAGTGACTCCATACGGTGAGGTCACTCCACAACTGGTGCTGTTCTGAGAGATCAGGAGTGGAGGACCTGTCTGACCTTTGAACCCAGAATCTTTCCTGCAGGTTCCATGGTAGGATAAACAGGGACACCACCTGCTGGGCAAGGGGGAAAGAGGAACCAGTCCCTTAGTGTGGTGGCAGCACATAGCATGCACGCAGGCCTTTCTGAAGCCAGAGAAATGTCCAGAAAGGAGCCGCTGGACATCAAACATGGAGGAAACCTCCTGTCCTTCTGTTCCTACATGTCCAGGGCAGTCCATTCTCTATAAGCCTCAGTTGCCCAGGCTGTCCATTCCCCATACCATCATTGGAGAATTTTCTAGCAGGGCCCCCTGCTAGAGTTCACCGGGCTCTGAGGAAGGCCCTGGAGCAGAAGTGAGTTAATGGTAGCAGCCTCTCTCTCCCAAGCTGCCACCAGCCTTGACAAATGCAGTCACGGTGAAATTGCTCTCGTGGCCCGAGGCCAGCAGAGGGAGGACAGCCATAAATCCCAGGTGGAGACCTCTATAGGAGGATGAGGACAGCTCTCTGCTAATGGCACACTCAATCCAGTGGCACGTGTCACTCCAGCCCCCTCGTGATTGAGGGGTCTGGGGTGAGAGATCAGTGTCAAGCCCAATTGGTGATTAATAAAGGGCTGGCGGGCAGGGACCACACAGCAGCACTGTGTGTGTTGACTCTGCTCCTTAAGCAATTTCACTGGCAAGGATGTCCACCACATGCTGCGACACCCAGGGACCAATTACGACCTCCTGAAATCTGAAGATATTCCTGTGCAGCTCTGTCCATGGAGACGCACAGCACAAGGCAGGGCCTGGCCACAGTGGACTAGGAGGGGTCGACAGAGACATCCTAGCACAGCTGTCCCCAGGCATCTAGCCAGGCACAGGTTATTGGTAGCAAAACTGGTTCAATGTCAGAGTGGTGCGTGACCTCATACCAAGTCAGAGCCTGAAGGTTGCCTTCTTCTGGGGTAACGAGGCATGCTGAGCCTGAAGGTCATGCCTTTAACATCTCTAGGGTCACTATTGTCCTGTGCAGGACACTGAGATGGAGCACACCAGCCTAGGGTCCCCAGGAAACCGCCCAGGATTTCCTCATTCACACACATACTAGGGATGAAACTCAGCTTTGCATGTACACCCCAGGGCGCTCTAGCACCCTCATTCAGCAGGTGCCCGACATGCTTGAGAAACTGTACCTCTTCAAATGGGAAGATGCAAGACCTCTGGCAGGGTCACATGCAGCGGGAGAAAGGGATTGAAGTAGGAGCTCTGGGGGGGGGGCACGGGTCTGTGGGGACTGGGTCACAGGGAGCAGGTCTGGCCAGCCCTACCCCAGATGTTCTCAACTGGCCCCATCTGGGCTGTGTGCCCAAAGCACAGCACAGGAGATGCTTCTGTTCTTCCAAGGAGTTGAGACCCACCACCTCAGGGACAGCTTGTGGGTCTAGCACCCCCTGGTCACATAAACGACAAGGGTGAGGATGTTCCTAACCGGCAGGTCCAGCCCACCCTTAGGATGAGGATGAAGGCATAGCCCAGGCTACCTCCTATGATAGGATCTCAGGTGGACACGGGACCCAGGCTCCCTGGCACAGTGGGGTACACAGGAGCTAAGCCTATTGAGTGAGCCGCTGGTGATACAACCTCTGGCACCCTACCATACCCTCTTGGAGCCAGTCCTATAAGCACACTGCAGGGCCAGGGTGAGTGTGCTGAGGCCTGCGGAGGCCTGGAACGTCAGGCTCTGTCTCTGTGTCCTGGTGCCACAAGAGACCAATTAAGGGGACCACAAGAACAACGGAGGGCGCACAGGTACACCCCAGGGCCCTCAGCCTCTGGGGAGTCTCTTGGGTTTGTGGTGTCAAAGGCAGCTGCTCTCTTCTCACCCAGGAAGGGTCTTAGTTCTAGGTAGTCACAAAAATAGAAAAAGATGGGTAAAAACAGTAGAAATCCATTCCTCACAGTGCTGGATCCCAGAAAGTACAAGGCCCAGGAGAGGTGAGGGCCGGAGTCCTGGTTCACAGCCAGTATCGCCTTACTGACCCAAGACCGGTCCTCACCTTGATTCGCAAGTGGCTACGCTCTCTGCATCCTCACCCTGGTTAGGGGCAGTATCTCCTCATTGCTTCCACATGTGGTGGCAAGGCAGAGCTTTGGAGCTCTCTCTGTAAGGGCCGGATGCCACCCTGAGGGCCCCCCTCACATCCTAGTTACCTCCCAGAGTCCCTATTTCCTGGACCGTCGAGATGGGGGTGAGAACTTCAGCAGAATAGAGGACACAGCCGTTCATGGGTCCATAGGCTCTCTCTGGCCTCTGCTTCTCTCTGCATTTAGTCACACCTTGAGACCTAAAGGCCTGGGAGCAGAGCCCCATCTGAACCCGAGAGGAGTCAGCTTCCAGCATCTGCTGGTGTGTTCTATGCTCCACTGTGGAGGACAGGGATGAGGAGGTGCTGGGGACCTAGAAGAGGGAGCACTCATGTTCAGTATGTTCAATTCTACCTCTGCCCCAGTAGCGAGACCAGTTCCTACACAGGGCTGCCTGGAACACAGCTGTAGCAGGGGCATAGGGATGAAGCAGAGCTTCATACAACATGGAAAGGAAGGCATGCCTCTGCTGCTGTGGGCAGACCTGCAGGCTTAGGCTAGCCTGTTTACTAAGAGTCACCCCTCACTTTCAAAGGTGTCCTGGTCACTTGGGTGACAAGTTACGTAGTATTTCTGAGGTCCGGGAATGTAGAACTTAGATGTGATAGCCAGATAAGGGGCCATAATTCAACTGAGACATCTGTCCCCTTGAAGCCCTTGGACAGGATAAGAGACATGCTTTCCAAGCCGGTGTCTAAGTTCTTAACAGGGCTACTCAGCCCACACATGCAACCTCAGGACAAATGGCCTGAGGGACAATCTCTGGGCTGAGTGTGTCACTGGGAGGTCATATACCTTCCTTCTGCTCTGAATAGAACTGCGGTGAGATCAGAGATTTTCTGAAAATACCAAATGTTTGATTTTCTTCAGTCTTCAGTGGAAAGTGGTTAGAATGTGATTTCAGGGCTGTTTATTAAAATGAGATACATTTTGCCATTTATTGTGTCAACAGTATTGAGTCCATTGGGAATTTGATTTTGGGAGCCAAGGAAGCAATTGTTTATATAACTAGGTTAATTTTTTTTTTAACTGTATCTGTGGTTAACCAAATCTGAGGTCACACTAAGGAAACCACCAACTACCATCTCTCAAACGTTGGTTTAACATTTGAAAATTTAACTGCAAAGAAGGAAATGAACAAATCATATGTTTATGCCAATAAATGTTAATGATTTATTTGGTAAAATCCAATTTTCATGCCTGGTAAAAGTTCTGAGGGCCAAGCAGTGGTGGTGAACTTAGATTCCAGCACTCAGGAGGCAGAGGCAGGGAGATCTGAGTTCAAGGCCAGTCTGGTCTACAGAGTGAGTTCCAGGATATCCAGGGCTACACAAAGAAACCCTGTCTTGAAAACAAAAATCAAAACCAAAGCTAATAGTCAGACACAACCTTGTCTAGGACCAGACTCTCTGGGATAATGGTCAGCTGCTTGTCCCAGAGGCTTTCCATCTCATCACCTCTGATGGATGTGCTCAGTCCAACACACCATATCCTGCTGCTGGTCACTCACTACTTCCTGGACCAGCCTCCCCAGGAAGAATAATTTCCATCAACACGTTTTCAATATGTGTATTTTAAACATCATTAAACTAATGAAGAGGCTTGATACACAAGAAGTCTTCTACTTTATATATATATGTATGTATGTATGTATGTATGTATGTATGTATGTATGTGTGTGTGGGGGTGTTTTGCTTGCATGTATGTTTCTACACCATGTGTATCTGTGGTGTCCACGGGAACTGGAGTTAGAGAAAATTACAAGTCACTATGTAGATAGTGGGAATCAAACCCAGGTCCTCTAGCAGAGCAGCCAGTATTCATAACCACAGAGCCATTTCTCCAGTCCCCATTCTCCTGATTCCTACATCATTGATATGGTTGCCTCCTCGGGCTGTTTTGGAGGTCCAGAATAATTATACTTGATTTGTTGCTCACTTAGCTCCTGGGGATTTTTCTCTTTACAGGGGAAAATTGATTGCCCAGCGATTGTAAATGTAGCACATGCCTCATTCGAGATGTTCAAACTTTATGGCAGTGTGTAATAAAAAAAAAAAAGGAAGCCCTCTTAAACCCCATCCATGTCTGGACAATGACATGAACATTTGCCAAGATATTCTTTGTGCATGTATAATTTACTTTATGTAACTGAACTCCTGCTCTCCATGTCTGTAGCTTTGGACAGTAGCACTTTAAATATTTTTTTTTACATTTCTTCTATGTGTGAGCATTTTCACAGATGAATTCTTTGGAGGGAGTCAGAGGGTAACTGGTAGGAGTTGGTTCTCTGCTGGAACCTGTGGGTACCTGGGGTTGAACTCAAGTCATCAGCCTTAGCGGCAGGCAAGCACCTTCACCCACTGAGCCATCTTACAGGCTCCCAGATAGGCTCTCAAAGTGCTACTGAGAAGCAGAGGTTCTGCCTACTGTGTGTGAGGCCCTGGGTTCAATACCCAGACTAAGAGGCAGGGAACAGATTTTTACCCTGATTATGGACTGTTTTTTGCTTAACGTTGTTCTTTACTAATGGTCAGGGTTTAAAAGTTAAGCCATAATAATTCTGATTTATTAAACTTTTCTATTCTTTTTTTTAAAGATCAATGGCACCTAAAATGATAATAAATCCACCCCTTTCTACATTTACTGCCCTGTTTTTGATCTGTTGTCTTAAGGAAAGTAGAAAGGGGTGAGAAGAAGAGTTTTGCTTCTGGACCACACACTGGGGAAGGATACAGGGCCAGCTCTCTGCCTCTTAGTTTCATACTAGAGTAGCCCTTCTAGAACCCCAATTTTAGTTCAGACGCTGGAGTAACATCAGTAAAGCTCAGACCCTGAGTACAGACTGGGACTGTATGTAGAGACAGGTGGGAGCTGTCCAAAGAAGGGATAAAGATGCCCCCCCCACACACACACACCATGGCTTTAAGGTGTCAGGGGCGGCTGAAGTGAGTGCATGTGGCTACTGTGGAGACCGGGGCAGGGTACCTGTGCACACTGATGTTAGTGGGGACACATTTGTTTTCCACATGAAGCCTGATGGAAAACTGTGGAGTTTCTTTAAACTAAACACCCTCAGTATGGTTGTGTCTTACTACTAGCTTTCTCAGAGGTTTTTGTTTTTGTTTTTAAGACAGAGATTCATTGTGTAGTCCTGGCTGTCTTGGTCCTTGCTCTGTAGACTAGGTTGGCCTTGAACTTAAGAGATCTGCCTGCCTCTGACTCCCGAATGCTCGGATCAAAGGTGTGCCCCACCTCACAATTTTTATCAGGCCTGAGAACTGGATTTTACTAAATAAATCGTTAACATTTGTTGGCATAAACATATGATTTGTTCATGTCTTTCTTTGCAGTTAAATTTTCGAATGTTAAACCAACGTTTGAGGGACACTAGTTGATGGTTCCCTTAGTGTGACCTCAGATTTGGTATTGGGATCATGTTGCCTTCACAGGATGAGCTGGGAGTGGTCTCCTCCCCCTATTCTTCTGCAAAAGTTTTGTAGAAAGATACTATGTCTCCTCCACACATTTGGCGAAGTTTCTCCATGAAGCTATCGGATTTGAGTCTTATAAAAATAATAATAAAAAAAGCTTTTCCCTGTGTGTTCAATCTATTTAATGAGGGAATCATCATTCAAATGTATTTTTTTGCCATGAGTGAGCTTTGGTAATTGCAAAGAATTTGTCTATGTCATCTGCGGTGTCAGATCCATTAGCATAAAGTTAGCTACAGTGGTCCCTTATTATCCTCTGATATCTGTGGAATCTGTCACCATGTCACCTCCCCATCCCTCACATTGGTAATTTGTGTCTTCTCCCTTTTTTCCTGATACATCTGACTGGAAGATTTATCACTTTTATTGATCTACTTTAAGAACCAGTGTTTGCCTTTATGGATTTTTCCCTCTTTTTTTTTTTTTTTTTTTTTTTTTTTTTTGTTTTCTAGCTCATTGATTTCCATTGTATTCCTGGTTTCCCCCTCTTTTCTGTTCACACTGTGCTCACTTAATCTTTTTCTGGTCTCTTAATGTAAGAGACGGACCATCAGTTTGAGATTGCTCTGTCTTCCTGTACTGGGCATTTGGTGCTCCAAAGCCCTACTTAGCAGCGCTTGCACATGGCCCAAAAGTGCATGCAGACAGTTTGGGCTTCCACATTCATTTTGTTCCATTTTTCATTTTCCCTTTAATTTCTTCTTTACATTAAGGGCTATTTGAGTGTGTTATTTAATTCCCAAATACTGGTATATCCCTCTGCTGATGAATTTGAATTCCTATTTTGTCAGGGTGCATGTTTTTTGTGGCTTACATCTTTAAAAGCCAGTGCTTTGCTTTAAGGTTCAGCATATGGTCTGCCTTAGTTCAAATGTTCTCCCAAAAGGAATACTTATCATGCAGCCCTTGGGCTGAGTAATCTACACATGTTATGGCATCATGTTTTCTAATAGCGGCGTTCAAGTACACTTAGTCCAATCAGCTTCCTGATTTTATTATTTTTTTAAAGGATAATTGAAATTCTGACAAGTTGTTTTCACCTCTGTTGGCATCATAAACAACACAGCAGTGAACATCTTGGGGTACTCACCCAATGACACTAGGCAACCGAGGAATACGGATACATCCCATCTTCCAAGGCTGTGGCCAAGATCTAGTCAGGGTTTAGATTGAGTCAGAGACTATCCAAAGCTGTTGGCCAAGTGGTCTCCATGCAGCTTAACAAGCTCCAGACCACAGGGTGGGACCTAGGTGTGGAGTGATGAGGTTGGTGTACACAGGGGAGGGTGTGGGAGTGTGCCAATTAAGATGCACAGGAAACAGAAGGACTTTGAGGGCAACAATGTGACTCGCGCTGGAAAGCGAAGTATCTGCCCGGAGTTCTCTAGCACCACCTGCAGTTCTGGAGGAGTCCTGCGAGACAGAAGGAGTAGCTTTCTTAGGGGTGAGGTTGTCACCTTGAAAGTGCATTCTCATGGTGTTGTGAACAGCACATGCAGCAGACCTGAGGGGTGATGGCCTGTCCCTGCTAAGCCTGGGGCTGGAAATGCTGACAGTCTTGTGGGAAGTCCAGACAGAGATTTATGGAGCTGTTTTCACCAGTGAGAACCGCACAAAACAGGATCCATAACATATTGACTGAAAAAAAAAAAAAAAAAAAAAAGGCTTGCAGACATATCTGCATTGATTGTCGATTCTCTGTGCCTGGCCTCATTTCTCCCCTTCCTGTAAAGAAGCCAAATGTCCCTTGCTCTTGGAAGGGTCCCCAGATGGATCCTCTTCCCCAGAGCCTGCCTCTGCCCCTGCCTGTGGTATTCCACGTACTTATATAACCTGCGTGCGAAGACTGGCTCAGTCTTAGCCTTCCTCTTCCGCTCCTCCTTGCCTTGATCTTCCTCTCACCCTCGTGCCCACCTGCTGCCCCTCACCTCCTCTGATCTGAGGGCTGAGCCTCATGGAACCCAGAGGGCATGAGCTGGGTTGGGAGGGGCTTTTCAGGTTCAAGGGCAAGGTCCCACGTGCTATTCTGAGGGCTTGGAAGTCCTCCTGCCTCTCTAAGCCTCAATTTTCTGGACTATAGTGGAAAAGTGATCAAATCCCTTGCAGCTGCCTTAGGTTTCTGGCGAAGGGTCTCTGAAAATGCTTAGGAGGCTCAGCCTACAGCACTGTGTAGCCTGGAAAACCCCACACTAGGAGTCCTGAGTGCATCTGCCATGATGTGCCTGAGACCATGCCATAAATGTCATGGAAGTCACATCCAATTTGAGGACAGATTCCAAGAGGGAAGGGTCTAGCTGGAGCCCAAATGCACCCCTGAGGAGCCCTGGGGCACTGGGGCTGTGCCCTGTGATTCTAAAGTTTGCTCTGGCTTCTGACATCAGTGTGGACACAGGACTTTTTGAGTACACTCAACTTTGTTTGTTTGTTTGTTAATGAATTTTTTTAAATACAGTACAGAAAAGGAACCTGTAGGAGCTTGGCTTGGGGCTGGGACCACATCAGGGTCTGTGCCTCTGTGTTTGCTTCTGGAAGGACTGAGGGAGGCAGCTGCGTGGTTGGGCCTGGAACATTCTTCCCCCTTTGCTGGAGCAGAGCTGGTCAGCCACAATGCTGGCCTGGAATGTCCTGGATTATTATCAAGCCTGGCTTTCATATCTCCTCACCATTACTTTGTGGGGCTGAGCACTTTGAGTCATTTTGCCTCCTGCTAGTTAAGCAACCAAGCTCTAGGTACGGTTTCTCCTCTCCTGGTTGTCAAGGACATGTGACCTCCCTGGGTAGCACTTGAGGTCTTGTTTAATGTCCAAAGACCCTGTGTGGTAGTCAAGATTCCATAGAGTGGCTCCCATCATCGCTCTGTCTTTACCTCGCCTGATACCCAGTCCTGCCTTGGGACCCTTCCCATTACACTACCCCAGCGCTTCCTGCCAGTGGCACCTGAGCTCCACCACGGGATTTATCTTAGTGCCATGCCTCCGGCTATATCCTGGTCTATGCTGAGTCTGAGTTCTGTCTTGGTCCCCATGAGGGCCCTAGACAGCGTTCTGGGGTTCAGAGGTGGCCCTAGTGTGGGTAATTTCCAGCCTTGAGAGAAGAGATGCAGCCAGGAAGAGAGGGTAAGGCGGGGAGGCAGGGCACAGCCTGGGGTGGAGGGTCATGGGGTCTGCCGGGGCAGGGAATGAGAGGAAAGGCCAAGCTGGGGAAGAGGTCTGAGGACAGGAACCACAGATGAGGTTCGTGGCAGCTGGAGGCAGAGCTGCTGTGGGTGGTCCATGGCCCTTGGGCATGTGCTGTGCTACTGCGTCCCATTGTGTTTTCTCAGGTTTAATTAAGTCTCCCCAGGACTTGGGGCTTTTCGAGCATTCTTCAGAATGACCTGGCAGGTATTCCTCAGAGGGTACCATCTTGATTAAAAAGGAAATTGAAAATCTTCACACCTTTTGCCTCATGATAATGAGGAATGGAAAACTTGAAGATCTTCCTGTTCAAATGTCACCAAGCCACCATCCTACAGCCCCTCACCAGGCAGGACCCACAGGAGGTTCTGAGACATTGTGAACGGAGATAACGGGGAGACTAGTTTGAGGAAAAGAGCTACTATCAGGGGGAAGACATTAAGCCCATGATGTCTATACCCCTCCATGCAGGTGCTCCCAGGAATATTCTAGTATTTGGGAAATCACCACTCTTGGAGGAAGCAGTTAACTGGGGGTGAGCTACGCAAAAACCGGGTTAGGACATGTTCCACTAGTCACCATAGTGTTCAAGCTCTCAGTGTGCTCGGGACGTGGTCCGCTTCTGTCAGCTGATAAAGTACTAGGTACGAAAATCAAAGAAAAGAATCTGTCTCGTTTGGTAATAGTGTCGATGTGGGCACTGTAGCACATTGCAGTTTGCCTCAGTGGACCGGATGTGTTCAAAGGCAGAGGGGGAGGGGACATTTTTAATGGTGAAACAAAATGTTGTGAAATAACTTCCCAGTGATCAAGAGCCAGAGTGCCACTAGTCAGCCACCAGGCAGACATTTGCTAGCAGGACCGATGCCCTCACAGGATGGCTTCCTCCGTAAGGCTGCAGTGACCTTCTTCGTTTCGTTTCTCTTGATGGGAAGAGACATCATGACCAAGGCAACTTAAAGAAGAACAAGTGTATCGGGGCTTACATCTGATCCACAGGCACAAGGGTGACGGAAAGCTGACTAGAAATGGCATGGGCTTTTGAAACCTCAAAGCCCGCCCCCAGCGACACACCTCCTTAACAAGCCACACCCCCTAGTCCTTCCCAAATAGTTCCACCAAGGGGGACCAAGCGTTCAAACATATGAACCTATGGTGGCCATTCTCATTCCAATCACCACGGTGGTAAAATGCTTCTGGCAGAGTATTCGTGGAAGTTGCTACTGTGCAATCCTGTGAACAACTCCCTTTTCACAACTTCCCAGCTTTCATGGGCCAAAATTAATTCTACAAAGTTCTAGGCTTCCCACAGCCATTGTTATACATAAATATGATGTACTTTGATCATGTCGTTTCCTCTGGTGTTCTTCCCCAGCCCATTGCACACCTCCTTCTCCCTTGACATCTCCAATAGCCTCACTTTTATCTTTATGGTAGAAAACATGCGACATTTGTTTCCCACGTTTGTCTTACTTTGATCTGTCACATGACAATCTCCAGTCTGTCACATCCTTTTTCCTACAAATGAAATAACTTCATTCTCCTTCATGGTTGAATAATACTGGTGTGCGTGTGTGTGTGTGTGTATGTGTGTGTGTGTGACTGTGTGTGTGTCTGTTTGTGTGACTGTGTGTATGTGTCTGTGTGTGTCTCTGTGTGTAACTGTGTGTGTGTGACTGTGTATGTGACTGTGTGGTATGACTGTGTGTGACACTGTGTGTGTCTGTGTGTGTGACTGTGTGTGTGACTCTGTGTATGTGTAACTGTGTGTATGTGACTGTGTGTGTGACTGTGTGTGTGTGACTCTGTGTGTGTGCGACTTTGTGTGTGACTGTGTATGTGTCTATGTGTGTGTGTGACTGTGCGTGTGTCTGTGTGTGTGACTGTGTGTGTGACTGTGTGTATGTGTGACTGTGTGTGTGTGTGTGTATGTATATATGTTAGTGCTGTGTCAAACATGAGCACTTGCGTTTTTACTCCTGTGGCAGTGTTTCTATTTTTACTTTGTCAACTTTCACATTTTATCACCAAAGCTATGACAAAGTGGTAAGGAGGTGACTGTCACTTCTAAGCCTGGTTTTGTGGCTGTCTTGCCCTGCTTAGCCCTGGGACTTTTTCTAATGAAAATCTGCAACCATATTGCTGTGTTATGAGCTGCCCTGCGGAGAAACACAGGCTTCCAGGACCTAAAGTGGCCCAGGCAACAGCCATGCCAGTGACCCCAGGAGTGATCTCAGGGACGAATTCCTTCCCACAAGTCTTCAGATGAGACCACAGTACCAACCAGCAGCCTGTCTGGAGAGCCTGAGCATAGATGCCATCTAGTCTAACTTCCACAAAGTCCTGGCCTGGACTGATCCAGAAACCTGTGCCCTACCAACAAGCCCCCCCCAGGACTCCCCAAGCACGCAGTGACTGGGGAGCACATGTGTTATGGTTTGGATCTGAAATGTCTCTCACAGGCTCACATCTTCAGGGCTTGGTCCCATTGGGTGACCCTGGTTTGAGCACCTTCAGAAGATGGGGCCTGGCTGATAGGGCAGGTCAGTAGGGGAGGCCTTTGAAGGTTTCATCTGCCCAGCTCCCAACATGCTGAGCAGTCTGTCCTTCCTGCTCTGCCTAACTGGAAAGGTCCATTGGTTCCTGCTCCGGCTGCCATGAACTATGCCATGTTGATACAGGGATTTTCAGAATGACAGGATCTGTCACAACCCACCTGTGTGTGTGGCTCGGAGATGTAAGATACTAAACCGTCACGGTCATCAAAGATCAACCTAGTGGCTCCAAGTTTATTGGCTCACACCAATGAAGACTAAGGACACTGAATTTCATGGGAGCATGAGGAGAAGTGAGAACTTTTTGAGAAGTTGGTTGGGTTGAAAATGTCCCCATTGGCTCTGTCATCTGAACACTTAATTCCCAGGGGGTGCTGCTGCTGCTAGGGAAGGTCTAAGAGATGGCCGCACTAGGGGAAGTACTTCAGTGGGGGGTGGGCTGGGAGGTTCTAAAGCCTCCCTAGTCTGCTTTCTCCACCTTCCTGCTTGTGGCTAACGTTATGGCTGTTCTAGATGCCAGTGCAGCTGCTTCCCCACCGCAATGGACTCCCGAACCGTAAGACCAAATAAACCCTTCCTCGGCTAATTTGCCTTGGTCTTGGTGTTTTTTTCACAGTAACAGGAAAGAAACCAATACAAGAATTACCATGAAAGAGTGAGAAATTGAAAAGGGAAAGCGAGAGAAACTCTGGATTGGGGGAGGTTTCCAAGAAAGGGGAAGTCATCCCTTTGTCTAGGAGCTGTGGAATGAAACTGGACAGCGACTAAGGTAATCTACACCCAGGCTGGTTCTCTGGGGACTGTGCAGCAGCCATTGGCTTGGACCACTCTGCACATGCCCCAGACCCAACCACAGTGGTGATTGGGTGCTGTTCTTGCATTGCCCACACAGTGAAGGGTGGTTGAAGCCCCATCCTCCCCCGCCCATCTCCAGCCTTGATTGTCTGCTAGCTGTTAGCGCTGGCCAGAGTTGCCACCATCGGTTTTGCATGTGTCTGGATATATGCTAATTAGACTATGTTCTCATAGATACTTGATCAACTTGCAGTGTCACTGTGCCAGAGAGTTAACCCTATCATCTCTAACAAGGTGTAGCAGCAATCTTTCTTGGTTACCTCCTTGTCTACGAGATGGTATTTCCTGAAATAAGTGGAGATTTCTTCTTGGAAACCACCTATACTTGTATTACAGTTAGTTATCATAAACTGCAAGACTCTATGCCATTCTGGGGTTCACTATCAACCTCTAAACTAGCGGTTCTCAACCTTCCAACTGCTTCCACCCCTTAACATAGTTCCTCGTGTTGTGGTGACCCCCAACCATAACATTATTTTTGTTGCTACTCCGTAACTGCTATTTTGCTGCTGTTAGGAATTGTAACATAAGTACTGATATGCAGATGGTCTCAGGAGGCCACTGCTCTAAACATTTCATATCAGACATTCTTCACGATACAGACGAGAACAGCCATGTCTAAGAAAGTCTGATAAACTTTGACCAGAAACATTGGCTGAGCCCTTACATACTATTGCTGCAGTGGTCAGGGGTGCTTAAAGTACATGGAGCAGCCCTCAGCTTCCTCTCACCCACAGCAGAGGCTTTAGGGTGGTGGAATCCATGGGTGGACCAACCCCAAGCGGGACTCTTACTCATGGAAGCTTGTTCCCGCTCACTCGCATGGCCCATCCTGCTGAGTGTGGCTTAGTGCTGGGACAACAGTCTTGCTGGCTGATGTTGGCTTCTGGATCTCAGAACTACTATATGGGGTGGAAACTACATTCATGCTGCCCAGATGCTGCAATGAATATCACAGCCCAGACTTCGGGAAAGCATCACCCAAGGGGTGAGGGCCCAGTTAGAATTGGGCAAAGGAGAAGGGAGAAAAGCCATACATAAGGAAAGGGGTGTATACGGCAGGCAGCAAACGGGCTAAGCACAACAATGGCTATGCTGTCTGCAGATCCCTGGTTGCCCATGGGAATGCCTGTCTTCCCATGATTCGCTTGTTCTCTGGGGACATGTCTGTCATAGAACATTTACATATTTCCTGCTTTTCTGACTTTGGGTTTTGAGCTGCTCTTTCCATAGCCTTTAGCTTCACGGGACTTGCCGTTTCCTTGCAGTTTAGTTATGATGCCCCCCTTCACCACGGGAGGAATGGGTCTCCCTGCATGTCCCACCTCTTTATTGGGCTGGGGGAGAGGTTTGGAGGTGGCTCCTTCCTCAGGAGTTCTCTCTACTAGCTCATTCACTGAAACTTACAAATTTGATTAAAATAAGGAAAAGAATGTGTTCCTCTTGACACCGTGTGCTGGAAAATCATAGTTAAAGTGATTCTGTGTGGTGTGGATTCAATTAAGATTGGATTCTGAGGGCTGGGGATGAGATTAGCATTCAGCATTTGGTTTAGAAGCTCTCCGATGGCCGTAGTGAAGATGTAAGGTCTCAGGTAAGTCCTTTCTGCTGTCTGGACCTCTATGTGGCTTACTGTTTTGATTCAACACATTCTAGAGTTGCTTACTTCCCCTCTGGTTTTCTGTATTGTGAATGTCGCAGATGGAGGAAGAAATGGCCACTACAAGCCTTTCCCTTGAGCAGAACATGAAAGCCAAGTGGACACTGCCTCTACCGCCAGCCTGTGTCCCCTGCCTGGCTTCTCCACTGGCAGGATGCTGTCTTCTGTGGCTGGAAGAGCAATGCACACCGGGAGCCCTGGAGCAGATGGTGTCCTGGCTTGGAAACAAGACCTTGCTTAGTAAATGGAATTAGTTGAGGATGTTAGGATGAAATCATCTTGGGTTTAGAGCTTGCCCGGAATCCAGTGCAGGCATCCTTATAACAGGGAGAGGAGACACAAAGATCTGGAGGGAAGAGCATGCAATGGCAGAGGCAGGCTAGAGCAATGCGCCCACAAGCCAAGGAAGCTAGGGGCCCTGAGGCTGGGAGATGCAGCCCTGTTAGCCCCTAGACTTCAGACTCAGAGCCCCCCAACCGGAAGGACAGAACTGGGATCTGTTCCCAAGCTCTCTACACCCGGTTGTGTTGAAGCTGGTGCAGACCTTGAATAGTCATCCACATGGAAAGCTGTTGCTTGCCTGGGCTGCCCAGCTTTTCTCCCACATAGACACTATGTAGCCCCTGGTGATTAGTCTCTCTTCAGCTTCAGCAACTTGAGATTCCAGGTAAATCAGGTCTTCTGGGGACCCTCTGTGGGTAGCTATATGGGCCCTGTCTAGTCCCAGATGTATAGGCAGGATTCCCATGACCCTGTGCCTCCTACTGTGAGTGGGGGCACAGATGTCACATTCACTAATGCCCAAGTTTTTGTTTCCAGCCATCAAGGCCTTCCAGCCTGGCCAACCCTGCTCTTTCACAGTGGAGGCCCATCCCCCACCATGCTTTTCCTTCTACAACCAGCAGACACACAGGAAAGCGGGCCATTGCAACCCTGGCAGGGTGTTCCTGGTCCTAACAGTCACTTCCCAAGTCTCCCCAGCTTCCTTGGGTGGATTTGCAGAGGAGTAACTGGAGGTCCCGCCCCTCACCATCCGGGACACCATGAGCACAGGAGCTTCCCCAGAACAGAAATGCTCTTTCAATCTTAAGAAGTCATCCCCACCATGGTCTACTTTGATGTCTGCCTGTAGCCATGTGCACCGTGCTAATGTGATTTGTTCTGTGAGTTTAGTTCACATTGCTTTCCCAAGCGAAGTGCTGCTGTACACTCCCAGCATGCATTTGGTGTGGTTTCGTTCCTAATAATATGTGTGGTGGTCATCTTCATTGTCAGCTTGCCTTGACTTGGGATCACCTAGGAGACACACCTCCAGATGTGTCTGGGAAGGAGCTTCCTTTCTTTACTAAATGTATCCCTGCCCCCATACTTTGGTCAATAGCCATGAGAAAAGTAACCAATGGTGTGGTGTGAAATCCAGAGTGTATTGAGACTGACCCTCTCAAGTCCTACTTTTCTCAGGAAGGCGGGGCAGCAGAAGCTGTGAGGCTGTTATGGAATGAATCCCACAATCTTTGAGGTACTTCCAAACAAGTAGAGCAGCTTCCTGTCCCCCTGCACATGGCTGGACCCAGGGGCTAGCTTCTCACAGAAGCATGCAGCAGCAGAAATGACAGCTGAGGGACCAAGACTCCCTGGAAGAATGCAAAAAGACTTAGCATTGGTCTTGGGCTGTTCTCCCCTCTCCCGTCTGTCGCCTCTTGCTCTAAACCTCAGATGTCATCTGTCACCTTGCACCCTACAGAGAGGGCCATGTGATAAAGACTGGAGAGGTACTGAACCCCACAACATGTGAGGACTCATGGCTGGCTGGCAGCCATTCCCAGCTATCCCCACAGCTGAGCTGCACCTCTGTGCGCACACCCGCTGAGCCCCCACGGTGTGCTGAGCTAGCACTAAATGCTGGGGCCCTCGGATGACAGGGAAGGATTCCCCAGGCCCTCGGGATCCTGCACTGACAACAGAGGAGGGCAGTAAAGCAACACCTTGGTAACCAGTGAGGGCTGCAGATACGTGGAACATCTAGCCTGGAGTGTGGTACAGATACTCCCCGCCGTGGTTCACACGTGTGGCCTCTGCAAGGTGGCAGATCTCAAGGACAGCTGTTGGTCCAGCTAGCCAATGCCATGCACAAATATTTAAGAATGCATGCACCAGCAGGAAAAAAAAATTGAAGGGAGGTGTGGAGGGAGGAGGCATCAGCCAGAGACCTCATCAGGGAATCTTATTAACCACACAGTGCACAGCTGTTAATTACATAAAAATTAAATTGGCGATAACTCAAGCAGAAACCTCCAATTTGACACCTCTCTCATCCCTTGCTACAGAGACAGCATAATCTTAATTAGCAGCAGAATCCAGTTCTTTGCCCTCCTGTCCCCCAGCCCATTGCTTTGGTTCCTGGGTCAGCTCTCACAGCCCTGATTCAGAGTCCATCCCAACTGGCAATCCCAGAAGGCGGAAGGAGGAAGCCTGGGCAGAGGAGGAAGTGGGGTCTACACTGTTCTTCACGGTGGTCAGGGATGAGTTCTGACATGACATGGAGGTGCTCCACATTGTGGCTGGCCCCCTGGAGAGCCTGTGACTCCTCTGCACCTTGTGCCAGGGAGGGAAGCCCCTGCCTTGCTGCTTGCCGCCAACTGCTGAGGATGAGCCTGTGGTACACATTCAACGCAGAGCCTACCTGGGACTTTGAAAAATCCTTTCTGCAGGTTCCAGAGCTGCAGTCAGTGGGGCTCAGCAGGCAAGCCCTGCCCCTCCCACCCGCACAGGCACAGCTAATTCCCTAATTCCAAGCACTGTCTGCCACGGCCAGCCCGCTCCCCCCCCCCCACAATTGCTTCTTGAAGAAAAGACTACAAGGGATGACCAGAGCCCCCTTCCCTCCAAGGAGGATGCTCCTTCCCTCTCATGTCCCTCCGCATGCTACTTTAGAAACCTAAGCCACAATGCTACGTGATGATCTCCTCTTCTGAGTATACAAAATAATTTGATTATAGATAATGGAACTGCCTTGAATAATTAAGCAGCTTTTGGATCCAAGGCAAGTCCTGAAGCCGCCTCTCCTTTATACTTAGTACTGGGAAGCTAAATGTAGGTGTGGTCGGGCTCTATCCTGCCCAACACTCAGGGGTGATGTCGGTGGATCCTGACTCACAGCACATCCATTGGAAAGCCCCATCCTCCATGCCTCTGGGAGTGCCCCCTCCCTCCACTTCCCTAAGTAAGTTCATTCTCGGTGGCTCTGGGCTTGGACCCGATGCCCATTCCCACTTCCTTCAACAAGCTCACCTGTGTTGAGGTTTCTCCAGCCCCCTGGGAAGTAACGGGTTCCCCTGTTCATCTCCATGAACATCTAGATGCTATCCATAGAAAACCCCACACAATCCCAATAAAGTGGATTTCCTCAGTCCTTGATGGAACATGTAGAGTTAAGAGCAATTCGGAATTCAGCATATGAGCACTTTGGGGTCTCAACTTTTTCTTGAAGCCCAGTATACAGATATCTATTGGTTTATCTATAAATTATTAGTCATAATGACACAGATATGAAGCAAAGCATGTCCACTATAGCTGTGATAACAGCACTGGTTGTGTGAGTTTTTACTCTTCCCGTCTGTGCACTGCGGACCTGCTGACTGCACATGCCGTCCTCAAATATAGACGGACTTCTTTTTGCAGCTGAGGTAAGTTTAACTTTCTACTTAAAACTATCAAGCAACTTCTAGGAAAGAAAAAAAACCCACAGGCTTTTGATGTCTGTATCTTAAAGAGAGCATAAGGATCTGAGATTTACCAGTATGTTTGAAAAACTAAGTCCTGCATTACTCACGGGGAGAATGCAAGGATGGTTCAATGTTAAGAAATATGAAATCCCAATATTAAAAGATAAAGGGAGGAAATGACACATCCATGACTGCGCATTTTACAGCCAGTTGAAAGCTGTCTGTGAACCAAGCACACATCAAAGTAGATGGAATGGATGAATTAGTGATAGACAGCCCTCAGGATGGCCTGTTATGCAGCCACCTGAACGAGTTAGATAGACCTGTGCGTCCTGCATGGGAAGAATTTCAACATTAATTATTAAATGAAAATAGAAAGCAGAGAGGCAGGAGTATATTAATATCTAAATACATGAGACATAAATATGAATAAAGTATTTTGTGTATTTATATAAATATGATGCATAATTTATGTATAAATTATGTATAATTCACAAACAATTGATACATAACACAAGATGTAATTTACATCTATAATTTATGAGCATGCATGCATGCTTGTCCCCTGTGTATGTCCCCTGAGTGTTCAAAGGAAGCTGTACATGATGTGGTACCAATTGTACTCCACCCCAGCCCCCATGCTAAGATCTGCCTTCCTTCTTGAGAGACCCCAGGCTCCCTAGAGTGCTGCGGGTTATACTCCCAAGGGTCACTGCCACTGGGCGGGGCACAACTTCCTCAAGGAAGATGGGAGTGCTCTCCCCTCATTCTGAAGTCAGTCCAGAAGTTCTCTCTACACCGTCTTCAAGGCTTTATTGCTGAAGAGCATCCACCCAAGGCCAGAGTGATACATCTTCTTACTGCTCCATCTGAACAAGCAGGAGATACCCATTCCTGAGGCCAGTGGAGGTCTGCTAGGCTTCAACCCTTAGGCCCTAGCCCTTCTGATCCCTGGTCCACCAGTCCCTGATACCCTCAGATATGTCTTCTGGGTTGGGTGTCATGTGAGGCCCCATTCCCTTCTGCAAAAACCTTTACACTTCTGTCCTCCAAATGTATCCCACAATGCATAACTGCTCCTAGGAATATCACCCTGCCCGAGTCCCACCCCCATACCTGAGCTCTCTATGTCCCAGCACCAGCTGGGAGAAAGCAGAGAACTCCCATATAGGGAATCCCAATCTCACTCGGGAAGCAGGCACAATTTGGATATGTGATCAATTCCCCGCCTCTTCTTGGCTCTCAAGCGTTCCTTCGCAGAGTGCTGCCTTGAGCCTCACACAGGTCCTTGTCCCTGGATCCCAGCTGGGTGAGTGCTATTCGGGTGTCTTCTGCCCCCAAGTTACCCATTTCCAGCATAGGGGCTGCAGCTGTGAGTCCCCTTGAGCCCCGGCATCACCACCTAAAAATAGTTTCCACCTGGGCATTTCCATTCAGAATCCACCAGAAGCTGCAAGCCCTGTCAGCCCCAAGATCCCATTGGATGGACCCTGAGCCTTCACTGCCCTAACCCCAATGTGAAGGAGGGATGGGCAGTGTGAGGGGCTGGCTCTGGCAGGCAACGGGTGGGGGGCACCTGCAGCTGCTGTCCATGAGCACCACTTAGGCTGGAGCTCATTAGCATGCACCCCCTGAAGCTCAGATCCATCATCCTGCCTCTGTCCTCCCCAAGGCGGAACCATCCCACTCTGAATGTGGCTGCTTTTCATCTGAATTTACTCCCTGACAGTACAAGATTACAGGAGACTTCCCTGAACAACAGAGCCTGACAAACAACTATCCCCGCCCCTACCACATGGGCAGCTGCACACTCCACTGGGCCTCCTGGGCGGAGGCCAGCTCCCTCAACCATCTCCCATGGGCACGACCTTATGAATGGTAATGGCTGGCATGCTATCCAGGTTACAGTGAGTTTCCCGTTCCCTCCTCTCAGGAAGGATGGCCCCTTTCCCTGTCTCTGGGAAAGTGCTGGAGGACATTTCCTCTAGGTGCACCCTGGCAGGGTACTGATCAAGGTTGTTGTAGTTGCCTGCAGGGTTCTTTGGTAGGCCACCGTGTTCTTCATTCTCCAACAGTACTCACCTTGGCCAGCGGTGGGCTCTCTGTAGGTCCCCAGTATGAGATAGACTTGTGTTTTCCACCTGGGACCACTGATAGCCCACAGTCTCAGCCCTCAGCTTCACCCTTGCCTCCAGTCTGGCCTGAGTACCGGGAAGAAGCCTTGTATCTTCTACTCCACAGTAGCAGGGTTGGGAAGAATGCCGAGCAAAGCCTTGCCCAAAATGTAGGACAAGTTTAGATCAACAGAAAGACGTTGAGTTGGGAGAAAAATCATAAAAGCTGTTGCCCTAACTTAAGCCATTGGTGAGGATGCCCCAGGGCGTTTCCCGTGTCCCTTTGTCCTTTCATTTTACTGTCCTGGCAGGTCATGGGCAGACTACCACCACTCCCCAGCCCTATAGCCACACTCCATTCTTCCTGCCATTCGTTTGGGGTGTAACTTGATTTACATATGGTAGTCCTGCCCACTGACCTCACTCTTTGTGCACCCCTCAAGGGCCTCACCCCACAAGTGTCCCTGCCCTGGGGCCTGTCACAGCCCCTCCTGCTGCCATCTTCTCCCCCATCAGGCAGGACTTATTCTCCCGCCCTGTGCTGAGGGGATCTAAGTCTCTGAGTTCCCTCAAGTTCGGGAAACTGGGAGGTGGACGTGTGCCAAGTCCAGGAGGGGAATTTGTCCCCCAAGTCAGTGCTAGCTGGGCAGCCCGACCTTCTACCCTAGCCTCTGTAGAATATGTTCACTCAGCAAGTAGGCACCCAGGCCCTCAAAGGAGACCCCGCTGGCAAGGGTACTCAGCCCCTGGTGATAGGCAGAGTAGAGGCATGATCTCCAGGATGGGGGAGGGACCTTCTCAGCGAAGGAGACCATTAGAAAAATCGCAGACCTGCAGCAAGAGCCTGGTGTTCATCTGTGCGCATCTAACGCACTGTGGCTCTGGGGGAGGCTTGCTTCCCTGATCATGTGCCTGTGTCCCACATAAGAACTTAAATTTCATGATAGAGAAGATCCCCTGTCTGCTGCTGCACACAAGGAATCTCCAGCCTTAGCCAGTGACTTGCTAACATCCTTGTCTTGACCTTGACGCAGCCTTTCCACACCACCCCCTGTGTTAAATGGTCTTTCTGGGTTTTCTCCCATGCCCCCAGATCTCCTAGGAGCCTCGGCAGCACTTTACTAAGGAATGGGAGACGCAGACAGCCCAGAACCAGGGTTTGGTGACTCTCAAGCTGAGCCCATTTCTCCTCCTAGGCTCATAGGCTCATAAATGGTTTCTCTGCTCTAGAGGGGGGTAAGGGCCCTTGGGGAGAAAGGCATAGGATAATGAGGACTCCCAGCCAGGTTGCAGCCTCATTCTCTCCCCCTCCCAAAGACCCCGGGCCTCAGATGGCAAACAGCTATTGCAAACATATCATCCAAGGACTCTGAGATGCTCAAGGCCACCAACCCACCCCCAGGATGCAGAGGCCCCTACTAACACAGCAGACATCTGGGCTTCTGGACAATATGGCCCCTGTCCTACCGGGTGGCCTTTCTTGCTGACCACTTCTCACTTGCTTTGCTAAGGCAGGCTCCAGCCAGGCCTCCAAAGAGGAGCTAAGGACTGTGCCGGCCTGAGAAAGGGCTAGTTCCAGCTCCACAGCCAGTTATCCGCCCAGCCACTTCAAACGGGCTCAGGACCGACTCCTAGAAGAGCTTGTACCCGCCTGTGCCTGAAGCATCCCTGACAGGCTGGCACCTGTCACTGCCCTGGCCTACCCACACAGCGCTAAGTAAGTAACAGCTGTGTCTGTCTGTGCCCCAGCCTCCAGCACAACTGTGATTGTTTTCCTGGAAGCTTTGCTGATGACTAAGCAGAAAGAGATGGGAGGGGATGGGACACAACTTGTCTTCATACTCTGTATGACACAGCTAATGCCTCTTCCACTGAAGGCCCGGTCCCTCCACAAAGCCTAACACCATAGAGTTATGCCAGAGTGACATGCCCTCAGCAGGGACTTGGAGGACTTCCCAGGGCTAACTTGAATCCCCAGCTGTTCTAGGACAAGATGGGTTGCAAGGGGTCAGATGGGAACCGTGAGGCGATACCTGCTGGCTGAGTCACAGTAGATAGAGTTTCTCCCACCATAGCCAGTCCAACCCACCTCCCAGAATGCTGCCACCAGGGGTTCATGGGCCACTGCCTCCCATGAGCTGAAATCACCAAAACAGGCAGGCACAGTCACACTCACACTGCCCAGGACACTTGGGGACTACAGAGTCATTTGAGAACCAACAGCAGGGACGCTGTACTCTTCCTCAAAGTCTAAAATCCTAACGAGCTAACCTTTTACCCAGAGCTCACAGCCCTGTCCTAAATAGTCAGGGTCAGTCACTCCATCCAGCCAGGCCATTGAGAGCCGGGTCTCTCTGGATCAGCCCAGATAGTCACACAGCTGTGAGCCAAACCCCTGGCCAGGCCTGCGCTTGCCTGGCCACGGCTCTGATCTGTTACACTCTCCCGTGAATTGCTTCAGCCCTGTTTGTCCAGCAGATTTCTCCTGTCAAATTTCCTTCTTGACTGTGTCAAAAATCAAGTGACCACAAAATGTAGACACAGTCTCTGGGTTTTCCATCCTGCCCAACGATGCGTTGCATGCTTGTGCTAATATTACTCTGCCCTGACTAGCTTTTATGTCAGTTTGACACAAGCTAGTCATTTGAAAAGAGGAAATCTCAACTGAGAAAATGACCCAATGCCCCAACCAGACCAGCTGGTGGGCAAGCCCGTGGGGGAGGGGCCGTTTTCTTGATTGGTGATTGATGCAGGGAGGCCCAGCCCACTGTGGGTGGTACCATCCATGATCAGGTGGTCCTGGGGTATATAAGAAAGCAAACTGAGCAATCTAAGAGGAGCGATTGCTTCAGTTCCTGCCCTGCTTGAGTTCCTGCTTTGGTTTCCTTCAGTGGTAAGCTGTTAATACTAGAAGGATAAGATGAATAAACCCGTTCTTCCCCAAGTTGTTTTCAGTCATGGTGTTTTATCACAGCAATAGGGTCCCTAGCTAAGACACTCTCACAGTGACTCCCTCTTTATGGTAATTGTCTGGGTACTGGGGGTGGGGGATATGTGCAAAGCACACTGGGAATTGAACACATGGCTTCACTCAGGCTAATCAGGCGCTATAGTATTGAGCTCCACACCCAACCCAGTAGCAATAAGCCTTAAGTCACTAAAGTTTCTTTGTATACTCCAGGTTTGTCTATCCTGCCTGTGGATCACATGTTCTCTAGGACATCTAAACTGACCTAAAACAAGAGGTCCCCCCCTCCGCTTTAATAAATATTATATATGCTGGGCAGTGGTGGTGCACGCCTCTAATCCCAGCACTTGGGAGGCAGAGGCAGGCGGATCTCTGTGAGTTTGAAGCCAGCTTGGTCTACAGAGCTAGTTCCAGAACAGGCTTCAAAACAATACAGAGAAACCCTGTCTCAAAATAAAAACCCCTGTCTATATACATATATATAGTGTGTATATATGTGTATATATACATACATACATAGTATGTATATACATACATACAGACAGACAGACATATAGTGTGTGTGTGTGTCTTATGCTTGTTTTCTCGTATGGGCATACGCATGGCAGTAAGCCCCAGGGACCTGCATCTATGAGCTTCCCCCGGGGCTGAGATTGCAGATGAACATCACTATGTTTGACTTTAATGTAGACACTGGACCTCAAGCATGCATGGGACACTTCACCAACATCTCCCTGGCACCTCAAATGTTCTCTTAACAGCTACTGAGTCATTTGGTTCCTTACTTTATGCTACAATTGAGTTGCTTGATTTCTACTGTTAATCTCTGATCATTGTAGTATACACATAAATGAAACACATGTAAGAGCTGTGTATTCACATTTGCACATACATAGGTTAGATATATGTGTGTGTGTGTATATATATATATATACATACATCTATATATATATGGACACATATATGTGGAGGACTTGCTGATATTTGCAGGCTGCTTTTTTTAAAATGTACATTTCTATCTATGTGAAGATATTGTATATATTCTTATATGTACAAGATAAACTGTAGGCATATTTTATTTATATGTAAATAATACACATAGGAATGCATAATGTACATAATTTTGTATAAATTTAACCTAGATATTTTGGGCATAGTTTGTAAATCTTACACTTAAAAACAGAGCTACCAAGCCAGGCAGTGGTGGTGCATGAGCCTTTAATCCCAGCACTCAGGAGACAGAGGCAGGCAGGTCTCTGTGAGTTCGAGGCCAGCCTATTCTACAAAGTGAGTTCCAGGACAACCAGGAATGTTATACAGAGAAACCCTGTCTTGAAAAATAAAATATTAAAAAAAGAGATATCAAACCGGAGGCCATGAATTAAGCTGGAAAAATATCTAAAGGTGTACTGGAAAATCTACTCTTTAGGGGCAGAATTTCCTAAGTGTCAGAATTGGTATTTTTTTCTCAGAAGCCAAAATATATTTCCCATCCCTGATATGTAAAGGCAACTTAGAGACAGCTCGTCTTTGAGGTAGTATTAATAGTTCCATTTCAAAGCAAAGCCCCGCCACTGTGTGCAGTCTCTTTTGGGAGACATTTCACTTTTGTGTTAGCAAGTGGTTCACTCAGGGTCAGTACTGTGCAGACTGGCTATGTGCATGCTGCAAGACACCTGGGTGAATTCACAAATAACTATGTTGCAGATTTATCTATATCTTATAAATAAATTTTGTAGACACTTACATATTACATGCTTAATCTGTATGTTATAGTACTCATTTATTTTATGTACATTTATAAATAGATATATACAAGATAGAGCTAGGTGTATGTGCTACAGTTTTGCTGGGTATTTGTAATTCTCTTCATGAGGAACCTTTCAGTTGCTTGTGTGTTTTGATATTAGGTTCATGACGCCTCCCTGAGTCAGTGAGAGAGCTTCCTCCCACCCATTTTCAAGTGTTCTTTGGCCTTCTGGTCCTATGTGAATCTGCAGATGGAAGCACATAGCCCCGAAGGCTTCCTTGTGGGAAGGGGTTTTGACACATGCCTTTGTGCTCTCCTTTAGGTGGGCGCCTAGTAACAGTTTGTGTTCCCACCTGTGGGTCTAGGCATGATTCACTTTGAGTAGTTCATCTCTTCTGTCCGACAGCTGAATTGTTGACATTGAGTTGTTGGGGACATTAATTTCCTCAGCATCTGAAGTGACCCCGCCTTCCTGTGACAGGTGATTCATGTCCTTTTATATGTGACTGATTATTTGCTTGATCTGTCCGGTGGGGGAGTTTATTAATTTTGTTCTGAGAGAGCCACCCGTGGTTCCATTAATCTCTAATGTTTATGTTTAGTTTTACCAATTTCTGATCTTTCCTATTTACTCTGTTTGCTTTGGGTTGACTTACTGCTATTTTTCTAGTTTCTCTGGGTGGAAGCTGAGATCAGTGATTTGATTTATTGGTCTTTTTAGTAGAGATATTTATACTATAAATTGTGTTTTCTCATCAGTTCGACATATTTTCTAGTGTTCCTCTCCCATTCTTTGACCCACGAGTTATTAGTTTCCAAATTTGCCATCAAGAGATATGCCCACTTTATGAAGGACCCTGCAGGAAAGCAGGGACCAGACAGAGAAGGCAGCGTAGCATTAATACAGAGATAAAGCTGTCGGCAAAGGCTTGACATTTCCTCCCTGTGCCATGTGTAACTAACAGCGCCTGTGTGGGAAAGCCCAGAATTTACAAACAAGAGAGAAGTAGATGCTACAGAAATGACCTAGAAAGGGTTGTGAGCCTCAGGTTCCAGCGCCTTGATCTGATTCTTTCCCAGCTCTCTGTCTAGCACAGCCACTCCCAAGCATGTTATAATGATAATCTCTCTGGTGGAACCTCCATACCAACAGTTGTGAAAACAAACAAATTAACAAAAATGGAAACTCTCTGGAGTCTGTTTCCTTTTTCTCTTCTTCCTCCTCTTTTACCCAGCATGTTCAACCTTGGTCTGGCCGGTCTTTTGTTCCATGAAGTTTCATAAGCCTTGACCAGATTTATAATCCTGTCTCCGTGGTTCAGAAACCCCCTGGGCTCTGCCTATGGTCACCCTTGCTGCACACACCTTGCCACCCTCTCCCTGTCTGTCTATCTGCTTTGGAACGCAGTGGGAGCTCGGTGAGTGGACAGGTGAATCTGGAACCTGAAGACTCAACAGCACTTTCCCACCGTGGGAAGACATCCTAAGCCAGGAGCCGTGGAGGAGGAAGGGGATTCTGCGGAGGCCATCTGGATGGCGAGTTACTTCATCCACTGCTGTGACCACATACCTAACAAGATGAGCTTCGTGCAGAGAAAAGTTCCTTTCCACTTGTAGTTTGAGATTAACTGCATTTTTGCGTCTGCCATGGAAATCTGGGCATATCACCACTGCCCTTTCAAGGGAAGGGGTGAGAAACACAGGGATTCATTCTTTCTCAGCAAAGCAAATGCAGTCGTAATAAGCTGTCAGCGGGCTTCTCCACGCCGCTGCTGACCAGCTTACCGCCGGCTGCTTATGCCTCCCATCCCACTCTGTGTTCATAAAAGATGCACACCCTTTTCCCTGGGGAAGTTCTGCCTTTCACCACAATGAGATCACTGGGAATGTGTGGGTCAGCCATTTTCAAATGTTCGGTTTCTCCCTGTGCCTGGAGATTATTGCCTTGGAGAGTCAGGAGACTTTTCTCTCACCCTTAGCAATTCCTACCTGCAACTTATAAAAATAAATGTGTGAAGTGTGGGTGCTGGGCAGAGAGGGAGCGCATTTACTTGTTATAATCTGCAGCCAGGCCTTGAGTCATCACTCAGAAATCTTCATGAATAAACGGCAAGCTGGTACCGCTGCATCTCTGACAACCCCACATCTGATTCTGGTTAAGTCTTGTATATTACCAGTCAAGACTCCAAAAAGCTATAAACCTCAGAAGTAGATGCTATGGCTGAGCTGGCTGGACTAGGCCCTGGGAAGTGTGGGCTTGGACCAGTGTCCTAGGAGAGGTCTGCTCCTCATTGTTTGGAAACTAGGCTTTCGTTGAACTATGGTAACTGGAATCAGAGCCCTAAAAGAGACTCTTGTGATGAACTCCATTAGAGCCTGTCCAGACCTTGTTTATGTGTTTGTTTCTGTCTGTCAGATGACAGGGTACTTCCTTTGTGTGCTCTGGGTGTCTAGGGTCTGAGGTGGTCACTTGGGGTCAGCCCTGATTTCTGGTCATAGCATCCTGGTAGCCATGGAAACATCTCTTCTCTTTAGTAAAGGTTTCCCAGATGGAGACAGGAGGATCGGAAGTTCAATGTCATCCTCTGCTACGTAGCATGTTCAAGGCTAGCCTGGGCTTCTTAAAACCATGTCTCCAGAACAAGAGGAGGAGGAGTACATTAGGCACTCCTTACCCTGACTTATTTTATGCCCATCTAGCTTTTTAAGATGTTAGATGTGACCCTCAGGCTCCTAGAGAGATTTTTCACCTTCTAGACACCATCACCCCCTCAAATGTGAAGTTGAAGTGACCTTGAGCCAACCTCCCATGTCAGCCAACTGCTCTCTCGAAGGCTGATCCATGTTCTCTCCCTGCTCAGGACACAGAGTGCCATTTCCAGACTCCTATGCCAGAAGCAACCCTGAAAGCACCTCTTGGTCACTGCCTGTGCTGGCGAGTTTTATGTCAACTGGACACAAGCTGGAGTCATTTTAGAAGAGGGAACCTTAACTGAGAAAATTTCCCTACCAGTTAGCCATGTGGGCAAGCTTGTGGTCCATCTTCCTGATTGATGATTGACGTGGGAGGGCCCAGATGCCATCTGTGGGATGATGGTCCTGGATACCATAAGAAAGCAGGCTGGAAAAGCCCCCAGGAGCAAGCTGGTAAACAGTGTTTCTCCATGACCTCTGCCTCGATTCTGCCTTGAGTTTCTGACTTTCCTGGAAAATGGACTACACCCATAAGCTGAAGTAAACTCTATCCTCCCGAGCTGCCTTTGGTCAGGGTGTTGAGCACATCAGTGGGAAGCTAAGACACTATCTACCTTGCCTTAGTATCTTTTCCTATTGCTGTGATAAAATACTCTGGCAAAAGGAATTAAAATTAAAAAGAGGCAGGATGGTGGTGGCGCACATCTTTAATCCCAGCACTCAGAAGGCAGAGGCAGACGGATCTCTATGAGTTTGAGGCCAGCCTGGTCTAAGAGCTAATTCCAAGCCAGCCAGGACTACACAGAGAAATCCTGTCTCAAAACAAACAAACAAAACAGGGGTGGAAGAGAATTTGTTCCGATTCCCAGTTCAGTCCATCATGGAGGGGAAATCATGGAGACAGGGGCCAAAGCATCAGTCACGCCATGCCCACCATCAGTGAGAGAATGATGTCTGTACGCTGACACTCAGCTCCGTCCTTTGCTTCCACTGCCTGGTGTCTGATGCCCAGAGAACAGTGTTACCAATAGTTGGGGTGGGTGAGGTTCTCAGCTCAGTTAATGTAATCAAGGTAATCCCACAGGCATGCCCAGAGGCCCGTTTCTGAAAGATTGCAGATTCTGTCAAGCTGACCATGCGCACTAACCATTACATGCCTCCTGCAACATGTGCCCAGGATGCCTTCCAGCAGCTCCATCTCCTGGGACACTCACCAGATAACTATGGCAGGCCCCAGATGGGGCCCACATATGTGGGAGATGGAGACATTCCTGTGACACACACCAAGCTGGCCCCTCATACACCAAGGTTTTGGAAGGGAAATCAGAGATGATTTCTGGGGTGGAGGTGGCTTTCTTCCTCACAGATCACCCAGGTCCTGCCTGGGTGACTGATGGCCCAGTGGGGTGATGTGAGGGCTGAGGGAACGCAGCCCCTGAGGGCATGTCCACAAGGCTGCATTGCACACACAGTATAGCTCAGCAGTGAGTGGGTCGTTCCCTTTGGTTCATGGACCTTGGTTACCTCAGCTTTGTGAAACAGAGAAAACGCAGACAGTCTGTAATTACTGAAGCGTAGTGATGGTTGGTGGCCATTGCACCTGGAAAAGTTTCAGCTTGTCTGTTTATTAGAGAATAGATATCGGTGAGTTATACAGTGAAAATCAATTAGAGAACATTGGTGCATAGGTTTTATTCTTGTGACTTCCTGCCTCTGCTTAGCTGAGACATGGGACGGTCGAAGAGCTGGGGTACTCCAGGCCTGCCTGAGGACCCCAGCATCCTGTCTCTGTCACACCCTGCTTTGGCAAGTGCCGGGCCCTGAGAGCCTGCCCTGGCTGAACCATCATGTCCCGTGGGAGCAGCAGCTGCAGTGTTCGGATAGCACCCCATGTCTAACCAGCCACCCCAGGTCACATCACAGGGCCCAGCGCAGCCAAGGAGCTGAGCAGCTCCCCCTCAGCCTGGAGGCAGCCCTTCCGGAAGACTAGGAGACCTATGCTTAAGCCTAGAGCGGATCCTTCTAGAATCTCGGTTGCACTGGGAAAATCATGCTCCCTCCATTCGGTCTGTTTCCGAGTCATGGCCTCAGGCAACCATCGCCTCATGAGCTGAAGCCTCACTTAGGAGAAGAGGGACCCCTGGGCTTCTCATCTGGTGCTCGGTGTCCCACCCTCACTTTCCCCATCTCCACCCTCTGGAAGACAGGAGCAGGGCGTGGGCATTCTAGACATCACTGTCTGTAGTCGGATATTGGGGTTCAGAAAGTCAGGCTGCATATGAACCTTGGGGGGGGGGAGGCTCCGTTCTTACAAAGGAATTTGGTCTCTACAGTAACCTGAGCTTGTTCCGGGAAGACCCCACCGTCAGCTTCCCTGTCCAGGTCCACCACCATCAGACACATCCCTCCACCTTAGCTGACTGACGCCTACCTTACAGCGGCTCTCCCATGCCTCACTCTGAAAGGAGCTGCAGCTCACTGCAGCATCAGAACGAAGCCATCAGTGAGCCGCCCCACCTCCACCACCGTGCCAGTAGCCCTGGGAGCTTCCCTCCCTGGGAATGAGCACACTCACAATTTAAGAGCCAACACCCCACTGTTGGAATCTCAGTGCCCAGCTGGGACCTGCGGCTTACGGTGCCCTTGGTACAGCTGCCCTGGAATGACATTGCATCTGCCTCTTGCCCACTGCTATGGCGGGGCATGGCCTGGCCCCCCAAGCCCCAGCCAGCCCATTCCCACCCAGAGGCCTGCACTTCCTAGAGAGATTACAGGCTTCACCAGCGTGCCTGATTTATGTGGGGCTGGAGACCAAACTAAGCAAGCTACAGCCCAGGAGTAGTTATTCATTTTTATATGAACATATAAAAACTTCCAGCTTAGAAAAATCGAGATTAAAATGTAGGCAACCATGTCTCACCCCAGACTCAACACATGCTGGCATCTAGCTATTTTAGCCATAGACATGTCAGCAAGAAACGACACCATAGAGACAACAGAAAACAGCAAACTCCTGCAAGATACACCCTGCCCTGATCTATGCTGTGTGTGCAGCTCCTGCTGGAGTGGACTGCAGGCATGGGCATGAACTTTGCTAATTAGTGACTGAAAACATTGACGAGCAGGTTTTTACCACCAGCTCCGAACTGCCGTGTGCATCCCTATCTCCAGCTGATTGGATGTCTGCCTTGAAAGCACAGACTGCAGGCCTGAACTTAGAGCAGATTATGCCACACAAGGCCCTAAGGAAATAAAAGCAAAAGCTCTCACCAGAGCTCCCCAGCTCCCTAGACTTCCAACCATGTATGTGTGTATACCCATGTGTATGTGTTTGCATGCATGTGTATGTGCATGTGTGTGCATCCATGTGTGCTTAGGGGGAATCTTATAAATGTGAGTTTAGAAAGTTAGCATTTACCAAAAACAGAAAGCACAGCATCCCTAAGACCTTCATATACCAAAGAATTCAAACACCCAAAATTGTTTGAATCAATATCTTTTAAAGGGAAGCAATTTGAATCTCAAGAACCACATTGAGAGTGTGTTAGTAGATCTGAAAAAGAACTAAGCAAATGTCTACAAATTACTGTGTAGAATAGGTATTTGGAAGTGAAACTTAACAGAAGACCCAAAGAGCAAATTAATGGAGCTGGGGAGATGCTTGGTGTGCAAGCATGAGGACCTGAATTTGAATTCCCAGGACCCATGTAAAAAGCTGTGCGTGGCAGCACACACTTGTAACTCCAGGAACCAAGGGCAGGTCCAGAGAAAAGGAGCCATCTTGTCTACTGAACCAATAAGGTTCAAGTGGAATGAGAGACCCTGTCTCGAAGAATAAGGCGGAAAGCGATTGGGGGAACACTCCCCATGTTAACCTCTGGCCTATTCATGCACGCACACACACACACACACACACACACACACACACACACACACACACGATGTGAGTGAATGGGAAATAAATTTTATTGGCCAAGTTGTGTCCCTTCGCAATTTATATTTTCAAGTCTGAACACCCGCGTGTTAGTTTTGTGTCCTGTTTCTAGGATAAAATGCTCTGAGAAAATACAACTTGGGGGAAAAGGTTTATTCATCCCACAGTTCCACATCACTGCCCATCATCAGGGAGGGGAGGCCAAGGTTGTGTGAACCTGAAGCAGCTGTTCACATCCAGTCAAGAGCAGAGAATGAATGTTCATGCGAGTGTTCATCTCACTTCCTCCTCCATTCACAGTCCAAGACCTAAGCCTAGGGAATGGTGCCACCCATGGTGGACTAAATCTTCCCACGTCAATTAATGTGACTGTAATCTAGACAATTCCCCACATACATGACCACAGGCCAGCCTGATCTAGCGGTCCTACATACATGACATGTAGGTGGTATTTCTTTGAGACTCTCTTCCCTGGTGAATCTAGATCGTGTCTCCTTGACAATTAAAACCAACCACACTCAGGATGTGACTGTGTCTGGAGACAGTGTCATCAACAAGGTGGTTAATTCAAGGTGGGTTCATTAAGATGGGCCCTAATTCAAGGACTGGTGTCCTTAAAACGCAAAGAGGGACAACTATGTGAAGACACAAACAGGAAATGGCCTTCTACACATGAAGAAAAGACCTAGTATGTGCATGTACTAAGTATGCATGGACCTAGTGTGTACATGTACTATTTGTGCATGAACCTAGTGTGTGCATTACTACATGTGTATGGACCTAGTATGTGCATGTACTATTTGTGTATGGACCTAGTGTGTACATGTACTAAATGTGCGTGGACCTAGTGTGTGCATGTACTAAATGTGCGTGGACCTAGTGTGTGCATGTACTATTTGTGCATGTTCCTTGACCTTGAGCTTCAAGCCCACCCAGCCTGTGGTTCTTTGCTACAGCAGTCTTAATGGGTACAAAAGGCAGTTGTAGCAGATTCTCCAGAACGCAGTGTAGAAAGATTGAAGAGGTGAAAAGCCTGCAGAATGAGGAGAAATGGTGTGAGGAACAGCACAGTCCAACAGAAAACAATGTGAGTCCTAGAGGGAGGAGAAATACAAAGGCAGATAGACATAAACCTTCAGATTCTAGAAGCCTGTGAGAGCCAGTGCAAATATCAAACAAAGCCCCGTGCGGACACACAGCACTGAAGCTGCAGGTGTACAGCCCCGGAGTGTCTATTGTCATCCTCTGCCAGTGCGTCTTCCTCTAAGCCATGGCAGGAGTGGCCAACAGTACACTTCCCACACTGCCCTGCAGCTGGGTACAGGCATAGGTCAGGAGTCCCCCAAACACAGCACCTGCCTGCTCCTTAGGTGGTAGTGTGTGTGACTGTGAGTGGAGAGACAGAGCTGGTTCCTCAAAGGGGGCATTACAACTACATCTCAAGATGCCCAGTGCAGGTGGCAGGGAGCTACTGTGCAAGCTGCTGACTTGGGTGGCTTTCTAGGCAAATGTCTGAAATAATTCAAGACACGGGCTTTTACCAGTGCTTGGAGGAAGAAAGATGGGCTGCGGTGATGAAACACGGACAGGAGTGGTCCAGTGGCTAGCCACAGTCTGGGCCAGGAGGGAGGAGTGACAGGGTCTGGACCGGGAAGAAGCTATGTCAGAAGGAAGTTGGTTGCAGGGATCACCCGGGGAGCAGATGCCATCTCGGGGAGGGGCACTTCCACCCACAGCGGAGTCCAGGCCATTGGTAAGTGTCACTGCGGTGGCCAGGAAGGTGGCCAGCTGAGAGCTGTGTGGAAATCAACCACTGCGGAGAATGTCTCAGAGCAGGGCTCAGTGTTTGGGGAACGGACAGGTAAGCACACCTGAAAGATTATGGGTTCGAAGGCAGTGTTTTAGCAGAGGTCACCAAGAGCAAAGTAACAGCTACAGAAAGGGAGGGGCCCGGGGCTGGAGGAGGACACCCCATTCTGCCATCAGGAGGTAGGGTGGATTACTGAGGAGGTCCTGTGTTCTCCCATGGGATCTGACAGTGGGTCACACTGTGCTGTGATTCACAGAAAGTGGTCCGGAGGGGTTTCTATGAGGTGAAAGAAGCAAACTCCATCCAGGATGGGCCAGGATGGTGTGGAAACATCTCTGGCTGGGACAGCACACCTTTGGGACAAGTAGTCAAGGTGCAGAGGAAATATCAGTAGTAGGAGGGTGCACATCCCCTCCAAACAACACACCCTTGACAGTGTATCTCAGAGGAGGGGCCCTTAAAATCAGTATGTGAGAACACCCGTTTGCCAACAGCACAACTCCGCAACGTCTCATGTAGTCCAGGCTGACCCCAAACTTGTGCTGCAGGTGACCTGAAACTTCTAATCCTCTACCTCCAGCTCCCAAATGCTGGGGTCACACTCACAGGTGTACACACCTCACCACACCAGCGTATCAACGGTGCAGTTCTTTAACTCAGCACCGCAAGCAGGAAAGAGGCCGGACCAGGTGGAGGAGGGTTCTCAATCATCAACAGGGAGCAAAAAACCAAAAACAAAGGAAAAACTTTTACCATTTTAAACCTCAAAGCAATCGGCAGAAAATTCAGGGTTAATAAGAAGTTTCAACAAAGAAATAGGGTGTGAAAAGAAACCCAATAACCAAAGATGTTCCCCGAGGCTGAGACAGCCTGGCAGAGCAGATAATAAGACACAAAAATAACTCATAATTGCCTCAAAATCCCAAAATGAGCAGAAGCAAGCCAGAGCACTATGTAGGGTCCTATCTGGGGGTGGGGCATACGTCAATATAAACGGGGTCAAGTGGCATTGTCATGTCTCCAAGTGGCAGACTAAACAGGTCAGAGTTGCTAATTATTTGCAAACTAACTCACATGTTCAACATGATAGCAAAAGTCAAACAAATAAAAAACAAAAATGAAACAACAAAACTATGGAGGGGAGAAAATATTTAAAAATGAAACATCCTAAAATTTATTTGAAAAAAAAAACTAAGCAAAATATTTCGTCATGCAGAATAAGCCAGCTTCATATTTAAAACTACAAGAAAACCACGGGAATTAAGTCAGACACACACTGGGATGCTAATGGAAAGATCACTGAGACAAAACACACATTGGGGAAGCTGCTGGGGATAAAACCCAGACCCCAGGGGAGCTGGACCTCACCGCAGGCCTTCTAGAGTGACACCGTGACTCGGGTACCACCTACGAATGAACGACGAGGAGCAGAGCAGGTCATGCCTCACAACACAAGTACTGAGGCAAGGAAATACAGGCCACTAAACAAGACAGAAGATAAAATTTGAGGGTGAATTTTCAACATGCAAAGTATTAGTTGCTGGGGGGAACAGGGGGAAAAGGTGTGTTGATCCTCTGTGATATATGCCCATCAAACTAATAAAACAGAATAAAATGACGAATAGAGATGTTAAATGAGGGACCGGAGAGATGACCCAGTGAATAAAGACATTGCTTGTGAGGGTGAGGAACAGGGTTCAAATTCCCAGCACCCACTAAAAGCCAGGGTGATTCCAGCACTCTGAGACAGACACAGGGTCCCAGGGGCAAGCTGACTAGAAAGACTAGCCCAAACTGGAGAGATCCAGATATAGGGATGAATTTTCTTCAACAAATAAAGTGAAAACTGACCTGATGTCTCCCTCTGGCTTACACATGTACACACACACACACACACACACACACACACGAGAACTGCTAAAGAGATTTGAGAATCAACAGAGTAATATAACTTGTTGACTGGGAAGTATTAGAAAAGAGCCAATAAAAACTACGGTTTAGCTGGCTACTTTACAAACAAAGGCCCAGTTTGACAGAAGGACTGGAAGGAGTGGGCACTTCCTGGGAGCCGTGTGAACGGCTGGACACAGTGGCTCATGCCTACAATGCCAGCATTCTTGCCATAGACTGAAAAAGGAGGACTGTCACAAGTTCAAGGCCAGCCTGGGCTACATGGTGAGTTCAAGGCCAGGCTGGACTACAGTGTGAGACCTTAACTTAAAAACCACAAGGCCAAGAGAGGATAGTGCTGGAACTTGTAAGACTCTACCCTAAAGAAATGGTGATGAGCGTCAAATCTCTCTATATCTGCCTGTCTTAGTCTCTGTTCTACTGCTGTGAACAGATGCCATGACATGGCAATACTCCAGGATACTGCGAGCTACATCCTCATCCACAGGCCAAAAGACTTGGACCTTTTGAAACCTCAAAGCCCACACCCAGTGACACACTTCCTCCCACAAGACCACACCTCCTAATCCTTCTAATCCTATCACAGAGCTCCACTCCTTGGTGACTAAGCATTCAAGTACATGAGCCTATGGGGGCCGTTCTTTTTCAAACCACCACAACGCCTATCAAATCAACTAGTTCTCAGGTGCTCACACCCCTCCAATCTGGATGTTAGAAATTGATGGGGAAAACAATGACTGCCCAGAATTAAACACAGAGGACACCACTTGCAGTAAACGGAGGCAGACTCAGCCCTCTCTCTGCTTATGGACACGAACCCTGAGAAACAGCACACTGGACACAGAGATGCCCGGGAGCCAGGGGCCTCTTGTCTTGATGCTTACTCAGTGTTAAAGTCTCTACAAGGTACCCAGGAATTTTCACATCAGAAGAGTACCACGGGATAAGAACATGAGTGGTCAATACCAGACAAGAACCTCTGGTACCAGGCCTGGCCAGGGTCCCTTTCTGATCTGTGAGCCGGTCTTCACTCTGCGGGTCATGTCAGCAAGTTTAGTGGATGTCAGCCCAGCTGCAGGACAAACACCCGAAGAGACCCCACTAGGCCTCCCACCAACCAGTGGCCTCTCCCAGATGTCCCTCCAGGTGCGCGTGCCTGGGGCTTCTGGTCTCCAGGGATAGTCACACAGGGCTCTGCTGGAGCAAGCCCTGGCCTGTGTCTCCAGTGTGACATGCCACATGTCCCGACACACATCTCTCCCCAGACAGCCCCGCTGCTGGGCTGAACTTGGCCCGATGCCCACAAAGAATAATTTCAAATCAGCCCGAAGAGAAGTGGGCAGATAAGGAGGGTCTGGGCTGCTCTGTCTTGGGATGTACAGCAGTGGTCTAGGAGGCCTGTCTTTTCCAAGGCATCCACCCACTCCCCTTTCCAGTGTCCCTTAGTTTCTGATTCCAGGCCCGGTTTCTCCATCCTTTCTCAGGTGAGGGGTTCCTAGCAGCACCCAAAAGCCAAGACCTGGTGGGCTGGGATGACAGATGGTGAAGCACCCACAGCCTACGGCAAATGATGGCCTCCCACCACCAGGGGGCGCTGAAGCCCAAGAAAGACACACTCCGTGTCCCTCAGTCTCCGAATCCTTGTTCACAGCACCCCACCCCCATCCAAAATTCCAGAGTTAACCAACTGATCTGACTGATTGGGACACCCAGATCTACAGCCAGGCTGGGCAAGACTGGGCCTTCCTTCCTAATTTGGGGGTGGAGGCCTCAGGATTTAGCCAACCGTCATCTGCGTAATCCCATAGGAGGAGTGTGAATGCTGTGGCTCCCGTGTGCCCCACACATGGTTCTGACAAGTTCTTTTTTGGAGAACCGCCATCATGTATATTGATTATGGTGAGGCACTGAAGGCAAGGTGTTGGCCTAAAGAGGAGCACAAGTCCTTACTCACAGTGTGGGATGGGAATGTCTCTTAAGCAAATACCAACCAGATGGCCTCACATTGCCCTAGGAGCTCATAAGTTCTCTCTCTGTTCGCATCTGCCTGTGTCACCTGTCCAGCATGACTATGGATACAAGACTCACATGGTGCCTGTCCTGGCTGCACCACAGTCCGGCAGATGTCCCTGGGGTAGATCATGTGTCCTCTATAGGCAGTCTCCATAGGTGAGGTGCTCTGCGAATGAGCTCACCCAGACGCCAGATGCAGCGTGGCAACCTCAGTTTACAGGAAAGAAGCTACACCCCGGGGAAGTTTAGTGACCTAGCCAAGGTGTCTAACCTCAGAAGCAGCTAAGTTGGGACCAACCCCTGGGACATTGCACACCAACATGCATGTATTTAAGCTGCACAACTCCCCGGCCTGAGAGTTAAGAAGCAACTCTGGTAAACAAGGGTGCAGTTAGCTTCTGCAAACCTACAGCAGGCAGTGAGTGGCTCCGGCCCCAAACTGTTCCCTCTACTTGAAGCCACTTTGATGACCTTGGATTCTGAGCTCTCAAGGCTGGATGCTGGGAACGAGTGCCGGTATGACATGTGATTACACAGCATCCCGGCTTCTATGGGTCGTGTCCTGAATGACCTCTGTGGGCCCCAATTTGTTGCTTTGTCGTGCCCATCGAGGCCCCAGGAAATATGTGTGGAATCCTGCAGCCAGCAAAAGCTCACACTGGATGCCAGCCCTGGGCAGAATGTTTTGGAGTCCCCTCATGCACAGGGCTCTCTGAGTGTCCCTTGGGGTTCTTTCAGGGTGGCTCTTTAGAACTCTGAGGCTCTGTGGGTGGTGAACTCACCTCCAGGTCCCTGTCATCCACTTGAAAGATGAGACCAAAGGACAGGTAGGGGAGCGCTCAGCAGAACCCCAGACCATGGATGCTACACACAGGGACAACCCGACCTGCGTCATTTTGCCTGTACCTGCTGCCCCTCCCTCACGCCCCAGCCCCTCTTAAGCCCCAGGTTGCAGGCTATGTGTCCAGACAGAGCTCAACTGTAGGCCCTGGCAAACACCCATAGGGATAGGTGGGGTGGTGGGGTGGGGTGAGGCTAGAGGCCTCAATACCCTTCTGGCCTCTGGTTCTTCTGTGTCCTGGTTTGAGTGGGGACCTCAGCTGGCCACCGGGGTGCTCCTATCCCAGAGCCCTCCGGGACACCCACCTTCACAAATTGCACCCATCTAAGTCCTACTGACCTCCAAGAAGGTCCCACCCCAGAATTGCCCTCCTAACCCCAGACATGCCCACCCTGCTCTCACCCCTGCTTCCCTAGTGCATCCCACGCCTTCTCGGCCAACCAGCTCTCCTGCCTCCTCCTCCAAGAAGCCTCCTCTACCAGCAGCCTCTTGCCTGAGAGCATCTCTCTAGACTCCCTGCCCTCTTGGGCCCCCCTTCTCCTCCTCCGGCAGACCCTGAAGGCAACTGGACAGAAAGAAGCACGTGCTGGCCCTGAAAGAGGCCTACTTGGGGCAGGTCAGGGAGCAGCAGCTCTGCAGGACTGTTTGTCCTGGTCCTTGGGCTTGACGGGCTGCTGACAGGAGGCAGCTGGTTCCCGGTGACAGGCAGCCGGGGGCGGTGGCACCTGTCAGCCTCTCTGCCCTGCGTGCTGAGCTGAGCTGAAGGAGCTGCCTGTTTGGGAGGAGCTGCTGCTCTCCCTGCCGGGCAGCAGAGTCACTCCTGCTTAGGCTGCAGCCCGGGGTGAGGAGATGGCCAAGTAAGGCTACGCCTGCTGTCTCACAGCCCAGATGGCCCTCGGCCAGGTTGTGGTTATATCTGCAGCACCAGAGCAGGTTCTGAGTGCCACCCCACCAACTGTCCCCAGAGACTCACCAGCGTGGAGTCCTGGACAGGTGTTGCCTCTGCCCCCGGGTGTATGTATGCAGCTGAGGGTGGAGGAGTCATGGAGCCCTGGGCAGAGCTGAACAGGAAGAAAAGGCACCCTAGAAATGGTCCCTAGTTTCTTCCGATGCCCTCTCCTCCTTTTCCTCCCCCATTCTAGCCTCTTTAATGAGCTGCAGCTGCCCCATGGAGCTAAGTCCTAGCTGTCCCAGATGTGTCACCAGGACCCACGGCTTGGAGTGGTCCTAGGACAGGTCAGCAGGATTTGTCCCTCAGGGATTCCTCAGGGCCCAGATTCATAAGCCAGCTCTCCCCTGTTCCTTCGAAGTCTTCCCTGAGCATTACTAGAGTCTTTTGGGAGCTACATCAAAAGGAGAGAAAGACAGACAGAGAGACAGACAGAAAGAGACAGAGAGACAGAGAGCTAGGATACCCAGAGCCACAGAACCTCCCGAGGTGTGCTGGCCAGGACAGGCAACACCATGTCCATCCACATCAGCAGCCGGCCAGGCCGCTCTCTCCTTTGCTTCCTCGGCAAGATTCAGAGAACTGCTGTCACCTGTCATGGAAGACACTGTCCCCTGCCATCTCTCCTGCTACTCCTTTTTCTAGGGACTGTTTTCTTTAAAGCATGGTTTCACTATGTAGCCCTGGCTGGGCCTGAGACGCCTTATGTAGACCAGGATGGCCCAAAATTCCTATTTAGACCAGGCTGGTCCAGACCTCCTTATGTAGACCAGGCACCCTTTGAACATGCATAAAACTTTCTGCCTTTGCCTCTCCAGTGTACAGCTCCCCTCTTTCCTCCCTCCCTCCCCCTCCCCAAACCCCGAGCACACAAATGCTGTGTGTGTGTGTGTGTGTGTGTGTGTGTGTGTGTGTGTGTCTGTGTCTGTGTGTGCGCGCATGCGTGGGCGTGCCTGCCCCACTGACTTTATTTAGCCTTGCTTACAGAAGCATGGATAGGTTGGGGTTATTTATTTGAGCAGGGCAACTTACCAAAGGCCACACCACTAGAGAAAATAACTCCTCCTCCTTCAGCAGCCATTAACAGCCAATAGATCCCAAAGGAGGGGTGGGCCTCATAAGCTCCTCTCCCGCCAGGATGGAAAGGGAGGGGCCCAATTTCATGCATGCACCCTGTGTTAGCCTGACCTGCTGTGGGATCTTGGTTGTAGCAGCCATGTCATGACCGGAAGACAGGGTATCAAGGTGCCCCTCCCCACCCTCTACCTCCTACTTGTTCCTGTCTCCCTTCACCGAGGCCCTGCGCCTTGAAGAGGGGGATAGATGTCTCACTTAGCATACACAACTTAAAAAAAAAAAAAAAACTTTTTTAAAGAACATTTTTTGGTTTGTACTAAGACTTCCTTCAGTAAGATTTACTGCTGGAAATGCCTCGGGGAGAAGGGTGCAGTTTAAACTACTTAATCTCGCACGCCAATGTGACAACTCTTAGATTTCCTTATTCCTATCTGTTCCCAGCGTATGACTTTTTTTTTTCTTCAATAAAGTATTCCTGTGATTCTAAGTAAACACTACCCACAGGAAGGCCAAGGTCGGCTACTCAAATCTTCCTCGCTTGCTTCACTCCCACACCCATGGACAGACAGCCTTCGTAATTACTTTGGGAATTACCTGGAAAACATTAGAAGTACAAACAAATCTACCTCAGAGCCTCTCAGGAGCCACCGGCACTAAGCTAGCTCAGGAGGCATCAAGGTAGGCCCGCCCCTTGCTCTCTCCACCTCTCTGAGGCTGCACCCCACACCCTGTGGTCTGGACCAGCACTGCGTGTCCACACAAGAAAGCTATGGGCTTTCCTGATTTGCTGCCACTGTGAATAACCATAGCAAACAGCTTATAGGATTGACACTGTGTGCTCCCAGCATGCCCCTGGAAGAGACACAGAAGCAGCATCAATGGGTCAAAGCCATTTACACACATGACTGAGGCAGACATTTGAGTCCCTGTAGGCTATTGTGAGCCAGTGTAGGCCCTTATGAGTCCCTATATGCCCGTGTGAGCCCTTGCGAGCCCCTGAAGTCTCCTGTGATGCCCCTGTGGGCCCCTGAAGGCCCTTGTGAGCCTGTGAGCCCCCCTGTGAGCCCCTGTGAGCCCCCCTGTGAGCCCCCCTGTGAGCCCCCCACTGTGAGCCCCTGTAGGGCTCTGAAGTCCCTTGTGAAGTTGTTACTCTTTTTTTTCTTTTTTTCAAACTTTGTGAGACATGGAGTTGCAGAGCTGCTAAAACTCAGGTTTATGTCTTTGGGACGAGATCGGGTCCTTTTGTACATATGGAAGACATTGTGCTCTCATCTGTATACAGCTTCTGTCACTTTTCCCCTAGGTTGCTGGATTTTCCTTTTCAGGAATCCCAGCCTATCAGTGACAAAAAGCCTTCACCTGAGCCACGGGAGTCAATCAGGTGGGGGGGGGGCAACCCTTTGACGTAAGCGCATAATGTGGCCATCTACAATCTTCATGCTCAAGAACCTCACACTGGAGCTTAGAATTTAAAAAATCATGGTGTTCTAAGTTTACCATGATCCTTTGGGTGTCGATGTCTGCTATCCTGAGCCGCATGCGGCCTACAGGCTGGGGGCCGGACGCGGTTGGTAGATAATGGCGTGTTTTGCCCATGCAAGGCTCTGATGGAGACCTCACCTCACCCTTGCTTTTGTTTCAGGTCACAGCTGCAAAGACTTCCTTTGTCTCGGGTGTAAAGCAGGATATCTGAATGCATCTCGCCTTGTGTAGCCCTCTTGGTGACCCTCCTCAAGAAAGGTGGGTCCAAGCCTGTGTCCGTCAGCATGGCTGGCAATGATCCTGAGCCCATCGGTTATAAAGTCGGTCTCAGCCAGGAGTGGTGGTGCATACTTTTAATTCCACTTGGGGGCAGAGGCAGGTGGGTCTCTGGGTTTGAGGCTGCCAGGTCTACAGAGCGAGTTCCAGGACGGCACAGGCTACCGAAGAAGCCCTTGCCTCATTCTGTCTGTGCTACTCCTGCATGGCCTCCCACTTCCTCCTTGCCCCCAGAAAACACTACTGAGAGCCTACAGGAGGAGTCCAGCCCCTTCCCTACCTACTTGGGCCAGAGCTCTCTGAGGACAAAAACTGCCCTGACTATATCCTGTCCTGTAGATGGGAGGTGGTCACCATGGTGACAAGGCCTAGGGCAGCAAGGGAGTCATTAGGCTTGAGGCTCTGAGGGTTTTAGCTGAGGAAAGCTCCAAGGTGACATGTGGCCATGTAGTCCGGCCCCTTAAGTCCACAGACCCAGCAGCTTGCCTCTAGCCCTGAGATTCTCTGAGGAGATGACTTTGGCAAGAGGGACCCTTGATGCCTGCTGAGCCTGGTTCCCTCTCTGCCATCCCAGACAACCTGCAGCGGCTACAGCAGGAAACAGGACAGGTGGTACCCACAGGTGGTACCCAGGCATAGGCCAGGCACTAGGGATGGATGGGGTCAGCATCTCCAGCAGAGTCCAGGCCTTACCGATAAGATGAAGGCGTGGAGTACAGCAGTGGCTCAATGACAGTCTTTATTATCCTCCCTCCCTGCTCCCATATTTCCCCTGCCTTTCTTTTCCTCCTCTCTCCCCGTTTTTCTACAGCTTTAACAACCCCAGAGATGTGTACCATGTGTTCACCCCTTCAAGTGGAAGCTGCCCTGGGTTTACCCTGCCACAGGGTCTTGCAGCCATCAGCCCGCTCTAATTTTAGAACATTTTCATCCACTCCCAAAACCACGTCCTGTGAGCAGTCCCTCAGCCACCCGTCCCTCCTCCTCCAGCCCTAGGCAACCACTAATCTACTTTCTGTCTCTGCGGATGTCCCTAGCTGGGACATTTCACAGAAGTGGGATCATGTGGTGCGGTTTGCCGTGACTGCCCTCTATCCTCCGTGGAATGTTTTCAAGGTCCTCCGTGTCCAGCCTGTGTGAAGGCTTCATTCTCTTCGCTGCCAAATAATATTGCATTGCACGATCATGATACCACACGTAATTCATCCTCACGCCGGCTGGTGGAAAGTTGGGTAGTTTCCCAGTTGGGATATGGTGACTAAGGCTGCTGCTCTGAGCCGCTGCTCCAGCTGTCAAGAGGGCTCATTTAGACATTCTGGATGCCAGGCCATAGGCACCCCTCTGCTCAAATGTCTCAGCTGCATTTTGTTTTTTCCCCTCAGCAAGACCTGGCTGTCCCACATGGTCACATCCTGTCCACACTTGGTATTGGCTATGGCCACCCACCTGGGTCTGGAGCACTGTGTGATGTCAGCCAGTTTTCATTTCCTTAATGGCTAATGATCTTGAGTGCCTTTTCCTGCTTTCTGTGGATATTATGTAACTTCCTTGAAGAGATTTCTATTCTGATCCTTGGCCATTTTCTAGGTAGGCTATTGCCTTGGTGAGCTTTAACTGTCAACTTGACACAGCCTTGAGTCATCTGAAAGGAAAGCCTAGATGGAGGAATTGCCTACATCAGATTGGTCTTCAGGCATGCCTGTAGGGGACTGTCGAGACCAGTAATTGATGCAGAGGGCACAGCCCACTGTGGGCAGCACCATCCCTAGCTAAGTGTGTGAGCCAGCCAGCAACATTCCTCGATGGTTTCCATTTCAGGTTCCTGCCCTGACTACCCGCAATGATGGGTTGTGACATAGACGTGTAAGCCAAATAAACACTTTCCTCCTCTACTGTGCTTTTGGTTAGTAGTTTATCACAGCAACAGGGATAAAATTGGAGCAGTGATGTTTTCATTGTTGAGATGCAAGGGATCTATCAATTCTGGACATATTCTCCCATTCTGTGTGCTGCCCTTGTATGTGTGCCTTTTTTGTGTGTATATGTGCATAGGCAATACAGGGTAGAGGTCGACACTGAGTGCCCTGGTCAATTGCTGCCCACGTTATTTTTTTAGAAGTGGGTCTCTCACCGAACCCAGAACTCACTGATTCAACAAGACTGACTGGCTAGTGAGCCCCAAGGTTTCCAGTCTCTACCTTCCCAGAGCTGACATTACAGGCACATGCCACCAAGTGTGACTTTTTACATGGGTGCTGAAGATCCAAACATCCAGGTCCTCATGCTTGTGGGACAAGCACTTTACCAGACGATCCATCTCCCCCGTCCCCAATCCTTCCTTGAAGTATCTGATGGTACATTTTACAGCACAGTTTTAAGTTCAATAGAGTCTGATTTCATCTATATCTCCCTTCACCTGCGTCTTTTTATCTCTGTGCAAGGGGTTTTTGTTTCTATTGATTTGAAACCTAAACCCATCAAGATGCACTCCTGTATCTTCTCAGACTGCTATGGTTTTAGCTCGTGTGTCGAGCCTGTGATCCACTTTGACATAAGTCATGTTCAGCAAAGGAGCCCAGCTGCGTTCTTCCCTATCCTTTGCCAACAATTGTTGACATGACTATATTTTTAAAAGGAGGATTTTGTGTGCTTTTCAGATTCTGAAAGTGATACACATCTTTAAATTAAGAATGTGTATTTTACAACACAAAGAAGACCCCAGCATCCCTCCTCCATCAGCCACCTAGGGCCCTCCAAGCCATCATTGTTTGTAATGGCCAGGCTTGAACTTAAACAAGCCGTTCCTATCCATTCTGCTAGTTTTGAAAACACAAAATGCCCATCTGTGGCGACATGACCTCCCTGAGCTTGTCAGCAGGCTCCTGACTGTGTGAGCCTGGATCAGTCCACACACTGCCTCTCCCTGAGCTTGTCAGCAGGCTCCTGACTGTGTGAGCCTGGATCAGTCCACACACTGCCTCTCCCTGAGCTTGTCAGCAGGCTCCTGACTGTGTGAGCCTGGATCAGTCCACACACTGCCTCTCCGCATCTCTGTCTGTCACTGTACCAGACCATGCTCAGCTATCCTACCTTGATGCCTTCCGGACACCTTTCCTTGCTTTCCTGAATGTTTGTTCAGAAAATCCTTGGGGTTTTTTGTTCGTTTGTTTTTCATTTTTGTTTTGTTTTGTTTTGTTTTTTTCCAAGACAGGGTTTCTTTCTATTGCTTTGGAAGTTGTCCTGCAACTAGCACTGTAGACCAGGCTGGACTTGAACTCACAGTGATCCCGCCTGCCGTCTAGCAGAACTTTCTGTGCAGACCAGGCTGGTCTCAAATTCACAGAGATTTAACTGCTTCTGCCTCTTGAGTTCTTGAATTAAAGGTCTGCATCACCTGCCAACCCTTGAGTTGGATTTCTTCACCATACATTTACTCTCCCCCCCCACCGCAGTAGATACTTTGTTTTAAGATCTATCACCATAATGATATTTTTTTTTATTAAAGGTGTGTGTCATCACAGCCCGCTTCCATACAGTTCTTAAACTATGCTTTCATTTATATAAACTACATTTCTGAGGTCTTATGGTGGTTTTAGTATCATCTGTTTCATTGTTCTGCTGGAATTTCCACATAGCATTTTTCTTAATCTCATTTTGGAGAGAGTGGCTTGCTTTGATTATTGTGGTGGCTCGGATCAGAAAAGTCCCCACAGTATCATGAGTTTGAACACTTGGACCCCACCTGTTGTTGGTGCAGTTTGGAACGGTCACGGAGCTTTGCTGCAGGAAGTGAGTCTTGTGGGGGGGGGCTTTGAGGCTTTATAGCCCACCCCGTTTCCTGTTGCTGCTGTTTCCTGGGCACAGATGGAGTGTGACCAGGTGGCCTGTTGCTCCTGCTACTGCATCTTCCCTGCTTGTTACATCCCTTCCCTCCCTGGCCTGCCGGTCCCCCAGGAACTGTGAGCTAAAACAAGCCATGTCTCTCCTAAATTAACTTTGTTACCATATTTTATCACAGCAATGGGAAAGTAACAAGACAATTATAGTTTTGCTGAATTTTTTTAATGCTCAATTGACACAAAGCTGTATCTTTTTCTTTGGTTTTAAAAATGAAATTTCGGGGCTAAGGAGATGGCTCAGCAATTAAGAGCACTTGCTGAGCTCTACTGCAGAGACCTGAATTTGGCTCCCGACACTCATATCAGACTGCTCACAACTCCCTGTAACTCCAGTTCCGTGGAATCAGACCCTCATTCCCACACTCCAAGTGCCTGCATGTCTCTCTCCCTTAACACATCATCCAACTTTGTCTGTTGTTTCTTCTTTTTTTAGTAACTAAGTACTGCCCATATGAGCATGGGCGTGGGGCAATAGCAGGGAAACCCAACAGAGGCCACATTCTCGCCCCTGATCAGCCGGCAACTGCCAATAGCCTCTTCGTCAGAGCTGGGACCTGGAATGATCTACCCCATCTATGATGGAATTTTTATGACTTAATCTTGTGCAGGCAATGATGCTCCCAGACCACATGGATCATTAAATAAAAACTGCACAGCCTCTGTGTGTGTGTGTGTGTGTGTGTGTGTGTGTGTGTGTGTGTATGTGTGTGTGTGTACATAAGAGAGATGTCCATGGAAGCCAGAAGGGGACATCAGAACACCTGGAGCTGGAGTTGTGAACTGCCCAGCATGGGTGCTGGGATTAAACCTCTGTAAGAGCAGTACATACTCTTAACGGATGAGCCATCTCTCTAGCTTCTCTGTTCTTTTAAATATAATTTTAAATTACCTGTATGTTACACGGGGGGGGGGGGGGGGGGAGGCACCATGCCATGTGACCCACTGGGCCTCTGGGTACACAGGGCTTGGTACTGAAGAAGTTATTTACCCACCAACACAAGTAGAGCACACTGTAGGATCACTGAGCACCCAGATCCTCTCTGGACCAAGGTTTGGGGATCTATAAACCGAGAATGTGGGCTTAATGACTGCCAAGTTTGCTCTTGAGCCAGGAGCCAATTTAAATACCTCTGAGGAGCAGGGAGCCCCTAATCTAAGGATCCTTTCTTCATCATTCCAGTTGTCTCTGGCAACTGTCCCTCTAAATGGCTGTTTCCACAAGAAAATAAACTATGCTGGCGGTGCAAACGCATCTGCTGCCCTCCTGGGGCTCAGCGCTAGGGCTGTGCTCCCCTGGGACACACCATGACATGCAGCTGTTGGAGGGAAAAGACATTTCCCAGCAGCTGGATCTCAGGGAAGTATGAGAGGGACAGCAGATCTGCAGCTCATAGGGACAACAAACACACAGATGGGGGTCACTTCACTGCCCTGGGGAAGCTCAAGTGGCCATACATGTGCCTGCCTTATCTCCAGCGTTGGTCTCTCTACCCACCTATCAGGCTGTTGCCCCCAGCAGAGCTGGAAGAGATGGGGTCTTGAGACCTGTAGGAAAAGATGGAATTTGGCTTGGTAGGATCAAGGACCAAGGACTATATGGATGCTGTGCCTGGTTATCCCAATGACTCCAGACACCTTAATACACACCCAGGCACACGGGCAAGCACACATGTACTCAGCCCATGTGGTAGAAAGACACTTAGCATTTTTGTCTTTAAATCTTACTATATTACCCAAGCTGGTCCCAAATTCCTGGGCTCAAATGTTTTCACTTCAGCTTCATGAAAAGCACAGGCCCCTAGGCCTTTTCCAAAATCCATTTTTTCTGCCTATTCTGGACCCTGTTAACAGTCCTACCTCCTCTCCCTATCTGCCCTTGCAAGGCCTGGATGTCCTTCTGGCCCTAGGCCAGCAGACGGCAGCTCCCAGGAGTAGACAAACTCACACATACACAGAAACCCCGAGACCTCCGTCACTCCCTTGGAGGCATGCTGGTCATCTTCCCAAGGTTTGTGTTTCAGGAGCCAACACAGCAAGCTTGGTGTCATCAGACCCCGACTCCCAGGATGGACCACTTCTCTTCCTGCCAATACATGGCTGTACCATCCGGTAGGAGGTGAAACTGGTACCCTGACTTCTGTCTCATAATCTCATCTAGCCAGTTTACAAACATGCCAGTTTGGATCTAGGACAGTTCTGTTCCCATGTTGAGGTGGCATCATGAGTGGCCTCAAGGAGCTGGCCCATGCTGGCCTGGACTCTGGCCACCAGGCAGCATCAGGTCCTGCAGATCGGCTCAGAACTCCCAAGACTGCTCATCTTAGAGTCATCACCATGGCTTCCTCATGGCCAGAGAGGTCTGGCCTTTAGGGATCTGGCTCCTTCTCAGCCAGCTGTCTCTGTCCCCTGTTCCAGCTGCATGGGCTCCTTGATTTGGGCTTCAAGGTCCCTTCTCGTGTTCCCTTCCCCTGGGAGGCCCTTCCCTTGGATGGTCTCATTACATAAAGCTTTAACATTGCACCACGGGGCCTCCTGGCCCCTGCCACTGTCTGCAGACACAGAGGCTTCAATGCACCTAACCTGGGGATCAAGTATCAGGGTACTGGGTTAGAGCAGCAGTTTTCAACCTGTGGGCCTTGACCCCTTTGGATGGGGGGCAAGTGACCCTTTCACAGGGGCATCCTAAGACCATCTGCATAGTAGATACTTACACTATGATTCATAACAGCAGCAAAATTATAAGTACCAACAAAAGTGATTTTATGGTTGGGGGTCACCACAACATGAGGAACTGTATTAAAGGGCTCAGCATCAGGAAGGCCAGGAGCCTCTGAAAGCCTCCAGAAGCCAAGACAAACAGGGAAGAGGAGGAGGGCTGCTCCTCACCAAGATGGCTACCCTGAGAGTCAACCCACTGGTGCCTACCCTGAGCACTTCTGTCCCCTCCACACCAACAGTGTCCCAGTCCTTCTTGGGGAGCTAAGAGAGGCTTGGTGGCACAAAGAGGATCTTTCTGCACAGTGCAATGCTTCTGGGACAACACCTCCTGGGGTACAACTGATAGCCCTAGCCATTCTCCCCTTCTGGCCGCCTGTCCCTCCAGAGGGTGGAGATGGCAATTTTTGGCACACGCTCCGGGTATGCCCTCTCAGTCTTAAGAAGCTGATGGTCCCCCAAGACATCCCCACAAGACAGCCCGACGACCCTGCCTGGGTCTGTGGAGCAAGGTCACACCAACGTAAGTGCACGTGTCACCCACAGCCTTTCCCTGAGGATGAGCCCACAGCACCAAAGAGGAGCTGCACAGGGCCCAGGGCCCGTCCTCTCTTTGTGGCTTCCCTCACTCCAGAATGGCCGCCAAGGGCAGCCACCAGACTTGGTTCCCGCCACTAGCTAGATGATGCCAGTAGGAAACGCTCTCCTGAGAGGGAGTCAGTGCCTGAACTTATCTGGAAAAGATGGCCTCCCACTTTTTCCCCTCTTGCTGACCCCTCCTCACCCAAGCCAGCGCCCAGGTTAGTACCCACAACAGGGAGCCGGGAGCTGTGGAGATAGCATGTACAGGGAAGGGGGTGTGGCATGCCCATTAGTGTTCACCGCCCATCCCATGTACCCTCAGCACACCCAGCCCAGCTGCCATAGCTTATAGCCCCGCCCATCCTCCAAAGGGCCCTGACCAGGCCCTGCAGGGCTAGATCTGGCTCTGTTCCCTCACCAACACTGCATGACAAGGACTCTAGGCCAGGACGAGGGCTTCACTGAGCTCCCCACCAATGTGAGTCCCCAAGCTGGGAAGATAACTAAAGCCACAGCCTTGAGGGAACAGCTTGGCCTGAGACTGTAACTCGTGTCAGACTTTGTTTTCTGTCTTTGCTGTCGCGCCCATCTCAAGGCAGTGACCCCAAAGCCATTCCTGCCCCCCCATTCCACCCACAGAGAAGCAAGGCTTGGGGTGGGGGTGCGATCCTGGGATGGCCAGCCTTCTGCTTTCTGCACACGGAGTGCTACGCTCTTGTGTGGGACGGTAGGGGAAGCTGGCAAGGCCCGGGCTGTGTTCCTATGACTCACCGTTCCTGGTGGGCAAGTCCCCACCTCCAGGCTTGCCGTTTTCCCTTCTCCCTAAGTCACAGCCCGGTCCCTGTGGGAGGGGACGTGGTGACCTGGCCTGTAAAGCACTGTGGCTTTACAGGCTCTAGAAACTGAAGTATCATGAGTCACCCTGGGTTTTGTGTACTGTACAGTACTGTCATTCATCCAGGACCTTGTACGTTGTGAAATGCTAAGGGACTATGTCCAGCCATTCATTCATAACAAAGGAGTAGGGACCAGGCTCATGGGTCCCAGTCACACTGTGGACCACCCAGGCATGCCCCAAGGTTCCAGCACCACCTACATGAGAACCTGGTGTGAACATGCCTGCTGCCAGAGGATAGAGTCCCTATGGGGCAGGAGATAGTCAACATGTCCTCTCTGTCCCCTTTCAGGAGAGGGACACTGGCTGCGAGGATCTGAAGCGAATTGGAGCTCATCAGAGTTGACCATGGTGACTGTCCACTGAGGGCACGGACTGGGCACCAACAGCTTCTCCATTATTGGAGTTAGATGTTCCCACTCCATCTCCATCTATCATGATTATTTGAATTAAGAAGATAAGCAGCGGCTTGTGAAATATTTCATTATAATTAGCAGGGGACAATACTTGGGTGAGTCAAATAACCAAGTGGGTGCTGGCTCCCAGACCCCTGAGAAATTAACATTTGCAAAACATGGATTGACTGTGGCCCCTGAGACAGTGGGAAGCCACCTGGGAGGTGGCAGAGTCCCCCAGGCACCGCCTCAGCACTGTGAGGACCTAGGCCTGAATGTCAGCACCGCAGTGGCTACCCGTGTTTGTTACCATTGGGCCCCGAATTCAGAAACTCTGTCACAAGGCAGGGACACTGCAGTCACTGAGCTTAACTATCTCTACCCACGCTCCTGTGTTGCCTTGGGCTGTGTACAGGATGCAGCCGGCACAGTTCACTTACCAGGAACACACCTGGGCTGGCTCCAGGTTCACACCTGGGATACACAGAACCTAGTGAGGCATGACCCTGCCCTTCGTGTCCTGAAGAAGTAGAGTTAGGGAAAGAGAGGTAACCCTCAGGGCCAAACAAAACCAATCTGGGACAAGGTGGCCGTCACAAGGCTATAGAGCCAGAAGCAAGGAAGCCTTGGAACAGGGAGCCTACTTTGGAGAGATGCTGGCTAGGGACAGCCTGGGGACCATGCACCAAGCCTGGGCCTGTAAGGGCAGCAACAGCTCATGGCTGCAGACTAGGAGTGCAGCATGAGTTAACTGGCCTGATTTAGTCTGCCCTGAGCCCATTGCCATGTGACCCCATAGGGACACCTGTGTTTTCACTAAAGTCATCCATGTCTGTAATGGTTAGTTTTGGGGTTTTGTCCAATTGACAAAACTAGAGTCTTCTGGGAAGAGGGACCCTCAATTGAGAAAATGCTTCCATTAGATTGGCTATAGGCAAGTCTGTGGTGGCATTTTATTGATTAATGGTTGCTATGGGATGGCCCGATCTGCTGCTATGGGTGGCACTACCCCTAGGTAGGTGGTCTGGCGTTATATTTTTAAAACAAAGCAGAGTGGTCCATGATAAGTAACTGATATTCCTTAATTGTCTCTGTTCCCTCCAACAATGGACTGTAACAGCAAAATAAACAGTTTCCTCCCCAAGTTGCTTTTGATCAGTGCCTTACTACAGCAACCGAGAAACAAACTAGCACCCCGTCACCTTAAGTCGCAGGTCTCTCCTTCACAGGATGCAGAGTGCCTTCCCTGAAGGAGGCTGATGAGGGCCTGCCTGGGCTGGGTCAGTCAACCCAGTTGCAGAGGGGTGCTGGAGCTCTGGACGGGGCATGAGTTATCCCAAGAGGAGGCCTCTGGCTGCAGAGGACTCCAAGGAGCCAGGGTGTGAGGGAGGGGCACAGGCTGCAGGAGCCCCCTCACCTCTCCAGCTCCCGGTAGCTCCACCGTGTCCCTGCATATGGTACACTTCTCTGGTCTCCTTGGGTCTCATGTGGCCTTTGTACATCTGGCTCAGGGCTTTCTCTCTTAGATGCTGGCAGTGGATTACAGTCTGCCTCATTGCAAGATGGCTACATCTCAAGATCTCTAATGGCCTCTGTGGACACTTAATAGGCCCATGCTTGCAGGTCTGGAGCTTAGGAGGAAGAGTATGGGGGAGAGACACTAACCACCCGCTTCTTCACTCTGCAGGAAGCCCCAAGGGTGCAAAGAGCTGGACACTCGACTCGGTCCCTCTGTAGCAAGCAGCACTTATGCGTGGACACCAGGGCTCAGTGTCCTAGAGGCAGAATCAGGACCAAGAATTAGAACCAGGTGGATGGGCACACAGTCAGGGACTTGTTAGTGCTCAAGCCTCCCAGAACTTCAGTGGGCTTCTCTGGGCAGAATGAAGCTGACCCATCACACCGAGAGGCTGCAGACACTTTCACTGCCCCTCCAGGCCTCACACCGGGATGCCTCGATTTATTGCTGTTCCACTCAAGCTGAAAGGAATTGCAAACGAAATTAGCCCGTGATTTAAAGGGAATTGATTTTATCTGAAAGCCCTCCGAGCACTGGCTGGCCCCATCCCCCAGCCAGCCAGCAAAGTGAGTAGTGGCTGCAGCTTTCTGATTGCCCCCTCTCTACACCTGATCTAATTTCCTGCCGTGGGTGGCCCCTCCAGAGAATGCTAGCGCCTGTCTTCTGCTGGTACCTGAAGCTGCGACTTAGAGCTTTGAACTGTGAAGGAAATTGAATTCTGCTTCAACCTCGTGTCCCCTTAAGGACAAAGGAATGTAGGATTCCTGCTCTGGGATGGAGTGCAGAAGCTGCCAGAGTCCTTGTGCTGCTAAGAAGGGTGGTGAGGATGTTCCAACCAATGCTCTTCTCAGGGAAGGCCGGGCCCTAGTTATGGAAGAGGCTGAGATTCTTGGCCCGGAATCGAGTCACATGGCCTTGAGAAGGTCAGGTTCCACACTGGGGAAGCTGTAAAATCAGAAGTGTGGAGACCACCCACGGGTGGGCCTAGTACTGAGAGAGATGCCAAACCAGGAGCGCAGCCCACTGCCAGGACTGTGTCTTTGGCCCTTAGCCCCAAGTCCCATTAGCCAACTAGGTGAATCTAGGAGCCCTGCAAAAGCCAGCACAGTGTTTGCCAGTCTTTCTGCCTTGGCCTTTGAGAATCCTTATTGGTCAAGCCTGATTCCCCCACCCCAGCCCTGGAGCACAAGCCCTAACCCCACCCCCCACCCCAGCCCTGGAGCACAAGCCCTGAACCCCCACCCCAGCCCTGGAGCACAGTGCAGCCAAATCTAACTCTGTAGGGTCGGGTACCACCCGCCAGGACCCTGACTTGCACTTGACTGGCAGTCAAGAGTGAAAGTACTACACATCTCCCCATGCAGAGGACAAGGGGGAGAGGGCCGTCTGCCCTGACCCTGGTCACAGCTTCATACAGCCAATACTTGCCTCATTTCTGTGGCCCTGCCACGTTCTTGTCCTGGCTCCTTCACCCTTGCCATTTGGCTGCCCAGGCATCTGCTGTCCAGATTCCCCATGGCCGCCCCTCAAGCCTGCATCCCCATGGCTGCTTCTCTGCCTGAAGTTCGTTCCTGCCGATCATCTAGTGAGAAGCTCTGTCCTTCCTCTGCTCCCAGGCTGGACCTGGGACTTGGATGGCTGTCTATATTCCTCTTGAAGATTAACAGGGTTAGCTAGCCAAAACCTGTGCTCTGTATAGGAGGCTATAGAGATGGCTCAAACTGGGACCCAGTAATGAGGCACAATTTACCCAAAGACACAGAGCTGTCTACCTGAGCTGGGACCACAAAACCCTGGACTCCCAGATCCAGCTGTCCTGAGATTGCACCAAACCTCCACCTGGGCCCAATATACCAACCCCCACTTTCTCATCTTCTAGGATTCCAGATAAGGAGTGCAAGGGTGGATTTGCCAAACATCTGCAAACTAGACAAAAAGAGAGGCATTCGACTCCTCAGCTGGCAACAGAATGCCACTTTCTATCCAAGATAGAAGTTGCCCTACCTGGGTCACACACATTCCTTCCGATTGTGTTTTCATCAAGTTCCCCTCCCAGATCAAAGCTGGCAGACTGGACAGGCCTCTCTGAACCTTTCCCAGGTCTTGGCCGGACAGGTCTTGAAAACTAGAGCTTTTTTCCTCTCCGGGAGCTCCAGTAGAAAAAAAGCCTTGGAACACATATTGGAAAGACTTTCTGTCTTAGCCAGGGTTTCTGTTGCTGTGATAAAGCACCATGACCAAAAGCACCACAGGGAAGAAAGAGGTTATTTTGGTCCTTGTAGATCCAGGAACTGACCATCACTGAGGGGCATCAGGGTAGGAATTCGAGGCAGGACTAAAACAGAGGTGATGGAGGAGAGCCGCCTGCTGGCTTGCTCAGCCTGCTTTCACTTGTGCATGGATGACACCACCCACGGTGGGCTGGGCCCTCCCACCTCAATCAATCAAGAAAGCAGACAATCTGATGGAGGTGTTCTCAATTGAGGTTCGGCTTCCTAGATAATTATAGCGTGTGTCAAGTTGATAAAAACAAACAAATCAAAACTAGCCAGCACACTTTCTCTCCCTAGGGCCTTCTGGCCCCTGGTGTGGCCATGAGCAGTGGGATCAAATCCTTGTGTTTTTCTCTAGAGATGATCAGCCCTGTATGAGCTGGAAACAGCAGTGGACCCATGTGATGGGAGATGTCAGTCTATAAATGTGTTTCTCTTATTGGTTAATGAATAAAGCACTGTTGGCCAATAGGAAACCAAGATAGATGGGACTAGGAGAGAAGAAGGATTCAGAAAGTAGTAGGGAGGAGTTTCAAGATGTAGGACCAGCAGGGTAGAACTCCTGAACCTCTCTTTAGTAAGATAAGACCACGTGGAAATACTTAGATTAATAGAAATGTGTTAATATTTAAGACAGAGCTAGCTAATAAATAAGAAATGCTAGTAACAGACCAACAACATTGTATCTAATACAATGTCTCTGTGTGTTATTTGGGGCTGGTGCAGCTCTGGGTCCAGGCCAGCAGGAAAACCTGCTCATAACAAAATGGTGCCCAACATGGGGCACGAACCCCGACCCTGAGATTAAGCTAGTCAGGCCTCAGGAACGGGAACACACAAGTGGGGTGGGCAAAGTGGGGTGGGCACAGGGCTCTGCGTGAATAAATGGGGGAATGGGCAGGAGATGGGCCGTGGGTGAGTGCAGTCTCAGGGCCGCTGCAGAGAAAAAGGAGTTTTAGGGCAGACTCAAATGTCCCACAAGCTGCATCCACCTGGTTAGGCAAGGGGCCCTGCCTGTTCAGGGACTGTGGGGGAAGGGAGCCGCCTGGGTGAAACCCAAGTCCTGGATCCTGCTTCTGACATCAGATATTGTGGTTTAGTAAGGATCAGGAGAAACAAATAGCCCAAACAGATGTTTATTCAGGGAGAAATAGCTTACAACATAGCCAGATGAACACCAGCAGGTTACTGGGTTACTGGTCCCAAGTACGCCTCTGGATGCTCTCCTGTCCCCGTGCTGCAAGCAAGAGAGTGCTCCCAGGGCCCCTCTTCAGACCTAGCTCCCTCAGGTAAAGTCCACCCCTGTCTGCACCCCCAATGGGCGTGGTCAGTGCCGCAGGTGCAGACAAAGTGAGTATCTCACTACATCAGGCAGGCCAGGCTTCTCTGTGTAGCATAAGACTGGCGCAAGGTAGGGCACCTGGCCCCAAACTGCTAATCTTCCCAAAAGGAGACTCGGACGTCTGTGAAGGTTCTTAGAGCCATCAGTGTCCCCTGGGGATGACTAACTTCAGTGCAAAGCAATGCAAAGCAGAGACAGACTGACAGATCTCCCTGACATTTGACATCTCACATGTTCACCATCCCTGGCACCAGATGCAGCTGTACTGGCCATGCTCACTTGTATAAAACAAGCGATTGTGCCCTTTCAGGTTTTAAGGATGACGTCTGGGCTGGGGATGTAGCTGGGGGACATGGTTGGGAATGGCACAGTGCTTGCTTAGCATGTCCTATCCCTGGGTCTCTTCCCCAGCATGACATAAAACAGGTGTGGAAGTGCATGCCCATAATCCTGGAGCTCAGAAGTTGAAGGCAGGACCATCGATCAGCAGGACCCTCAGCATGAGAGTAATGCCGTCTTAGACTATATAAGACCCTGCTACAGGCCTGGCGGCAGTGGTGCACGCCTTTAGTCCCAGCACTCGGGAGGCAGAGGCAAGTGGAACTTTTTGAGTTCAAGGCCAGCCTGGGCTACAAAGTGAGATTCAGGGCTACACAGAGAAACCCTGTCTCAAAAAACAAGCAAACAAACAAAAAAGGGCCTGCTACAAAAACAAAACACAAAACAACAACAAAACCGACTGAAGGTGTCCCCTTCTTGCACAGGCATATTCTCTGGTCACTAAGTCCTTCATCACAGGGCCTGGATTGTGTCCGGCTGGCCTGTTTGCTGTCTCTGGTTGATAGAATAGTAGGGAGTCTGGAGTTACTCTCCCTTGGAGTGGAGCTACCACTGTCGGGGACCTGCAGTGTCCACAGGTGAGATCAGGTCTCAGAGGTCACAAAAGTAGGGGTGCTTCTAGCCAGGAAACCCACCTGCTGCTGTGAATGACCAAGATGGCCACCCTCTGAGTTCCTACCTTGCCCCCCTCCAACATAGAGACACACCCCTGAGCTCTACCATGAAGCCTCACAGCTGTAAAACTCTCCAGTCAGCTCTCTAGGAATGGCTTGAGCCCACACATGACCTAGGGGGTATGGTCAGCTTCGGGTAGCTCACACACACATTTGAGGGTAATTCAGGAACCAGTTTCAATGTACTCTCTCTCTCTCTCTGGCTCACTCTTCTTCGCCACACATCCAACCACGAGTATCATTATTAGACCAAGTTCCCCTCAGGTTTCAGAGTCAAAGGCATAGAAATAGCATATGGCCTTCTCAGAGAGGGCTGTCCTTGGAGCTGGCACCAAAGGCAACTACCCGAGGTGCACCCTGGCCTATTTTAAGCCAATCTCCTGGTGAATTCAGACCTGCCTCTCCCTCCCCTTGTGAAATCTATTTTAAAAGATGGGAAATTTCTTTACATCCACCTCTGAAATGCACTACAGGGGAGAAGGGGAACATAAATATATCAGGATACAGGCTGCGAGGTCAAAGTGAGTAAGAATGGGAGGCATGAGCATGCGCAGGCCTGGAGTCTGGTTGTCCTATCCCTCAGCTCAGTTCCATAGCTCTTGTGGGAGAAAGTAGAAGCTCACAAAACTGCCCCGCCTAGCTCTGCCTGGGCCTCTTCTTGCCTGCACTCGGGCTCTCCTGAATCCTGGCGGTGGGTATACACTCAGCTTTCCACCGGAGTCCCCCACCATGTATGGGTCCTTGATAGTGTGACCTGAATCACAACTCATTAAAGCCTACCCTAAGAGATGGAGCCCACCCTCTGTCTGGTGGTGCATCCATGCCTCCTCACCCTCCAAGGAGTTACCTGGCATGTGGGAACTGCAAGAATTCACAGAAGGCCAAAGAGCTTGCCCAGGTCAGAGCAAACAGCCCTTGAGAACAAAGGAGACAATGGCAGAATGGTGTCAGCCTAGAGGAATCCAGTCCCCACCTCCCTTCAACTGGTTCTCATCGAGGATCTACCAGTTGGCACCCTGAGGCCACCCATTGGCCAGAGAAGACAGTCCCAGTGCAGTCTCTAGTTCGTCACCGTATTTAGCAGCTGCCCGAATGGAACGTGGGTAGTAGAGGCCAGAGCGGTGTGGCCAGCATCTTCCTGTCACCCTGGCTCCCAGCAAGGTGTGGCTGGGGCTGCCTCCAGCCTGGCTGACCTCAGTCTCAGCCAGTTTCCAGGTAAGCAGTCACCAGTGCCTCAAGTCCACAGACTTCCAGTGCCCCTGGACCAGAGTGTGGCTGAACTTTATGCCCCTGAGCCACTTGTGTGTCCCTGCCGCCTGCATTAGGCTAGCCCCCAACCTCAGTTCTTTCCCAGCTGTGTGGCCTCCTCTAGGAAGCCCTGTGGGAGCTTTGACCAATGCCTCCCTCTGAACTCCTAAGTAAGGGCCGTCATGACACCAAGAGCTGCTGACCTTCACTGTACCTCTCTCCAGGTACGCAACTAGTCTCCCCAGAGCTCCCGTCTCCGACTGGACATATCGTCCCAGATCTGCTTCCTGCACCTGCTGACATAACTTGTGTCTGGAAGCTGGGTGTTATCCCCTCAGCCCCCTCTTAGGCCCAGCACACAGTAGACAGTCAGTGTGCTTGGTAAGTGGGTGCAGTGGGCATTGCCCCGCATCCCCCCTAGGTGAGACATCCAGGAAGCCACAGGGTTGGAAATGGCCCCATGTAGAAAGTAGGCCCCATGCTAGGACATCAAGCTTCTTACAGCTGTCTGCTCATCTACATTAGCCAGGAACCCCTTGGGGAGCCTGCCAACCTGTAGATTGACCATGGCCTACAGCACCAAGTGCTTCAAGAGAGCCTCAGGTTTGGGAGGCCGCTCACCAGCAGCCTCTGGGTCCAGCTCTCGCCCTAGGCTCCTGTGTGAACAGAGCAGGTACTTCAGAGGAGCCTGTGTCTGCCTGATTCTCTCTCCTGCCTGAGCCCACACTATTACAGACCCCTGCTGTGGGTAAGTCCCGCACCCCAGGAAGTCCCATCAACAAAGTCCCATGGAAGGGAGATTGGAGATCCCTTCCCTCAGAGACTCCAAGGAAAGATGGGCAGCCAGGTCCACAGAGCCTTCCCTATCCTTTTATCCCTGGAGAGAAGGAGCCTGGACCATGGAAGGGAGAAGAGAAGGGAGGAGGGGAAAGGAGAGAAGAGGAGGGGGAGGGAGGGACTGGGGGAAGGGAAGAGGGGGAGGGGAGATCTGGGGGAGGGGGAGGGAGAAGAAGGAAGGAAGCCTGTGCCGCCCTCCTGCATTCTCTTCTCAAGGCTGAGGGCAGAAGGCATCCTAGCTGGGGCCCCACAGCAGGCCCTTTCTGGAAAACATCTAGAGACTCGGTCTATTTTTGCTCTCTTACAACACAACAGCAGCAGCGCTGTGACTTATCTCTGACACAGAGAGAGCTTTGTGTCCCTGGCTCCAATGTCCCAGCCCCCACCCCTATTCCCAACTCAAGACAAGAGCAGGGCCAGCCAGTTGCCCCATCTGTCTGAGTCAGCTCCTCCCCAGGGTCGGGGCTTCCAACCTGAAGTGGGGCATCATTCCTGATTGTGTCCACAAGCCCGCACCGGCTCTCCTTGTTTCAGGCAGCCTTGCCCACACTCCCTGGGGCTCTCTAGAACCTTCCTGGTCCCTCTAGTGCTTTGTCCTAGGTGGGAACACTTGAGTTTCTCGAGGGGAGCCCTGTACCTCCCTCATCCTGAGCCCTGAGAGAAGGGAAGTTGCCAGATAATTTTGACACAGAAATGAGAGCTGGCAGGAAAGGCAGAGCTTAAAGGACCCTGCAGGATGTGTGAGTAGCCACTGTGGGACTCTGGCTGAGTGGGGACACCTTGTGCCACCCTGTAACCAGTGACAAGCCGGGAGAGTCCTAGTATGTTTGTTCTCCACATACTAGGCCTTCTGTAGGTATTGATGGCCTGACTATGTCACCATGGCCAAGCGCAACCAGGCAGGCTGCACCGCGGCTCACAATGTCTCCAAGAGATGGTCTCAGCCTGAGCTGCCTCTGCCCTGGCAGGACAGCCGCTTGCTTCCCCAACCCTGACTCACACACTCTTCCAGTGCCCATCACTGCCCTTTGACTGTGCCTCTTTTTGTGCGTCATTGAAATCGATTCATTGCACAGTGTTGTTAACATCTGGTTTCTGTCACTTGTCCCCAAGCCTTGGGGGTTTTCCATGGTGTCCAATGCTCATTTTCACTGTTACATAGTATCCTGTTGTGTGAAGATGCCACCTATTTATTTGTCCAAGCATTTGAGCTATTTTCTGATTCTGAGATTTTATACACAGAGCAGTTCCAAATGTTGGTCCCTATCTTTTTCTGGATGTCTGCTTTCATCTCTCTCAGTAAGTCTGTAGAAGGAGAATCATCGGTCCAGAAGGAACACAGGTATAACTTTACAAAAAATAACCAAGCAGATCCAAGCTGTGCCTGCTACAGCCCCCTAGCTTCTGAGATTCCCTCCCAGTGCGAACCACCATCCTCAGATGCTCCAAGTGACCTTCTGCCTGGGTCTTGTGAGCCAGATGCCCCTTAGAACTAACCTCCCTCCTTCCTTTCTGCCTTAGGCTGCACACTGATGTCTTAAACTCCATTTGTTCAAAGCTTATCTGACGCCATCTATGAAACCATTTATCTGACACCATCATTTTTCCTCCCCAGTGTTGCTGGAACCATAGATGAGTTGCTGAGGGGGTGTGTCTTAGTTAGGGTTCCTATTAGTGTAATGAAATACCACGACCTTTAAAAGCAACTCGGGGAGGAAAGGGTTTGTTCGCTTCCATATCCTGAATCATAGTCCAGTCCCGTGAGGAAAGCCAAGGAAGGGACTCGAGCAGGGCAGGAACCTGGAGGCAGGAACTGATGCAGAGGCCATGGAGGATGCTGCTGACTGGCTTTGCTCCTCGTGGCTTGCTCAGCCTGCTTTCTTATAGAAGCCAGGACCAGCAGCCCTACAGTGGTTCCACTCACAGTGGGCGGGGCGCTCCTACATCAGTCACTTAAGAAAAGGCCCTACAGCTGAGTTTTATAGAGGCATTTTCTCAATCGTGTTTCTCTCCTCTCAGATGACTATAAATTGTGTCAAGTTGAAATAAAACTCGCCAGCACAGGGAGTTTGAAAATCAAAATTTTAACTTTCTTTTCATCTTGGAGATTATAATATAGTTACATTCCTCCTTCCCTTTCCTCCCTCCAAACCCTCCCGTGTACCCCTCCCCACTCTCCTTCAAATACATGGCCTCTTTTTTCATTAACTGTTATTGCACGCATTGGTTATTGGTTATCATCTGCTCGGTTACTTTTCACCAAGTTACACCTGTGTTAATAGTCATAAATATTGTCTGTTCAGTTCATATGTATTACTTGTATGTTTTCAGGGCGGACCATTTGGCACTGGACAATCGGTTGGTGTGCTTTTCCCTTGGGAAGACCACCTCTCCCAGCTCTCCTCAGTTGCCTACAGTCCTTTGTGCAAGGCTGAGGCCACACGGGCTTCCCCTGTCCACTACGGCATGCCCGTTGGTGCTACCCTCATCTGGCTCATGTTTCTGCGGTCACGTTGGTGAGACTTTATGGGTGTAGCTCCTGGCACTCTTAGGAGACACAATCCCACAGCAAACTCCCTGAGGCCCTTACAATCTCTCTACTCCCTGTGACCCTTAGGTGTGGGTATGTTTTGTAGATGTAGCCACTGGGACTGGAACCCACCACTCTGCATTTTGATTGGTTGCAGTTTTCTGTGGTGGTCTCTGGGTCTTGCAAAGAGAAGTTGCTTTGGTGAAAGGTGGGGACTGTGTTTACCTGTGGGAATAATGTCTCTAGTGTGGTTAGGGGTTATGTTGATTTAGTGAAGGAGTGGTTAAAGAGCTTCCTCCAATGACCATGATTTTACTAGCACTGAGTAGTTAGGTTGCCAGTATCAGACATGGTTTTTCTTTTGTTGAGTAAGCCTAAATTCCAATTAGAGACCTATTGGTAACGGATTGCCAAGGATTGCACAAAAAACAATCAATTAAAAACAGTGGATGGGTCTTTATGATATACAAACTCTGGTGAGGGATGGACATGAGGTTCTACCACACACACTGTGTGACAGATAATCACAGGGCTCTGTCACACACAGACCCTATGAAAGATGAGCACAGGGCTGTCACACACACTCACACACACACACACACACACACACACACACACACACACACACAGACCCTGTAGGGGATGGACACAGGACTGTCACACAGACACTGTGAAGCATGGACATAGTACAAGCCATGGGCTATGCACAGTTTCCTCCTCAGGAGTCTGGATTGCTGCCAGTTGTCACCTTGCACTTGGTGTCCTGAATGAGAACTATCACGTCAACCTTCCCTTCTCTTGTTAACTGACCAGGTTTTGTGGCCTGGGTGCCTGGTTGACAGCTCCAATTTTGAAATGGGAACAAAGCCATTGCCAGCTTGGTAGATGGAGCCAAGGTCAGCTGCTCCCTTAGCTGGCCCACTGAGGGCTGTCTCTTTGGGTCTCAGTTGAGGCACCTCTCTCTCTCTCTCTCTCTGTCTCCTTCCTGTTAGCAAGGTTCTCTGTCCCAGTGAGACGCTCCTGTTTTTTCTTCTCTTAGGTCTCTGAGAAGCATTTCATCTTGGAGCTACCTTCCCTTCTCTGCCTTCCCAAAGGGCCCTCTTCTGCCCAGACCTCAGGCCAGAGTCTGAGGCCCATTAGTGAAGCCCACATCCCTCTCCACATAGACTAATGATGGCTCCTTCCTGGACTCCGGAGTCAGTGGACCTTGGGGACTATTTCAACGCTGTGTCACTTCAGGCTTCTCCAGCCACAACCCCAGCAGATTAGGGAGCCCTGTCATCAGGAGGAGGGAACTGCTTTTGATTTGTGATAAGCATTCCTGGTAGACACAGTGCTGACAATCTCTGGTGCAGCCCAGTGCAGTGTAAATCCCTGTGCCCCTCAGAATCTCAGCTCTGGTGACACCAACATGAACTAGATCATAGCAATGTTCTTGTGCAATGCCTCAGCCACTACTGTTGAGTGCAAGGGCTCATGCCTGGCCTTGGATGGGGATCAGAAGCAGCTACAGAAGGGATTTAGAGGAGGAAGAGTAGCAGGCTACAGCAGGAACTGGTTCTCTCACAGTGGCCTTGCCTGACAGGCCACATGCTGGGAACAACCAGGCAGAAATGTAGACTCTTGAGAAGGGAAGTGTGCATAGCCCAAGACTCTCTAAACACTCACGCCAGGATCTGTGCCTGAGGCAGAGCCCTGGGTACATCCTTCATAGGGTCTCTGTGTGACAAAGTCCCGTGTCCATCCCTCACAGCGGGGTCTGTGATAGGACCCATAATCTTTTTAAAAGACTTTTAACACCCCAGGCAGCATTCCTCAGGAAGTTGCAGTTCAGTCTATTGTCCCATCATATTTGTTTGGAGTATTAGTAACCAGGCAGAACACAAAAACAAAAGCAAAGACAAATTCCTTCATAAAGACAAAAACCCCAAAGCAAACATCAGCGCCAATTAAGACATTCAACAGCCACCTCTCGATAAACAAAAAGATCATGACTATGTACTCTGAATAATAAGCCGTGATGTTCTGGGCATGTGAAGGTGTCCGTCTGTCCCAGTAACTCATCCTAGGAGAATTCAAAGCACCCTGGGAGCTCATTGTCCCCTGTCCCTCTCTCCTCCAACCCTCACATCCTCTAGTTTGGGGTGCTCACTGCACAACCTCCTGCAATTACAACCTGAGCAGTGACCCTCTGTGTGAGGTTTCAGGGACTTTTTTATTTTCCTGACAAGGAGTGGCTCACTCCCTCTCTTTGCCCTTCATATTTCTTCCTTCCTGGAGAGAAGGGACAATGCCTGGAGGCGCAGCAACCACATGGTAACAACAAGGGTAAATATCACTTCCAAATGGAGTAGAATAGTGTGGTGCTTGAATATGAAATGTGTCCTGCAGGTTCATATGTTGAATGCTTGGTCCCAACTGATGGCATTGTTCTGAAGGTGCTAGAAACACCTCTAGGAGGTAGAGCCTAGCCAGAGGAGTGGGTCACTCAAGTATGCTTTGGAAAACAATACCTGTCCCCTAATATTCCTCCACCATCCTGGCCACCATCACATGGGCTGATACCCTTTAGCCTTCCCTCCATAACAGATGGAACCCTCTGAAACCCTGAACCAGAATAGATCTTTCTTCCTTTCTTTCTTTCAGATATGTTCCAAAGCAGTGAAGATTCTAACACAGAAACTCTGTGCCAGAGAAGTGGTTTGCTCCTGTGATTAAACCTGACCATGTGGCTCTTAAGCCTTTGGAGCTGGCTTGTGGGAGGAATGTGGAAGTATTTGGAGAAGCAAGCTGGAGAACACTTGGAATGCTGTCGGCGATGCCTGTGGGCGATTCTGTTGGAGCTTGGAAGATCAGAATGCCAGAGGGATGTGCACAGTGAATGCTGTGCTCACGTCTCAGGTGCAAATGGCGACGCTGCTGTACATGTTATACCGGGAAGGGAATCTGTCTCCATCTTGTCCCTGCCTTGAGACACAGCTGGCAGAGGTACAGGTTTTTACAGGTAGAAGGCTTGAGGTGGGGCTTTGCTGTGGAGTCTAGGCTGGCCTCGAACTCCTTCCTCCTCAGTCTCCCAGAGGGTTGGGATTGCAGGCATGAGCCATCATGGGTGAGCTTTGGTGGCTACTTTTAGTCAGTTTAGGAGAGAGAACTGAGAGGAAAGAGAACAGAAAGAGGAGGCTGGAGCAATGACTTGGTAGCTAAGAACATGCACTGCTCTTCCAGAGGATCTGAGTTGGGTTCCCAGCACCCGTATCTACCACCCAAAACTCCAGCTCCAGGGTATGCAAGTCCTCTTCTGGCTTCCATGGTGCCTGCACTCAAACACACATACTCATATGCATACACATACATGTGCACACATAATTTTAAAAAACAATAACTTTTTTTAAGGAACGAAAGATTTGAAAATCATCCATTTTGGCCAGGAAATGAGTACATTCAAAATCGAGGTCAAGGAAGATGATGCTGAGAGATTTGTACCTTAAAATAAGCCAAGTGCTTCTGCATTAGGACAATGGGAAAGATGTCCTGACCATCTCAGGGACTGGCCAGACTCCATCCAGCCCAGGATCAAGGGTATAAAGGTTTTAGCTCATTGGAAAGACTTTGAGAAGAGAGCTTCAGGGTCCCTGCTCACACTGGGACACCTAGAGAAATACTTCCCTGCCTTCAGCCATCTAGGTAGTCAGAAGCCACTCCAATTGTGAATTGTGCTCCCCAATCATCGCTCACGCTGTCATCAGGCCTTGGTATCATCCACAGGTTGCTGGTTGTGCAGGCATGCAGTATTCAAAAGCTGTGAGGTCACAGAGGCATCTGTAAGCATTTTGGCCACTCAGATGGGATGGACAGGGATGCTGGCACTCAGGAGTCACAGAATACTGAGTGTTGCAGCTCAGATGGAAAGGTATTCTGGCAATAGGAGTCGAGGAATACCACAGGTCACAGTACGCATAGCAGCTTACAGCCCTGCTTCAGGGAGAGGCTTCCCCAGTGTATCAGCTCTGCTCAGGCAGGAGAGGGTTTCAGAAGTGTAGTTGTTACAGTTCAGCTCCATTCCCTCCCAGGGAGAGCAGAGTGTAACAACTCTGCTTCCCCAGGGGAAGGTTTCCCCTGAGAAAAGTGTTACAGCCCTGTTCAGCTCTACTCCCCCTAGGGTGGTCTCTGCTCTGGGGAAAGAAGGTCTCACCCAAACCTCATTCAAGAGATTTATTGGGAGGGAAGAATCCAGGGTGGCAGAGGACATCCGGGCAGCCAGAATAGCCACAAGCTGAACAGACATGGAGTTTATATAGGGCTACTTAGGGGGTGGAGTTTCTCCAGGGAGATTTCCAGGCTGGGGATTGTCAGATTTCAATCCCTGAGCTCAGACTGGCTAGATCTTCTCAGACATTGGTTAATTTTCTGCACAGGTTCAGGGTGGTTCTGGTTGCATTTCTTTAGTTGGCCTTTTTCCCTTACAGCATCCACCCAGACTTCAGAAGAAGGCCCAAGAAGCCAACTGATCTGTCCCAGGGTCTGAAGACCTGCAACATCTCCAGATGATGTGTGCAGCCCAAAGACTCAGGAGAGACCCCATGTGGACCCTGGAGACTGGAGACTTTAGGAATGTAAAATGTGAAGGAAAGCTGGAGGCCATGAGCAGTTACAATCAGTAGGGCTGCAATTGGCAGGGACATAGCCGTAAGGCAACTGCAACCCTTGGGAGCTGACACACAGGCTATGGCTCAGATCCGATCTCTGTTTCTCCTCTGGGTTTCAGTCCTACATCATGACTTTTGTGCCCCAGGCCTCCCCTGGTTTTGGAATGGGAATGCTTTCTCTATGTACTCAATCAGGGTTTATGCACAGTGTTTTGGCTTCTATGGGAGCTCAAAGCTTTGAATCTTAGAAGAAACTTTGGACTTGCTAGAATTTTTAGGACCTGAGACTCTTGGAGATAAACTACATGCATTTTACCTTATGAGACGGCCATGACCTTGGCAGCTAGAGACAGAAAGCTAGAGTTTGAAAATAAGTGTCTCCAACAGGCTTGTATGTTGAATGCTTGGCTCCCAGCTGGTAGCACTAGCTGAGGAGGAGTAGAAAGGGTAGGAGGTAGGGATTGGATGGAGGAAGTGGGAGGCAGGAGGCAGGGTTTTGAAGGTTGTACTTGCTCCCTACTCACTTCTGCAGTGAGGGGAAATGTTCTATTCTGGTTGAATGAAACCAGAAGCCAAAACACATCTTCCTTCCTGATATTATTTCAAATATTTTGTCACAGTGGCTGTTTTAGTTAGGGTTTTTATTTCTGTGAAGATACACCATACCGCATCTCTCTCTCTCTCTCTCTTTCTCTCTCTCTCTCTCTCTCTGGATTTATTTTATTTATTAACTGTGTGTAGAGTTCTGCCTGCTTGTGTGCCTACATTCCAGAAGAGGGCTCCAGATCAGATCTCATTATACATGGTTGTGAACCACCATGTAGTTGCTGGGAATTGAATTCAGGACCTCTGGAAGAACAGCCAGTGCCCTGAACCTCTGAGCCATCTCTTCAGGCCCCACAGCAGCTCATAAAGTAAAGCATTTAGTTGGGGTGACTGCTTACAGTTCAGAGGTCCCATCCATTATCATGGTGGGAGCCCGGCACCACGCAGGCTGACATGGCACTAGAGAAATAGTTGAGATGTCTACATCTTGTGCAGACAACAGACACTGAGACACTGGGTAGTACCCTGAGCATAGGAAACCTCAAAGCCTGCCCCCACAGTGACACACATCCTCCAACAAGGCTATATTCACTGCAACAAAGCCACACCTCCTAACAGTGCCACTCCCTATGAAATTATGGGGGCCAATCACATTCAGACTACCACAGTGACAAAGATAAGTCTGATGGACACAAGCAATAAGACAGACAGGATGAGATCCTTGAGCCACAGGCAGCCTCAGTCCACATAAATGTGTATTACGTACACGTGTGTATCTAAGTATACTTAAATAGCATATTAACTTATTGTCAGATCTTAGGTATTATATATTTATTAAATTTTGTCTCATTTCATAGTCAGAAGATAAGCATAGTCTTCCTTGTATAAGTCAACGTTTATCTCTCTGTTACATGCAGTCAAACCCAGGCCCCATGAAGACCACAGAGCCAAAAACAAGCCAGGTAACTGAGTAACTATGATGTTGACAAGGGAGGAAGCTGCTGGATGAGCTTGGGGATTGAAGACATGTCCTTGAACAGTCACCATGACTACAACTCCATAGGACAACCGGGCATAGGGACTTGGTGACCCTGAAGAAGAGCTCCTGAAGAGCCTGGACTCCCCTGTGCCTTGTGCACAACCCATGCCTAGAACACTGTGAAGTGTCCAGCATACCTTTGGGCACACACAACACAGCATCTTGGCCCTTTCCCACCTGAGAAATAGCCTGGAGGACCCTGAGCACCTCCTCCACAGACACACCCACAGGCTCCATCCCTATAGGACCCTGAGCACCTCCCCACAGGCACACCCACAGGCTCCAATCCTGCTTCTCCCAAAGAGCTACCTCAGATGTTTCTGAATGGCAACTAGCTACCCTCAGCCCCACACCACCCAGGCCTCTGAACCAAAGAATCCCTCATTCAAATTTACAAATGTCCTGGGACCACAGAGCCCACAGAGGCAAACATGGGACTGTCTCCAACCAACAAATGCGTGAATAAACAGATGGGAGGTCAAGATGGACAAACAGATGAATATGCAAACAGACAGACAGCCAGACAGACAGACAGAGACTTTAACAAGCCAGTCAATAATAGAGAACAAGCTGAGCCGAAGCCCTGGGGTAGCCATGAGTCCTCTGTGTCATTTCCTTGACTCACACACCGGGTGACCAGATGGAAGGTCTGAGGAGCCATCAACATCACAAGGTAGTCTTCTCTTTTTGAGGTCTGGGTAATGTTGCTGCCTTTCCTCAGTCTGATGTGTTCAATATTTCTTAAGCCTTGTCGTCCTGATTTGATTTTTATTATGGTTGTGTTCCTGTGGTCCCAATTGGCTTTGGTATATTTAACAAATTTCTAGGTAGTGGCCTTTTTACTTTGGAAATAAGTCATCCGTGTGTGCCTCAATGACAGTGTGGTAGAGATAGTGTTTTCAAGGGTCTCCCATGATGCAGAGTCCTGCCTTTGTGTTTGCACTTAAAATTAAGCCAAGTGCAGCTTCTAAAATGGAGTCTCCAGGCAAGGCACAGCTTGAAGAACCACTGGCTTATGGATTACAGCCTGGTATGAACACAAGTCTAAAGCAATGGTTCCCTCAAAAACTGGGTGCAGAAGAAGGTCCATTTTACCTGTCACAAGTATGAAGGCTGAGTTTCCTGGGTAGGACCTCATCAAGAGTGATATGTCACCTGTATTTCATCAACAAAACGTTTGGTTCGGAGAGGCCGAATAACTTGCTGCAGGACACACAGCCAGGGCCTTAAGAGATCTAGGATGTTGACCTCAATGAAGTTACCCAGTTCCTAGGGGCTTGGCCTCCAGCTACCATTGTAGACTGTTGTCAAATATATATTACATCCCAGAATACAAAGAGACAGAGAAGTTATAGGCTCATCCATACTATGTAGCCAGAAAGAGGTAAGTCTGTGGGTTAGCCTCAGGTAGCACGACCCACCACTCCCCTGGGACTCTATTAAACTCTACCAACAGTGATCTGAGAGATGGCTGAGGAAGAGGGTCAAGCCTGGGCTGGTGGAGAAAGTGAAGCATGCTGAGAGGGTGGGTAGCAGGCTTCAAGGTAAGTTTCCGGAGAATTCAACAGTGGTCTATGCTGCCACAGTAGTCTCTGTGCCCAGACTTGCAAAGGCCCTCATGGCATTTTGTGGCTCTTGTGGTGTGATTTTTTTTTTTTTTTTTTTTTTTTTTGAGACAGGGTTTCACTGTGTAGCCCTGGGTGACTTGGAATTCACTATGCAGATCAGGCTGGCCTCACCTTCATAGAGATCTGTCTGCCTCTGCCTCTCAAGTCCTGGGGTTAAAGTAAGATGGTTTTCTGTCAACAAGACGCAATTGAGAATCACTTTAGAAAGGAATCTCGTTGTGGAACTGTCTGGATTGGAGTAGCCTGTAGATATGTTTGTATGAGATTGTCTTAGTTAGATGGAGCTGAGAAGTTTCCCCACCCTGAATGTGGGTGCTACCATTTCATGAGCTGAACGTTAGATTAATTGAAAAGGAACAGTAACTGGTCACTTACATACAGGCATTCATTCCTTGCTCTCTGCTCTTGATGGCCAAGGTACTAGCTGCTTTAAATCCCTGTAAACTTGCCAGCAACAATGGACTGCAACAAGGAATTATGGGGAAAACAAAACAAAACCAAAAACCACTCTTTCTCCTGTGAGTTGCTTTGGTTGGGGTATTTTATCACAGCAACAGAAAAGACAAGGACATGTTGACAAAGCCACTTGCTAACAGCCACGTCTTTGCCTGTCCTCACATGGTTCAGAAGGCTCAGCCTGTGGCAGCAACATGGGGGACCACAGCAGAAGGAGCGATGAGGAGCTTGTTCATACCATAGCCACCAATAGGAAAACAGAGAGAACAGGCCAGAACCAGACGTGGGTCTGATTTTCAAAGGCCAACCCCCATGTACCTGTATCCCTGAAGACTTCCCAGACTTCCAAATAGCATCATAGGATGGGGATCAAATGTTCAAACCGTGAATCCATAGAGACATTCCACATTCAAACCACAGCAAGATGGATCCCACCAAACACCCTGCCATTCAGTGAAGCCTCACACTAAATGGAATGGTTCATGCTATTCCACTTGTAAAACATGTGAATAGGCAAGACTGGCTTTGGTGATGGACGCTGGAATGATAGAACGTTCCTGAGGAGCGTGAGGAAGCCTCCAGCGAACTGGAAATGTCTGTGACCTCTGCCTGGATGCCAGACACCTCGAGGTTTTCCTCCCACGGAAGTCGTAAGACCCGTATGCACTCAGTCTGTCTCCTCTGTACTTGCAGCACTCAGCAAAGGTAGCGTTGAACTTCAGAGTAATGGCTTTACATACAACCAGGGAAAGCCTCAAATTCTCACTTTTGAGTTTGAAAAAAACAAAACATCAACATTGTGGTTTTTCTTGTAACGGCAGCATTTGTCTCTAGCCTAGGTTAACACCACCCCGGCATATAACACAAGCATCCAGGCAGCAAACTCAGCAGAGGGACAAATGTGGAGAACCACTTCCTCATGCTCTGGTCAGTGCCTGTCTCCTGGCAGAGGGGGGAAGGAGATTACTTGACTTGAGCTCCTGAACTCATGAAATGCTGGCAACATCAGTTAGCAAAGACCTAGCCTGGGTCTGTGTCACTAAGACTGAAACGGGTGGCCCCCAGCTTGTGTGGGCACTGCCCCCTGTGCTATCAGATGGATGGGACCTGCAGCATGCCTGGCTACAGCTCTGCCTGTCACAGGTCCCCTGTGCCTCCAGGCAAGCACGAAGGAGCCTTCTCTGCAGGCTTCCTGCTGGCCCAATTGCGGGAGTGAACTAGCAAGATGACAACACCATTATTGAAAACCAATGAAATATGATTTGGGCTTGGCTGCAATACAGTGATGGAAAACCTGCTGTGACTTGCCATTGGAAGGGAAGTTCTAATCCAAGCACAAGTACTTCAGGTTCACAATGGGGAACGTTCTGGCTAGGTGTCCTTGAACAGATTTGGGGGGCCGTGCCCCTTGAGCTTTAAGACATGCTCAAAGCCAGAAAATTGGAACAATGGACAGAAAGATCTCATTGTGTCCCATAAACCAGTCTGGTTGGAAGCGCACTGCATAGTCCAGCAACAGTCTGTGACAAGGACATCAAGTTGTCTCTGAACAGACAGTGCTCACACAGACACATGGAGCCTACCTGCAGAAAGCCAGTATCCTAGGACAGTCTACTACAGGGGACAGTGACGTGACATGGTTCAGATGGGCCTTCCTAGCTCCACGAGGGCTTTCGAGATTGACATGGGGATGCACTGAGCCCATAGCAGAGTGTCACATAGGAAGCCTGTCTCTTCCACTAGAGCATTCAGTTGACGACCTGCTCTCACCAACCAGCTCACTCTGGGTCCCACTGGCTCAGCTTATCTTAAGGACAGTGTTACTTAGCCCCGGTGAAACTTTGGGGTCACCCAGGAAGCCGAGGAAAAGCTTGCTGCTGGCTGCCCCCCCCCCCCCGGGCCAGGCTTGTCTCTCCTAAGTTTTGAGCATTGCTGGCATCTCCAGACAAGTCAGGAGCCAGAATCTTGGAACAGTCTGCATCTGCAGCTTGGGGACGCCAAGTCAAAGGAAAGACAGGCCCTCAGGCTACGCCAGTCACTCTCCTACACCCCATGTGACATTCTAGCACCTCAAACAACCCTGAGCTCCCAGACGGTCCCAGCCCCGCCACTGCGCCTCCCTCTGCCTTCATCTAGCATTTGTCACCTCCCAAGGGACATTCTGTTCATTGGAGTACTCAGAACCTGCTTGACTGCCTTAACCCAGACCAGGGAGACAAACCTGAGGAGGCTGTGACACGGCACATGGCTCACTCTGAGTGATGGATGGGTCCCTAGGTCCGGGTGGGACACAGTAGCAAAGGAGCCCTTAAGATGCTGGCTTGAGTCAATATACAAGCTCTATCCTGTAGCTTCCGAGCCAGCCGACCAGACCTTATTTTCCTTTTAAGAACCAACCAGCCACAGAATCCAATAATCCTATGGACTTCTGTCTACTCAGCTAGATGTTTAAATGGAGCCTGAGTTGCCAAAAGCAGGGTCAGCAATTCCATTAGAAATCTAGAATCTAGAAACCTAGATTCTAGTGTGTCTGTCCTTTCCCTCCGTGGCTTCCTTATGAAGAACATAAGATTCTTTGGGATGAGTAACCCTGTATAATTTAGCTAACTTCTTAATTAAATGATGTATCATCTCAGCTATGGCTTTCCAGTCCCGTCTCTCTCCCATGTCAGTTTGTTTTCATTCTCTAAGTGGTTTGGTGGCAGACATCCTGAGCAGCAGCTCTGAGGGCCAGTCTGGGGTCAGACCATGTGAAACCTGCTCCCGGGGTTGGTGTGGTGTAAGAGGGTCCTCCCTCAAGTTCTCAGGTAGAAATGGGTGCACCTACCTACAATGATGTGGTCAGGGTCTGGAGGACACGGAGGGACCTGGTGGACTTAGAGGATTTATTTCCCCTGAGCTGATGAGGGGCTACTCTCAGGTCACGGAGGAGGCTTGGACCTGAGGTGAAGTAATACAGTGGCCACAGTCCTAGGCCTTCCTTGCAGTATCTGCTGCCTACATCCCTGACCATTTAGACCACCCCAACAGCTCTTGCAGACCTTGGAACACTGGGAGGTGTGGCCCTGAGTAGCTGGGTCTCACTTTGGGATACCAGGGCTTGGGGTGTGCTTGCACCCTAGCTCTGTGCCCCACCCTGTCCTTACACCCTCCAGGCCCTTGCCACCTGGATGGAGGACATGAGGCAAAGGCCTGGCCGGCTCCTGCCTCTGCGATACCTCACTACAAGCTGGTGTCCTGGAGTGACCCAACATCCTAGATCCCATGAGCTCTGTGGACTGCTGCCCACAGGACAAGAGGAACAAGACCCTCTCTTGGGGAGTTTTCACAGCTGTGGGGGAAGCCCAGGCTAAGGCCTGCCTGTCTTCTTCACCAAGTGCCCAGAGAAGGGAGGAACAGTTGCCATCCAGAACCAGTGAGAAAGACATTCCCTGCCCAGGCTCTTTCAGATGACCACCCTGCACATCCTCTGCTGCTGCAGCTTCAAACTGTCTGTTTATCTGCCCAGCCACTCCCATCCTTGGGCTCAGAGCCTAGCCTACATGAACGGTGGCCTTCCTGCACCAAAGTGGCTCAACTGATAGAACATAGTTTCACAACATACAGGCTACAGTGGAGACTGGGCCAGGTGCTAAGTGACCCCTTGGAGCTGGACGCTAATAATCATGGCCCAGGAGTACAGGATGAATGAGAGGAAGCCAGATCCATCTTTGTTGCAAAGCTGAGGTAGTACTAGGGGACTCGGCGGGGGGTGTCTTGTGTCCATCTGACCACAAAGAAATGCACAGGCAAAAAGGTAAAGCCGATATGCTGAGAACTCACTGAATGACCAGAGTCTGCCAAGCCACCACTGAGCCCAGAATCTTCCATGAGAATGGGACTCTTGGAGCATGGTGACTCCCACACAGGGCACTCTGTAACCTTGGAAAGATGTCCTGCAGCTTTGGGCCCTAAGCCCAGACGCTCTAAGGGAAATATTGACAGACATTTATTGCTCATGAATATTAATGACTTTTGGGGGCTGAAAAATATCTTCAGTGAGTATTTCCAGTGAAAAGACAAGTGGCAGTGGGCGAGGAAACATTCATGACAGATTCAACACAAAAGATCAGCCATATCCAGAATATATTGCCTCCCTCCTGTCACCACGGAGAAGATGAAAACGGCACAGAAGGAAAGGAGGTGGAGGGCAGGAGCAGCAGCCAGTGTCACGCTCAGTGCTCTGAGAGCCCCGTGCAGTGGAAAGTTCTGGACTCAGGGCAATCTTGGCGATTTCCAGTGATCCAGGATAACTCACCCTTTCCCTCCATTTTCCCTGTGGTCAAGAGAGAACTGATTCCTCCACGTCCCACAGCTCTGCCTCAGCCCTGGAGCAAAGATAGACTCCATCCATCCCCTGCTGTCGCTGGTCACAATGCCACCATTGCACATGCCCACCTGCATTACACCACAAGACAAGGTCCCACCCGCCTTAGCACACTGACAGTGCAGGAGGACCAGATCCAGAAAGACACTCAGCCTGCGGGGGACCAGGAGGACACTGGGAGATCACTGGGAGCTGCAGTTCTCCATGTCTGGGCTGCCAGAGTCAGGAAGAGTAGGCAGGTGCTCTCGGAAGCCCGTGCTGAGCAGCTCAGAGACAGCAGGCTGACATCTGTCCAAGTTAGTCATGTATCAGCCCCATGGGTCTGCAGGTTCTGCATATTTATCTGATGTGTGCGGCTTGCCCATGGTACACAGACGCGGCTCGTCATAAAATCCCAACCTCTAGGGTTGACAGCAAAGGGTGACTGCTCAAAACAAGGATATCCATGACAGTCAGCTCTGTCAGCACACATGGAGACAGACTTCAATCCATCTGTCATGCCATGGATGCTGAGTGGAGGAAATGGATGGATTAGGTCTATTCTGATATATGTAGGACTCCGAACGTTGCTACGTAGAAGGTCAACATCCCCTTGTTAAACTACGGTTGGTTTTACATGCATACATGTGCAAACATATATCCATGCTCTCAAACACCCTTTCATTGTTAGTGGCCCCTGGGACGGCAGAACAGCTCTGTAGTGTTACTGTGTATGTTCGTGTTTTTGAGTCTACCCACCCAAGTCTGGATGCCGCCCCTGTGGGCTGAGCACTGATCACTCCCTAAAGGCACTGAGACAAACAGGCCCAGACCTCAGAGGGCCCCAAGTTAGTGCTGGAACCTCATCCCTCAGCCGTGAAGTTGGCTTGGGGAGGGAGTGTTTTTAACAGCAGCCTTCAGGACAAGGCATTCCACAGGGACCAACAGCCCCTTAGGCAGGATGGTTGTAGCAGCAGGCATCACTGGGCACCAGGATTGGGAGGGTTCTTCAGGATCAGCCAACCCGGCTTTTGCCGTTCTTGGCTTTTAACCCCACTACCATGCATTTGACCAACTTAGAGGGGAGGTCTCTAGTTTGCTGTGGAGACTGAGTGTGACATGGCTGGTGTTTAGTCCTGCTTGATTCCTAGCTATCTGAAGGTGCCAGCATGAGGCCTGAGGGCAGCTCTGGTAGAACTGGCCACTGCAGATAGTTTGCGTGGACTTGGTGGGCTCCCGAAGTTACTTTTTCTTCTAGCACTTGTGTAAGTGCTCATTACTAGAGCGACTCCGTGGCTTCTGGAACTGGTGACATCACACTCAGTAGCAGGGGTTACAGGCAGAAGGGAATTGGGGCAATCACAGCCAGTACCATCTAGCCCACCAGGCCCAGTCTGCACCAAGCAGCCTCTGCTCAGCCATGGTGCTGTGGTGCTAGCAATCCTGTGGTACAGGAGGGGACTCCGGCCCAGGTTGCCCTGCCCTTCGGCTTGCAGAGCCAGTGCTGAGGGGTGTGGAGAACCCTAAACTATAGAGACAGGGGAAGCATAAACAGAAGGGCGGTGCCACCCTGGCTGGCCTGGGGGAGCCCTTTCTAAGGTCTGCTCCGGCCTCAGAGGGAGGAGTGGCCCAGGCAGAGAGTCCTGGCAGCCTGGGTTTCCACTAGACCTACGGAGGCCCTGGCTAGCTGTGTTCTGGCAGCTTGGGGTGTGCACCTGACACCCTGGGGCCATGCCATCCTCAGAGTATCTGACCTGAATGTCCTTAGGAGATGATTGCAGGCTCAGTCCTGTCACAGATGACTTAGATCCATGATTCCCCAGAGAGCTACGGAAGCCTAGTAGCATCCCAACTCAGGTGGGTGCCCATGGTAGAAATTAGGAAGTTAAGTCGATTTTGCGAGCTTGGATGCTTTGCAGCCAGCTGTGACTCTACAGTTCTGGCAGCACAGCTGGGTGACAACAAGGCCACCTGCTGCTTGGGAGCATGTGCTGTCCCCACGGTTCTGACTAGAATCCCAGGGCTGCAGGGCAGTGTGACCCAGGAGGAAACAGAACACCCATGCCCAAGGACACATCCCCAGCATTACCTTCTGCCTACCCTGAGGCTCTGCCTCCATCCTTAGTTTTCAGACTACAGCAGCGTGTGTAGGTCAGGTTCCACTCCCGGCTAGGCAGCCTGGCCATGAGAACACTGGCTCCGGTTTCTCCTGAGATAGAAGCCCATTGTTGAGCTCTCAAATGGTGTTTCCCATGCAGCGCAGAGGTCTCCAGGCTGGCTCCTCATTCGGGCTGTTTGGGCCAAGTGGGGCAGGGGCCATTTGATCAGGATCTGGGAATGTGTAAAGTGACCCCTTGGTGGCTGCTGCTGCTGCTGCTGGAGCAGGAGGAGGGTGAGGGCCCAGGGTGTTGGCATACCCCCCGGCACTCTGGCTGCTCTGCTGAGCCCAGCTACCCTCCAGACAGGACATGGAGGTCTCTGCATAGCCAGGCACAAACCTAGACAAGAGCTGCAGATGACGCCGGCAATGGAGCAGGTTCAAAGCGAACATTTCTGCTGGATACTTAAACACCAAGTACATTTGTCTGCAACCAAAACTTCTGAGCTCCCCAGAAGCCACCCTTCCACCTTGGGCCTGTACTGGGGACCTTAGAGAAGTGTTTGTCACTTTTTTTTTTTTTTTTTACAGCGTCCTCTAGCTTTTCGATGTTGGAATTTTCTTCCTCTGCATAGCTGGATAATGTTCCATTGTGGATGGGCCCCGTGCTTATCGGCTCATCTTCGGATGGACACCTGGGTCGTTTGCCTCTGGTGAATAACGCTGCCTGAGCACCTGTGTGCCAACCTCTCTGAGCTCCTGCTTCTGGGTCTACATGCCATAGGAGAGACACTAGGGCACAGAGTGAGTGGCTCTGCATGTCACTCTTTCTGAAGACGCCACACTGCTCTCTGAGTGGCTCTGTCACCTTACATCCCCGGCAGCAGCGCGCTGAGGCTCCAGCATCCCCAGTCCTCGTGGACACTTGTGTTCTGTGGTTTTGATTATAGCCATCGTGGCTTGCAGGAGGTGGCATCTTTCCGTGCTTGGACTCATAGTTCTCGGTGATTAGCAGGGGTGCTCTGCCTGTCCTGTGCCTGCTGGCCACTTGTACATCTCTGGAGCAAAGTCCTTGCAAGACCTTGAAAGTGGCAGATTTTGCCACTCAAATGTTCTGTCTCACCTGAAGCCAACGTGGACACTGTCCCTCCCCAGTGTCATCTTCAGAGCCACTGTTGGGAACTTGGCTAAGGACCAGGGCCTGGTGGAGCTGGTTGCCTCAGGACCCTGCCCCCCAGCCTTTCCCAGCAGCCCCCAGGATTCCTGGGCTATACCCATTGACTGGCAGTGGCGCGAGAACGCGCAGGCTGCGCTTTCTCACGGTTTGAGTTACAAACCCTAAGCGGGTTTAGTGATGGGATTAATTAAATGGATCAGAAATTGCCCTTCTCTGTGTCTGCTTTTCACCTTGCTTTCAGCAAGCACCTACTTCAGCACCATCAAGGACTTCCCCCTCCCCCCCTCCCTGAGACCAGGCGGCTCTGGAAACTACTGAGAGCCAATTAATTTGTCTCATTTACATGAAAAAGTGCAGAAGATGTCTTTTTACATAATTAACTATATTTTGCAAGTCATTAAAATTCTGAAGCCCTGCCCACAATAGCACCCTATTCACCACCAAAGATAAGTGCCTTGGCGGGTGGGAATGGCCCCCAGAGGGGCACCTCCCTCATGCATATTCATGAAGGGCTGTGCTGCCAGCCTTTGCAAGGTCCCCTCTCCCTCCCTAGTTTGGAAGAGCTGGTTTCTGCTGGCCTGGTGGGAGGGTAGAGGGCTGGGGTGGGTTCTTGGTGACCACTCCCTCCCCAAGCCAGCACAGAGCATTTTCTGCCTCTCAGAACCATCTCCAGTAACCCAGTACAGATCGCTCAAGACGGGTGCATTGCTCTGGATTTCCTGTCCCAAGTCTGCAGACCAGTCTGAAGGTAGTACCCTTCCAAAGGGCGGGGTCTTGTCTTGAAGGGGACACTCCCACCTGCCGGTCTGGTTGTTCATTGTGCATGCTCTGAGCTGGAGAGGGGACCCTTTCCTCCCCGCACTGTTGGTCTCCTCTTGTCTAGCCAGTGAAGCTATTTCTGAGTCCGTCACACCCAGGTGGGGCCCAGGCTGAGCTCCAGTAGGAAGCCCCTGTTTGCAGCCCACTGCATCTGTCTGTCCTTGATTCCCTTTAGTCCTCCATGAGATGAGCCCTCTGCTAGCATTAAAGGATTCGAGGGGATCTGTTCTGCTGAGAAGTCCTGGTACCCAGGCTTCCAGGTGCCTCGTGTGTTGCTTCACAGATGCTAAGATGCACTAGGGCAGCAAACTCCATCAGGGGAGCCTGTTAGGTGTCCTGTGAGGTCAGCAGCCCCTCCCACACAGAGCTTATGTTTTTTCGGGAAGACTTCAGGAGACAGAATCATAGACAGTTCAAAGTGGGGCTTTATAGAAGAACAAAGCAGTAAGCAACCTGTCCCCCACAGAGACCCTAGCTGGTAACCACAGTCACTTCAGGGAAGAATGGCTTGGGGGAGCTTAGCTGTTGACCATCTAGAAGGTCATCTAGAAGACCATCTGGATCTGTAGGATCCAGTGACAGCCTGTGGGGTGTATCTCCTAGGGTGACTGAGAAGCCTTGGTGTGTCCCAGAGAAAAGGAAGGGCAGGAGGCTCAGATGCCCAATATCTGACTCCACAGATCTTCCTTCCAGATAAACTGATGTCTATCTGGGTCCAGATTCCTACCATGTCCACCCCTCTACCCTTCACCCCAGAAAGCTGTGTCCTTGGGACACTCTAATTAATATGATTACATTGTCTTGATCTCCCAGGAGGGCCTTTCAAGAGTGGGCAGAGTCAACCCAGGAAATGTTCGGCTTTCCCCAGGCAGAAGAAACTCAAGACAGAGCAGCTGGACACCAGGGTTTTCCAACAAAGGGACACTTAATGATTTAGCCCATGTGCAGCCTCTGTCCTCCAACCCAGAAGCCCACATAGACTCCTACAGAGATGTGTGTAATAGTTACAGAGTCCTAGAGCTGATGAGATGCCCACCAAAGGGCAGATGGTGCCAACTTGGGGACCAGTCTGAGAAAGCTGTGTAGATCTCAGGAGACCAAGCTCCACAGAAAGTTCTAACTGTAAAATACAGACGCATCAGTGCTGAAAAAAATCCACAGTGTTCTGACAGAGGAACTGAGCGGCAGCCTGGGAACTGGAGATGATGGCTCCTAGGGGCTCGCTATACCGTCTTGCTCTTCCCTTCCTTCCCTCCCTCTACCCTTCCCCTTCCTCCTCCTTTGTCCCCCTCCTCTCTCTCCCCCTCCCCCCACTCTCCTGCCCTCCTTCATTACTCCCCTCTTCCCCCCTTACTCCCTTCCCCATTCTCTCCATTCTGTCTGACTTTTTCCCAGACACATGAGTGACTTGATTAAACAGGACCTAAGCTAACCCACAGGGAGATTCGCTATGGCTTCTGGGAAGCCTCAGCTGGAAACTCTCTTGGAAAGCAGCTAAAACCCTGTCCTGGACCACATAGCAAAGCAAGAAAAAACTGGAGAAGAGAGACTTCCCTGGCCCCTTCCAAAGCTCCCAACTCAGTATCACAGTGTCCGGTCTCTGTGAAAGTTCCTGGTAATTTCCAGCCCATATACCTCTACTTATAGCCTTGTTTCAGGCCTTCCTGGTGGGTGATAGGACACTGGCTAAGATGAAGAGCTGTCAAGAGGGTACCTCACCTCCCAAGGGCCTAGATCCATCTTCTAGCCCTCCTTAGGTTTTTCTGACCTGGCTTCAGGTGACCCTGCCTGAGGTAAAGAGTAAATCTCCCACTGCATGGTAAGCCCATGTCTAACCCATGCCTTCTCTCCAAATAGCCAGCAGCAGGCCCCTCTTTCCCTTCAAGGGACAGCACTGCCTCACGGCCCCTAGAGACCATCACTGTCCAGGTTGAACCCAGATGCACAGGCCAGGCAAACCTGCTCCTCCACTGACTCTAAGCTCCGAAATGTACCAATACTTCACACACACACACACACACACACACACACACACACACACACACACGAAACACCACGCCTGAGTCAAACATATAAGAAACATTCAGTCAACAACGCTGTGTAAGCAGGGTCCAGGCTGAATTATCTCACCAGAGCAGCAAGGCCCCATACAGCCTGGACCTGAAGTCTGGCTAGACATCTTGTGGATGGGCCTGCCTCAGAGCAGCCCTGGCCAGGCTCCACCACACTGAAACCATAGTTCAAAATAAATGTGAACTGAGGACTCTGTGTCTGTCACAAAAGTCAAGGCAGAAGTGATAAAATGGTCCTGAGTGTTAGGGTGGCAGGGCGGGGTGCCAAAGGGAATCAAGCGTCACTGGCTCTCCACCATGATTAGCTCCAGCCCATCTGCCTGCTCCAGATTTCCCACAGAGCCCTCAGACATCTGCATAGCCTCTGCTTCACAGCTACCCTGGGATGGGGTGGCAAGGCTTCCAGGCACTCAGGATGAGCCCAGAACCCCTGCATGTTGCTTGGTCTGCCTGTCAAGCAGCATGGAGCCTATTGTGAAGCCTCTGACCCAACAGTCACCCTGGCTGGCTGGCCTGGGGTAGGAAGGTACTTTTCCTGGCCCCTGGCCCCTGGCCCACTCCTGAGCCCCGGGGCCCAACTGAAATGCCCCCAAGTCAAGGACAGCATGCTGTGCTAGGGCTGGCAACCCCGACAAGGAAATGTGGGTATAGTATCTCTCTAGAGGAGGTTGTGGAGGGTGCCTAGAGGTGAACAAGAAGCAAAAGCAAGCCTTTCCCTTACCCAAATGCCCCAGTGTCCCAACTCTGCTAAAAGGTGCAAAGAGGACTTGTGGTGGGCTGGGTCGGGTGTCGAGGCCTTCAGAGCAGAAGGAGGAACAGACAGGGAAGGCAAATCCAAATACACTTGTGCATCTGGGGGGGGCAGGAATGTGCAGCACCCTGGACTGTCGGAGAATCTGCTGCCTCTCAGTTCAGAGAGAGGGCCAGCTGCTCAGTACAGGGAGCGAATCCCTGGCACAGGAGAAAACTGACCAGCCAGCGGCTGAATGGAGGACTTGTGGAATGGAGATGGAAACTCCAGCCCTGCAAAGGCAGCCCCTGCCTCAGCCTGTCATATTCTCCTTCTTTGTCGTTTCTCCAGGACCTGGGAGCTTGTGTGGAAGAGACTCAATGTCTCCCCTCTGGTCCCATTGCACGGCAGGACTTGAACCTCAAGCCACAACTCCACGTGCCTCATTAAGAGAGGCCAGGGAAGCAACCATGGGCCTGCACACTGGCTTTCAGAGAAAGAGCTGCTGATGCCATCTCCCGAGAGCCAGCACTGCCAACTGTGGGGTATCAGTCGTGGTGGAATATTTACACCATATGAATTGGCATGCACCAGAAATTTAGGGGCTTTTTTTTTTTTAATCTTAATTTTTAGACATTTACCAACAGCAACCAATGGGATGTGCAATTTTTACAGTCTAAGACAAAAGCTTTCCCTTCTCATCTTCACTCTTTTTATATAATTTGTGTCTTCTTTCAGGACCCTTGGTGCCCAGCATGAAGGATGCACCAGATACACATGCTGCTTCCCGGGCACCAACCAGCTGAAGGGCCTGAGTACAAGTATGTCAGGCTCCTGCAGAAAGGAAAACGGGCAGCTGACTCTCTAGGTCAGAGGTCAAGGGCCTGTCATGCACGAAGGAACAGAATCTCATTGGACACCAAGCTTCAGGGAGCCCCTTATGTGTCCCTGTGCCTTGGGAGTGAAGAGGTGTCAGGAAAGAATGAAGCAGGGCTAACCATGAAGGGTGATGGGCAGTCAGGAAGCTAGGACCAGGAGGAAATTCCTGCTGGAATAACCCATCATCTGAGAATTAGAATGGCCATTCACATTCTTCTGAAACCAGATCTACAGCTCACCGCGCCCCTGTCCCTTAACTGTCCTCTGCCCCATCAGGTATTCAAGGGCATGGTCTGTCTGTTGCATCCATTGTCCTTGCTCCATTAGAGGGCAGCATTCAGGGGACCAGTTTCACGGCCTTGTACCAGCACAGCTCAGCTTTCCATAGGCCAGTTCAGTTGCCCAAAATCTTCCCTTCACCCACATCGAGCCAGAGCTTAACCTGTCTCCTTGATCCAGCTGTATCCCATAAACCCTGCCCTCTTGTTTATCTGTGTGTAATTATCCCACCCTCTTGTTCAACTGTATGCAATAACCCTTCATCTCTGTTCAACTCTATGTAATAAATACACTGAGCTTCCAGGGCTCTGTGGTTTCCCCATCAGAGACTCCAGTATAACTAAACCCACCTTTTTTATGTGTCTATATGTCCCTGGAGCTGTGCAGGATGTAACAGAGATCAAACTGTTTAATCAGACTCTGCATTTAGCAGACATTTTTCTCCAAAATGAACAAAATGAAATTTTGATTTGGCAAAAAAAAAAAAAAAAAAAAATAGCAGATAGTACAATGCCAATGGTAACCGTCAAACTTCCAATCAAAAACCAGAATTGTACAAACCTCACATTGTGAGCTACGGGCAACACCAGTACATGAGGGCCTCTCCTATGGACTGTGCATTGTTGTGTTAAGACGCCCAGGCACTGAGAGACTGCACAAGGAATGGAGACCCACCCAGGGTAGCAAGGCCATGTTCCCCAAATGGCCAATGGTTGACTCTACAAAAATCCATTCACGCTCCAGACGGAGTTCTGAACTGTTAGGCATCAAAGAAATGTTCTGTCTGAATGCACCTTCATAATCTCCAGTGGACTAACGAAGACTCTAACGTGTCAGGTTTCAGGTAATTTCAAAGAATAGCATCCACAATTATCAACAGATCCTACTGAACTCTCCCCATATCTCTCATACCCTGTGTGAAGCCGCTCTTTGTAGCAGACACACTGACCACAGATAGGATATAGAAGAGAAGCAGCTAGGAAAGCCGAGCTACCTTCTAGCACTCTCAACACTAGATACATCTTTTAAAAATGTTTTTGTTTTTAATTGGAACAGTGAGATAATTCAGCAAGTACAGGTACTTGCCACCAAGACTGACAACCAGGACTCAAACAGAGGGAGGAATAAGCCAACCTCTGCCAGTGGTTTCCTTGTGTGCATCATGGGGGTCCATACCACATACACCCACATTCACACACACACACAAAATAAAAAGTAAATACATTTCTAAGTAGTGCTCCTGCACCCTTTTTATTTGGAAAATATGTATAGTCTTCATCAGAATATAGTGTCTATGCTGAAATGTAATGAACTTGTTGTGGTTAACTTTTAATGAATTAACAAAACATAATTAGCATTTTTCTGTCCTCTAACCTCTAGCGCAGTAGCTCTGACAGCTACCACCCCTCCACAAACAGGGGCCTGGCAGTGACCTGAGGATCAGCTGAGAACTGCTGATCTAAAACCATGAATCACTGGTTGGAAGCCAGCAGATAATTGTGTCTCGCCCGCAGGCTGCTCCTTTCTATCTGGCAATTGCCAGGAAGTCACCCACGTCGGCACAGAGCCAAGTCACAGTCTCAGCCCTCAGTGATGGACACTTGTGGTCTGTAGGCTTCAGTGTTCATCCTATTAATCAAGAGTTGAAAGGAAAAGATCTTCTACTCTCAGAGAAATACATCACCACTATGGGACATTTAGCAAATACAGAAAAGGTCCCAAAACAAACAAAATCCTTCACCCAGCGGCAGTCATACAGACATATTCTTTCTCAACTTTACTAAAGGGGTGGGAGTAAAGTAGTTTGCTATTGGGCTGATACTTTTTCACCGAAGCCCGGTTAGTGTGGTGTTCCCAGAATCTCAAAATGGTGTGTGGACGGAGGACTTGAGCGCACTCTCCTAAACCCCCTTGATCATCACTGTTCAGGGGCCTGGGGATCCATCCACATCTTAAAGCCTCGTTTAGTCGCCTCTCTCTGGAGGTTTGAAGCTGACTCATTGAGAGGATCCCTCTGAAGCGCAGAGGATGTCCCCTACTGGAAGTTGGCCATGCTGGGCAGCAACCAAAGATCCATTACATAAGCTGAGAGGTCGGACATCTTGTCTTGGGTTTCTTTGCACTACTGAGGGAGCCCTAATGTTGCCAATAACCTCATATCCAGTCTCCCCAGCCACTCTAGGGCGGGTGGCTCTCAAGATGTTGGAGAGGCGAGAAACTTGGGATTCACCAAGGAAACGGCATAAGAGAGGCCATGAGTGATGCAAACAGCAGGTCTGTAGGGCTAGGGATGCTGTCCTCCTTAGTTTTAATTGAACTTGATAAAGCCTAGTAGAGTTAGTTGAGGAAAGTCTATTATCAGAGAGGGACTGCCCAGATCAGATTGGCCTGTGCACATCTGTGGGGGATTCTTTGGACTGTTAATTGATGTAGGAAGGCTCAACCCACCATGGATAGCACCTTTCCTGGGAAGGTGGTTCTGGGCTATTTAAGAATGCTGGCTGCATATAAGCTAGCCTAGGAGCCCTTAAGCTGCATTTCTCCATCATTTCCTTGAATGTGAGTTAGTTTGCTGGTCAGAAATAACGCTGTGTAGAATAACAAGCAAGCTTGCCTTCGGGTCCTGCTGTGAGTTCCTTCAGTGATGGACTATAACCTGTGTGACGAAATGAACCCTTTCGTCCCTAAGTTGTCCTTGGTCTTGGTATTTGACACAGCAATGGAGTAAATCTAGAAGAGATACCCGAGTCCAATGGAGCTCAAATGATGCCACTACATGGCCAAGATACAGAACATGGAGCTATAGGATGTAATGTTTTCCCTGCTGGCATTTTGTCCAATTTTTCCATGTAGTACCCCTGACTTGCTCTGTTTTACTGTATGATGGAAGATTCTAAGGTTTCCTTTTTTATTTAACACAGACTCATAGGTAAGAGATTTCCTTGAATCTCATATAAGATTTTTATTTTTAGCAGTGTTAGGCCTAGTTAGACTATGGGGGTTTTGACGCTGAGCTAGATTTTCTTGTATAAGTCATACGACTTTGAAGGTTGGGGGTGAAATGTCATAGCTTGAATATAGATGTCTCCCTCGGGCTCATATTTTGGATTCTTATTCCTAGCTAGCGATCTCCCAGGTATTTATCGTGGTGGGTCCTTTGGGAGGTAGGGTCTGGCTGGCAGAAGCAGCCACTCAAGGCAAGTCTTTGAAGGTTATATCTGCCATTTTTGAGTTAGGGCTCTGCTTCCCGTTTGTGGATCAAGATGTGAGCTCTTAGCGCCATGCCTTCCTGCTTGCCACGGTGCTCTTCCCTGTGATGGTGATGAACTTTAACCATCTGGAACTGTAAGCTGCAAATAAACCATGTTTCTTTGGTCATGGTGATTTATGACTGTGATGGGAAAGTCACTAAGACAGACCACCTACAAGTGGGTTTATAACTCCAAGCACTATGGCTGGAATGAAACCATTTATTCTGGCAGCTCCCTGAGCTGCCCCAGCCACCCTGCCTAGGAGCCTGCAGAGGAGGTCCAGGGTTTCTCTGCTCTCTGGATTCCTCTTCACTGCCCCTCCTACTGTCCTCACCTAGTTTGGCTTTAACAAGCACAGACAGAGCTGAGCTGAGTGACACCTTCCAATGTGTCAGACAAGCAAGGGTGACAAGGGCTCTATCAACTGACTGTCACAAAAGCCAGACAGAAAAACAAAAGGCTTTTAACTAGACCAGAATTGTATGCAAATTACCACTTTTAAAACAAAGGATTTTGCAAAAGGAACTTTACAGCTTGGCATGAGTGACAGTGTCTCTGTCCTTGGAACCCTGAGCCGTTGAGTCACCCATCCTTCCCAACAGCTTCAGAGTTAAAGATGAATGTGAAAGGGAAAACCTTCAACACCGATGAACTCCGTGGGAGAGAAAATGCTTAGGACTTGGCATAGAGAAGACTTCCCTGAGAAACAACAGCAACATCGGACTATAAGGAAAAGGGCAGATGCCCTGGCTACGGTGAAAAGAGGAGCCACCTCCCTCACTTCCAGCACAAGAGACGACTTTTTGTTCATACGTTAACCATCCTGAAAACAATGAGTTTCACCCCGTGTGCAGAAGTCAATTGTCTGAAGGGAAAACTGCCAAGTCAGCGTGTACCCGAGGGACCCCAGGGAGCAGGAAGCTCAGAAAGTCAGCCCTCCCACTCAATACACTAGACTGCATCTGTCTGAGGCAGCTCTGGACAAGTCCTTGCCACACGAACATGCCTCTTGTTCACAGCTGTGCAACATCCTGCATCAGCTCAGAGACACTAACATGGTCCAAGGTGGTGTCTCCCTCAGGAGCCATGCCCATTCCACCCCATGGAAGACTTCCCTTCCCTCTGCTTGTGCTATCAGCAGTGGCTAATGTGCCTCACCTTGGGGTTGGGACGGGAAGCAGTGTTGGCTCTGGGGCTTGAGGAAGGAGTCTTAGTGGCTGAAATGAGTGTGATGCTCAGCTGCCCCTTCCTCTGAGTCAGCATCCCTGGTTCCCAGGAGGGATAAATTCCTGTGGGCAGGAACCATTGTTACACTCTCGAAGGGGACCAACCCAGAGTGGGCTGAAAGGGTTTAGGGTCCAAGGGAATGGAAGCCAAAAGCACATACATCCGTGGATGCCAAAGGCCTGTGGTCCTCTGGGGATATGAAGATGCTCTGGCCCAACTGCAGAGCCAGAACAAGGGCATTAAACAGCATCCTTCCTCCTGTCCAGAAAGCCCTTGATTGCCTGAGATGTCTTTGCTGCCAAGTAAGTGCATGTTTGTCCAGGTGTAAGTGCATATGCTCGGGAGGGTCAAGGAGGGCAGAGCTGGGCCACTGTTGCCACCTGGAAAATGTGGGAAGATTGACATTTTGACAGCAGATACTGTCCCAGTTCCATGCAAAGGAGACATGTGCACCTTATGCATGGGGTGATGAGCATGTGCAAAAATGGAAGAGAGATGGAGTGCCTGCTGCTTGAGAGCTGATCCTCTGCAGTTCCTTGCTTCTCTGAAATCAGTTATAAATCAGTGGTACGTGTGCCGGAGTATAGGATCATCCAGGACTGCAAATCTGCAGGGCTGCAACACACAGAGCATTAGACACAGCAGCAGGAAGTTGTGGATAGAGAGACCTCCTAACCCCAGGTGAGCACTCACTGCATCTGCCCACCCCAGACACTGGGGTTTTCAAACCATTGTTCTATGGCCTGCATCACCATGGAGAAAAAAGGGTGAACGGTCCCCAGCTCAAGTTCCTATCTGCAACCATGAGAAGAAGAATGGAGAATATCATGTGTCCAAAGAGTCCTGGGAAAGTCCCTCTGGGGCCACCTTCTGAGTTCCTGGGGAGCTGCTCAGACAGGACCCCTCAAGTATCCACATATTGTTTTTTCATAAAAGTCCACAGGACATATGTCCCTGGATTAAGGGTGTGATGGTGAGCTGGAACCAGCTGTCAGCACCACTGTTGATATTTAAGTACAAGGAGTTAGATCACCTCCAGGTATGCAAATGCAATGAGCTGTTGGTTAGGATCTTGGAGTCCACATCTGCAAGGTGTGTGGCCGAGCCCTTGGCAGGTTTTCCTGGACAGGGGAGAGGGCCCCATTGCCAGCCAGTGACAGCCAGGAAACACAGAACTCCATCTGGACCCTGTGAACCACAGCATGAGAAGATACACACAACAGACCCGCTGCCGTGAAGAGAAAGAGAATGGGGAAGTCCTTCAGGATTTACATACGGTTGAGAGAGCCTGCCTGAATGCTGAAAGCAAGAAGGCAGTGGGTTGCACGGCACAGAGTCCCTGTCATGGCCTCTGTACAGAGGAAGACACCACCAAGGAGTGCCATCCACATGACAGACTTGGAGGAGCTATGATGCCACGAGCGAGGAGCTTGGCCACACTGGTGTGTGGAGTCAGCAGACATCCCAGCTGTAGAGCTTTGGTACTTCCCAACACCCCCGAGGGCCAACACCCTCAGCTCTGAAGACAAACTATCCCAGCTGCCTCAGGCAGGGGAACAGGGGCTTCTGAGATATCAGGAGAAAAGAAGCTACTCCCCTATTCTGCTTTGGTTCATCTTAGCTGGATGCCCAAAAGGCAAATACTTACCTTCCAAATTAGGGTGGTCTCTGTGTAAGATAGGACTGAATCCAAACCTTGACGGTGAAGTATAAATGATGAAGGGATCAGGAGGTGGAGGAGGGGAGGCCAAGAAGAGGATCCTGGTGTCACAAAGCCACAGGCCGACCACAGAAAGACAGGCTGCCATGACACCAGGTAGCAGGAGAAACAAGGATGTGGTGTAAGGTGCTCGCTGTGTGATGTACCCCCAGTGCTACGCGCCCTTCTGTGTGTGAGGTGCTCCCTGTGAGGGGTGCTCCCTGTGAGAGATGCTCCCTGTGATAGGTGCTCCCTGTCATAGGTGCTCCCTGTGTGAGGTACTCCCTGTGAGAGGTGCTCCCTGTCATGGGTGCTCCCTGTGAGAGGTGCTCCCTGTGTTAGGTGCTCCCTGTGTGAGATGCTCCCTGTGATAGGTGCTCCCTGTGAGAGGTGCTCCCTGTGTTAGGTGCTCCCTGTGAGGGGTGCCCCCTGTGATGGGTGCTCCCTGTGAGGGGTGCTCCCTGTGAGAGGTACTCCCTGTGAGAGGTGCTCCCTGTGAGAGGTGCTCCCTGTGATAGATGCTCCCTGTGAGAGGTGCTCCCTGTGATAGGTGCTCCCTGTGAGAGGTGCTCCCTGTGAGAGATGCCTGCTATGTGACTATGGTGGTTTGAAAGAAAATGCCCCCCCAAAGGAAGTGACACTATTAGGAAATGTGACTGTTGAAAGAAGAGGGTCACCGTGGAGATGGGCTTTGAGGTCCCATATATGCTCAAGGCACACCCAGTATCTCAGACCACTTCCTGTTGCCTGCAAATCAAGATGTAGGACTCTCATCTACCCCTCCAGAACCATGTCTGCCTGCATGGACCACCGTGATGATAATGGACTGAACCTCTGGACTGTAAGCCACCCAATTAAATGTTTTCCTTTCTAAGAGTTGCATAGTCATGGTATCCTTCACAACAACAGAAACTCTAACATAGTAAGGTACCCCCTATAAAGGTACTCCCTGTAGGAGGTGCTCCCTGTGTGGAGTATTTGCTGTTACAAGGGTTGAAAGGATAACCTAATCTGATTACACTGGAAGGAGCGGGAAAGGAAGGGCAGGGAGGCTAGCCCTCGCCTCCTGGTGAGCTGAGCATCGTAACAGAAAGGCCTGTGGGATTGGTTGTCATGAGAAACAGACTTTCTAGTGGCTATTTCTGTGTAAGGGACTTGGACTCTTAAGACTCACAATGTAAGGGCATGGAAAGCAGCTGGGCCAAGAAGAAACTGAAATCGATGTGGCTATTGCAGCCACCATAGCAGACGGCATGGGCACCCTGTGTGCAAAAGCCGAGACTGGACCCTGGGACAGCACTGCGGGCCCCTGGGCGTGAACTGGTCAGGGGTGAGCGGTATCCTGTGTAAAATAGCTCATTTGCAGTCAAAGAAGTTCCCCCAGAGAGATCCAGCTTTAAGCAGCAGCAACAACACTCAAGACCTCTTCCTTGGGCTCTCAGCATCACAACCTGCCTGGGGACAGGAGGCCTGGCAACCCAGGCCGCAGGCACAGCTCCTTGGGACCCACCGGTGTAACGAGTATGGTTTTTCTGCCTGCCGCCGCCCGGTCTTGTCCTGCCCCAAATAATACACAGAGACTCTGTATTTGATACAATGCTGTTGGCCCGGTTACTTGTTTCTTATCGCTAGCTCTGCCTTAATTATTAGCCCATTTCTGCTGATCTATGTATTTCTCTTACCGGGGAGCCAGCGACATACTGCTTTCTCCAGACTCTCCATCTTGACCCCTCCTTACTACTTCCTATTTCCTCCTTGTCTCCTAGTCCCTCCTATCTTCCTTTCCTATTGGCCAACAGTGCTTTATTATTAACCAGTATGAGAAATGTATATACATAATGGCATCTCCCATCATCTCCTCTTTTCTGTTTAAATAAAAAGAAGGGTTTTAACCTTAACATAGCAAAATATATCACATAACAGTTATCAAATAAGAATCACAGTTACCATTATTTAGTCCATTAACATTTAGCAAGATTTAAGAAAACATTCCATCATCTATCCCATCTTTGTGTCTAAAGTCTAACTTATCTTTAATAAAACTATAACCTTAACTATCTGTCTTCAACTCCCTCAAAGACCACAGAAGGATAATATTTAAACTCTAGAAATGACAGAGACAACTCACTGCCTGGTCACCCAAAGTTCTTTTGTAATCTTCCATCTTCAGCCCATAGGCCATAGTGTGTCTGGCAGACTCTTCAGCAATGCAGGAAACTTTAAACTGTCTTCTTGTATTGGCAGTTTATCAGTCATTTTTCTCTATATCCTGCAGACTTTGTCTGGCAGATTCTTCCATGAAGCAGGAACTCTGTAGCAATGTCCATCTTGAGAAAGCAGTCAATTTTCTGTGGGTCCTGCATGTCCAGTTTATACAGCACAAAGTCAAACAGTCCAGACAAGAGCAGTATCTTGTCCACATGGCTAGTCTTGCCATATTGAAAGCAAACTCCAAAACGAGTTTCTTCAATGTCCATCTTCTTTTCTGGTGCAGGTGGTATTGCCAAGAGCAATTATGTCTCACTGTCACGAAAACCCTAAACCATTTTAAATGCCATATTCTGTAGGTCTTTGAAAAGTTTGAAGAATTCCTATCTATCTTAAATACATGTCTGTATATCTAGAAATCCTAACTAACTTAACTATAAGTTCTGACTATCATAGGTAACTATCTATAATCTGTACTACATTATACATTACATTTCTAACTGAAGCACAATACCTAAACAAGAGGAGAAATATACATATCACCAAATTGACTTTAAATTGTATCAATAAATGAAAATCCATTCCAAAACAAAGTAATCATATCTATGCCATAATCCCCTTTCTACCTTTAAAAAGATTGGTTGTAGTCATTAAGCATTTATAACCAAGTCCATTTAAATGAAAACAAACATTTATAAACAGTATTTGGGAATTTGGGCGTCGTTCTTTCCAAACTACTTCCTGCTGATAGGGGGCGCTGTCATGGGGATCCTAAGAAGTTGCAGAAATCTTGGCTGTAGTCTGCGAGGCTGCTTTGTCCAAGCTGTTTTGAATGTAGGATCACCTGGTACTCTGTTTCAGGCGGTCTGGCTTGCTCAAACCACCTTAGTCTGGAAGGAATCCACAGCTTTTCATTTCCTGTTGAAACAAAAATAGAAATCCTTTTCCCCAGTAACTTGTCCTTGAACTTAAATGTTGGAGTCAAAGCATTTTTAAAATATATAAATTGAATTAATCCAGCAGCATTTCCTTTATCAGTTGTTATTTTCTCAGCAGTCAAACAATGCAGAGACAACACAATAGCATACAGTAACCAGATTCTCTCTGAGCTTTTCATCTTTACGTGGCTTTATTACTCTGTTTATTTTACTTTTAGTTTTTCATTTTTTGACATAGGGTTTCATTGTGTAACTCTTATCTGTCCTGGAATTCACTCTGCATACCAGGTTTACTTTGAAATCACAAGAGATCTGCTTGCCTCTGTCTCCTGAGCACTGGGATTAAAGGTGTGTGCTACAACACCCAGTTCCTCTTTGTCTCTTTAAAACCATTTTTTTTATGTCTACGTATATTTTAAAACACACTGTAAACCTTTAGAGGTTTTTCTTAATATGAATCTGTCTTTACTGTAAATCTTTATCTTCGTCTGGCCACAAGTCTTTCATCTGGTAAACAACAACATTGCTAAAATGAAAGTCACAGCTGTGTCAGCCGCGGTTTACCAAAGATGGTGGTGGGTACTTTTACCCGCCAGCACAGAGAGCTGTGCTCACCGCCTTGGTCTGCGCTGCCACCCAGAAAGCATTCTGCAGGCTTGGAGATATGGTCACTGCCATTGCCATCTCTCATACACACCAATAAATTGTTAGCAGAGTTTCTTGAAAGCCTTGCGGTTTTTTGCCACTATGCTGAGTCAGGAATCTTCCCTTAAAGGAGCCACGCGAATATCTGCTTGTCTCTAGCAAAGCAGAGTTCAACTGAGAAAAATGCTGATACCAAGAAACCTTGCTTGTCTCTGTTCTGTTGCTTCTAAAACCCTTTTTTAAGCTTTTGTTAAATTTTAAGTGAAAGTTCTTATTAACCACGTGGGCGCCATTTGTAACGAGTATGGTTTTTCTGCCTGCCGCCGCCCGGTCTTGTCCTGCCCCAAATAATACACAGAGACTCTGTATTTGATACAATGCTGTTGGCCCGGTTACTTGTTTCTTATCGCTAGCTCTGCCTTAATTATTAGCCCATTTCTGCTGATCTATGTATTTCTCTTACCGGGGAGCCAGCGACATACTGCTTTCTCCAGACTCTCCATCTTGACCCCTCCTTACTACTTCCTATTTCCTCCTTGTCTCCTAGTCCCTCCTATCTTCCTTTCCTATTGGCCAACAGTGCTTTATTATTAACCAGTATGAGAAATGTATATACATAATGGCATCTCCCATCACACCGGTCTCTGCTCTTGAGTTGGGCAGGAAGGATGATGGGAGAGCCACCACTATGCTTGTCTCTGCCACCCTCCCACAGCACCTCTGATCGAAAGGTGGCTTACTGAGTACTCAGTGCCCCCCAGCCACTAATACTTCATAGTCGTCCAGGACACAAGCAATTCCTTCTTGCTCCTGTGTCTCTTGCCAGCCGGCCTCCCTGCCAGTGTGATGGCCACTCCCTGTCTCGCTGGCCTTTGGCTGGCGTCCTAGTTTCACTTCTGTTGCTGGTGGTGGGGAAGCAACTTAGGGAAGAGAGATTTATTAAGGTCACAGGTCCAGGTTATAGTTCATCACATTGGGGAAATCAAGACCGGAACTTGAAAGTAGCCCGTCCCATCCACAAGCAAAAGCAGCAGGAAAAAAAGGCCTGTGTGCCCACGGCCCTGCTCTCTCCACTCCTGTACAGTTTAGGACCCCCAAGCCGAGGGATGGTGCCACCCAATGTCAAGATTGGGATTTGCTACATCAATGAACATAATCAGAATAATCTCCCACAGACATGGCCACCGGCCAACCTGATCCGGACACCCGCTTGTTGAGACTGTCTTCCCAGGAGATTCTCATTGAGTCAGTTTGACAATTAAAACTAACCACAACTGGAGAAGCCCTAAGAGATGGGGCAGGGGCTAACCCCCTAGTCTCCTGAGACTTAGCATGTCCCTTTAGAAGCCCAAGCCCCCCAGATCCTGGGCTTTCAGACCAAAGGAGCTCAGATTTTCACGATGAAGCATCAGACTCGAATGAATGACAAGATGTCTGCCCTCAGCCCCACACTCCTACCGTTGAGCAGAGGCCGCTGGCATAGAGTGGTCTGTGTCCAGGGTGAGGGCATCTTTTCCCGCCGTCACTCTGTCAGTGACAAGCCAAAGAAAGCAGCCTGCCCTGTGTGTTGCCCGTGAGCCAGAGTCTCCAGGAGAAGCGTGCTGAAAGGGCATGTGCGGGCTGGCTCTGTTGTGCTGCGGGGGCCAGGACAGACTTTTGGAGGAAAGCTCTACCCAGCACGGTGACGCCAGTCTCCCTCGGTGCTCTGCCCACACTTTGACAGAATGCCAGTTATAGCTCATTCTTGTCTATAAAGGGACTCACTTCTGGAGGCCTCTTCCATTTGACAGGTGTGTCTTGGTCACAGTTTCAAGGCCCACACAGGTGCTGTCTTCCTATCTAGAATTCAACAGCTCTCAAGATGTCTCCTGTTGACACCTCGGTCCCGCCTCAGCCCCATCAGCCTGTCTTCACACACCTCCTCTCAGCCCCACCCTCCCCCAGCCCTGTTATCACTGAGTGTGAGTTCAATGGATGCCCATAGCTGCTCAACCCCCTGCTACTCTTGCCTTCTCCACCATGCTCTTTGACTACATCCTGGCATCCGACAGCAAAGCTGCAATTGTCACAATGCCTAAAAGCAGCCAAGCTCTGGCCCTCCCCACTAAGGGCGATGATAATGAATTCCATCCCAGGCCCAACCTCACTGCAGGTGACCCAGCAGAAGCCATGGCCCGGCTGACAAAGGAGAATGTCTCTGGCTCAGGTTAGAGACTGTAGACCTGAACCACCTGTCCTCTGCATCTCTTTCCACACCTGGTTTTTAGTCCAGGCTGGCCAGATGCCTGATGCCATCAGCAGGCCCATTATGCACCAACGGACTTAACACTAACCCTACCGCAGGTAGCAGGGAATAAGACTGTGAGTGTTAAAAGGCCGTCATATGGCACGGTTCGTGGGCCTGGGAGTGTTTGCAGGAGTAACACTCAGATGGCCCCTTCCACAACTAGCCAATCGCCATCCCAACCACGTGGCTCCTGTGATATGGCATGGCACCTCCTCTTCTGCCAGGCTTCCCTCCCTTTAGTAACAGAGGCGTGGCTTTTTCTAGACACCGTCCAGTTGTCCCCACCTGGGGACAGTTGACTTCCTGCAGGAATATCTGCTTGTTCTTAGAGCACTTCCAAGAAGCGTGTGGCAGAAGACAATCCACACAGTTCTTCATGCGAGGGCCTTGCTGGCACCTTGGTCCGGAGCCCTTTCTTTCGCTTGCGTAATGTCATGGGAAGCAAATGCTGTACAGCGTTAGCTTTCAACAGCTGAACCAATGGCACACCTCAGCCAAAATGCTTACTTTCCCTACACCAGCTCTTTCTGTTGTTTGTAATAATGCTCTCCCACTTAGAGAAGGACTGGCGTTTCATTCTGGTGTCAGTTTCCAAGGCTACCCCCCCCCCACAACTGCCTCATACTAGGGGCTTCTGCCACATTCTAGTGACTATAAGTCTGAAGTCTCAGGTGGCCGCCGCTGGGCTCCCTCTAGAGACTTCAGGGGAAGTCTTTCCTTCCTCTTTCTGCTTCTCTGTGGCTTTGATGTGTGCTCTAATCTTCATGCCTTTCCCCTCTAAAATCTGAGCAAGAGATCGTGCTGGGCTGAGACCCCACGGGCCACGCCGACAGCTCACCCGCTGTGAGTTCTGGAGTGAATGTACCAGGCATCTGGTGACAGGTTAGTTAGTAGGTGCCACTGGGCGCCACAGTGGGGTGCTCCTCCTCTTGTGTGACCCAGGTGTTTTCATGACTGGGGCATCCCCTGACAAGATTGTAATGCCCATGGGTCAGTAAAGGGTGTGGAGATGAGCCACGCAAGAGACGGTTTGGGGGGAACAGCATCTGCTTTGTTGTACATGTTATACAGTGGGCGTCTATCGACTGTGCTTGGTGAGCACATTACCTCAGGTTGGACAGTGGGCGCTCACACCACCAGGGTCGCTAGGCAGAAGAAACATATAAAAGGAGATGTGGAGAATGCAGACTGGTCAACTGGCCAGCTACACGCTACTCACCCTTCTTCAGACTTCAGTGTTCGGCCTCAGGAGAATAGTGTGCCATGCTTCCGGTTTAAGTACAGTGTACCACGGAGGCTGGCCACCAGGTCATGCCTACATTTTCTCCTGTATCCAGAGGTAAAGATTGACTCACAAATTGTTCTTCATGTTTGATATTCTCTCAGGCCTTACTTTTCTGAGGTCATTTTGACTCCCCAGATGTCCGTGGGTTCTTGGGTTCATTTGGAGAATCCATAGGAGAGGTAATATTCTATTTGTGTATGTTGTCTGTCCATCCTTTGTGGCTCATGTTGAACAGGTGGGTGCTGACTTGCAAAAAGAAGATGGGGATCCATTCTGCCTTGGCATTTGCACTCAGAGGAGCCAGCTGCTATGTTATAAAATGAAGTCACTGGAAGCCATGGCTGTCACTTGGAGCAGGGCACAGCCCGACCTCCACAGTGGCAGCTGTTCAGGAATGGGGGTCATGGCCTTGCAGGAGAGGTCTGAGGGTCCCTTTCATCAGGCAGGGTCTTGGTGACAGAGCTTCGTGAGCAGTCTGGGTGCTTGCTATACCCTGACTGCCAATTTCCTAGCTTAATGTGTTAGCTGGTTTTGGTTTACAGCAGCCTGAATTGACATAGAACATCCTGACCACCTTTCCTCCTGTATCTCTGAAATGTCCCCAAAACTTACTTTATAAGGTCATTGTCATGAGTGTTCCACCCTAATCCACATGACGTACATCTCTGAAGACTAAATCAGTGGTTCTCAACCTGTGAGTCAAGACCCCTTGGGGGGTTGAATGACCCTTTCACAAGGGTAGCATTTTAGATGGCCTGCAATCAGATATTTATCTTACACTTCACAACAGTAGCAAAATTACAGTTATGAAGTAGCGACGAAAATAGTTTTATGGTTGGGGTCACCACATACAAGCATTAAAGGGTTGAAGCATTAGGAAGGGTGAGAACCACTGCTCTAGACAAAGTCACATAGAGTAGGGTTTAGGACTTCAACTCACAGTACCGGATGCAGAGAAAATTGCTTCCAGTCATCCCTTTTCATCCACTGTCACCAGCTGCAAGCCTGGGGGCCTCAGGATCACTCCAAAGCTGCCTTTAACCAGGCTGTCACATAAGAAACCTGACCATTGGTTTAAATCTGAAATGTTTGGAATGCAGACTGGACAGCTACTGTTAGTGATTTACAGAGAGGCTGTGGAGCTTTCTGGAAGCAGGGCCTCAGTAGCGGAAGTGGTCAGGCCTTTGAAGGTCACAGCTGGACCCTCCTCCCTCCCTGCTTCCTCTCTATGTCCCCTCTGCCATGGGCTGAGCTACTATACCAGGCCTTCTCTCCCATAACAGACTGAAAGCCATGAGACCATGAGCCAAAATGAGTGTTTCCTCCAAGTTGTCTCTGTCAGGAAGTTTGTTCACAGTGACTCAAAAGCAGCTACGTCGGAAGTGTCCTGGTCTCGCCCCAGCTCTCCAGGCATTGCTGACCTCGGACTCCTAAGCTTGAATTCCACCCTGGGTTTTGTGTGATAAACAGACAGCGGGAAACCGTGAGGGCACAAGACAGAAGACATGGGAACAGAATCAGTCACAGCCAGCCTTTTCCTCCTGTGACTTGTAGCCTCACGGGCTACTTTTTAAGAGGGGACCCGTGTCCTGAATGCCCTCCCACCTGGCTCCTGCTCGCCTCTATAATCAAGTCCAAGTCTTTGAAATTGTCATATATTGTCTCGGGGCTTTTATTTTTGCCCCTTTGGAATTTCTAAAAGACTTCAGGGCAAAGATGCCTATCTTGAATGCTGGCTCTTTGATGTTCTTCCATTCTGCCTGCCCTCCTCGCCTCGCTCTGTTCACCTACAGCTCAAACTACAGACCAGGACAGAGCGCTTCGAGAAATGCTGTTCGGCAATCTGGAAGCGGGGCTGGAACACATGGACTGTTTTGTGACTCACCACACACTCCAGGGGACACCTGTAAAACTCAGTCTGCGTCCACGGTCTCCAGGGGGCTTGAGAAAAGCTGTGAAGGGGAGAGAACACATATGGGAACTTCTGTAGCTGGTTAGGGAGGACTAGGGGCAGCCACCGGCCACAGAGGGTAGTGAAGGGCTGCTGGCTTCAACACAGCAAGAACCGGCTGGACCTCTCTTGTGACTCTGCCTGTACCCTTCCTAGGCTGACATGGCCACACTGTCAAACAGACCCAAACCACAGGACCGCGCAACACCACCAGCCAGGGTTCTCACTGTGTTGCTGTTCAGAGACCCAGCATGCTAATGCCAGGCCAGGCCACAGATGGGGGGGGGGGGGGGTTAACCTGAGAGCCAGTTCAAAGACACACATGAATATTGACAAAATTGGAAATGAAGGACATATTGTCAGGTCTGCCAGACCAGAGCCATGGGACCAGGTATCAGGCAGGACTCCTCTTTGGGTCTGTGATCATGGAAAAGTCATGGAAACAGGAAGAAGGCTGAGGTATGACCACAGCAGCCAGGGGCAGCAGGCATACGCCAGCCAGAGCCCTGAACTAAAGGCTCTGGCAGAAGCTCTCAAGGGAAAGGGCCCACATGGCCACAAGGGGCCCCTGACTGACAGAGGTACACTGCTTCTCTGTGAGGTTTGTGTGGATTCTGAGGTGTGCTAGTCATGAGAAGGGTGTGAGGATTTGTTGTTTGGGTTTTCTGCTGTTGCTGCTGATGCTCTCTGTTTTCTTCTCTTCCTCATGGTTTAAGTGGATATTACCATGGACAATACAGTTTGGTGACCACCATTCCCTGCCAATATCCTGGGAGTTTTTTCTTATGGTAGGAGACAGACAAATCCACACACTGAAAGCCTTGGAAGAAGAGGACCCTCCACCAGTGTGTGGTAGGCAGCAGGACTCAGGGGCCTGAGAACCTATTGTCCTTTGCCCCCACAAGTGTTCATATTTTCTATTTTTTAATAATTTGTAATTAAATTTGAAACAAGACTGTTTTACATGCCAATCCTAGTTCCCTTGCCCTCCTCTCCCCCCAAACCCCCCCACCAACTCCCATCCCATCCACTTTCTGCTCCCCAGGGAGGGTGAGGCCTTTCATGGGGAATCTTCAAAGTCTGTTATATCATTTGGAGCAGGGCCTAGGCCCTCTGCCATGTGTCCAGGCTGAGAGAGCATCCCTTCACGTGGAATGGGCTCCCAAAGTCCATTCGTATACCAGGGACAAATACCGATCCACTACCAGAGGCCCCATAGACTGCCCAGTACTCCCAACTAACACCTACATTCAGGGCGTCTGGGTCGGTCCCATGCTGGTCTCCCAGCTGTCAGACTGGGATCCACAAGCATCCCCCTGTTCAGCTGTCTCTGTGGGTTTCTCCAGCCTGGCCCCAACCCCTCAGCTCATCACTCCTCCCTCTCTGCAACTGGACTCCAGGAGCTCAGCCCAGTGTTCAGCCCTGGGTGTCTGCTTCTGCTTCCATCAACTACTAGATGAAGGTTCTAGGATGGCATATAAGCTAGTCATCAATCTCATTATCGGGGAAGGGCATTTAAGGTAGCCTCTCTACTATTGCTTAGATTGTTAGTTGGAGGGCCTCCTGGTAGACCTCTGGACATTTCCCTAGTGCCAGAATTCTCTTTAATCCTATAATGGCTCCTTGTATTATGGTATCTCTTTTCTTGTTCTCCTCTATTTCTTTCCCTGACTCAATTTTCCTGCTCCCTCATGCCCTCCTCTCCCCCCCTTCTCCCTTCTCTTTCTCCTAACTCCCTCTCCCCTGCCCCATGCTCACAGTTTGCTCAGGAGATCTTGTCCCTTTCCCCTTCTGTGCAGGACCATGTATGCCTCTCTTAGGGTCCTCCTTGTGTGGGTTATAGGTTTACTGTATATTGCTGTTATTATGTATGTATGTTCCTGCTATTCCTGGTCTCTCCAAGACCTTTATCATGAAGGGGTGTTGGATTTTGTCAAAGGCTTTTTCACCATCTAGTGAAATGATCGTGTGGTTTTTCTTTTTCAGTTTGTTTATATGGTGGATTACATTGATGGATTTTCATATGTTGGACCATCCCTGCATCCCTGGGATGAAGCCTACTTGATGGATGATTTCTCTAATGTGTTCTTGGATTCGATTTGCCAGTATCTTATTGAGTATTTTTGTATCAGTGTTCATGAGGGATATTGGTCTGTCGTTCTCTTTCTTAGTTATGTCTTTGTGTGGCTTGGGTACCAAGGCAATTGTAGTCTCATAAAAAGAGTTTGGCAATGACCCTTCTGCTTCTAGTGTGTGGCACACTTTAAGGAGTGTTGGTATTAGCTGTTTGAATTTCTGGTTAGAATTCTGCACTGAAACCATCTGGCCCTGGGCTTTTTTTGGTTGGGAGACTTTTGGTGACTGCTTCTATTTCATTGGAGGCTATAGGTCTATTTAAATTACTTACCTGTTCTTGATTTAATTTTGGTAAGTGCTATCTATCCAGAAAATTGTCCATTTCTGTTGAATTTTTAAATTTTGTGGAGTACAGTTTTTCAAAATATGACCTGAAGATTCTCTGGATTTCCTCAGTGTCTTTGTTATGCCCCCCCCCTTTTCATTACTGATTTTGTTAATTTGCATGTTCTCTCTCTGTGTCTCTTGGTTAGTTTGGATAAGGGTTTGTCTAGCTTGTTGATTTTTCTCGAAGAACCAACTCTTTGTTACATTGATTCTTTGTATTGTTTTCCTAGTTTCTACTTTATTGATTTCAGCCCTCAAATTGATTATTTCCTGGCATCTACTCCTCTGGGGTGAGTTTGCTTCTTTTTGTTCTAGGGATTTCACTTGTGCTGTTAATTCTCTAGTGTGACTTTCTCCAGTTTCTTCAGGTGGGCACTTAGTGCTATGAACTTTCCTCTTAGTAATTCTTTCAAAGTGTCCCATAAGTTTGGATATGTTGTGTCTTCATTCTCATTGAATTCTAGGAAGTTTTTAATTGCTTTATTTTTTTTTCTTGACCCAGAAATGGTGTTACTGTGCATAGTTCAGTTTGCTATTTTGCTAAGTATGTGGTTGATTTTAGAGAAGGCTCCATGTAGCGCTAAGAAGAAGAAGGTGTATTCTTTTATGTTTGGATGGAATGTTCTATAAATGTCTGTTTAAAAACCAATTGGGTCATAACTTCTGTTAGTTCCTTTCTTTATTAAGGTTCTGTCTGGTGGACCTGTCTAGTGTTAGAGTGGGGTATTGAAGTCTCCCACTATAAGTGTGTGAGGTTTTATGTATGATTTGAGTATTCGTAATGTTTCTTTTACTAATGTGGGTGTCTTTGTATTGGGGCCATAAGATGTTCAGAATTGAGACTTCATCTTGATGGATTTCTCTTTTGATTGATTTTTGTTTAAAAACTAATTTGTTAGATATTAGGATTGCTACACCTATTTAATTGGAAAATCTTTTCCCAACCATTAACTCTAAGGTAATGTCTGTCTTTGTGTTTCTTATATGCAGCAGAAGGATGATTCTGTCTTCATATTCATTCTGATGGCCTGTGTCTTTTTATAGGTAAGTTAAAATCAATAATATTGAGGGATATTAATGACCATTGATAGTTAATTCTTGTGTGTTTTGGATTTGTGTGGTATTATGTGTGGATTTCTTCCCATTTTTCTTTTGGCTGTTGGTAAAGTGGGATTATCTAGTGCCAATTTTTTGTGGGTGTAGTAACTCCCTTGGGTTGGAGTTTTCCTTCCAGAACTTTCTGTAGGACTGGATTAATAGATATGTGTTGTTTAAATCTGGTTTTGTCATGGAATATCTTGATTTCTCCATCTATAGTGATTGAAAGCTTTTCTGGGTATAGTAGTCTGGGCTGGTATCCGTGGTCTCTTAATGTTGGTAGAATATCTATCTACGACCTTTTGGCCTTCAGTGTTTCCATGGAGAAGCCAGGTGTAGTTCTGATAAGTTTGCCTTTATATGCTACTTGTCCTTTTTCCTTAGCTGCTCTTAATATTCTTTCTTTATTCTGTATGTTTGGTGTTTTGATTATTATGTGGTGAGGGGACCTTTTTTATGGTCCACTCTATTTGGTGTTCTGTAAGCTTCTTGTATTTTCATTGGCATGTCTTTCTATATATTGGGAAAGTTTTCTTCTGTGATTTTGTTGAATATATTTTCTACACCTTTGAGTTGGGTGTCTTCTCCTTCTTATAAACCTATTATTCTTAGGTTTGGCCTTTTCACAGTGTCCCACATTTCCTGGATATTCTGTGTCAGAGATTTTTTGGACCTAAGATTTTCTTTGGTTGATAAATCTATTTCTCCTACTGCATCTTCAATGCCTGAGATTCTCTCTTCCATTTTTTTTGTATTCAGTTGGTTATGCTTGCATCTGTAGCTCCTGATTATTTACCCAGCTTTTCTATTTCCAACATTCCCTCAGACTGTTTGGGGGGGTTGTTTTGTTTTGTTATGTTTTTTGTTATCTCTATTTCTGCTTTCAAGTCTTGCACTGTTTGAATTGTTTCTTGCAATTTTTGGCTTGTCTTTCCTCCATTTATTGAATTTTTTTCCCTTCCATTTCCTTAAGGGATTTTCTCATTACTCTTTGAGGGTCTCTATCATCATCATAAAGTTGTTTTTAGGGTTGTCCTCTCAACTTCATCTGTGTTGGGATGTTCAGGTCTTGCTGGTGTGGAGTTCCTAGACTCTGGTGGCATCATACTGATCTTTCTGTTGCTGACTGTGTTCTTATACTACCATCTACCCATCCCATCTTCCAGTGTGTAACGTTGGGGTCTCTCCCTCTCCTGGTAGGTACGGGACCAAGGTTCCCTTCCGGTGGGTGCAAGCAGATCCAATACTCCAATGGCCCTCCTCTTCCAGTGGGTGGTCCAGTGGGCAGGACTCCTCCAGTGGTTGGAGCTGGGACCAGGATGATGGCAGACTCTGGGTAGTCCAGACTATGGGGTTGGGCTCCCCCGTATGTGCACAGTCCCCAGGCCTCAGGAGGCTCCAAGCAGGGCCCCAAAGGCAGGCTGGAAAGAGGCCCATGCTTACCCCCTCCCATGGGTAGAGGTGGGACTAGGATACAGGCAGACTCCGGATGGACTGGTCTGCCAGGACGGGCTCCCCATTGTGCTGTCCCCAGTCCCCAAGAGGCTCTGAGCAGAGCACTGGCTCATATTTTCTATTTTAATCCTAGAGAAAGAATGTGCTGGAATCACACCTGCCAAGTGGCAGAAGAAAATCTCTTTGAACCTAGAATTCTATACCCAGGTGGACTCTAGACTCCATACTGGGAATTTGAGTAACCCAGCCCTGAAAAATCAGCCATTCTGCTGAGGATACAGCCTGAGAAGGCACTTTCCATCATGTTTAAAACAATAGTTACAATGAATACATAGTAATATCAAAAAACCCTGCTGATTTCCTAAAACGGAATAAAGGGTGAGAAAACACCTACAGATTAGCAAGCTTTAAGTCTGAGTGGTTGAACACAGAGTCTGGATGGCAGCTGTAGCAAGCCTGAGATGGAGCCCCAGCGACACCATTTCATGCTCCTTTGTGACTGACATTCCACGACCAACTACATTTGGAGTTTAATGCAAAATGTTTGATACACATGACTTTACAATATCCATTCGCACTTCTAGCTCTATAATGTAGCCTTTTTCTGGGGAGACAGACATCAGCTAAGTATCGAGATACCTTGTGTTCTACCAGTTGGTTATCAAAACAGAAAAGGCATGGGCAGGGAAAACACAAGCCAAGGAGCTAGTCTGTGGGGTGCACCAGGCGGCTCCTCAGACAGTGAGGAAAGAGAACAGAGTGCAAACAAAGACAGGTTCAGACACATAAAGTCTCCAGAACAGTCTATCCCGGCGCTATTGGAATACACAAAGCCACGTGCATGTGAATTTTTACTGATGCAGTTTACACACTATAAAATCTTTCACTTTAAATGTTCTATGCCAGATCAGGACCTTCAGGAGCCAGAGCAGATGTCTCACTCTTGACTGGCAGGTAATCCCCGGTCAGAGGTGTCCCCCCTCATCCCCAGCCTCTGGCAGTTCCAAAGCTGCTTTCTATCTCTATAGATTTGCCTGGGGTGAACATTTCAAATAAGCGGCCTCATTCACGCATCCTGTTTCCTGTTTGGCTTTTTACCTTGTGCCTAATACTTTCAGAGTTCACTACATTGTGGAAGCTACTGCTGCTTTTCTTCTATAGCTACACAGCATTTCATTCCACCCATGGGGGAATGTCTCAGTGAGACACACTGTTTTGGTTGTTCTCTCCTTCCGCTGTGAGTTCCAGGGATCGAACTTGGGTCACCAGGCTTGTATTGCAAGCATCTCTACTTGCTGAGTCACCTCGCTGGCTTTGTGAGCACATTTTTAACTCTCAGGCGGTGTCCTTAGTATAGTGGCTGATTTTCCAGACTGGGTTACCGAAGTTCCCGTTATAGAATCTAGAGTCCACCTCGGTATAGAATTCTGGGTTCAGAGACATTTTCTTCTGCTGCTTGGCAGGTGTTGTTTCAGTAATTCTTTTCCTCAGATTAAAATAGAAAATATGAGCCCTCATGGGGACAAGAGGCCATAGGTTCTCAGGCTCCTAGAACCTGCTGCTTACCACACACCAGGTGTGTGTGCCTACTTCCATGACTTTCCCATCTACATTCATGACAGTGTGTTTATACTGTCAAACTGTTAGCTCCAGTCCCTTCATCCACCAGTGACACTGAAAGTGCAGTTGCCCTTGACCCTGTCCACACTCACTGCTGTTCATCCTGGTTGATGGACTTTCATTGTGGCTTCAACCTGCATTCCCTAAATACGTCAGCCACTGTCGTGTGGAAATTGTGTGAGTCCTTTGCCAACTTCTACAGTCAGCTCTGTCTTCTTGCTGGGGAGTTATGAATGCTCAGCCTATTGACCTTGTCTCTTCATTGTATCTTGTAAAAAATAAAGCAGAATGGTACAACAGAGAGAGATGAGCACTCAGACACAGCCTAAGGGGGGAACAGGGATGTCACCAACCTAGCTAAACTGCAGCCCAACCAGAGGCCCCTGAGCCACAGAAATGTCAAAGATCACGGAAGGAAGTGCCAAGGCGGGATGGGACTTTTCGAGAAATGAGTGGCTGGGATCGACCATGCAGGACAGTCATTAAAGTCCCAGGAGAGCAAATGACCAAGCATTAAAGGAAATTACCCCATGGTGCCTAGAACATTAGTACAATAGAACTCCCACTGAGGTAGATAAATAAATTTTTTTTTTTTGGTCTCAAGAAAATAATATTCATGGAGTCATAATAGGAAAGCACTCTGGCTTTTTGCTGTTGTTGTTTGTTCGTTCTGCAGTTTGGATCTGGAATTTCTTCCTCAGAGGCTGAGGTGTTGAGAGATTAGTCTGAGGCTGGTATATCCAACCAAGGAGAGGTGACTGAGTGTGATGTCATCGAGAGACTGGTCCACAGTTGTGCGATTGGCCAGCTCAGAGGCCTTGGAAACCCTGCAATGCGGGGCAGGTGGGAAGAGGCCACCCAGGGACATGCCTTTGAGAGATGTGCATTGTCACCGTTCTTCTCTGGTCACCATGAGGTGAGCGACCCTGAACTCAGGCCCAAAAGAACAGAGCCAGCCTAGCATCGAAGATACCTCTGAAACCACTGACCCCCCCCCAAAAAAAAAAAACGTTTATTTTTTAATGTTTTGTTTTTTATAATTTATTTACTTTTTAAAATTTCATTTTACATTCCAACCACAGTTTTCCCTCCCATCCCTCCTCCTGTTCCCCCACCTACCCCCAGCTCACCCCTCACCCAGTCCTCCCAATGGGTAAGGACCCATGAAGAGTTGACAAAGTCTGGCCCATTAAGTTGGGGCAGGACCAAGTCCCTCTCCCATGCATTAAGGCTGAGCATGGCATCCCACCATAGGGAATGGGCTCCAACAAGCTAGCTCATACACCAGGGATAGATCCTGGTCCCACTGCCAGGGGCCCCTCATATATTCCAAGCTTCACAACTGTCTCCCTCGTACAGAGGGCCTAGTTTGGTCCCGTGGAGATTCCACATCAGTCTGTGCAGAGTTTATGAGTTCCCACAAACTTGGTTCAGTTGTCTCTGTAGATTTCTCTATCAATATCTTGACCTTCCTTGTTCATATGTTCCCTCCTCCCTCTTTCTTCCAAGAGCTTGGCCTGGTGCTTGGTTGTGAATCTCTGCACCTGGTTCCGACAGTTACTGGATGAAGGCTCTAAGATGACAATTGGGGTAGTCACCAATCTGACTTCAGGGGAGGCCAGTTTGGGCAGCCTCTCCTCTGTAGCTGGGAGTCTTAGCTGTGCTCACCCTTGTGGGTTCTTGGGAATTTCGCTAGCACCAGTTTTCTCCCTGCCCCATAGTAGCTCTCTCTATCAAAGTATCTTTCCTTGCTCCCACTCCATTATTGTGTTTTGTTTTGTTGTTGTTGTTGTTTTGGTTTGGGGCTTTTTGTTGTTATTGTTGTTTTGTATTGTTATGTTTTGAGACAGGATTTCTCTGTGTAGCCCTAGCTGTCCTGGAACTCACTCTGTAAAGCCAGTGATCCCACCTGCCTCTGCCTCCCAAGTGTTGAGATTAAAGGGGTGCACCACCAGCACCTGGCTGAAATCTGGGCTTCTTAGGTGTTAACGTCAGATATTTTTGTCCCAGTGTTGCAAAGTACAAACGGTTTAAAACCTTAGACTTAAAACTGAGAAACGAAGAAGGGGACATATCCTCAGGGCTCTAAGGGAACAAAACCCACAGAAGAAATGAACATTAAAGAGGTTTTTATCAGATTGATGCACACGTTAGAGTAGCCCAACAACGGCTTACACTGGAGAGGCCAAGAACCCAGAAGGTGCCTGGTGCATGAGGCAGGGTGCTTTGGCAGTCCCAATGTGGCATTGAAGGCCTAGAAGATTCCTACAAAGCTGTTGATCTTTGGTCTTCGTCGGAAGACTGAAGAAGCTGTCTTAGTATCAGTGAAGGAATCGTTAGTGGTAGCAACAGAGTAGATGAACTTGCCAGCAAGAGTGAAGGCCAAGTAAGCCAAACAGCAAAATGCCTTTCCTTTTGGGCATCCTCTTACTTGGGGTGATACCTGAAAATGCTGCCATGCTTAGACTGGGTCTTCCCACATCAGAAAGAGGTATCAAGACAGATCCCTATAGATGCAGCCACAAGCCACCTTATCTAGAACATTCCTTATTAAGCTTCTTTCCCTGAGATTCTAGGTTGTGTCAAGTTGACAGTTAAAATTAATCATCAGAGTGTTGGTTGCAGAAGTCCAGAAGAGGAACATAGAGAGTTAAGGTCGAGGCAGGAAGAAGAAGGTCTTTGTTCCAACACAGATAGCTAAAGAAAGACTGCAGACTGGGGGTAGTCGAGGAAAGCCCTGTGCACAGGACACCAAGACTACCAAGCATCCAGGCAGGGGAAGCTCCAAGGAAACTCTGTAGATGTTAAGTTCCTTGCCACCATGACAGGGTGACAGTGAGGCATAGCAGTGTGAGCATCATCCGAAATTCACATGGACACCCAGAGGACATTGCCTGACAAGCCAGAGCCAAAAGATGCCAATCAATGAGCAAATAGCAGTTACAAGGGCTAAGCGATCTGACACCACGGTCAGCTCCATGCCTTACCCTGTGCATTTTAGTGATGTTGACATGTTGAGTAGAAATATGTGATTGATGTATTTTTACAACAGTAGGACTTTTCAAAAGTTTAGAGTATTTAGTGGTGTGTGTGTGTGTGCACGTGTGTGCACATGTGTGCATGTGTGTGTGTGCACACACTTGTGTAGGTATACCACAGGGTACTTGTGGAGGTCAGAAAACAACTTGTGAGGGTCAGTTATTCATTCCACAGTAATGAGTTCCTAGAATCAAGCTCCCGTCTTCAGGCTTTGTGGCAAGTGCCTTTACTTGCTGAGCCATCCTCACTGGCCTGAACAGTAGGGCTTTAACAGGAAGAAAAGCATAAAGGAAACAAAATGTACAACTCAAAGAAAGGAAAGCAAATAGTCACTGGTCATGTTTTGAAGTACTTCAGTTCGGTGGGCCATGAAGAGAAGTGTGTAAGAGCTTGCCTATAATATTGCCCAAGACCTTGGAGAGGAGATTTGCTGCTAGAGAGCCCAGAACAAGGCATGGGCAACAGGTCACCACTGGAGGGTAAACCAGCACAGGGTGTCTGGAAAGCAAGCCTAATTGCCAACTTACAGTGTGAAAATGCTTTGAGCCATGGATGACACAGCAGACACTATCTTGCTGTCTGCACATTCCCCATCCTGACAATTTAGACAAAGCCTGGCAGAGCTGGCATCAGTGCAACCTCAGGCCACTGGAAATGAATGTAAGCACCAGAAAGGCTCTGAACTGAGCCACCTGATAGAAGCTCGCCTCTCCTGGCTTAGTTATTGCCTCCACTGTCATTTCCTTGGGAAATGATATGTTTTCAGAACAGTTATGAAAGAACACAGTTGCCTAGTTCACACACATAGCAGCGGGACCCCCTTCAAAGCTAGAGTGTGCAATGAGGCTGTGTCACCGTGAACATCCACAATGCAGGTCACTCCCACCAGGTCAGCATCCCGGTGCTACACCAGATACAATCTGGCTATCCGTGGCTGCCCATGATGGTTAGCTATGGTCTCAGAAGAGTTAGCAGAAGCTACTCCTTACATGGGTGGTGTGTGGCTGCTTTCCCAGAGTGAGGCTCAGTCCTGACCTGCCTACATTCCACACTGCCCAATCAATAAACACATCTGAGATTCCTCCATGGGTGCCCGTTGGTGGAGGGTACTGGGTTACACTGGGATAGCTTAACACCCAGACCCCAGGGGTCCCCACTGCAGAGATTAATGACCTCTCCATCCCCATTCATCCACCACAAGCCCCCACTGTGGTCCCTCAGTACCAACATGAGAAGCCATGTCTGCAGAAGCTGAGCCAGGGAGGGAGGGAGGTGGCCCTGACGGGCTGGCACTAGCTAATAAACTTCCACCAGAGGTGGACATGCTGTGTCTGCTCATGTCTCTTTGGCACAGGATGGTCCTCCAGGGTACCAGTGACTGACCTGGTTCTCTCTTCTTCACCCACAGTCCTCGGGAAAAGTGCAGGATGTTACTGTGAATGTTATGCTATGAGATACTGAAAGCCTGGCAGTACAGGCCCTGCCCCAGGCCCCAGGCCCCAGGCCCCAGCCTGGAGTAACAATTGCTGTGCCTGTGGAATAGCCCCCAGGAAGTTGCTTCCAATTCCTCAGCAAGCGAGGCACACGAGGCGCATACTATTTGGAGATTCCCCTTCTGCAACCCCTTCTTTCACACTCTGTCATGCGGCTGTCATGTGGCCCTGGTACTTTGTCTCTGAGAGTACCTGCCACCTAGCATTCTGTGTTTCAGGCCCTGGGCCAGGGATTTGCTCTCTAGGTGTGGTGTGGCCCTAGGAGCACATCCCATTACTGCTGCCATTTCTATCCTGCTCAGTGTGAATGTTTCTAGAATTCCCCCGCCTGTCAAATGCCCAGGCACCTCAGCAGGGACCCACTATGTTCCAAGGAATCCAAGGGGAGGAAGCACAAAGTTGGTATGTTTAGGATGCAGAAAACGACTTTGAAAAATGTACCGGAGAGAATCCTGTGACTTACTCTGACCATGCCAGATAAATCCACTAGGGTAACAGGGAAGGAAAGGACAAATCCGTGGGGCAGAGAGAGGCCTTGCAGATAGAACAGGAACCAAAATATAGAGAAAGTCAATTTCCTCATGAGTTGGGAAACCTGTGGTTGACTTTGGAATGAGTGGCAGGCAGGAGCCGGAAAAGAATCCAGTGGTTTCACGCCTTAGGTCACTGCAGGGCCAGGGACCCCAGATAGGGCCACATCATCTTCTGTCCATACAAGCAGAGAGTCCTGCTCTCCCAAACCTCCGTCCCCCTGTCCCGCCTCACTGCCCTGGCACCACACCGGAGAACCACTGGCTAGAAACATTGGCAAAGGGATCAGGAGAGTTCCTCAGAACAGCCTCCATACAGCCCATCTGTGTGTGTTTGGTAAAAGACTTGACATGAAGACCCCACAGAGATTTTAAATAAGAGTACATATCAGTAGCAAGCAAATGGATGGCCTCCACCATCCCCTCCCTATTTATCTGTGACACACAGGCTCTCACAGAAATGAACTCAGCTTCACCTGCATCTAGAAGGCTAGCAGTTCAAGGTGGGCACCTGCCAAGTGCCCTGTAAATAAATGGCTGCTTGCCCTGTCAGAGAAACAGGGTCCCCTTGCTCAGCCTCATCCATAACACTATGGAGCAAGACATTCCTAGGTCATCATGTTTAAAATCGTGGAACTGCCTAGCTGACTGGAAACACTAAAAGGAACAGCTTGGAATTAAGGGGAAACCACGATTGCTCCTTATTTCTGGTTAGCATGCATTGCCCAGGCTGTTGGGACTGGGGCTCAGAGCAGAGGAATCAGAGGGGCGGAGGACCAGTGGAAGACCAGGTCAGGGTGGGTGGGTCATTAGCCCGGCAGTGTATATATGTGCACTTCAGACTAGAGGGTTGGTTGTCCTCACCCAAGCCTTGGAGGAGACCCTTCCCTGGAATAAAGGTCTTTGCAGACATTTGGAGGTCTGCGCGCTTGTGTTTAGCATAAGCCATACCTCAGGAAGAGCTGTCTTCACAGACACAGCCATGAAGGAACCCTCTGGGGCCCCAGTTTCCCGACTTGTAAACTTGAGGAAGGCGGGAGCTGCTTGACATGGGTGTGTCAGAGTAAAAGGCAAGCTAAGTCTCAGCTGCAGCAGGTGGGTCCACACCACTGAAGGGCCAATTGTGTGATAACCACAGCTCCCAGCCACAGTCACACCAGGGTGCAGCAGAGAAAAGAGCTTCTTTGTCCCATGGCCAGGGGCATTCCTCACTATAGACACTCCTCACCCCCACAGGTCAAGGTGAAGCCGGCAGAAATCGTGGGGCCGCACCGTCCCCTCCCCTTCCAGGGGATCCCTGGGCCTGGCACGGAACCTCTGGATCAGTGGAAACCAGAGTGCCCTCCCTGGGGGTGGGGCCATATCCCTGTTGGTGGAGGGAATGTGCATACATGCGTGTACCAGCTCTCACTGCACAGGTCCTTCTCCTGAACTGGGTGTCCAGGTGTGGGCAGAGGGACCTGAGCTGAATCCTGGATCAGGCAGAGCCCAGGCTCCCTTACTTTGGTCAGGGGTGCTCCTGGGCAGGACTGGTGGGAAGATGTTAACCTCCCCCACTAGATCCCTGGCCCACCCAGCTTGGGTTCCAGGATTGGGGCCACACAAAACAGGCGAAGGATGCCCAGAGCCCCGCTTCTGTGGGACCCTCCACCAGTATTGCTGCTGGCGGGCTGGGTAATGTCATACAATGCCCTTCCTGGGTGGGGGCCCTGCTGTGCCGTGAGGAACATTGCCGCTGGCTGCCTTGGGATGAATGGGGCACAGTATTCGGGGCAGGGACCGGGAAATAACAACACATGCTGCAGGCCAGCTTCCTCCCCAGCTCCCTTCCATGCCTACAAGGCAAAAACGGCCTTTCTGAGCCATCTGACCTCAGGATGGAGCCTGAGCCAAGGCAACAAAAAGACAGTGTTCACCACAGCGTGGCCCCAAGGCCTCCCGGTGAGATCACAATGGGGCCTGGGAAAGAGGGCTCAACGCTGGAGGCCCAGGAGGCTGTGAGGATGCCTACTGCCTCTTCCAGTTGTCTGGGACAGGCCCGCCTCAGTTTGTACACAGGCTAGCGCCAGAAAGAAGGCCTGCCTGCTATCAGGTCAGGGGCCAAGCTGCCGGGCTGCTTCCTTGCCCTGTCTCTTTCCATCTCCTTCGAGCACAGCAGGACATTAGTGCTTGACAGAGTCAGGCAGCCCTGTGGAACAAGGAGAGGGGTCTGCAGAGAGAGACAGAGTCAGAGGCCCAGAGCCCATGGTGTAGAGGCCAGCACTGGGGTAGAGAGGAGTGAACAAGTCGTGGGTAAGGCCAGACCTGCTGCTTGGCTCTCCAGCCTCCCGAGTCTGGCTTAGCTCCCTCCCAGGTAAGGAAGCTGACTGACACTCACTGCTGTCACCACAGAAGGCCTCCACAGTCACCATGTGAAGCTAAGCAGAGGCCATCTGAGCTCAGGTGCCACCCAATGTGTCATCCTAACCCCTCCTCGTGGGGGAGAGGCCATTCATGTTATTGCCTGTCACTTCTGATTATTAAAATGGCACTGAGCCCGGTTTTGACATTCTCTGTCCATCTCAAAAACCTCCCAATCCCATTTGAGACACAGGCCTCCTCCACACGGGCCACATTTCCAAATGTTCTTGTGCCTGCCCGAGTCTTGGGGGTGGGCATGGCAGGGGAAGTCAAGTCCATCTTTCCTGTAGCCCTTGTTCCCAACCTTGAGCTGTGGGCCCCAGACACAGGCTTAGGCTAAGAGCCTTGGTAAGCCTCCTCAGAGCTACCTGGCACTTGCCAGCTGGTTTGAGCTCCCCTTGCAGTCTCTGGCCTAGGATGCTGGGATGCATCTCAGCATCCTTGTCTGCCTCCCAGATGCCCTCTGGGCCACATGAGGCTCCTATACCCCAGGGAGGGGCTGCCTCACTCATGCACTCCCAGGGCAGCCGGAGAACATGGAGACCTTGCATAAGTGCTTCTGACTCCTTGGGACTGTGTGCTGGGTCTCCAGCATCTAAGGAGGAGGGCCTCACCACAAGGCCATGATAGCTCAACAGGTGGGATTTGAAATAGCCACACAGAAGATAAAACGGGGACCTCATTCCCTCCAGTCCACCCCAGATGTCAAACTGGCCACCAGATCAAAGTCGTGGCCTTTTCCCATAACTGACTCAGTCTGTCACTTCGGAGGCCATGCACCTGGGTGACACACTGTTAGTTTCCCACTAACTCTGTGCAAGTGTCATGCAGACTTACGAGCTGTGGTCATGGTCACACCCGTGACTTTGTGGAAATCCTAAGGTGTGGTAGCTAAACCACAGACTCTTCACTGGAGCCCAAAGATATCTGGAGGATGAGAGGGGTCAAGGGATTGGCATCTCTGCACACTGTGTCTGTACCCTTCATTGCCATAACCTTTGAACAAGACCCCACTCGGCTGTGTATGGAGGCCTGTTGATGACCGAGGAATGGTTTGTCCGATACGCTAATGCAGGATGAGCTCTGCCTGTCAACTGCTGGAGCTGGTGTGTATTTTTTCCACGCCACCCTGTGCTGTCTCAGCAGCTCAGGGACTGAAGTCGCTTGGATTCATCATAAGCTCAGACCAAACCACGAGGTCAGAATACTTACGCAAGATGTGTAACTCAGCAGTTCCCAGGTTAAGCCACTGCCCATCCGCCTGCAAACCTCACAGAGTGCCATGCATAAGAAGAAAACATCTTTTGAAACTGTGCCCAAGACCTATGGGCAACTGCCAAACTTTAGCCCGCCCCAGGCAAGCGGGGAAGCTTCTGTTCCTTTGTTCTGAAAGCAGCAGCCTGCTCCCCACTTCTCCCTGAGCTGAAGTGGATCCGCTGGGGCTAAAGTCATAGCAACGGGGTCTGTCTGTCTGCCTGTGGGTCATAGTTCTGTCTTCTGCTCTGCTCTCTGCACCTGGGACTTAGAAAGCAGTTCTCACCAGAAACCAGCTATGCCTTGGCCTTGGACCTCCTGGTCTCAGATATATGGAGCCGCAGACAGACTAATACAAGACCACAGAGCTGAGGGCTTACACCTTGTACCCTGCAGGGGGCTCCAGTTCTACTAGGGAGCTTGGGGGGGGAGGTGGCAGTGGAAGCTGGTTTCCCCCAGAGAGGCCTGAGGATGCTAGGAGCACTAGACGAGGGCAGCATGCCACTGAACACAGCCTCAGGCTCAGCCCTGGGGAGTGCAGGAAAGTCTCTGCCCCCTGGGTTTCTGGCATCTCAAGTGAGGGGCTACTCAGCCTTGTCCCTAAGGCTGCAATGTGCTCCAGCCCTGCCCGCTGCAATCACAGCCACATCACTGTGGCCCTGAAACCACCTGGTCTGCCAGCTCTCAAGCCAATCAGTCTGACCACGTCCTAGACAGTGGAGCATGCTGTTCCCCTGCACCAGCCATGCATCTTGGCACTAGGAGTTGCAGTCTTCCCATCTGTGAGTCTCCCGGGCAAAATGTAGTCTATGCTGATTAGATCTGTGGAGCCTTACATTGTGCAGCTCACCTAACCAAGCAGGCATCTTGAGTAAGGAAGGCCCATGTCCAGCGCACCCTCCTGCTATGGACGGTCCGCTAAAGTAGAGGGACTCGATTTCTGAATTGCTTCTGCTGTTGTCTTCAGTTGGAACAAACACATATCTAGAACATTTCTAAGCATGAGGGAAATACAATGAAATGATAAAGGGGTCATATAATTTTATAGAGAGTACAAACCAAATCACATCAGGGAGAAACCATACAAAATCTCAAAGTGATCTGAGTGAAGCAGACCGCTGGTGGCTTTAGCACCCCATGTTCTGTACCCACACCTGGCCCTGAAGGCCACGTGCAGAGGAAGGGCCAGCCATGGGCTGTTGGCACAGGATCCCTGCAAGGCCCTCAACTTTATTACCATGATTGCTCATTTTATGTCAACTTCACACAAGCTAGAGTCATTTTGGAGGAGGGAACTTCAATTGAGAAAATGCTCCCACCAGACTGGCCTTAGAGCAAGCCTGTGGTGCATGTTCTTAATTGATAATTGATGTGGGAGGGCCCAGCTCACTGTGGGCTGTGCCACCACTGGGCTGGGTGGCCTTGGGTACTATGAGAAGACAGCCTGAGTAATTCATGAGGGCCTCCGTGGTCTCTGTGTTACCTTCTGCCTCCCCCGACCAGTTGCCTTTGGGCCTGGTGGGTTTTTGTTTTTTAATTATAGCAATAGGGACCCTAAGGCAATGGACCCCAAGTTTAATGTGGGGCTGTTCAAATACCTTCATGTTCTTTAAGGGACCCCTGCTTGAAACCTTCACCAATCACCAAGAGGAAACGATGCTGACGTCCCCTCCCCCGCACAGTGGAGTGGGGTAGGGTGGACTGGGGTGGACTGGGGTGGGATGGGGCAGAGGACACATACCAACAGTCAGAGCCAATTGGGAAGTGATTGGGAAGTGATAAAAGTTCTAGAAGGTCCATGAGCAGCAGGTGTCGCTGGCACGGGGCTCCTGAATGCCTGACATTCTGTCCCAAAGCTAGTCTATAATGGCTTCATAAAAAAATTCAAAGCCATTGCTCAGACCTCGCGGTGCCAGCGACAGAACACCAGCCACTGAGCACTTAAAATGTGGCCTGTCTACCCCGAGACAAGCTGAAGGCAGAGCACACCTGATTTTGAAGAGCCAGTAAAAATGTCTCATCTCCAAGTCATCGTTTTTAATTGATTATGTACTGAAGTGATGATAATATTTATGCCATTTCAAGTCACTGTTTGTCTGTGGTGTGGGAATCTGCTTGAGCAGCAGTACATACCTGAATCCATGAGATCACCCAAGCTGACCATGCCAGGCAGCAGTGGCTTCAAAAGGCAAGGTGATGGTGCACAGGGCCACTAGAATGAGAACCGCAGGCTGTCTAAGCAACAGGCAGGATGAGGTAGGAAACGTCTAGGGCATCCACGTCAGAACAGGCAAGCATTCTCATGTGTTCCCAGTCAGATACATTTGTTTCAAATTACAGTGGCTAAAAAAGAAATCATGGAGGCTATGGCCTGTTCGTGGTAGCTTACCACTGCAACCATTTTCACTAATGCAGTCACTTCAGGAGAGGGGAAAAAAGAGAAAGAAATGAGCTACAGTAGTAAAGATGGCTCAGGAAACTGTGCACACAAGCCTGATTCTCCGTTAGCCTGTCTGCAGACAGACCCTGTCATCACGGGCCACTATTTGCAAGACCTTATGTCAAGCGCCTCTCATTGCCCATCATGTGCAAATGGTTTGCTTCTTGTTAAAATCCAATCCTGGTTTGGGTTTCTCTCTGCAAATCCCTTGATGAGGACAGGCTGCGTCTGTTTTGAGTCTGGTTTGTGTCTGTTTTGTGTCAGCTGCATCCCTTATGAAAATCAGCTCCTTTTGCGCCCCAACGAGTCTACATGTCCGCCATGGTCTTTTGTGGCCTGGTCACATGAGGGGGCTGAGTGTGGCAGCTGGGCAGAGTCAGCGAGCAAACCCATATCCAGCACAGGGAACCAAGATGCAACCACCACAGGGCCATCCCTGTGGTGGCGGGAGGTGGCATCGGCTCTCTGCCTCCAGGGTCCTCAGCTCCTTTGAAGTACCAGCGTGAGACAAAGTGAAAAGGATTTACGTCAAATGTGATCTAAGGGCATGTCACTCCTCGGTCTCCAGCCTGTGCGGCTCTGTGGCTGTTAAATTCAGACAGGCCTTATCGCTGATGAAAGGGCTGGTCTGGGGGGATTAGTAATCAGGCACGCTCAACTCTTCAGGAGAGCCTAGCCTTTTATTCCTGGGAGTTCCCCTCTTTGTATAAATCCTTAAGGAGAGTGTGCGAACTTCCCAGCACAGCTGGCTTCCAGATGATCCAGGGAAGCGGACAACACCACTAGGAAGTGGCAGTGGGGGTCTCCTGGGGACCAATGTAAGGAGCACCTCCATGATGAGAAACAGTGGAATGGAAGCTCATGGAGTAGTGACTGCTGGCAAGGGAAGTGTGAAGCAAGGCTGATTCCGTGGGAATCCTGTGGGCAGCGCTGCAGATAGGGCTCTGATGGGCTGGGCCGTCAGCACAGTTGCTTAACCCTTCTGCTTTAGATCAGGTGCCCTGTCCTTGACTGTTAACTGGTGGGCAGCCTTCTCAGCTCCCAAGAGCGACACTTAGAGAAAAGCCTGGATGCCAAGACCCGTGTGTGTGTCTTACCATTAGTATTACAAGTGGATGGTGCAAATATCTAACCAGGAAGCTGCATCCCTGCATCTCAACATTCGTGATAGTCTCTTCTAACTCCAGGCCAGAGTGATTTTTTTTCATTTTATTTTGTTTGGCAAGTTTTTTGGTTTGCAGGGGTGTGGTTTTATTTTGTTTTGGTTTCTTTGAAACAGATCAAAGCACTGGGAAAGGGGTTTTCCAGCGGTCACTGTTGTAATCACCTGGGTCTCTATGTAGTATGCAGTCTCCTGTGGCTCTGAGGGAGCCAGGAGCTCTGGGCACATGAACACACACACCGTACATATCATATACATGTACATGCACACACACAAAGCACATACTATGAACCTGCACACATTTCTCACATACGAAATACATATCACACACACAGAGAAGCATGCACATGCGCACCAGACAGAACTAGCCTCCAGCTTTAAATCCAGGCATACTGGTCCTGTGAGAGGTACCCTGGAACCTCCCCCAATGCCAGCAATGCACCCCAGACAGTCAAAGATGAAATAGTGTCCTAACGGAATACTCCTGGACTGATAAGAACCCCACACCTGCTGTGGTGGCACCTGGCACTCTGAATGGGAACAACCTGTACCCTACAGGGTTGTAAGCTCTGTGTCCACCCAACATCAGATGCCTCCAAGCTCAGTCCTGGACTCCAGGCAGATTCATATCAAGTCCCTCTGCAAGTCACCCCAGGAAGCCACTTGGTGGTTCACAGAAGCTGCCTAGAGGCACACAGAATTTGCAAGCAGACAAAAAACAGTTCCCTTCATGTTGACAGCTCTGTGTTTTAGATTCACAAGCTCAGCTTCCAAATGAAAGGGGTTTCTAGCTCTAAGCCCCGAGAACCCGTGGCTCAGAATATGGAGCTTTCAGAGCCAGGGGTCTCATTGCTGTGGCAAGCACTCCAGGCTGCGGCTCACTGCCCAGGGCTTAGAGCACCAACATCCAGATCCAGTCACAGCGCTGGAGATTTGAGTACGGACCCTCAGCTCTGAGGTGGCTCTTGAGCCTTCTTGGAGCCACAGCCTGATGGCTCAGCTCCTACTTCTGGCTCTTCATTGCCTCTTCTGCTCTGTAGTTTCAGCTTCTGTGTGTCTCTAGCCTTCTCTATACATCCACTGCCTGTACTCATCCTCCGGAACTCTGTAGCTGCCCTCTGGTGTTACAGTTCAGAGCTTCTCCTGTCCAGACCCTTAGGTACTGGTAGCTCTCTGGAACTATTCTGTTGCCGCCCCTAGGAGCCCCAGGTCTCTGTCTGCTCCTTGTGCAAACAACTCAGCCCACTCTACCCATAATGAAGACCAAAAGTAGGTAAAAGGCCACTCAGGTGGCACCTTTGCAACACTAGGGGTCAGAACACAGGAGAGAAGCCCGGTTGTGTAGCAGAAGAGGGACATCCCACGCGTGCTCAGAGTGTTAATTCTACGAGCCACAGCCTCGCATGAGAATAGCATTGGGTATTGTCAGTCAGAACCATCATGCTGCACAAATCATAGGGTTTTTGCTGAGTCACTGGAGAGGATATCTTCCTCTTGCCCTGAGTAGCTAGCTGCAGGGCAAGCAGCTTCATCTAGAGTTCTCTGGGGCTTGTGATACTTTGAGTGGAGCTGTCTGGAGCAGCCCTAGCTGGAGAAGGTCCTTCACTGAAGCAGAGGCACGTGACTCCAGGAGCGCCGTGGTTGAAGAGGCCCCGGCAGACGAAATGCAGTTTCTCAATGCAATGACAGCCCAGCCAGCTAACAAAAAAGGGGCTGCTTGGTTGACAGCTCCCTGTTTAAGGCATTCGGGCACAAGTGAGGGGTCTGGCAGACATCATTCAAAAGGTCAAATCGTCACGGAGCCCAACGGCGTAGTTTATTTGAAGGAAAAATAAGCACTAAAGGGTGGTTACAATAAAGATAAGAACATCCTTAACATGACTTAACTGTGCTTAACTTGAGGATGGAGATCTAGCTCAGTGGTAGAGTAGTTGCCTAGCATTATTGTAGCCTGGGTTCGATCCCCGGTACAAGACAGTCTCAAGGAGAATGGGCCCTTCTGCCTCTGTGCTTTCCAACCCGTTTCTCCAATTGTGGGAGCAACTGTAGACCTCCCAGATATGCACATCCTCTTGGGCCCACTAATAGGAAGGTCAGAGCATCTGGTCTAGATTGGACAGGTGCTTGCTGGCAGCTGGGAGCTACCCACACTGAAGCCCCAGTCATCTACTCTCATGCCCAGCAAGGGCAAGTTTCCATTTGTGGCCCTCTCTGCAGGTGTCTGGGCTGCAGGCCGCTGGACAAAGAGGACCACCTGTGGAAAGGAAGGGCTGCCAGGAGCTAAGCCAGCCTCTAGTCTGCGCTTTCCCACATTCTCCCTAAGGTGCCAGGCTGACACACATACTTCCCCAGAGATAGACCAGCCTGTGTGAAATCTAAGTGAATAACCCTTCAGCAGAGAGACACACAAGAGAAAGCATCCTCTCCCGGCTCAGCCCCACCCACCCCCGGCTCAGCCCCACCCACCCCCGGCTCAGCCCCACCCACCCCGGCTCAGCCCCACCCACCTCGATCCTGCTATCCTGTGTCTGCACCTCGGCTCTTCTCTCCGGTTAAACTGCAGCATTTGCTCCACAGCTGCGTGAGCCAAACCCCTGCACGTGTCACGCCGTGATGTCAGTCACCCTGTGAGCAGCAGCCCCTGAGGTCCAGTCCCCTACCTGTACCATGCATAGTAACAGTCCTCTCTGTAGGTAGACGGTGCCATGAACCATCCCTATCTTTGTGGGACCCATGGACACAGGCTGCGCTGGTGCAGTCAGTGATGGAAGCTGTTCCATCTCTCCCAGGGCAACCAGAGCACCGGCCTCCTCTCCCCCGGGGTTGCACGTGTGGGTCATTGTAGGCTCTCTGGGCAGCTAATGCCGCACACCTGTGTGCCCTCCCACACTAGTGAGAGTGGCAGGTTGAGCACACATCCCCAAGACGGCTGGCACCCAGACCTGAGGGGCCTCAATTTGGCACTCCACAGCCTGATTGAATCCTCTGAGGACAGTGAGCCCATCCTCCAAGGCCCCTGTTGGATCCATAAAAGTGTTCAGCTTTGCGTTCAGGCCTGGGAGGCGGTAGTTGAAGGTGAGAAGATCCGGAAGCCCTGGGAGGGAGTTGGTGGCCAGTTTGGTCCTGAGGGTGAAGGAGAGGTGTCAGAAAGTGTGGTTGTGATGTGAAATGTCCCCCATGGGTCATGTGGTTGGACACTTGGTCCCATTGGTCCCAGGCTATCGATGCTGTTTTCGGAGAGGTTAGGAACCCTTAGGAGATGATGGGTCCTTGCTGGAGGAGGTGCACCTCTGGGGTGGGCTTTGATGTTTTATTGCCCAGCCCTACTTCCTGTCCCTTCTCTGCTATGGCAGGCATGTGAAGAACAGTCCTCACGCTCCTGCTGCCCTGCCTTCTCCGCCACGTGGATGCTAACTCCGTGGAACTGTAAGCTGAAATGAAGCTTCTCTCCCTTCAGTTGCCTGCTTTGACCAGAGTGTTCTAGCAAAGCAACAGAGGAGAAACTGAGGGAAACTGTCCTCGAACCTGCTTTGGACGTGCAGAGGTCCTCTTGTCACAGGGATGCTCGCTTTAGATAAGTGACATGTGGTAGCAGATGTCATGGCCCAGACACAATGGCCCCCGGGCCCTCATCTGTCCCCTCCACAGCCCCTGGTGACCATTGCAGGAAGGTGACCTCTGCCCATAATTCCTAAACAGTCCAGGCTGCCCACTTGCTCCTCCCATGAGAGGGGGCTGGAATCTCACCCAAGGGGCAGGGGGTTATTGGAGCTTTTCATAACCACCTATACCTCCTGCACCTCCAGATCCTGGGGATCCACTGACCTATGTATACACATATGTATAGGCACACACATGTACATGTAATTAAAAATAATAGAATTAAATCTTTAAAAAAAATCTGTGACAGACATTGAGAGAGCCTGTCTCAAGAAACAAAATGCATGGTGTCTGGGGAATGACAAGGTTGATCTCTAACCTCCCACATCTACTGGCACACATACATACCACCACACACACATACAACCACACACATACATACCACCACACACACATACACATACCACCATACACACATACCACACACACATACTACCACACACATACATACCACCACACACACATACACACTACCACACACACACACATACTACCACACACATACTACCACACAGACACACATACCATCACACACATACTACCACCACCACATACACATAGTACCACACACATGTACATACTACCAACCACCACACACACATACCACCACACACACACATACTACCACATACATACACATACTACCACCACACACAAAGATAGACTCAGAAACAGGTTTGCTGGGGAAGCCGACATACTTCATGAGAGGAAAAGCCCAAACATCCCCCTAGGAATGTGGAAGGGGAAGAGATATGAAACAGGAAAAAAAGTGGAGAGACAGGAGACTGTGGGTGTCACATGTGTAATCAAATGTCACTGGGGTACAGTGACCATTAGCCCATGAAAATGACAGAGATGACTTCACAGTCAAGGGCACGTGGTTCACTAACAGGCAATACACATATCCTTTGGGGTGTCAAAGAACTTAGAAGAGAACATTCTAGATGTCCTCAGAGAAGCAGAACCCTGAGAGAATTAGTATCACAGCGTCAGCTTGCCCACTGCAAAAGGCAAATGAGGAAGGCAGACGTTCTCAGAGGTCGGAAGAAAATTAGCATTAGCTCTCTCGTCCAGCCTATCCTTGAGCCTCTATATGCAAGAGACGGAAGCTCCTCAGACCTGCAATGTCCCAGGTGATCCCATCACATCTGCCACAGTCACTGTAAAAAGCCACTGCAGAGAACTGGGTACCAATAGGGTAGGGCTGCAAAACTGCAGAAATGCTGGTCAGAAGGTGCCTGGAGTCACAGGGACAGCAGAGAGAGTGAGCTAGGGGAAAGCTACAGAGGCCACTGGGGCCCTTATTCCAGTGAACAATAGACAATGAGCAAGGGGGGGGGGCTCCAGGAGTGAGCCTCTCTGTCGAGGCTTCTGTTCCCTTGGGAAGTACGAACATGAAGAATGATCAGTGTGAATAAGAGCAAGGACATGATCCGAAGGGACCTCTTACCTGTCAGTACATGTGCAAATCTGCCTCTGTTTGGAGACTGTTCAGAAATAAATGCCAGTAGCTGGGAAGACGGCTCGACTGGCAAACTGTTTGCCACTCACGCCTGAGCACCCGAGTTCAGTTCCACAGAAAAAGTTCTTGTGATGGTGCACACTTGAAATCACAGCTCTGAGGAAATGGAGACAGGTGGGTTCCCAGGGCTCGCTGGTTGGCCAATCTAGTCAAGCAGGAGAAACCCCAAGTCCCAGTGAGAGACACTGTCTCAAAATAAAAGGAGTGGATGGCTCCTGAGTAGTAACACCTGGGGTCAACCTCCACCATCTACATGTACACACACACACACACACACACACACACACACACACACACACACACACACACACTTCCAGACATAGGAATTTTGCTCCATGGGCTCCATTGTTAGAAATTTATTACAAATGGTTCCAGAAGAGGACGACGTGAGTCCTAGAACATGCTCCCACTCCTTTATTGGAGTCAAAGTGAACCAAATAGCCTTTGTGTACTCAATGCGGCTTTCTAAGTGTTGACATCCATTCTGCCTTCAGTGAAGACTCCTGGGCAACCAATTGAGGCAGGACACAGCAATAAGAATATATTTGTGTCCACAAGCAGGAAGCTTGTGAATGGCATGAATATTTCAAAACCTCAAAGCCCACCCCCCCACACCCAGTGACAAACCTCCTCCCCCAAAGCTACACCTTCCCAAATAGTTCTACCAACTGGAGACCAAGTATTCAAACATATGAACCTGTGGAGGCCATTCTCAAAGCACAGTAGACATCAAGGGAGAAAGGCCATGCCCCCACCCACTCCACACCCTTCTTCCCAGCACCAACACTCATCACAGATACACCAGGGGATGATGCACCAGGGGATTCAGGGAGCTCCCAGAGATAGAAGGATGACAGCATGTCCATCCTGTCCTTGGAAGATAAGAGGAACCCGCTGCATAGAGGGTACCTTGACCAAGGTCATGCCATTCAGGTCTTGTAGAGCCCAGGATGACATGCTGTCTTCTGTGGCAGTACTCTTCAGCCACCGCCATCTGAGTTTATCTTCCTGAAAAGCCTTGGGCTTAAAAGTAATTGAAAATTGATTTTTCTTTTACTCTGTGGTCCTTGGATTTAAAAGGGTATTGTTCCAGGGCAAGCTAAGTGTCTTCCTCGGCCATGCTACCCCCCAAGGACAGTGTCTGTCCTAGACCCCCTTCCCCCACCAGGGTCTCCCACCCTTCCATACAGGAAATCCCTGCCAGCATAGAATTGCATCCCTGGTCCCGGTGCTCTGAATCCCCAGCCTCCTGAATGCTCACCATGGAAGCTTTTCCAGACAGGCCACGGCCTTTTAAAAACAGATCACAGTATTAGCCAGGGCATTGTCCTTGAGTGTACAGCCACCTTGCCTCCCCTCCCTCCCCCGCCCCCAGAACATCAACTTAAATGACTCAGTAGATAGTCAGTACCTGCTGGGTACTGAGGCTGTGCCTCAGGCAACTTGGCTGCTGGGCCTTCCTGCTCTATTTCAGCAGAGCAGTCATTGGCCCCCATCCCACGAGTTCATCTCATCTCACCATGGTGCTTAGATCACTCTACCCAGAAAACCCTCTCTTTATCCCCATTGGCCTGGCTGAGACTCCACTGTGGAGGGCCACTTGTGTCCCATCAGCATTTCAGGCTTGGCAAGCACTGAACACACACCCACAGGCGCGCACATGCATGCATGTGCACACACACACACACACACACATGCGTGCGCACGCACGCACACACGCATGCACACAAAAGCACACACACACACACACACAGATGCATGCACACAAAGGCACACACACACACACAGAGGCCCTCACAGCACCCCTAGAGGTCACTCCACTTATAAAGAGGCTGTGACTGTATCAATCTCAAGTCTCAATGAGACCTAGAAACACTTGGGAGATGCGGAAGGCATATCTGTGAGTGACCATCTTGATTCACGCAATAAGGCCCAACACTATGGACAGCCCTGTTCCCTTGATAGCAGCCCCTGGACTGAATAAAAAGGAGAAAAGGGACTGAATGCTAGCATCCATCTCCCTCTGCTTCTTAACTCCATACACAGTGTGACCAGCTCAAAGCCCTGACACCAAGATGAGCCAAAATAAGCCTTTCGTTCCTTCGGCAGAATGTTTATCACAGCAACAAGAAATACACAGGCTCAGTTTTCTGAGTCATTCTCCCAAGCTTGCGCACCAAGAGGGAGAGGTGGGGATCACTGTTCTGGTCAACTAGCTCCCAAAGCCCTCACTGCGAACCTTGGCTGAACTTGAGTCTGTTGACCAGCCCTGGTTCAGACCTCCAAGATACCCAGGATATCCTAAGAGCACTGTGCTAGTCCCTACCCCAGGTCTGGCCAAGTAGGAGTCAGGAAAAGGTAGCTTGCTGTGAGAACAGAACTGCTTCCTCCCAGCTCTCGGGGAGCCCAGCTCCTCACCCTGCTTGTGGGTGGTAGGAAAGGTCGAGGCTCACCCCTCCTGCCCATGTGGGAGCCTTCACAGGAGGAGCCATGCCTCACACTCTGCATGCCACAATAACCCTTCTTTGTAGAGCAAAGAGAACTCAAATATGCCCTCTTGCACCCCACTACAGGGCCCTCCCTAGCCCATACCTACATTCCCAGGAAGCTGGGCTCCTCCTAATTGGGTCAACGGGAAAAGAAGAGGCTGGCCCTGAAGGTAGGCCAGTCAGCGCCCAGGCCCCAGCCACAGCCTTTGTCATTGCACAGGCCTGAGTAACAGCCATTCTCTCTCCTCTGAAGGTCAGGACCCCGACCCCGAGAAGACCTCAGCATCCTGCCCTGCCCCCACTCCACATGCTGTCAGGGCACAATATCCCAGGGGATCTGCCCTCCACCCCCACAGCACACACAGATGCCTGCCTGTGCAGGGAGAAACCCTTGTGGTATGGTGGGTCAGGCAGCATCTTGGGCGGTACCCACAGAATCTGGGGTGCAGTTGCAGCCTGGCTTGCTTAATTCAAGCCTGTGGGTTCCGGCTGGCCTGAACGCAAAGGAGATTTTCTTGGCTACACTCTGGCTTCTGGATGTTCTTTCTCCTCCACCCTGTGGCTTGGATACCTCAAGACAGGCGCAGCTCAGAGCAGGCCTTCAGCACAGCATCTTCTTCAATGCTGAACCTGGAGTGCTCCGGCTACACACGTTTTCCAGGCCTAATAACCCTAGAACCCGTAGACCTGGAATAATCCCTCCCCGAATCTGAGGGGCCTTCCCTGAGCTCCAAGGCTTTCCAGCATCATTGTTTGGGACTGAAATCCGAGTTTGCTCTGAATTGGACCCTCTATAGGAACTCAGCAACAAGGACAGCCCTTTCCACTGCCCAGCAGTGCTGGCCCCAGACAGAAGGGTGCCTCTGTCACCTTTGACCACAGCTGTTGGGAGAGCTCTGGCTCATCAAGGGCCAGCAGCAGCTCGCCCAGCTTCCTTGGTCACTTACGACCTCCAGGAATAGGGAATCTTCTCCACTCTGAAATGGAAACCCTCAAGCATCTGCCACAGACTCCAAAGCAGCCAGAGAACAGCAAGGCTGCCCCTGCCCTACCCTGTCTGGGCCCAGAGATCCAGGCTGTGCAGTCCTGGGAACATACTCTTTATTCTTCTCTGAACTCGGAGGCCTCAGAAACCACACAGTTCAGGAAAGCCGGGACTTGCCAGGCCACACAGCCTCAGCCAGCTCTGAAAGGGGTGGACCTGAATGTGTCCCTCTATAGCCTTCTCTTAGGAAGAGGCTATCAGCTGTCAGCATCAGCCCTTGCGGAGAAGTGCTACCTGTGGGAATAGGTTTTCTGTGTCGCTCTGTGGAGCAGGGATCACTTCCTTTTCCAGACTCCCCAAGGCAAGGGTGCACACAGTGTCTCCATTAGCATCAATCATGGGTTCTGCCCAGTGCAGGGTGTGGAGAGCCCAATGTGGTAGGACAGCATGGCTCTCCCTAGGCTCAGGATGCTATGAGCCAAGGGATGGATGGATGGATGCAGATGGTAGTTAGCTTCTGGAGGCCTCTCAATTCCTCTACTGGGACAAATTCGGAAGAAAACAACTCTTCCTTAGAGAGATGGCAGACAGGAAGGACTCCAAGGCCCTAAAAAGAGTCTGCCCTGGCTGGGCTGAGGAGCATGGAAGAACACAGCCCAGCCCAAAGGAGCCTAGAATTAAAGGCCGGAATCCAGAGCTAGAATCTCCCCATTGGGAATGCTCACTAGCTCATGACTGTTGAGGCTGATCACATGGCTCATATGTACTGGATAAAGAGAAAACTTTGTGTTCAGAGCTAAGAATAAGTATCAGCCCTACCTGCTGGTTAGGTCACCAAGAAGAACCTCATTGTGTGGGACATTCAGGAAGGACAGGGAGGAAAAGAGGGGTTGAAGAACACATTTAGCCCCTGGCTCTGAGACCCCACAGGACATCACTTAACCCACATGGGAGAGGAAAAACACAATACGTCATTGAAGGAGACATGGCCTCCACTATGATGTCAGGCAAGGCAGATGATCTGTCAATGCAGACTCAACATCCTGGCTAAAGCCCCTAGAGCACCTTCATCCCCAGAGACACCAAAGTGTCAGTGGGGGCCATGTCACTTCCCACACCTGAGCCCTGTTGGGACTCCAGACTCCCCATCCTGAAGGTCATGCATCCTAGTAAAGGACTCATGAGCAGTTCCATGGTTTTAAGCTTCCTGGGAGACAGGGCCCTTGCTACCTGCCTCATCTCTCTCCAAGGGCATCCAGGATCATGCTCCCCAATACCTGTTCTGGTTTTTATAGCAGAGGTTTGCTGAAGGCAGACTCTACATAGACAGGAAGCATGGAGTTTGAGAGTCTCTGGTCTACTGAAATAAGTGTGACTTCACCTTGAGAGCTTGGTAGGCAGACCCAGCCAGACTCAGCCCAGACAGCCCCTAGCCCCCTCACCATCATCTCCAAGAGCAGCCACCTGCGCTGAGCCTTGGACTTGGCCGCTACTCTGTTCCTATAGTCAGAATGTTTGTGTCCCTTGTGGTCAGATGTTTTCATCTGGACTGCCAGTTCCCCAGTAAGACTTAGGATTAATTATGAAAGCTCGGCCAATAGCTTAGGCTTGTTTATAACTAGCTCTCATAACTTAACCCATTTCTATTAATTTATGTGCTGCCACATGCCTTATGGCCTGTTACTTCGTCTCCTACATGTCGTATTTCCTCTGCATCTCATTCTCCCAGCATCCTCTGTGCCCGTCTAGCTATTGACCATTCAGCTCTTTATTAAACCAACCACATCTGAAGTTACACATCTTCAGAGTGTCCAAAAAGATTATTCCACAATAGTCCCCTGAATTCACATCCTGAAACCTAACCCTCAGTGCTACAGTATTGAGAGTCTTTGGGGACACATACATCATGAAAACATAGCCCTTATGAAGAGAATCCGAGTCCTTACAGAAGGAAAGCAGCTAGGGATAGGTCTACCAGTGAAATGTTTGCCTTGTTAAGGATGAGAGCCTCAACTGAACTCATAGTTTTTTAAAAAAAATACGTAATGTACATTGTGATCCTAGCACTGCCAACATGAGAACAAGGGGATTCTGGGAACTCATTGACCTACTTGGCAAAGCCCACACCGATGAGAGACCCTGGCTCAAAAACAAACAAATAAACAAAGAGCCAGTCAGGACTGGAGAGATGACTCAGGCTCAGCTGATAAAATGCATGTCATGCAAAAGTGAATCTGCACGTTGGGATTCCCGGCACCCACATTAAAAGCATTGGTACATGTTTATAATCCTGGCTCTGGAGAACCAGAGAAGAGAGGATCTCTCGGGCTCCTTGCCCAGTTAGTATTGCAGAATTGGTGAGCTCCAGGGTCACTAAGAGACAGCATCTAAAATATGAGGTGGAGGGCAATTGAGGAAGATGCCCAAAGCTGACCTCTACTCCCGTCCACACACACAGAGGCAGCCTCTTTGCCTCTCCCCTGTGTGAGGACACAATGACACAACATCACCTATGGAAAAGTTGGACCTCAGTGTCAGAGAATGCTGCATCTGCTTCTGCCTAGATTGGATATCAGGGCCCTCTGAGTGATGACAAAGGAGGTTATATTGTTCATAAGCCATTCAGTCTATGGGATTTTCCTGCAGGAGCCCAGGGAAGGCGTGTGTATGGCATGGGGTACTTGGAGGTCCAGCAGGAAGAGTTCTAGGAAGATAGATGTCAAATCAGTCTCCACAGCATGGAGTGTGCTTTGTCTCCAAAGGCTACACTCCAAGTTAGGCCCAGATACCTCTGGATCCTGGGCAAAGAATCTAGTACCCAGGACCAGGTCCGATCTGGAAGCAGCCAGAGCCTTCAGCCTTGTCTTCCGGCTGGAACGTGGTAGGATACAGGTGTCCTACCAAACATGTTTCATGAGCATGTGTCATTGGCCCATTGTCTTTCTCAAGCTAACCACATCCTCAGTGACTTCCACTACCTCCTTCTAGTGCCCTCCGCCCCTCCCTGTTGACCCTTGACCCCCGTCCTGCTGCTCAGTTCCTCAGAGCTCCATCATGGGTCCTGATGGCAAAGTACCCTAACACCACTGTTACCTACTCCCCTGCCTCCTGCTCCATTCCCACAACACCCACAGCATTGCGTCCTCTCCCTCACCTGACGCCCAGGGAAGACCCCAACTCATCACATTCAGCCCGGCAGAAGGTGTGCTCAAAGGTTTCTCCTCTCATATTAGGGCTTGGAAAGCTGTGCAGGCAATGGCTGGAGGGACAAACACTGTAGTTCTTCATTTGCAGAGAACCTACACATGCTCCCAACCGTGGGAGAGAGGCAGGGCTGGTCCTGCTAAGTGTCGAATCTTGCTATTCCATGACCACCTCTCTAGGGACAATCTTGAGTCTTGGAGAGACACGAGTTAGGGTCTTGGGAGAACTTCCCAGAGTTCTGGGTAATAGTAATACTAATAGTAATAGTAGTAGTAGTAGTAATAGCAATAGTAATAATAGGGTAGGCCTTGTCACTCATCTGGAAAAGTCACGCTTTACTCCCTAAACATGAATATTATCAAGGCCATCCTGCCAGCCTCTTTCTTCCAGCTCTTCACAGCCCAGTTCTGCTGTGACCCTGAGACCCAGCATAAGGCCAGATTCCTCCTGCTAGGCACTGTTACCCACCCTCAGGCAGGATTAGCTGTGTCAATGGGGGAAGAGAGGTCTGCAGGGGCTCTGGGGAAGGGACAGATGTGCAACAAGAGGGGCATTGTCCACACTCTGATCAGACTCCCAGGAGCTGCAGGGGTGGGAACCGCTAGGCAGGGCTCTGAGCTGGAGGCTCCCAGAATAGCCAGGGTGTGGCTGGTGGCCGGGCTGGGCAGCTGACTTCATACCACAAGCATGCTGGGCAGCCCAGCTGTCTGAGGCCGCACCTGCTCAGCCTGAGTGGAATGCTGCCCTCGGTGGGATGGGATGGACAGCCAGGGGCCTGGCCACCCACAGCTCAGCTCCTGGCTAGGTCCCAGAGGGGCCCTTCAGGCACTTGAAGCTTCATGCCACTCCCTGATCCTGTCCCTGTCCACTTGATCCAAACTCACTCCCTTGACAAGACGGGCTCATTCTGAGCGGTGGACTGTGGTATGTGAAGGTGGAGAAACCACCTTCCTCTTGGGTCATCCATCCAAGGTGGGGACCACCTGTTCTCCTAAAGTGGGGCGGGGTCTGTGTGACCATGACACTGGCTCAGGAGGTTCATAAACACTACTGACAAGCACTGAGGGACATTTTTACCTCCTTCCTGTGCCCTCCATAAGGTTTCTGAGCCTCCAGAAGTCACCCCATAGATTCCTCCCCCATCCTGGGCTGGGGAGGGGCAGGCAGTTGAGTAGGCCTCTGAGATCCGGCCCTATTTCTCAGGGCTCCCCTTAGGGTATCCTGGAGTAACGCTATGTCTGGAGGCTACACAGAGGCCCCCAATCATTTTCTGAAGAAATAGCTAGGCAATAACTTCCTTAGCTAGGACCACTCACAGGAAGTAGGAGAAGTCCATATTAGGGCCTAGGATTCAGCCCTGAGAGAGGTCACCAAAGAGAGGTCAAATAAGGACACAGGTGAGCAGCCTTCACTTTGGCTTTTGTTGTCAAGTGGATCATATATATGTATGACAAAGTTCATGTGCGACGAAGAGCATCTTAAGAAATTAAATATCTGTCCCATAGCTTGAGAAATACGATGAGACAATGTCTGCACCTGAAGGGGTTTGGCTAAAAGAGGCTACGGCCAGACTTCTGAAGGACTTTGTGGTTTGACCAAGAAAAAAACAACCTTTTGGTTCAGATAGGCGGCGGGGCCCTGCTGAGTCAAAAGCTGGAGGGCAGGTCCCTCACGCTCCCCTACACCCACACTGCCTCACACTAACGGATGCAGGCACTGCTCACAGGCACGGGCTCCCGCGCTTACACAGCCTCAGAGAAGACCACACTCAGACACAGACACCACTCACTAGGGCAAACATACTCCCATACACACAGATGCCCAGCCGTGATGTCAAAAGGTCAGTGACAAAACAGTCCCTAATCCCATCCCTCAGCTGGCCTTTCCTGACCCCTCTCCCTCCAGTAGGCTATTGCCCCTAGCTGCAGACCCAGTGACAGGGGCCTGTCTGGACTCTAGCACCTGCTCAGGAAGCCTCAGGACTGGCCTGAGGCCAAAGTCTACCGCTGTCTCCTCTATGGTCCCTTCTGTCTGTGGGGCCCGGTGTTTTGAGGAGACCAGTGTTCCTAATAGTGATCTGAACAGTGCTGAGCCCAGGCCTCCACATCCCTCCCACCTGAAGCCCACAAGGCCTGCGTGTGCTATCCCTGCTTACCCTGTCTTGTCCTTCTGGCTGCGTGTGTGATTCTGAGACCGAGGGCCGCTTGGCTGAGAGACAGCGGTAACTGTTGGGACACCACCCCACAGGGTTCAGCTGACATCCAGAGATGGCCAGGATGAGGGTGTGTCACATGGAGTGCTCTCACAGACCAGACACCTGTGTATTCTGGCTGCCTTACAAGGTCAGCCATTGTGGCCCAAAATGTCCTCAGAGCAGCCATCCTGGAGACCAGAGAAAGATGGTACCCTTACGCCAGGAACCTGGTGCGGCCCCAGCTAGCACACACGCTGCTGCTGCTGCTGCTGCTGCTGCTGCTGCTGCTTCTAGAGCCGCATTCCTGAGGAGTGATGCAGCCAGCCACATTATCACAGACTGTCATTTGGAGAAGCCAGTGGGAACGGACCCACTCAAGCAGCTCCCAGCCATGTTGCAAGGACTCCTCTGTCAAATGCCCCACCTTTCAAATTTACCATGGTAGGCGAAGAGCCTGTGGACACAGAAAAAGCCAAGGTTTCAGGGGAGGGAGCATCAGGCTCCTGGACCAAGGAGGATCTACAGTCTGCAAATGATCTGGCCCCATGCAGGCTCAGCAGCCCAAAGAAGCACCAGCTTTGCCCCTACCCATCAGCACATGGACACCCAGCCTCCCTGTCAGGGGTGTAGCACCCCAAGGTGTTATATGCTTCCACCCTGTAGAGAGACATCTCCTACCAGCACCCAGGGGCTCTAGAGGAGAATCTCAGCTCCTCAGTGCGCCAGCCTGTATTCAAGTGGGATGTGCTGTATTCGGCCAGTGTCTGCAGAACAGATGCCGAGGCTTGCCTGGATGTATCCAGTACATGGCCATTAGGCTATGCTGTGGACACCATTTCCCCAGGTCTTTTGAAAGATGCGTGCTAAACTCCCAGCAGCCAAGAGTTGATGTCTGTCTCCCCCAGTGTTCTTTTGACTTAAGGTTATTGCCACCTCCTTAGCCAGATGACTCCATAGTTTCATCTCCATGGGGTCCACTGGATGGGCTAGTTGTGACAAGCCCATAGTACCGTCCGTTTATGGGATGGAGCAACAGGCTTGGTCTTCAACTAGATACCTACACCAGGTGCATCTCCATCTGCTCGTGGTGACCTTTCCCGTTGTTTCTGGGTTCCGGATGCTGGGACAAGAGTAAGGGCTATCTGTGTGCTATCTTGGTGTCCTCTCATATGCCTGTTTTGGGGGGATAGGTGGCTGTATAGACACAGAGAGGTCGAGTTCTGCATTGGGATCTGTAATGCCTCAAAGCTTTGTGGAACAATTCCCCAAAGTGGCTTAGCTGACCAGCACTCAGTGGATGGCTGTGCTGGCTTCTGACACACCGTCAGCATTTCTTTTGGCCAGTTATGTGACCCTGTGCTGGTGACCAGCTGTGGCCTAAAGCACATCTCCCTGACACTGTGAGCCTGGTACCTGTTCTCATGCCTCTGGGCAACCCAGTCTCTTCCGGAAGTGCAAGTCCTGGTGCCATGCCCGATGCCCTGCTCTAAGTGATCTGAGGTGTTCTTTACATGTTCCAGACCCTGAAGCATATCAGTTCTGATGCTGTAGTGACCTTCTTCTGGTCTGTGCCTTGATGCCATGTCTGCAGGCTCTTCCTCCTTCTCTCCTTCCCTCCTCCCCTCCCTTCCTCCCTCAGCAAATCCCCATTAAGCGTGCCCCCCCCCCCAGTGCTCAGGGCAGGCAGACAGAAAGGACATTAAAAGAGCCCCTGCCCTCTTCAGTGTCATGGACCTACCCCGTGGTGGATCCACAGAAGGGGTAAGAGTAAAAGAGATGTCACACGGGAAAGGTGGGATATTTTACCACAGGACAGCTGCACGCCAGGTTGCCAGGGGCACAGTCAAGGGGTTGGGGGTGAGGGACTCAAGGATCTGTAGTTCCAGATGCCCAGGGTGCTGTGCAGCGATGAATTGTCCCACCCCCTTGGCTCCTTAGGAAGCACAAAACTCACAGCACCCACTTGACATTAGTTCTTGGGAACAAGAAACAAAGACACCCCATATGTGCCTCTGCCTTGGTACCTCAGTCCTCAGAAACCTCCCAAAGAAAAACTCAAGGCCTCGGCTCCGCGGCACAAGGTCGCCGTGGGAGCCTCTGACAACACCTCTGTGCCTTTGTGAAGCCGATGCGGCTCCTAGACACTGTAGGACAGTGACGACAGGAAAGACAAGGAGCAGAGAGCTGCAGGTAAACAGATGACAGGAGCCCGGGCAGGCTCTGCCCAGCCCCCCACCCAGAAAACAGGAAGAGACGTCAAGGTGGGGGCAGGGATGGGGGCCAAGAAGACTAGGAAGAAAGGAAAGGGCCTTGACTTTGAGTGTCTTGAATGCTGTGCACAGCCAGACCTCTCTCCCACAGCATGCAGTGAGCAGAGCAGCCCCCCCACCCCTCCCTCCAAAAATTAAAACGCCAGCACAAGCCCAGAGAGCTTCAGGTCAGAATGTCGCCTGCCCTGCATGCCTCATAGCCCTGCCCCCCCCCCCCCCCCCCCGTTCCTGGACCCAGACACCAATAAGGATAAGAAGCAAACACTGCCTATCTGGAGGGGCAGACAGCACGTGGGAGCTGGCGTCTGGAGGACTGATACTAATTAGGAGGGAGAGCCAGCCAGGAACCTGAGGGTCTGTGAGCCAGACCTGCAAAACCCGGAACCACTCATTCCCAGATGCCGCCCTGCCGCGTGTCCGTCTCTGTCCAATACCTCACCCAAATGGCCTCTGCCTGCATGACTGGAGAATGGCCCTGGCACCTCCACCCTGCCAGCACTAGCTGGGTACAGGGCCAGAGCCAACACCAAAGGGTAAGGACCTCTGGGAGGACTTCTGGGACAGCATCTCCCCAAGGGTGCCCAGGGAAGGCTCCTGGGCCAAAGCTGCGCTGGGGCAGGCAGCTGACTACATCAACCCCCTGTCCAACCTTGTCCAAACCTGTCGCCACCAAACTAGATAAATCAGAGCCAATGGCAGGAGGGAAAGTTGTACAGGGGGAACTGGAAATGGATCTATAATCGAGCAGTTAACAACAAGCCTCTCTGCAGGCAGAGAGACAGTTACATCTGGGGACAGGGAGAAGGACCCTTTGGAGAAGTGCTGACCGAAGCGGCTAGTCCTGGAGCGTGATTGAACTTCCAGTAGCCTTTGGAGATATGATGCTCTGTGTCCTAAGCTGGCCTCTAATTTGCTATGTATCCAACATGGCCTTGAACTTCTGATCTTGCTTCCACTTCCAAAGTACTGTGAAAGCAGGCTTGTGCCACCATGCCTGGTGTATACGGTGCTGGGGACTGAACCGAGTCCCCTGTGCATGTTAATCCCCAGTCCTGACCCTCTGTGACCTAGCAAGTTCAAGGCCAGTCTGGGATACAGGAGATCACCATCCATAACTTCCATTCCTTTTCCCATTCCCTACTCTCCTGGGGTCCTGGGAGGTGGGCACCAGAGAGAAAATTAGTGCCCCAAGACTTCCTGGGACACCTGGAATTTCCCACTCCTGTGGACCCGTACATCCTCAGGTCTAAACCAGCCTCATACAGCCATGGGAAAACACCTGGGATGGCCACAGGCATCTTTGCAGCTACCCTTAACTTGTTTACCAAGTCATCTTTCATTTGTGTGTTTAGAAGTGACCCTCTGCCCACAAATATCCAGAAGTCTTGGCTAGTGCTATGCAATAAGATTGAAAACACGCCTGCAAATCATGGCGCATTCTTACACGGGCATGTCTGTTTCAACTGTAACAGATTCACTCTCTGTCCTCGATGCTGGAAAAACACCTTTTCCCCAAGCACGTAAGGGCTTTTCCTATGTCAATCACTCAGTTAACCCACAAGGAGCATCTTAATAAATTAAAAAAAAAAAAAAAAAAAAAAAAAAAACCTCTTCATGTGAAGGCAATTATTATTTCATTTTTTGTTTCATTACTAAGCACTATATTTCCAACCTGGACATTAGTGTGTGAGAGCCTGTGGAAAGGGTAGCTTGGGGTTAGGAAGGGCAAAGTAGTCTCCAGTATTATCCAAAAACACAACCTACATAGGCTTCAAGATCACGTGCACGTGACTATATATCTTCTCAATTTGTAAAACACATTCTAAAACACCCCCACCCCAAAGTAGACATTGTAGAACTACAGTTTGGATGACAGTTACAATTGTAAAATGACAAATATCTCCTTAGATGTTTGTTCAAAAGAATCCTAGGGTGCTAGGGACATGGCTCAGTTTGTACATTGCTTGCCTAGCTAGCCCTGGCTCCAGTCCCTAGCACTGTAGAAAACCAGGGGTGTGACATGCTTGTGATGCCCCACTCAGGAGGTGGAGGTGGGAAGATTAGAAATCCAAGATCACCCTTAGATACATAGTGAGTTCAAGGCCAGCCTGGGTTACACAAAGCCCTTTCTCAGACTAACAACAGAAAGCAAGCAAATGAAAAAAAAAAAAAAAAACCACATAATATCTAAGTCAAAGGATCAATTACAGTGATAATCGCAGCCCCTTGGAAAGTGGGAGCCATGAGAATACTAGGTGAGGGAATCCTGACTAAAATTGTCCAGGGGAAGCATCCCTCCACAGGTGGTGGCTGTCTACTTGCAGCCACCATAGTATCCATTCCTGAATGCCCCTGAGGTTTGAGACTCATCTCTTCCTGCATTCTCTCCTGGTCCTGCTGGCTCTCTCGTTCCACCCCCAGCATGGCTACATGGGGCTAATAACATGTGCTGTGCCTGATGGATGCTGAGATATGGTGGGTGATCAGGCAGAGATATCGTCACTGTGAGAGCAGGAACTGTAGATACCTAGATGGGATCTGGGATGGGTGCCGATAGCCATGAGATCCCAGGGAGATACCAGGCCAGAACAAAGAGCAGGTAGACTCAGCTCAGGAAAGAGAAGGAAATTAGACAGGCCTCTATGAGCCCGGGGCTGTGCCAGGGGCATATGGGGGCAAGAAGCGAAGGAATGGGGTCATGCTGAGAGGTGACCTCATATGGCTGTCATGAAGCATGGGAGGACAGGTGAGGAGACAAAACCAGAGAGCCAAGTGACAAAAGCAGCAGAAACCAGAGAATTCAAAGGCCAGGGGCTTTTGGGGGGGGACATCACATGGCCTTAGACTGCTAAGGCCTTAGACTGATTCTTCAGCCCTGTTCCAGGCTGAGATTGTCTCATGCTCAAAAACGCTTTCTTCGTTCGGCTCTCAGGAAGTCACACCCCATACCCCTGCCTCTCTGCAGTTCGCCACAGGTCCCTGGTGCTCACCCTCTATACTCCGGATTCACTTATGCTCTTCTCCCAATCGATGCCACACTGACCCTGTAGGCCTGACCTGACCATGCTGCCGTGTCCAGCTCAGGTCTGGGCCCCACAACACGCACCTCCAAGCAAATGTTTTAGCTTCTAGAAGGCATCTCAGTCTCCCTGTGCCACCTGACACCCATACACAGTGAATGGTGTCTCTGCCCTTCCTTAGGCTCAAGCCACAGGACCTGAAGGAACTTCAAGTCCAGCTTCATTGCAAATGTTCTCCCTCTGAACAAAGGGCAGATCTGAGTGTGCTACCATCTTCAGCTGATGCCGAGTGCCATGCTCCTACAAGACCCCTGCTGCCCTAGCCACTGCCCTGCTGACCCAGACAGAGTAGAGAGATGAGGAAGGGTAGGTCTCCTTTGGTCTTTGCCAGCTGACCCTGAATTGCCAGTATCCTCCTGAAAACAGTTTCTACCACTGGCTCTCTGTGTCTGGGGCTATTTTATGAGCAGAGTTACACCACAGGCTACTCTGGGTCTCAGGTACCCTGCAGCAGACCATGGGACCTCACAAGCCAAGTCCTCATTTTACACATATGCTTTAATTGAATCTACACTGAATTGATTGGTAGTATCCATAGAAAGAGAGCCAATAGTTGCATATTCATGAGAGTGTGTCCTCCATGTTTGTGGAATCCATGGGGACAACAAAATGTGAAGTGAAATTTCATTTGTATGGAATCCTTACTGACTTTTAAATTCCCTAAATGGTAGACAAGAATGGCTTTACCATACCTTCACCCTGTGTCAAGCACTGAGAGTCACCCAGTGACGATGCAAAGTCCATGGATAGATGGCCCAGGGTCTGCCCAAACATGTCAGAAGTTTATGTAACTTCAGCATCAGAGGACCTTGGAATTCATGGGAAAAGGACCAGTACCCTGTGGACACAGAGGATTTCTGTATCAAATTAGTTCTATTTCTATTAACAGTCCAGACTAATCTAATGTTATACTGTGTGTGTGTGTGCGTGTGTGTGTGTGTGTGTGTGTGTGTGTGTGTGTGTGTGTTTGCAACTTTGCAAATGCTGGGGATCTAGACTCAGGGCCTCATGCTTGCACAACAAGCTCTTTGTACACTGAGCCATCTTCCCAGACCTGAAAACTGATTTCCTTTAGTAAGCAAAGGCCTTGAGAAAGTATCCACAAAGAGGTAGATGAGCACGAAAGTGCTGGTCCTTCCAGAAATGAGAATTTAAGACTTCCATACCACCAGGAAAATCAAAAGGTCTGATGATAGGGCTCCAGTGTTGGGGAAATCAAGGTAGACAGGCATTCTGAGGGAGTGTAAAGTCTGTCCGTACGATCCCTGAGTAGCATCCTGGCTACGCTTCTGAAGTGGGGCATTCCCATCTACAAAGCACCCACACGTGAACCCGTGTCTGTACTGTAGACAGCAAGCGTCTGTCGGCCTGAGTCCAGAGGAAAGTTTGCAAACAATGTGCTTTCACACAACTGAACAAAGCAGTAAAGGACAATGAACTTCCATCCCAACGAGCCCACAAACCTCACAATGTGAGCCAAAGAAGCCAGGACCCAAGCTGCACAGTTGGATAGATGTGATGGCCAAAGCTGGGCAGCCTCGTCTACAGGGTCAGAACAGGGCGGGTGGGCCTCAAAACCGTCTCCTGTCTGGGCAGTGGTTTCAGGAGCGTGCTCATGGGTTTCAGTGCATCAAGCTGAACAGTTTTGTGAGCTCAGTCTATACTTTTCTTACCCGGTAAAAAGCCAGCTGAGTAAATGACATGTGCGTGAAAATGCATGTGTTGTCTTAGAAGGACAGCGGTAGCACCTGCGACGCGGCTCTGAGTCCACAGTGAAGATCAGAGGCAGGTGACCTCCCCTGCGGTAGCTCTCACCACTCCCTCATGTATCTGTTTCCAATATTCACCGACTCACCATCTCTGGTTCCTCGGAGACCAGAGAATCAAAGGCCTCAGAAGCAAGAGCCTTAGCACGCCACGCTTGGCTTTGGAAACACACAATATAAATCCCCCTCCCTCTACCCCCAAAAGTCAGATGCTGAAAGTAAACTAAGGCTGACTCTGACTTTTGGCTCTCTGCCCTGGAGTATAAAAGATGAATCACACTTAAGATCACTTCAATTCCTGTGCAACAAAAACATGGCCACCTGCTTTCTGCCGCTCCCCTTCAGGGATTCCCAGTGCTTGCTGGGGAGGCAGCCCAGGCAAAGTGCAGCCACATATGGGTCTTCAGCATCTCTTCTCGCCAGGCTGGGTACCTAGGCAGCCTCCACTATTTGGCCAGCCAGCTTCTGGCCCTCCCAACCATGCCCTTTGTCCTGGAAAATTCCCATCTACCACAGACCATCTTGGCAGTCCTCTAGGCTGCACTGGGGAGAAATTGAAGGTCATATCCTGGGCCAGAGACCCCTCCATCTGGTGCCTAGCCTTCCCTGCAATCCCAGCATAGAGCCCAGCCCTCTATGGGTATCATGGAGGCCTTTCTCCTCCGGCCCAGTACCCTGCTTACAGTAGGCCCTCAGGTAAGTCTTATACTAGCAATTGAGATCCCTGATGTCCACAATGGGCAATGCCCTCAAATGCTGCCTCCTCACCTGGGAACCTTATCCATGCACCTGAGAGGCAATCCTTACCCACTACTGCGTGGAACAGCAAACTTCCAGTGGTTGCTCAGTGAATGAGTTACTTATGTGCTGGTGAATACCTCCTTCTCAGCGAGGGCCAGGCTGACTTGCAGCAACTGCTAATTGGGGTAAGAGCCTCCAACAGTGGCAGATTCTAAATCACCCTGTAGAACAGCAAAAGACATACATCTGCATGCTCTGGAGCCTGCAGTGGCTTAGCCTGCATGGAGGTCACTGTTGATGCATGCTGCTGTCTGCATCTGCTGCTTCTCCAGGTCCACAATGCCAGGGTGTCAGGTCCCTTCAGCTGCAACTCATTTTGTTTCAGCTTCTTATCCAATGACGCTGTTACTTAGCACATACAAGCCCGCATGAACACACACTAGGGCTCCCAGGAAGAGCCATAATGTCTCAGTGCTGACAGCCACATAGGCACATGGGTTCCCCATTGCCACCTGCCCTGGCTTCCCAGCCTTCTCTGCAGAATTAGGAAATATAAAAGTTTGAAAATCAATGTGAGTCCTGAAATTTATACACCCTCCCCTGACTTAGCATTGATGACACTTAGCTGTTTTTCTAACTGAATCTCTTGTCTTTCACATCTAGTCTCTAATCACTGGAGCACACTTTTTCTCAGCTCTACACCACAAACACAAGCACATACATATGCATGATCACTAAAACAATAGCATATTAATACTGAGAACTACACAGAAGTTTCTAAGCTTTGCCATGCTCAGAACTGTCAAATCTTGTGAAGTCACAGGAGACAGGTAGATGTCATCCTGGACTTAATGAGAATATTTGGGTCTCAGGCATGCGTGAATGTTGACTAATAGCCTCTGAGTTACCAACGGGAGAGTGCTGACTCATTCTCCTTACAGTATCTGGATCACAAAACCTCCCCTGGCTGCACAGATCTGAAAATGACTCACCTACTGCTGAGTCATAATGTCCCCAGTCCCAGAACTTCAGAGCTGGAAGTTCCAGAAGTCATACCCACTGAAGAAAGCCACCCAGGGGCCTTCAGCTTGGAGTGGCCCAATGCCTGCTACTGTGGCCTTCACGAGCGATGGAAAGATGTGGGGACATCTTGGCTCCTCTCCAACTCTGCAGCCTAAGGCACTTTGCTCACTGTAATTGCGCAAGTAGAGATTCTGTCAAGGCAGAAAAGGATGGGATGTTGGGAAAGATTTAGCCAGAGGTCCCGGGCAGCTGAGGAGTATCACAGTACTCACCCAGCAGTAGCCAAACAACACATACCCTACCAGGTGCCTGGACCCCCCTTTGAAAGCCACGCTCAGCTGACCTCTCCTTATAGACCCTTACCCAGCACACAGGCAGGACCTCCCTAGAGTTCTCCTCAGCCATGAGGAGACACGTGCAAAGGCAGCCAGAACTGCAGGCCTTCTGCAAACAACACACCCTAGCCAGGACCAACAGGGCCTATCCAGGACCATACCTAACAAGTTGAAACTTCCTGCCTCCTCAGCGTACAGGAGGCTGAGGCTCACAGAGGCACCCACCACGAGAGCATCTGACAGGAACATCAATTATAGAGTCAACAGTTACCATTGGCTGACCCAGCTCAGAGCAAAGTGCCCAGAGGGGCCACCACTGAGCATTATAAAAGGACAGGGAAGGGGCCCACTGTGCCATGGGAAAGAGGGTCAGACAGGCACATACAGAAGGAGCCACGGTCCCTAAGTGACCACCAAGTCTTAGGTTTGGGAAAGTACTTCAGAGATCACGCCTCCCTGACTCTAGTCACCAAGAGTCAAGGTTGGAAACAGGTTAAGACCACTTCCTGGCACACACAGGTGATCCAAGCTGGGGTACAAGCCAGGCTGGAGGTCAAACTGGGCCACTGGAGAGTAGACCGGAGCTGAATAAGGAGAGGCCAATACAACCTTGACTCCTGCTCTGCTTTCTAGCCTGGCAGCTGCTGATGGGACACATAGAGATGGCTCAGGGTCAGGAGGCTTGGGGTGACTCTGTAGGGATTAATGGCGCTGAGAGGCTTCTGGAGGGAGATTCCAGGGACCACTAGTGTGTGGAGCTGGCAGAGAAGTCCTTAGTGCCAGGCTGATCCTGTGACTCTGGGGGCAATGAGAAGCGCAAAGCACGTGAAGGAAGGAGATAGCCTCCAGCCCTCCCCACATGGTTCACACCTCTACACCCTCGGATGGAGGAAAGCAGCTTGAGAAGGTCCTTTGGAGAGGACCTGGATTCTACCTTGATGTGGCAGTTCTATGTCAGTTTCCCAGCCTCTTTCTGCCCCTCAGTCTGAGCTGCCCCCTCAGGGCTGGAACTGGGCTTCAGGTGTGAGAGACTTACCTGAGCCGCTCTAATGTAAAGGAAACCACCAGAGACACTTCCGTGTTTACTGTAAGGCATAGGGAATAAAAGCCAACTGTGGGGCGAGGGAGAGGCCTCTGGGCCTATGTGGAGTCACTAGACCCAGGACAGGGTTCCTCAGCTCTGTTAGGACCTGGATCTTGGCAGTGGCCAGCTGGGTTCACTACCCATGATGGAGAATGTCTGGTCCTGTAGGTGTGGCTCAGACTCCTTACAAACCTACCTCTTTTTTGGAATCCCAGGGATTAGGGCTGCTCAGGAGACTTCTGCCCTCCTGAGTACCTGTCCTACCCTGTTATTTAAACCTCTCAGCAGAACCACTGATGTGAGGTCCCAATGCTGGGATATGATCGTGTCCTGCACAGAGCAGCCAGCAGTGCTTTCCCACAGCTACCTCGTGGATGTGCAAAGAGAAGGAACCCAGCCAAGAGCTAAGGTCTGTCCCAGGGACAGGCTCCAGGCCGAGAATCCACACATGACTTCTCTTCTCCAGCCTCGGTTTCCCTATTTGGGGATTGGAAGCAGTAGGGAGCAAAGGAGAAGTTTCTAAATGGGAAAAGGGACCTGGCCTTCAGGACAAGCAGGTAAGATGGGCTGAACTGCGCAACCGCCCTCGGGACAGCAGGTGCCCTGTCACTGCCCTCAGGGACCCACAGCCGAGAAGGTGGGGGCATGCCGCCTGCCCAGGCAAAGCCCAGCCTGGGAGGTTAGAGGACAGAGACATCAAAGGGGACAGGCTTGGGCTTGGCCAGCTTCTCTCTAATGTCTTCCTGTGCGGCGCAAACCCCGGAGGGGGAGGGATATATCACAGACAGAAAGCAGTCTCCCATGCAGGGCCCTAGTCAAGGGCCATCTGGGCCCAGGGGAGGTTCAAAGACTACCGCAGGGGGACCTTAGGGTTCTCTCCTGGAGGCAAGGCTGCTGCTCAGTGTGTGGTAAACACGGCTGTGAGGAGAGGCCAGGGTGCTTCTCTTCACTGTAGCTGAACTGATTCTCTGTGGGTCCATGTGTGCAGCCCCTACTTCCCAGTCCCAACCCTAACATACGTACACAGCTATAGGTCTACCAGTCTGCGCTTGGTTGGCAGTGCAGTGCTCCCAGACCTATGAGCCCCAACCTCTACCCCTAGCTGAGGGTCTGAGGTTGGATAAGCCTTACGACCAAGTGCAAAGCCATGCCCTGTGAGCCCGGCACCTGACTCACTGGCAGGCAGGCCTCATGGGCTTCCTTTACCTTCTATGGAAAGACTCGTTCTTGGGACGACTGTAGAGAGACTAGGCGGGGAAGGCTGGGACAGTGGGCAGAGTAACCAACACCTCATCTGAACCCCCATGCCCCCTCCTGAACTCCAGGAGGCAGCAGGCATGTCAACTAAAGGGGGGTCTGCCTGAAGAGCCAGACAGGGTCTCTGACAATGACCCCAGGTGTACCCAGAAACAGTGCTCCACCCAGAAGTGAGGAGCTGTCTGTCAGCAGCCTTCCTGGTAGCAACTGCACAACGGACAAAACAGTCTGCAACACCCATGAATGGGAAGGTCAGAGTCATAGGACAAGGACAGACAGACCTACAAAAGAATGGTGGAGACATGGAGGTGGCTTTAAAAGCAGGAAAGTCCAGGAAATGAATTTTCCAAGAGCCATCAGAGAGACCAGACAAACCCCCTCACACACACACACACACACACACACACACACACACACACACACACACCTCCATGTTAAGGCTCCACCCTTAAGAACTGTTGGAGAACAGACTTGTGTCAACTTATGCCACTGATCTGGGGGTGCCTATTACAGCAGCTCTATAAACTTAAAACAGCCTCCAGTGAAAACAACCTAAGATCTTGCCATGTTCAGGAAGCAGGGCCAGTTCTCACAAATGAAGCTAGCACAATGGGGAGCAGGTAGCCATCACCATAGCTCACCACAGCTCACACTCCCAAGGAGAGTGAGGGGCAGGCCTGCTCATCAACAGTGGGAGACTGAGAAACTCTGAAACACGAATCATAATCACCTAGATGCTAGCCATCACTTGCTAGCATTTAAATCTGCAAGAGTCAGTGAGATGTCCTCTGTTGTTTTGGTTTTCAGTAAATTATAAGAAAAAAATACAATACAAGGTTTGAGGTCTCTCACCTCATACTAAAGGATCTCATAAATTCTTCCTGGGCCCAAGGTGTTACCAGGAGGCTGGCCAGGGTTGTCTCTGGAAAACTTCACAAATGGCACAGGACAGCTTCATCGGTACAGAGGATCTGGGTCCTCAAGAGGCGAGAATAAGAAGGGTTTAACTATCGGCCTCGGAGGCTTCTGGCTCTGGGTCCTGAGAACTACAGGCACGTGGCTTCAGACTCTAAAGGTCAAGGACTTACTTGGGTCTATTGCTCTGGCCCTCATCAGTGACCTTCCACCCAGCAGCCTGTGGTCCACGGCTTATGGCGGTGATGGTGACGGTCAGTGCTACCCCTCAGACCCCGAGACACTCAGCTCCTGACAGCATCTAGTGCTGTCGTACTCGGGCCTTGGGTGCCAGAAACGCTAACCCTTAGGATGCAGCAGCCCCTTTCTCTCTTCCCGGTGACCAAGGCCTACAGTCTCTCAACTCGACTCTTCGCGGCCTCCTCTCCCCTTGCACTGTCTCTTCCCATCTCCTACGTCTCCATTCCTGACTTCCTGCCTCAGGAATTCCTGAAACGACCCTTTGCTGCCACCGCATCAGCACCACGAATGTGGCTGCTGTGTGTTACAGTGGCCATTGTCTCAGCCTGCTGTCCCCATGACAAAGGTGGCCTTTGGGTAAGAAAAACCACTCCCCGGCAGTCTCTTATTAGGATTAATGTTACAACCTCTGGGCACAGTCCAGGAGGGTATCTCTGAACATTCTTCTAAAGTAAGCTAAATAGCCTGGTTAGAAAGCCAAAAGGGAGTGTGGTGTGGGTGTGGCGTGGGTGTGGCATGCAAATGAGGCACCAGTCATGGCACAGCTTCCAGTTCTACCAACACAGACCTCACATAAGGACCCACCATAGATCCCCACATACACTGTTCACAGGCTTTCTACTGAGCCCCTAGGGTAAGCATTTCCCCACCCTTGGCCTAAGTGAGAATGGTTCATCTAGAGTTCACCAAGGTGAGGCTATCTGGAGCAGTGGTTACAGCAAGGCCTCCCGAGGGTGTGCGGTTGCTGTAGAGTGTCTGCCTCTGCTGTAGTTCCAGCTGAGCTTTCGAAGTGCCAGAAGCAGGCTGCCATGAGGGCTGCCCAGCAGCTTTGAGAAAGTAGGCGTAAGGGAGGTCCTGTCATTCAAGAAACCAGACACCCACCTGAGTGGTGCGCTCACTCACAACACCAAAAGGTGTTTGCCATGGAGATGTAACAAAAGCTTAACCCCAAACTAACATTCTCAGCAACACTTCCCAGCACTTAACCCTCATCAAACACCCAGGAAGAGTGGGGTTGCTCTGATCTGCCTCAGAAGCACTCGGATGACTCATGCCCGCCAACCACTAGGTTTGTGTCTTGCGTGTTAAGAAGATCGACAATATGTGCTGAGCTCTGTTTACTTTTGCCCAATTTTAAATGGCTTTGTGGAAATGTCATTTACATACCATGGAGTTCTCACACCACATACCATCTACTGATTTTAACATATTTACAGAGTTGCACAACCACAACCCTAAACTGACTTTAAAACACCTTGGTCATCAAAGGAAATCCTTCTACCATTGGCAGTCACCTCCTCCCCACCTGGTCCTAGATACCCCTTGATCAACCTCCTTAGGACTAGCTGTGTTCCAGAAATTCCATACGAGTAGAGACCTGTAAAATGTGGTCTCTGTTGGGAGGCTGATCTGGTTAGAATGACCATGTATCAGTACCTCATTCCAGGGTATTTCCAGTTCATACTACAATGTGTCGATGGATTATCACTGTTCAGGGACAGGATGATTGACACTGAGTTGCTTTTATGTTGGACGGTTATAAACAATGTTGCATTTGTAGGCAAAGCTTTGAGAAGACCTGTCAGGGCATTTTCAGCTAAGAAACACTGGTCTACATGCCTCTGCACATCAGAGGTATTTATCTGCCTTAGGCAGATATGGGACCACTGTTAATCTCGGTGACCGCTGCAAGAGGAAATACCTACCGGTGCCGGTGTAAAGTCAGGAACGGCCATGGGGAAATCACCAACAGAAATCTAAAGACCTAGAGAGCCTGTGGTGTTACTGTCCTATCTGACACAACATCCCAAGTAACCCTAACCCTCACAGCCCTTGCACAAGTGATAGCCCAGTGTTCCGATTCCACCTACACACACTCGGCTTTGGGAAACAGGGAAGCAAATAAGGAACTTACCTGAGGTCACTCTGCAAGACAGGCTAATCAGTGCCTGACTGTGGCTAGTGTGGCAGAGGACATCATAGGTTCCCAGCAAATCAAATGCTCTTACAGGTGGGAAGATGGTACCCACAAAAATAGAATCCAGGGATGAGAGTATGGAGAGGGATGCTCAAGACCAGGCACAGCAAGGGAGTGTAAAGTATCAAAATAAAAGGGGGCTTGACTTACAGGAAGTGTATATTGGGTCCTGGAGACTAATGTATAGTCAACATGGATAAGTAGCTCACCAATGACTATAGTTCACAAAGACAGTCAGGATCCAGTGGCGACCTAGCCTGTCCTCATCATATACACCCAAAAAAAATCATGTCCCCAGTAAAGAAAATCTTAGCACCTTTAAATACCTTTTTCTTTTGTTATTAAAGATGGAACCCAGGTCCTCATGCATGCTAGGCAAGCAGTCTCACTGAGCTATACCCCCTAGTCCAGCCTCAAACTTCTCAACATACTCTGTTAGAAGACAAATTCAAATCCTAAGCACCAAACATTCTTAATCATTCAAGAATTTCAACACAGTTTCCAAAAACTCATACTGACAAAACTACTATGAGATAAACTTCAGTGAAAGCAATCATAACAAGAAATCCCACCACAGCAAGAATGACGAGGCACGTTCACTCTGGGAGTGAGACTGATACAGATGTGACCAGCAGTGTGGCACACAGGATGTCAGGTAGCCCAAGATTTAGAAATGAAGTGTGTAGTAAGAGTTGGGGGAAAGGTTAGGATGGATAGATATGCAGATTTTATCACCTCTGTAATAAGAGTATTTATTTCCAAGTTCCTAAATCAAGTAAAGAAGAGTTAATAGCCAGGAGCCACAAAACATGCAGTAAGAATTCTAATACTGGGCTGGGAATGTAGCTGAGTTAGTCAAGGGCTTGCTGAGAGTGGAGGAAGACCTGGGTTCTAGCCCTAGTACTTATAGAATGGGCATGGTGGCACAGGCCTATAATCCCAGCACTCAAGAGGAAGAGGCAGAAGGATCACTAGTCCCAAGTCCTCCTCGCCTATATAGTAAGATCAAAGCCAGCTGGGGCTATCTGAGGTCCCGTCTCAAACTAACAAACAATAAAATCTGTACACAGTGCAGAGAGGGCTTAGTGGCTAAGAGAGCTGGCTGGCCTTCCCAGAGGACCCAGGGTTGGTCCCCAGCACTCACTTGACACCTCGCAATCATCCATTACTCCAGTCCTAGACTATCCGATTCCCTCTTCTGGCCACAGTAGGCACCGGGGCATGGGGAATGCACATGTTGAAATAAACAAGCAAAACACCCATAAGACATAAAATGAAAAAAAAAAACGTGATAATTATAGTCACATAGCAGAAGAGAAAGGAAGGAGAAATAAGTCAAAGTAAATGTTTTGTCTTCATAATTGCTCCTAGTAACAAATCTGTTGATATTTGTGGCAGAGTCTGACTGAATGGAATGAGGCATTCCTCCTCACTGAAAGGTAAAAGTATTATTAACTAGAAACAGATGGACACCCTACCCATGGAATAAATATGCCACAGCCAGATCTAGTGTGCAGTCCTATGCTTCATGGGGAACCCTAACCTCAAGTCCCTCAAAACAAAAGTTAAACCAGGTTAGAAACTCAAGAGAAAGCAATAAGCAAAACTATAAAATAAGGTTCACATACTTGAAAGGCTGAGACAGAGGCACTACTCAAGCACAGGCACTTGGTGCCACATACAGTGAGATGTGATCTTTTAAGAAAATTAAAGAAGCCAGATGTGGTGGAACACACCTTTAATCCTGGCACAGGAGGCAGAGGCAAATGGATCTCTGTGAGATCAAGGACAGCTTGCTCTACATAGTGAGTTACAGGACAGTCAGAGCTACATAGAAACCCTGTCTCAGAAGCTTGAGGTGGGGGTAGGGGGAGGTTATACTATCTATTGAGGAGCTGGCAGGTGCTGTGAAGAGAAGGAACAAGGGGTATTAAAACTGAAAATGAAGAAATAATATCAGTACCATTTTCAGACCACATGACTGCACCTGGGAAAAGCAAGTTAACGTTGCTATGAGCCAAAGGAGAATGCATGTGTTGATTGAATACAGAGATAACATAACAAAAAAATCTACATCTTTCTTGAGGACAAGTGAAAGCAAATTGTAGAAGACAAGATGGAAGCCAAGACTCATTTTGAAATAGCAATAAAACTGTGAAGTCCCAAGGAATAAAGTGAACAAGAAACGTAAAGTTTCAACATGAAGGGAATTGTAAAATACTTCTGCAAGACAGATTTTGAACTAATTGAAAGAAGGATCTTGAGTTCAGGGTTAACCTTGGCTACATAGCCTTTTCAAAACCAGCCTGAGCTACACGAGACTGTCTTAAAGAGGGTGGGAGGGGCAGATTGGTCAGTGGTGAAGTGTTCATTGTGTGAGCTAGAAGCCCTGAGTTTAAACACTGGAACTATAACAATGTTTGGCTTGGAGGCATATATGAGGAGGTGGGCAGAGGCAGATCCCCATCTACCATAGAAGTCTCCATATTGTGGTAAGAAGGGGAGATCTGGCCTACTCAGTGAGTTCCAAGCCAATGAGGGACCCTGTCTGAAAAAGCAAGGTAGATGGCTCCTGAGGAACAACCTCTGAGGTTGACCTCTGGCCTTCATGCTCACACACACACACACACACACACACACACACACACACACACACACACACACACAAAGGCATCTGGTCCCCTTTAGCACCCAGACTCAGCATCAGAAATTGATCCGTTCCCTACAGTTTTTTTTTCTAAACTGCCGTGGCAGTTAACACCGCCATCAGAACATTTCAAGCTGAAAAGCAAACATTTAAGCTAAAATTGACCACACGGTGTCATGACTAAAATCCTGTAGTGCTGTGAGGTGAGGAAGCCAATCATCAGGCAAGCTAGGAAGTCCAACACCAAGGCACTCACATATCATCATGCTAGGGTTTCTACTGCTGTGGTAAAACACCATGACCAAAAGCAACTTGGGGAGGAAAGGGTTTATTTCAGCTTCCAACTCTCAAGTCACACTTTGGTGTTGAGGGAAGAAACTCAAGGCAGAAACTGGGAAGCAGAACTGAAGACACTCCCACTGTGACTGAGGCTGGACCTTCACTAATGACATCTCTCGGCCTCTTATGACACTAAGCCGCAGCTTCTCTCTATGACTACTTCATGCTTTCAAAAGCAGTGCTCTGGGAAACTCTTAGGCATTACCAAGTTCATTTAGCATCATGAGTGAGGTACATCCTTGGCCCCCCACCTGAACAGGTTCTGTGTGTGAACCCTGAAGGAATACTTCCCAGAAAATTTCATCATAATAATTCTGGTCTTCTTCAGCACCAGCTGACCCGTATTCACTAACCCAACAAAATAAAAGTTTAACTTCAGCAATTCTGGTTTCTTGTTCATCACGGCCAATTCTTCCACTCCAGCTAACCAGACACAAGTTCTTAATTCAAAGTATTTAATGACCCATATAGAGTTTTGAGGGCTCTCAAACAGTCTTCTGAAACTTCACAAGCTGAACCTCCATTGTATTCATAGCTCTCTGTATTCTGATCTTCCAAACTCTCACAGACTGGTCCATTGAACTCTGAGAACTCTGTGACATTTCAATCCCAAATTCCAAAGTCCTTCAACAATCCTGCAAAACAAATCAAAGACCATTATCGAGTCTGTTAAAGCAATACCCCACTCCTGGTACCAATTTGCATCTTATTTAAGTTTTTATTGTGGTGATGGAACACCATAACCAAAAGCAACTTGGGGAAGAAGAAAATTATTTCAGTTTACAGCTCTCAGTCACAGTCCATCACTGAGGCAATGGCAAGGACCTGAAGACAGGAAAAGATGCAGTAGCCGTGGAGGGGTGCTTCCTACTGGCTTTCTTCCTATGGCTTACTTATCCTGCTTTATTTTACAACCCAGGACCATGGGATTTAGGAATAGCACTATCTCCAATGGGTTGGACCATCACATACCACAGGCTTGCCCACTGACCAATCTAATGGGGGCATTTCATTTTCTCAACTGTGAATTGAAAAAAAAAACAAAACAAAACAAAACAAAAAACTAACCATGATGTCATGTCTGGAATTAAGAAGTCTTCATATCATGGCAGGAAGGGAAAACCTTAAATATGTGATTGGACAGTTAGAGCTAATGCAGAAGGGTTAGGTGGGTAGTTCACACCCAACATCAAAAAGTAACAGAGTTACTGAAAATAAGACAAATGAGAGGACCTGATCTCCCCTTTCCAGCCCCACTAAAGACTTACATAACCTTTATTGCAAATCCCTTTTATGGCCCCCTTTCCTTCTGAAAATGTCAAATTTTGGAGTCCAAGGTAATTTGACTCCTTAATTGACAGCCATTAGCCCTCCCTGATTATCAGCCAAGACTGCTCCACACCAGCCTAGCTGCCCTGAAAACCCCATGCTCTTTTTTGAGGAATTTACACTGAGACTACAGCTGCTTTCTGCCAAACTGACTGCTTCAAACTGAACAACATTTGTCACTACAAGCTTTGGTGAAATCTAGACGACTCTGTAGTTATTTTCACCCAGAGAAGAAGGTAGAATTTCTCCTAGAGGCCCAGCAAAAGACCTGTGACTGGTGCCAACAGTCCCTTGTTAGCGTGAAGTTCTGTGGAGATCTATGCAAACACCATTACCATAGCCCATTCTGACTGCACAAGCAGGTGTGACTCACTTTGAGAACTAGCCAAGAGATACCCTGGCTGCCCCCGGTTCTAGACTTCTCAAGTGGTCTGTTATTTCTCACTTTAGCTCTTCACCAACAGTAGAGTGGGCAGGGCTGGGAACAGGAAGAGAAGCTGCATCAGAATGGTCACAGTGGAGACAGCAGCAGTAGCCACAAGCTTCAGAGAGTGGCTAGGTCAGAAACACAGGAAGCTGAGGCAAGGGGGACAATGGTGGTTGAAGACCAGAGACTGTGGACTGTGATCACTGTATTTGTCCTAGGGGTCTTGTTTGATTTAAGGACACGGGGTCTAGGGTAACCTACTCCTAAAAGTTATGACACTTGTGTGATGTTTAGTTTTAATTGTCAGCTTGACAAACGATCACCTGTGACAAGACTCTCCATGAGGCATTATCTAGATCAGGTTGACCTGTGGACATGTCTGTTGGGAACTGACTTGATGCCCTTAAATGACGTGGGGAAACCCAGTCTGAAACTGGGAAGAACCATTCATGGGTTTTGGACCTGGAACTGCATGGGTAGAATTAGTTAGCTGAGGACATGCAAGTGTCTTAGTTAAGTTTCTATTGATGTGAAGAAACGCCATATCCACAGCAACAGTTTCAGAGGTTGAGTGCATCATCATCATGCCGGGGAGCATGGCAGCACACAGGCAGGCACGGTGCTGGCTACACTTTGATATGTAGGCAACAGAAAGTGGACTGAGACACTGGGCAGTATCTTGAGCATATATGAAACCTCAAAGCCAGTCTCCACAGTGATGCACTTCCTCCAACAAGACCACAGACCTCCTCATGGTGCCTCTCCCTTTGGGAGCCATTTTCCTTCCAACTACCACAGTAGGCCTGCATTCATTGCTTTCTGATTTTGACTATGTATAAAACTCGCTGCTTCAAGCTCCTGTTGCTTTGACTTCCCTACAACAGAGGACTACAATCTGGAACTGAGCCAAAATAAACCCTTTCTCCCCTAAGTGGGCGTTGTCAGGGTGCTTTATGATGCAACAGAAATGAGTCTAGAACCCTTGCCACTACAGGCCTGCCCAACAGCTGGAACACTTGCAGGCTCTGCCTGCTGCCTCTTGGCTCCCATTAACTGCTGACAGACACGAAAGATTATGGTAGCTGTTGGTTATCCCACAGCAAGAAGCCTCCAACCTGCTGGCTACAGCTCTAAGTCTCTGGCTTCTAAAGCCTAAAACAACAGAGTCCTAGCATCCGAGGTTTGGAGCTTCGAGTCTCCTGGTCTGCTATCCCTTCACCTAAGTCACAAGGCCCAGGACTGCCAGCACTGGAACAAGTTCTCCTCACCTATTCATGGTTTCTGTCTGAGTGGAACAAAAGCATCCAGGCCAGCTGACTGGAAATAAAATCCCAAACATAGTCAAAGAACTACAGGCATGCTTACACATCTGGATCCTGGAGTGAGACGTTTCCATATGGGACCAAACCTAGAACCATAGCAAAGTGGCTCAGATCTATAGCTCAGGGGACCTTTGCCACTGTTGGGATGGAAGAAGGCATAGGAAAACATAGCCACCAACTGGGAGAACACACTTGTAGAGTTGACTTTCATAGCCCACCTAAGGCTAGGGGGCAATTTAGCCTAGCCAGCCAGAACTCAAAAGTGACAGACCCAGGGAAGACAGGAGATACACAGAGTCCCCTTTGGCAAAGCTACAAGACAGGAACATAGAACACTTCTAGTTTACCAAACTTGTAAGGACTGCTATGAATTGGAATAGGTGGCAGGTATATCAACCTTCCCATGGTCACAGCCACCCTATGGTCACAGACCCTCCCCGTAGTCATACCTTCCCCATGGCCACAGTCCCCATGATCATGAGCCCAGGGCATGAGAGTGGTAGATCCCTGCTCCATTGAGGTCCATGCCTGAGAGAGGATAGGAGGACCCTGAGACTCTACCAAGGTTGCTGCCAGAGCCCTTGTTACATAACATTGGTCCCCAGGGACCATGAGATGCAGCCTCGTGTCTTTGACTTCTGGGGTCATGAAGACCTACCCTAGGACAGCCCTAACCATCAACATTCGAAGTCTGCCATTGTGTATTGTAGTGAGATAGTTCTGTGGCACTGACCACGCCCTTTGGGGGTGGAGCCATGGGCGGAGTGACCTGTGGAAGGAGGTCGGAGGGGGCCAGGAAAGGCGCTCTCTTTCTGGCGTGACTCGGACAGGAGAGGATCGGGTTGAATTTCCTGGTGTTCATCTGTCTAGGTTGTAAGTTATTTCTCCCTGAATAAACATCTATTCGGCCTATTTGTTTATCCTGATCCTTATTTACCGCGATAGTGTATGAAAATGGCCCCATAGGCTCATAGGGAGCGGCACTATTAGGAGGTGTGGCCTTGTTGGAGTAGGTGTGGCTTTAGTGGACAAAGTGTGTCACTGGGGGGTGGGTTCTGAGGTTGGCTTCAAATGATAAGCCAGGCCCAGCGTCTCTTCCTGGTGTCTGCCAATTCAGATGTAGAACTCTCAGCCACCTCTCCAGCACCGTACATGGCAACCACACGCCACCACGCTTCCCACCATGACAACAGTGGACTGAACCTCTGAACTATACACCAGCTCCAATGAAAGGTTTTCCTTTGTAAGAGCTGCCATGGTCATGGTGTCTCTTCACAACAATAGAAACCCTAAGATGGCCCTCAAATGTTGTCACATCTCTGTCTTGCCTGCAGGTCCACAACCAACATTGAGGTCCACGCCTCCCTGAGGCACCAGAGCAGATCCTGGGGCTCCTTGGGTCCTGCTCAGTCCTTGCTCAGCATCTATTGCTGCACTAAGTCCTTGCCTTTCCTAGGACAGAAGATGGTCCTGAGTGGGAAAGTACCTATGCAGAGGCAGCGTGGTCCTACCCCAAGGTCAGGCAGCCTGGAGGGACAGTATGTGAGACTCAACCCCCAGACCATAATACCTCCAGAATCATCCTAGGCCATGACATCCCAAGACCCTCCATAAAGCCATGTTCCAGATATATATATGTGTGTGTGTGTGTGTGTGTGTGTGTGTGTGTGTGTATGTGTGTGTGTGTATCAATCAGTACCCCAAGGGGACCCCTGCCTTTCCCATCCTGCTCTGATTGTGGCTCTTGACAGCAGGCCGAGGCAGGCCAGCTGCCTGCTATGGAACACACGTGGCCATCCCCTCCCGCTAGGTCTCAGGCTAGCGTGGATCCATGGAGCAGGTGGGAGAGAACAAGGCAGGGGTCTTCACAGCTGCTGTCAGCTTCTGAACCATGCAGCAGGCTCCACAGGGCTCCGGAATCCAGGCCAGTGCAGGGCTGGGCAGTTTTACAAGCAACTTCAGAAGAACTTGTCCCACACCCTGGAGGCCCACGCTGTGCTGAGGAGACACTGGCTGTGCCTGCCTGAGCCTTCAGATCTGAAGAAAGGCATAGAGTGAGGAGTATCCAGGCCTGCAGCATGGTCGGGGTTGGAAAAGAAACCCTGGTCCACGGGGCCTCTCCCAGTCCATACCCGTATCCCCGAGATCCGGCCATGGCCTTCAGATCCACCACTTGAGTCCCAGTGTCTTAGGGAGCCCCAGACGTTTGGGCACTGAGAGCCCTGCCTTGATCTCACAGACAGGATTTTATGAACACTCAAATGCCCTCGGGCCACTGCTCCTCGGCTCAGAAATGCTGCAGTGAGGAGTGTAGCAGGGCAGGCCAGGGTCCTGCCAGGGCCACAGTGTCCTAACACCCTGGGCCCAGCCCTACTCTCCTCCCAAAGCTACCCACCTCAGATTTCGGGAAGAATCAAAACCTTTTTAGAGTTTAGAGGGGGGAAAAAATCTTGTGACTTTTTTTTTTTTTTTTCAAATAGTTTGGGCTTGGCAAGTCTCGAGTTGTATTTTGCCAAGCCCGCCACCCTCCTATAATTTACAGGAGGAAAATGCACAAGAGACAAAAACCACTGTGCATTCCTAGGGAGCCGCGGTCCGCTGTTGCTACTGCCACGGTCCTCAGCATGATCCAAGCAGGCAGAGAGGCCCCTCCCCAGCTCTGTGTGCTTACGGTTTAGGTTAGAGCAGGTTAGGTAGCTTAGTTTAGTTGCTTAGTTTAGACCCGACAGTGAGATGGTCTCTAAAGGGAGTTAGAGCGCTCCCATCCTAGGCCACTGTGGCCAGGTGAGGCCTGAGGAAGCCCTGGCTGTCATGCCACTAAGTCAGCATGTGGGGACCCTGGGGAGCAGAGGTAAAAGGAGGAGCCGGCAGCAATTCTTGAGGGGAGGAGGCCCAAGCTCTGGGAGCAGTCTCTACACTGTTCAGAGTCACTTAGTAAATCTTTTCCTAGACCCCTCAGCATCCCCCCCTTCCCCACCCCCACTCCCATCGGGAGGGACAGACAAGCAGATGCCACCCTGGGGCCCCAAAGTGTCTCAGCATCCTTAGCACACAGGAAGGGGCTGGGAACAGAGCAGGCCTTGGGGCATGGAGGATGTTTGGCCTGAGAATGGCTGGGGGGGGGAGGCAGTCAGGAAGCCAGGAGGGCAGGAGGATGAAGGGCAGCTTCTCTTCCAGACGATGGCACCAAGCCAGGGTCTTGAGCAAGCCTGGACAGCAGCACTCCAGGTGGACAGAGACCTGGCTAGGCTTTAGGGACAAGGAGAGTCTTGGGGTCGTTTCCTACTCCTCAACCTACCTGGAGCTGTGCATGTCCTGGTATGACTGCAATGGGGGATGGTCATGGCCTTGGGCCATCTGTTGATGGGCACCACGCCCTATGGCTGACGCTTTAGCCACAAGCCCATATGTAATGACAAGGCCGGCCTGCCTGTCCCTAGGGCTCAGAGCCAAGCATCAACAATTCTGAGCAGTGGTTTTGTTCTCTTTCTGACAGTCCTGGGGGCGGGAGTCTTCCCTCCCACCGCTCATCCAGTTTTCCAGACCAACTGAGAAGCAGAGCTCGGAAGCAATCAGAACTAAGAACCAATGTACAGAAGTGCACCAGGCCATGAGAGATTAAAACTAGCACCTGGCCTTCACTCAGGTGTCCCTGCCTGCAGCCCTCAGACAGCCCTCATGTCTACATCTCTGAGTACAGCTTGCTAAAGTTTAAAAAGATAAGGTAGGGGCTAAGGAGATGACTCAGAAAAGTGTTTGCCATCATGCAAGCGTGAAGACCCAAGTTCAACACCCAGCACCCACCCAAGAGAAAAGATGGGCACAAAGGCATGGACCTGGAAGCACTGGAGAGGCTTGGAGCAGAAGCCTTGGGGATCCCTGGTTAACCAGCCTATCTTTTTGTAACTACTATTCTTACATTTGCTGACTTGGTGTTTATTTGTTGTATTTTTTTTCCACTGTGAAAGATGCCCAGAACAACTTAAAGGAAGAAGTGTTTTGGCTCATGGGCCTGGGCTTCAAGTCCATGGTTACCTTGCTCTGCTGTTTCTGGGCAGGGCTGGGACAGAGCAAAAGGGCAGGGAGGCAAAGAGACACAGTACTGTTCACATCATGGTGGACAGGAAGCAGAGAGGGGTAGGAAAGAGGGTTTGAGGTGCATCTTCCCAGGACAAGCTCCTGGTGACCTGTCTCTCTAACTAGGTCCCGACTCTTAGTTTACCACCATCTCCCAATGAAATCATCACCTTATGAACATATCCATTGATGAGGTCAGAACCCTCGTGGTCCAGCCACTTCCCAAAGCTTAGTTCTGAGCACTGCTACACTGGGTCTCAGGCTTCAACACATGAGCCATTCAGAAAACACTTCATATCTGAACTACAAAAGTAGCGATGAACACAGTCAAGGCAATCACCCCCTGTGTGTGTGTGTGTGTGTGTGTGTGTGTGTGTGTGTGTGTGTGTGTGCTTGTGGAAACCAGAGGACACCTCTGGTGTCATTCCTCAGGAATGCCACTCCCCTATTTTGAGACAATAGCTTAGAGCTTGCTTATTAGACCAGTTGGGCTGGTCAGTGTGCACCAAAGACCTGCCTGCCTCTGCTTCCCCATTGTTGGGATTACAAACATGTCCCACCATGCCCTGCACTTTTAACATGAGTTCTGGAGGTTTGCAAAGCAAGCACTTTATAACTGAACCACCTTCCCAGCCTGAGATAATATAAATCCATAAAAACGAAAAGCCTACATATTTTAAAAATTAAAAGTGCATGCATTACAGAAGCTGAAACAAATAAATACACAAGAGCTGCACAAAGATCAAGACAATTAAAATCCCAGTGTGGACAGGGGCAGGACTCATGAAGTCTGACCCCTATCTGAGGAGCTACTGGCACTTGATGGCTGCTGGGAGTGGGGAGCTGGTTTTCTTTAGGGGAGCTACCTAGGTCCAATGGATGGTCCTATACCCATGCATAATCAGACAGCACTAGACGGACTCAGTGGGTTTTAGAAAAAAGAAAAGAATACTTGAAGTTGTGGGGGAATGTGATATGGAGGGTTGGTAAGAGTAATTGAAAAATACGGTATGGGGTGTATTTGATCAAAATGTGTGTCGCATTTGAGAACATGCGTGCATGTATGGAATTTTCAAATAATAAAAAAAGATTATTAAAAGAATAAAAATTATTATGCAAGTCCAAGGTTTTATCAACATAGATACTATGTTACCTGGAAATCAGAAAGTACAACTTTTAAAAAAAGAATGATTAGACAGGTTAGTAACGCTGTGAGGTGCAAGGCTCATTTAGCAGTCAGCAATTGCCACACACAGCAAGGACCAATCTTAGAAGACAAAGGCACAGGATGCAATTCCATTTCACAAACTCATGATCATTTACAACACTTAACTTTTTAAAAGAGACAAACAAAAATGTAAGCAGGTCTCTGTAACGAAAACCGTGAAACTTTGTTAAAGAGCAAACTAACCAGAACATAAACTAACCAAAGGGAAAAATTTGACATACACAGTAAATTCTGGGATGCAGACTCAGTTTCGAGAAGAGATCCATTCTCCCAGCAATAATCTAAAATTTGGGGAGATTTCCACCTGTGTTTATGAAATTGACAAGTTGAGGTCAAGCTTCATGTAGAAAACATTTGAAAGGAAAACCAAGGCATTTGAAAAGTATGAAATATGTATTCTGTAAAACACATTATTTAAAAAAAAATGTGGCCTTGGTGCACAATAACCAAATGGGGCACCTTGATGTAGTGGTTCGTTCACACAGCGTGTGAGTGATGGACCAAACACTTGCCAGCATTTCACACAAGCACACTGAGGGAGGGGACCAGACCATCCATTAGGGCAAATTCTCATGGTCTGATCCTCCCTAGAGACACACTCACAGACACACCCGAAGGTGAACTCTGCTAACTCTCCATCCACCCAACTGACAATCAGGCTGGAACATCGCATAGTTCTTGAGTTCCCACCCATTTCCCACCACACACTTCTTGAGTTCCAGCCATTTTCCCATCATTTGGGGGAATTTTAGTCAAATGGTGTGATTTTTAAGTTATTAGAGATCTGAACTTGGCCAGAGTCTTTTTAATGAATAGCTTGCTGTTTTGTATTAGGGCTGCTTTCAAAATCTTCCAGGGGGGAGAATTTGGATTGTTTTGTGGCATACTGTATGTTAACAATGATTCTGTTTATGACTGATAGTACCATAAAAAGATACACCAGATTTCTCAGAATTTCATATAATCTATGCATTTTACCACAGCCAAGAAGCACATCTAACAGCTTTTAAATTACTATTATTATTGCTCTCTCTCTTTCTCTCTCTCTCTCTCTCTCTCTCTCTCTGTGTGTGTGTGTATGTGTGTGTGTCCATATATTCAGTGCCATCCATGGAGGGTGTGTAGAGGTCAGAGAACAATTTTAGGGAGTTAGCTATCTCCTACCTTGCATTCTAGAGATCAAACTCTGGTCGTTGGGCAAAGTTGAGCCATCTTGTCAGCCCAACATCTCTATTTTTAAGGTCAGAAAGTACACTCTTTGGAAACATTCCAGGAACCCAGAGTTAACTCAAGGCTAAAAGGATTTAATTTAGAATTTGGTTGGGGAAGCTATCAAGAATGTGAAAGAGTTTCAAGCACTTGCCTGAGGTCCCAGGTCACTGGGAGACAAATCAGCACAGCAATGTGCAAAGTTGCATGGTATTTGTGTAGGGCTACAAAGAACTCAACATCTTTTCAACTTTCCTTGAATAAGCAAAGGGCAACAAAAGACAACATAAACATGAAAAACTGATAAAATACAAAATCGCCATGCCTAGGCCAATTGCTTAACAGATAAAAGAAAACAAACAAACACTTCATTATAGTCAAAACCAAACCAAGTCTCCAAAAACCTTTGTTTTCCTAACAGTGAAAGCTCCCTGCCAAATTTCCATCAGTCTGTCATTGAACTTATATTTTAATCATAAATGCTGTCAGTCTTAGTAATGACTACAAATAAAATTCCTTCTCCGTAGATCTTCAACTTTCTCTACACAGGGTAGTTGTTGGGGTTGATCGTTTGCTCATTTGTTTAGTTTTGAGACGGAGTCACACTATAATCCAAGCTATCTTCCTGCCTCAGCCTATAAATGCTGGGACTACAGTTATGTGTCACCCACCATTCCCGATTTTATTCAATCAGATTTGATTTTAGTGTCTTTCTTCTTTTGTATTCCATTATTAAGACAAAGGTGATCTTTTTTTCTTCTATTTAAAACAGGTCTTACAGACTTTTATTTATTAAAATCTTATTCTTTCTTCTCTATTAAACATATTTTATATTAGACATTTTACATTAAACATACAGTCATACCCCCTCCATTCATAGTTTTGCTTTCCATTTTTTTTTTTTTTTTTCAGCTACCGAGGGACAACATGATCAAAAAATAGTCAATGACAAATTTATATAAGCAGCCGTGGTTTTAAATCGCACAGGGTTTGGAATAACAGGAAGAAATCTGTTATCTCATTGTGCCTACCCAGGTTGGGAATCTTTCCTTGTCCCGTGTTTCCACGTGGTATAAAACCACCCGCCTGCTAGTCACACAGTGTGGCCTCCTCAGCTCTCAGACCTACTGTGTGAGCGTGAAGAGTTGAGAGAGCGACCATACCCACAAAATCTATACTACAGTGTATTGTTACAGCTATTCCACTCTGCTATTAGTCATTAGTCATTGTTCGTCTCTTACCATGCCTAATTTGTAAACCAAACATTGCCACGGGTCTGTATGCATAGGGAAAACAGTACACACAAGGACCGCTGCTGTCATTGGTTGGAGGCATGCTCTGGTGGCCCTTCAAGTGTTTCTCCAGTTGACAAGGGGGACAACTTGTCATCATTCTTCTTGTCCCTATTATTTTGGTAGTTCCAAGTCCATATATTAATCAGAATTTAAACCAACAGTAACCTTAATATTTAGTGGAACCCGAGAAGCAGATTGGGCTCTGGCAATGCCTTTTAGGGTCTCTTCACTGTGTTAACTGAGGTGGGAAGACGGACACACTGTAGGTGGCTAGGACTGTAGGTTGTGTAAGCAGAGAATGGGCACTTAGCAACAGCATGTGTGCCTCTCTCTGTCTCTGTCTCTGTCTCTCCTCTCTCAATGGTGGATGTGGTGAGATGACTCCTTCCGGCTCCACCTTCCTTGACTCTCTACCACAGTGGACTGTACCTTGAACTGGAAACCTTTTCCAATGTAAGTTGCTTTTTTTGGGGGGGGGAATCAGGGTATATTACCACAGCAATAAGAAAAGAGACTAAGACAGTGTAGAGCCCGATATCACTAGTTTCTATTCAGTATGAAGCTGAGAAGTCAAATTTTGAAAACACCAAAGATTTAGACAGATACTTTCCCACCAAGGAGAAGCCATCTTACATAACACCTAAATCTCATGGCTACTCTCAACAAGCCCAAGTTCTGTTATTCTATTTTATTTACTGCATGTATATGGCTGTCTTGCCTGGATGTGTATCTGTGCACCACATGCCTGCTGTGCCGGTGGAGGTCAGAGGAGTCCATTGGATCCCCTAGGACTGGAGTTACAGTCAGTTGTGAGCCACCATGTGGGTGCTGGAAATTGAACCTGGGTCCTCTAATGAGAGCAGCCAGTGCTCTTAACCACTGAGCCATCTCTCCAGCCCCTCTTTGAACCAGCTGAAGTTATATTTAGCTTGTATTTGCAAGTCAAGCAAGATTGGGCTCCTGGAGGCCTTGCTGTCCAATGACTCCCTCTAGGCTCCTGTGCAGTCTGCTTTGTGGCCTGGTGTGGCTACAACTTACAATCTTAAGTCACTGGCGCAGGCCTAACACAGTGTCACACACCGGGTAACTTATAAAGTACAGAAGCATTTCTCATGGTTCTGGAGACCAGGAAGCCCAAGATCAAGAGGCCCACAGTCTTCTGAGATAGCACTTGGAACACTGTCCTCTAGTAAGACAGCTACCATATCCTCACATGGCTTAGAAAGACAGCAACCCCACTCCCACAAGACATTTACATAATGGCACTAATGCCACCACTGAGCCCCAGTCCCAACACTGCTGCCCTGGAGACTGAGTTTCCACATGAGTTTTGAAGAGACATTTAAACCACAACAAGGTCTCTATGGCAACATGGCAATGCTTTGGGTGTATGAAAGGTCAACCGATCAGCAATGGGCTGCAGATTGGAAACTGAGCCAATGCCTGGCCCCTTCCATGAGCTTGGCAAACTTCACCTTAGTCCCCTGTCCCTCTCCTGCCCAGTAAACAGCCTAAAAGGACCCTCGGGGCCTCATAAACAGAGTGCAACCCAAGGCTTCTGAGGCTTGAGGAAAGAAGGCAGCCCTGGACAAGCCAGCATCAAGAAGGCCAGCGCAGACTGAGGTTAAACTGAGGATGCTAGCTGCCAATGGCACCTTCCCTGTCACGGAGAGACCTGGTTTCTCAGCATGGCAAGGACTGATTTTCAATACCAGCATTCACCAAAGGGAAGAGGAATGATCTCTGAGGGTGCAGACAATCCCAGCACTCAGGGGATTGGGGCAGAAGGGTTGCAAGTTCAAGGCTGCCTCAAAATGAAAAGGGTAAAGGGGTTATGAATCCATAGCTCATTGACAGAACACTTGCTAGGGGTAAGGGGGGCTCATAGCTCATTGATAGAGTACTGGATAAGCCCTAGCATGTACATAGATACCCTGGGTTCAACCTTTGGCAGAAAGGAGTTTTGTCGCAGATTGACAAGATTCAGGAGGCCAGCTCACTGTCCCCTCTTCCCTTCTATAGCAGGAAGAGGCTAGCTCGCCCTGTCCCCGCTCCTGTCCTGTAGTGAGGAAGTGGCTAGTTGGTTCTAACCAGGGCTTGGTGGACCAGCCTGGGACAGAGCTCTGCTGGTTTTCTCGGGTCTGTCTTTCAGCTATCGAGGATATCCCTTGCTGTTAACTGAGGTCCCAGAGACCTGTTCTGCCCCTCGACTTCTGCTCAGAGATTTGTGGCACTGCAGGGCTCCTGGGGGCATTTTAGGTCAGGTCTCCTCTCAGGGCTCTGCACTCTCATCCTGAAAAATAGCTCGCCTTGGTTTTTAGGGACAGGGAAGTGGCCATGGCATGGCTCTGCTCCACCCCCCACCACATTCTAACTCCAGTATCCCATGCTGGAGCCACTTTGGAAAGAAGGCAGTGTCAACCCTGCACAGAGCTGGCCCCACACCAGGCTGCCTAAGGCTCCACTCTACCAACTAGCCCTCAGCCCTGGGGAACAGCCTGTTCTGTTGGGCTTTACTGGAATAAGATTCACATAACAAAACCAGCAGATAGCCATTTACATCTCTGTGGGAAAAATACCTGTTCAGTTTCTCTGTCCTTTCTACAGCTGACCTTTCTGCCTTTGATTATAAAGCCTCTTTATATTTTCTAAGAACTACATCCTGTTCAGGGGTGATCTGCAGCACTGTTCTGTGAGCTTCTCGGCTTTTCTTTTTACCTTTTTTTGATAATGCTTCCTTGGTGCACAGTTTTTTTTAATTTTGATGAAGCCAAATTTATCTACTTTCTACCTTTCTACATTTTGTTGCTTGCCAAACATCACAGCCAGGAATCCTTTTCTAAATCCAAAACCACAAAGGTTTTTCATCTAGGATTTTCTTCTAAGAGTTTTGTAATTTTAGCTCTTTGAGGCTTTTGATCCATTTTGAGTTAACTTTGTATATGATGGGAGGGAAAAGCCTAACTCCCGTTGCCCTGGACTCCAGTTGTCAAACTATTCTTTCTTGGCATTCTTGTCCACGGCAAATGACCACAGCTATACAGATTTTATGTCTGAGCCCTCAATCCCATCGGTCGGTCTGTTTTGATCACCATAGCTATGTAATGAGTTTTTAACGGGAGTCTCCAGCTTCAATATGGAGACTTTACTGTGGCTATTCAGAGAGCAGCGTTCACCTCCTCCAGGTGCTCAAGGGCTCATCTGACGATGTGACGGGCCAGCACCTCCACCACACTCTATGGTCCCCATAGAGGAAAATGCTTAGGTATGAGGCCCTCAGGGAGAGTGAGGCTGTCATACCTGCTTCTATAACAACACTTTAGCCAGACTATCACCAAAGGACAAGAGTAAGGGCCAGGCCGGCTAGCAATGCCACCAGCCACCTCCAAGGAGGGCACTCCACTGCCTGTGCCCACCCTCTCCCTGGCAACAGTAGTTTGACTCAAGGCTAGGGCATGCAGCTGGGTGTGGCTAGCTGGCTAGCTAACTCTTTATCAGGTCACTGCCACAGGCTGTGGGTACCAGCTTCTTGAATTATAACCATCAGCTGAGGTTTGCTTCGGTATCATTCCCCTTTCCTCCTCCTGGATTGGCCAATGGCTTTTTATGAGCAACACTCTACACTCAGCACCAGGGCTAGAATCCTCTTCTGCCTTCAGTTGTGCCTGGCTCGGTAAGACCAGTCTCCTGGTCCATCCAGGAACCTGGAATAGACCCTCCCTCCCACTGAGCCCCTCAGCCTGGCTCTTGCAGAAAGATTCCAGTACCCACTGAGGCATGAAGCCCCTGCTGTTTCCCCTCTCAGGGTGAAGAAGCTGTGCACCTGTCCTGTGCAGGTCTACTGCCCTTGGCTCTTGCCCTTTAGAGACCATCTGGCAAAAGAGGGGACACACATGCCACACTGAGGTTCTGCAACTTGCTCTCATGTCTCTCCTTTAACAAGATTCCCCCTTAGGAGCTCCTCTCATGCCTACAGTATAGACCTTAGTCCTAACCCCATACAACCCTGATCCTCTGTTGTGGAATATTAGTTTAAGATGAGTTACATTGTTTACGCTGTGCAACATTTGTTTTAATGATGCAAAGACCTGTTGCATTCTTTTAGGTTGCATTTGTTTAACTTTATGAAGCTGTACCGTGCCTGCCTAAAACACCTGATTGGTCTAATAAAGAGCTAAATGGCCAATAGCCAGACAGGAGAAAGAGCAGGCAGGGCTGGCAGGCAGAGAGGATAAACAGGAGAAATCTGGAAAGAGAGGATCGAGGAACAAGAAAAGGAGAAGTATCAGGCTCTGGTGGTGAAGCCTTTAATCCCAGCACTCGGGAGGCAGAGGCAGACAGGTCTCTGTGAGCTCGAGACCAGCCTGGTCTACAAGAGCTAGTTCCAGGACAGGCTCCAGGCTCCAAAGCTAGACAGAGAAACTCTATCTCAGAAGGAAAAAAGAAAAGAAAAATGAAAAGAAAGAAAGCAAAAGGAAAGGAGAAGAGGATTCCAGTAGCCAGAAGCTGCACAGCAAACCACAGAGTAAAAGGTAGAGAAAGGTAAAAGCCCAGAGGATAATTTAAGTCAAGAAAAGCTGGCATTTGTAAGTAAGAATAAGCCCCCCATTATTTATTTGGAAGCTGGGTGGCAGGCTCCCCAAAGAGTCCAAAGAGCCAAAGAGTTACAAAAAAAAAAAAAAAAAAAAAAAAAAAAGCGCCAACCATAATCCTCTCCAGCCTGCATGACTGACCTGTCAAAGCTGACTGAGGCCACACCACCTCCCACCAGGCCTGTGGCTCCTCACTCCAGAGGGAGGTGGATGTCCACTCTTACCCTCTGCTTTTCATGGCCGGTAGATAAGGTGCTCTGTCAAACAAACCACTGACCCTTGTCCAGTTCAGCTCTGTCGTAACTCTTCCCTAGGAGCAACAGCTGGGAGCCCTATAGCAACCTCACCAGGGCCAGCAATGTCTGGAATAACCATGAGGAAGGCAGAGACCTCCCTCTTCCTCGCTGTTTGGTGTGGTCGTGTCTCTGCATAGCTGCCACATAGCATCTACTTTAGTAGAGTTAGAACGTAACTATGGATGTACACAAAAGCCTGATAGGGACGCTTTCCAGATGATGTGGCAGGGGGTTCCTATTAGACTCGAGTTGGTAAATGGTCTTGCCCAAAGTGTAAGGATTCAGGCATTAAGCTGGCCTGCCCCTGACATCTGGCAGATGCCCTCGGGCAGTACTCTGGTCAGCCCAGGTTCCATGAGTACTGGTCTGCAGGCAGGAGTAAAGGACCCCTTTACAAGACAGACCCCGCCCACTTACGCTCTCCTTTGCTTTCTCTGCTTGCTGTTTGCCCTCTTTCCAGCTCCTCCCTCCCTCCCTCCCTCCCTCTCTCTCCTGTTTCTGGTGTCTCTATGTCTCTTCCCCTCCCCCTCACTCCCCTTCCTAAATAAACTATTTAAGCTCTATCTTCCTGGTGTGTTATTCCCTCCACCTCGGTCACCCTCACCTGCTATGGAACCTGCTATGCTCTCCCACGTGGTCCCTTACCGCTCGGGACCCCCATGCGGGACCACCACCCCCCTCCAGCTTTAACCTGAAACTGTAACAAAAGAACAGCACAGAGCAGGCCGAGAGCACCTGGGAATCCACAGGGGCCTTTGACGCACCCTGGCCCTGACCTACCTACCCTGAAGCAATATGCCCAGACTCTCTAGGCCACACTTTAAACACCGGTGGAGCATCCAAATAGGTGACGGGTGTGCTACATGAGAAAGTCCGAGGACTATACAGGTAAGCCTTGCCTTAAAAACACCAAAACAGAACAAAACAAAAAATTGGCCTCACCCTGGAAGTTGATGTTTGGAAAACAGAATTAGCTCTGGATCTAGGTCAGCTTGAGAGCCACGCCCATCACCCAAGAGGCAAGAATTCTAGAGGCAAGAAGGCCTCCGCACCTCTTGAGGGTTCAGGAGCTCTACCTATATGACTACAAAGCCCTTCGGTTCCAAGCCTCTGGAGGTGGAAACGCCCATGAAGCCTCAATGTCAACAGAGAAGCTTCAATCTGAGAGTGGCAGGTAGAGTACCTGGCCCAGGAGAAATGCCCTTCTGGGGGCACGGACAAGGCTCATGTGGCTGCTGTCACCTGCACTCAGGGCTCTGAGCTCTGCTCTGCAGGCAGAGTCCCCGCAGACTTCTGATTGAAGCTGGTTTCACAAAAAGAACAGCCAGGCTGCATGGACTGCAGAACAGACCAGAAGCTGGTAGCTGTCTAAGTAGAAGAGTTTCCGGGGAGGGAGGCAGAAGCCACGTAAAGGCAGGGCAGCAGCTGAGTCCAGGACGATAGCTCCTACTGTGCAGGGCCCTGAGATTAGCAGCACACTGGTTTCTCTGCCCCTATCAGCCACACAGAGAGCTTTATCCAAACACATCAGACCTGACCGGGCACTCATGTCCAAGCTTCCTCTCTCCTCAGTGACACCTGTCCCAGAGTCAGGGCAGCAAGGCAGAAAAACAGCTCCAGGGCTACAAGGACAGCAGGGCCCAGAGTCTGGGGACATCTCCTGCTGGGGCACTCCGACAGAGACAGAAGTGGACTTCTGCAGGGCATAGCTGCCGCCCGTATGGGTGGCCCAGCCTCGTCTGAGCAGGCCTTCTTTCTGCTGGCCTGGGTACGGAGACATGCCCAGACTTCCGGCTGATCAAAGGGACCTGGGATTCGGCAGAGCCGAACAGCTGCCAACGTGCTGCCTTGATGTGGAGTGCCCGCAGGCAGGGGTTTGGGGCAGGCACGGGGTGAGTACAGGCAGGACCACCCTTGAGCAGAATGTGCCAATGCTGTCTCAATCCTGTATACCCATGCCTACTCCAGCAGGCCCCCCGAGTCCTGGAAGCAAGGGCAGCTTTGGAACTCAGACTTGAGGCTCTGTACTGGGTACCTGATCTAGGACCAAGAGGACTTTGCAGGGACTTCTTTATTGTTGGAGTAAAGGGGGAAACATCAGCCTACCTCCTAAAGCCCACACAGGGGATCTCTTGGTCTGAGACCCCGTGTGAAACTCCGGATGTCATCCTGACCTAACAGTAACGGGACCGCATCTCCCCCAGCCATGGAGAGAGTGAACACTGCAGTGCTCCCTGCAGCAAAGGGGGAGGGAGGAGCGCAGCTCTCCTGACTCTGCACTCCGGATCTTCCTTCCTTCCTTCCCGCAGGAACTCTCATGCTATTGGCTGAAATATCCCTAGGGAGGCAGCTATGGGGATCCCCTGCTACGCCATGCCGTCACCTGCCCCTAGGGGTCACTTTTCTCTCGCCAGCCCCCTTACAGCATCTGCTTCTTTTCTCTGGGTGCCCCCCCAGGGTGGGGTCCCTACAGAGATGTCAGCACCCTAGGTTCCCCATATTCCCCAGGTACCACACCACCTCCTAAGAGGCCAAAGTGCCATCACCTGTCGCTAGCCCATGCCTCCGACCCCTGCTGCCTGCTAGCACCCCTCCGCACCTGTTAACAGATGGTGGCTTTGACTGACTGCTGTCTCTATGGAAGCTACTTTTGGAGCCACTGAAAGATGATCACGAAGCCAAAGAGAACATGAAACATGTTGGTTCTGCCAGCTGGGGGAGGCAGTGCCAAATCACAGGAAAGGGGGGGACAGTAGGCCTGCTAGGAACCAGCAGATCTCCAGCCTGTCCCCATGTCCCTTGGAGCAGTTGGGCTCAACACCCTCACCCCCAGATCCCTTCAGGACTCTCATGGAAACTGGGAGGTTGGGACCAAGCCCTCTGTTGTCCCCTCTCATCAGCTCCACACTCTGAAACAACAGAAACACAGGTCTTAGCTTCATCTGGCTTGGGAGAATACAGTTCCCCCTTTCGATTCATTTTCTGCCTTCTGTCTCACATCCATACCATACTTTGGGCAGGAAAGGACCCCAAGGCATCCCTGTGTGCCCTGCATACAGTGGCCCCAGCAGTATCCATCCTTCCAAAATCTCTCATTGTAACCCCATTCCCACTGCCACAGGAGGTAGCCCCACCAGCCAGTGTTTGGCATCCAATGTCCTAGGTGTACTTGTGCCAAGCTATGCCATGGACTAGCTGAGGGACAGCTAAGCTGTGCCTCATAAGTGACTACATCTCTGCAGCCAAGAGCCCAGAGGCAAGTAAGGCAGGGCCTGGTGGGTGCAGCTCTCATCTCAGGAATGAAGAGGTTCCAGCAGCTAGTGCTTTGGGATGCAAGACCTCTCCTCTCCCAGGAATTTATTCTAAATTGTGACCACTCCTCCTCCTCGGTAGGTTGTGGGCAGCAAGGAAGCAGGCAGCATGTGTGAGGACAGCTGAACAGAAGAAGCACTGAGCAGGGTGGGTTGGAGGGTGGGCAGTCATCTCTCGGTTTCCTCTGCGGCCTCGTCACCTTGACTGCATCTGGGCAGTTTCAGCCGAGACCCCCTGCCATGCGGCCCCCTCAGCTTCTGCTGCCTGGACAGCTATTCCTTGCCTGCCTCCTTGCTCTTTATCACCAAGGCTCGGACAGGCCCTGCCTACCTAGCTGAGAGGACTAGAATGCCCGTGTCCTTCCCTGCCCCTTGGCTTAAACTCTGTCCTGGACATGAGCTGAGATACTAGCAGATCCTCACAGTATCTCCCTCTGTGAACTCTAAAGACAGCACCTAGTAACGGGCAACTTGCTTCCTGCACGTTCGGTATATTCCAGATGTTATGGTAAGAACTTCCACCCCCAGAGGAGATGGATGCTCTGTTGTGAGCTGGGTCTACCAAGCAGCTGGTGAGTGGTGGGTCTCAAGCCTGTTTCCTTTTACACAAGGCTGAGTTAGCTCAGGTGCCACCTAACTAGACTCTAGGGTAGCTTTCTGCCACTTTAGTCAAGTGTCCTGGTCAGTAAAAGTGAGAATAGAAACTTAACCTTGGTGTGACATACACATCCAATGGCCCCTCCCTGGGAGCAGCAAGGCCACTGCCATTCTGGGTGCCCTACCCTGCAAGGGAGGGGAGGTTCCTGGGGACCCGCCAGCCCTTGCATGCTGCCCTATGGCTTCCTCGATCAGTTCCACAGCAGACCCTGAGCTGCTCACACACCTGGTCCCTCAAGGTTATGGAGAATCCGGTGTGGGAAGAAGCATCCCTCTTGGGGGAAGGTCTTGGCTTCCAGTACTGTAACCCGAGGGAAGGTGCTAGGCTGCACTTTTGCAGGTAGACTGATAAGAAGAGATAAACCTAGAAGAGATAAACACCCTACACAGGGCATCACCTGAGCCAGGGCCATAGAAAGGGCCATCATATCCTAGAGACCTGCCCTGAAGAGTTATCTAGACTGGTCAAGTTACAAAGAGGCATGCAATGGTGATGGTGATCGGTCACACATGGGCCTCCATTGAGCCTCATCCAGGTTTAACCCTGAGTTGATTCCCAGGCCACAAGAGGCTACCCCCTAATACCCAGGCACATAGTGGGAGGCCGGACCACATGGAGGGCACATAAAGCAAGCAGAAGCCTGGGTCAGGTGCAAGGGCCCCATATGGGGCCCAAGCTGGCCTGGCCAGGCCAGGACAAGAAGGAGCAGGCCTCAGCATGCAGGGCACAGGGCTTGGTGAGTCAGGGAAGGTGTTTCAGTGCAAGGGTATAAGGAGATCTGCTCTCCTAGACTGTGTCTCCATTGCTGCTCTCAAGTAAAGGCTGTATGCATGGATGACAGGGTCATTTCACTGGGAGTTAGGGTAGAAAACCCAGCCTCCTGAGATGACAGCCAGCCGGACAGTTTAGGAACCCTGATGGGAGGGGCATCCTGAGGCATGGGTGATTAGGGGTGTTGTCACAAACCCATGGGTCCTGACCCAGCTGAATCCAAGAGCCCCAGACTCTTCGTCACATAGGCGTTATCTTATGACACTCATCCAAGTGAACCAGTTTGTTTGCTTTCTCTCCATTTCCAGATTAGGTATCTGGGTTCACAGTCTGACCTCAGCTATGATGGCCTCTGGGGCCTTTACCTACGGGGCAGAGAGAAAAGCAGGAGGGACACTGGCACTGGCAGCAGCGGAGCAAGAAACTCCACACCTCACCACCAGCCCCCAGGTAGGGTGCCAGGCACCCTCCCCTCCTCCCCCATCACCCCTGCAGCTCTGCTTGGCAGCTGACGGTCTGTCCTCCACAACACGTCTGGGGTTGAGCTGCCCGGCATAGTCTCCCAACTCCACTCCTTTCCAGAGGTCATCTGCCACCCTGCATCCAAGCCCGTTGCTTTTGTCGCTGGAGCACCTAAAGAGGGGACTGAAACACGCGCTGACAATCTGCAACTTATAAGTCACCTGAGCTGGTGAAGGCTAGTTTTTGGCCAGTTTCCCGCCTTCAGCCCCCCACACCCTCCTCCAAAAACATCTCAGATGAGAATTGGAGCCGTGCAGAAGCGGCTAGAAAGGGCACATGGAGGATGGGGGGGGATTGCAGGTGAGCAGGGAAAAGAGAGGGACCAGGACAGTGGTGTAAGCGCTGAGAAAGAAAACCGGTACCCTGAAGGATGGAGAGGAGCAAAGGGGTGCCGAATTCGGCAGGGGGCGGGGAAACCCCTGATTGGTCGGGGGAAGACGTGATGTCACGTCCGGCGAGGGAAGCCCTGCCTCAGCGGTCCCCCGCCCCGCCCCGCCCCGCCCCCGCCCCCACAGGTGGTGCCTCCGCCCTGAGTGCCGGGCTTTGGGGGAGGCACCTTCGGGGACCCTGGACTCGGCTTTGCATTCCTGGCTCCCCCTCCCTCCCTCCCTCCCTCTCTCCCTCTCTCCTGCCCAGCAACCGAGCACAACGCGTGGACTGGAAGGGCCCGCACGCCTCCCCCTCCTTCCCGAGAGCAAAGGAGCGCCCGGTGCGCCCCGATCGTGCCCCCAGCCGCGCCCCGCCCCGCCCCGCCTAGCCCCGCCCGGGCGCTCCCCTCTTCCCGCCCGCGCTCCCCGCCCCTCCCTGCCCCTCTCCGCGGCCGCCGTGGGGCCGGCCGGGCGGCGGGGGAGGCGCTGAGCCGGGACTGCGCGTTCGCCCGCCGCGCTCTGGGCGGCCCGACTGAGCGCCTGGACCTCGCGCGCCTCGCGCCTCGCGCCGCAGTCGCAGCCGGCTTTTGTTGTCTCCGCCTCCTCGGCCGCCACCGCCGCCGCCGCCTCTGGACCACGAGCCGCCGCGCGCGCCGGGACCTTGGCTCTGCCCTTCGCAGACTGGGCTGAACGGGCCGGCCGGCCGGGAGCGAGGGAGGCGCGCGCGGACGGCCAGGGAGCCACGGGGCCCCCGCCATGGAGCTCCGGGCCAGAGGATGGTGGCTGCTGTGCGCGATCGCCGCGCTGGTCGCCTGCGTCCGCGGGGACCCCGGCAGCAAGAGCAGGAGCTGCAGCGAAGTCCGTCAGATCTACGGGGCCAAAGGCTTTAGCCTGAGCGACGTGCCCCAGGCAGAGATCTCCGGTGAGTAAGGGCGCGGCAGTGTCCGGGGGCTCCGGACCCCAGCACTCAGGAGATCTGCTCTGGGCCCCTGACCCGCGCGCCGCAGCTAGCCCCGGGCGCCAGAACCCGCCACCTAGACTTGGAGTGGCCTCCTGCGCCTCAACTGCTCTGTACCCCGCGGCCCTCGCCTCTGAGCTCTGATCCGCTCTGTTGCTTCCCAGTTCCCAGTCGCTGTGCTCTGGACTCCCTTCCCTTTAGCGCAGTTCTGGCCCGGCTAGGGACGAGTGGACCCCAGCGCGGTGCACTCCCTTCGGGTCAGGGTTGGAACTGGGTGTCTTCAGCCCCTGGCTTGGCCCAGTGTGCCGGTGGGGCGACAATCCCAGCTCCGGAGCAGCGTGCCTGCCGCCCTTGTGGCGGGGCAAGCGGTAGCTGTGGGGCGGTCTGTCGGGGCACAGCTCCCGGTGGCAGCGGGCTAGGAACTTCTCTATGCGGACCTCTCCCAGAGGCGTCAAGGTTCTACTTAGGAATTCCCGCGGGTCCACGCGCGGCAGGAGCAGCCAAAGTGGGATTCATGGGAGGAGATCCTATCCTGAAAGCCTGAATTCCAAGGAAATGTGAGCCCGCTGTGGGCTTCAGGCGACCCCAGGGCTCGCAGGGATTCCTACACAAGAATTGTGCCCGCCAGCGCCCCGGCCCTTGCGCACTCGTGGTCGGGCCGGGCACTTGGGGCCGCCTGGAGCTATGAGCCCAGCTGCAGGTGGTCGGCGTCTTGGATCCCGCCCAGGGGCCTTGTCATCTCTTTGTAAGAAGAGCGGCCCTCCTGGCGGCGGCCTCGGCCCTGCAGCTGCTGGGAGCAGCTCTTCCCCTCCCTTCCCTTCCCTTCCCTTCCCTGCTGCCTCAGGAGCTCTGGGAACCGAATCTTTATGAGCTTGGAGCGCCGATGAGATGTCCTAAGGACCTCCCCAGCCCCAGGCTTCACCCTTAAATGAGTGTGGAGCTTTCCCGGAGAAGTGCAACACCAGGGCCTTGGTGAGCAGGGAATTCCTGCAGTAGGGTTCTGAAAGTGAAGGGGCTTGCAGCTAGAAGCCAAGCTCAAGCGGCAGGCACCCCAGGCGTTCTGGATGAGGGACATCAAGAGTGTCACCCAGAGTGGATAGCCTGTGGCCTTACCTTGCTTGGGAGTGGTAGTAAGTCGCCAGGCTCTGGGGAGAGACAGAACCCACGGATACCTTGCTTTTGACCTCAGTCTTTTGGGTAGTTCCCCCACAAATACCCCTAGTACAGGCCTTTCTATGCCTTTCTCTGCAGACAGCCCTGCTATGTCAAGGCCACACCTCCTGCACTTCTCTGGGCCCTGTCCACCCGGGTGTCTGGCAGCAGAAGGTGCCCTGCTTTCCCCTCCTCCAAACACACATAAATAGGAACTTAAATCCGAGCATCCTTGCCAGACTCCAGCTCCGCACACACACCAGTCTGACACCTTCCAGCCTACAGCTTCCCATGGCATGGCCAGACCCACCTGTCTTAGTGACCTCTTGGGGACCTTCTTAAGCATGTACCCACCCACAGCTACTGCGCCCAGGGAGGCAGGGACTGGCAGTGTGGGCAGTGGCAAGGGCACCAGGAGGGCAAATTAAAGAGGCAGAGGTGTGGCCCTTCCAGAGATTCTGGGTCTTGCTGCCCTGGGGTTGGCCAATGTGGGAGTTAGGAAAGCAAGACAAACAAAATGTGGTGATGTCTGTGTCAGCTGTGGGTAGTGTCCATCCAGCTGGGATGTTTGAGGGCTCTGCAGAATGACATTCCACTTGGGGCCCAGTGTCTGTTCAGGGTCACTCCACTTATTGGCATGCAAGGCTGGGGACCGTGTTCTTCCTCATTGGTGCGCCTCAGAACTGCTGCCACACTTCCCTGGACCCCCTTGGGCTGCACCTCACAGCCCTCACAGTGGGAGAGAGAGTTTGTACTAGCCCCAGGGCACTGATGAGACTGAGAGAAGCAGGTGGCCTCTGGGATAGCCAGAGCCCAAGGGGCAGCCAAGCTCAGGGTCCTGTCTGGTTCTGTGCCTCCAGACCTGGACTCTAAGGACCAGGCGCCCTCTGGTGGCCCCTGATGGCACAGCCCTCCCTAGAGCTCTAAATCCTCTGAGCCTTTTCCTGCAGTCCTGATCTAGACTCCCAGCCTTCCAAAGAGTGCTCTCCTCTAAGGAGTATGGTGATCCCCTGGGAGCTAGATACCTGCTGAGGTTCTACTGGGGATCAGTGGGTGGTTGAGAGAGAGGAAGGGTGGCCCATGGGCACATGGATGGCCTTTCCTGCCCCTGTCTTGGGGGCCAGAAATAGCAGTTAACAGGAGACTTGGCTCTTATCAAACGGCACCCTATCAGAGGGAATGATTTCCTTAAGGCACTGTTTGTTTTTCTGGGTGGTGTGTCCAGGGAACATAGATAAGAAGCAGCCGGAGGAGGTAGCCACTATGGTGGTGCCCTCCCGCCATGCTGGGGCCCCGCAGTGGAGCAAGGTCTGGGTGAAGTTGCTAGGAGCCCACTGCTGAATCACAGCCATGATCAAGCAAGGCTCTCTTGACTGGCAGGACTATTCTGGGACGTGAGTGTTTCTAAGTGCACCCCATATGGTTAGTATGGTACCAGGATGTCCACTTTGGCCTCTAGGATCAAGGACCACCCCTACTTGGTCTCTGTTGTCACCACAAAGCCTATCCAGGCCACTGACCCCAAGTAGGTTCTCAGTGAACAACTATAGACAGACACGTCCTTCTCCTGCTTCACGACCACTGTACTGCAGCCTGGGGATAGAGGATGAACAAGGCCTTGGCAGAGAAAAGGCGGCCTTCCTTAGGTCTCCAGCCTGGGCAGAAGTGGGGGCTGGACATCAGAAAAACTCAGAACTGCCGATCTTCTCCTGTGCCCCAGAGTCGGTGTTCCTGCTGCTTGCCTGCCAGCGGGGGTGGACACCTTATACCAGATACACACTAAGTATCCCCTAAACCCCAGCAAAACTCTTAGTTCCCTATGTGGGCTCTGGCCTTCTATACAATAGTAGTTGAGAATCTGAGGTCCTTGGGCCTGGGGGCCCTTCCCACCTCTTAGAAAGAGTTGTCTGGCTTTCTCCAGAAACCAACAGAATTTCTCCCTCACTTGAGGTTCGTGGCTCTCAAGTCACTGGCGCATTCCCCACTCTGGACCAGAAGTTTCTGTGTGGCCTATCCGGCCCAGGAAGAGACACCCCCTTTGTGGCTCAGTGCAAAACCCAAGGTGGTCCGCATCCCCTGATGTGCTGCTGGGAGCTTGACTTTCATCATCCCCAGCACAGCGGCCGGGCTTCTGTGTGCCCAAGGGAGCCATGATCCAGCAGGGCCGTGTGTGTGATGCAATGACCTGGGTCCTTGCTGTAGTATGGAAGCTCCCAAGCTGGACAGGCCATCCTGCTTCTCCATGGAAACACCCTCTCTCGGTCCCCAGGAGCTTTCTGTAGAGTCAACACAACTGCTCAGTTGATGGTGTCCATCAGCTGGGAGATTTTATGGGGACTGGGCTCCAAAGACACATTTCCACAACCGTTCAGTGAGCACTTCATGAGAGCACCCGTGTGTACATCTGGACAGAGGAGGACATCCAAGCCAGAGAGGCCACATACCTTTCTTAGGGCACTGTCTGGCTAATTCCAAAGCCTGTGCTGGCAGCTATACCTCAGTAAAGCCAGAGCAGACCTCCTTTACCCAGGCTCTGTGTTCTAGGAGCCTCATGCTCTCTCAGCTTAGAGACCTATTTTGCAATGCAGGCCTGGTGGGGGGGGGGCCCTCACAGCTGCATTCTGTACTCTGTTTCTTAGGGTCTAGAAATCCTTTTAACTGGCCGGAATGACTTCCAAGGCTCCAGGCATGTGACACAGGTGGTCCCGGAGTGTGGTACCCTGGTTGTGCTTCTCAATAGTCAAAGGCAGGACCCCCACCACAACTGCCAGATTGTCAGCAACTGGGAGAGGCAAGCTAATCTACATGGAGCTAAGTCCCAAAATAATAGCAGACAGACAGATGCCCTGGACACAAGGCAAGCCAAGGAAGATGGCAGGTAGGTCTGCCAGTGATAGTGGTCCTAGACTACTGCTAGTGCAAGCCGCTAGTGACAGGCCTGCCCCTGGCCCTGGAAGCCCCTGCCCACCCCCAAGCATTGGGGATATACTGGCATGCATGCCAAGCAGCAGGGCTGAGCTTTAGAACCAGGTAGGTTTAGCCTCTATACGGACACATCTTCTCTTTATACCGTGGTTCCTGAAATACAGCTGTCACTTGTGGAGTGAGACATGGACAGGGAAAGGTGGGCTTTTCCCTAAGCCAAACTGTCCTCTTCAGGCTGAGTCCAGAATGGTTTCAGGGTCTTTCCTATGTCAGAACCTAAGCTGAGGGCCGCCCAGAGCTACAGTCTCTGCCCAGCCTTGACCTAACATAGCTATGGGCACAGTCATGTGGTGTAGGATGCTATTCATCTTTAGTGGCTCCAAGCTGGTGACTCCTACCCCATGACCGAGCACCTCACTGATGCCCTACTGGCAGCCCTTCTCGGTGGTGTAGGAGAAGGCCTGGGCAGCCTCCTGTGTGAGGGTGTGGAGACACGGTCCCCTCGGTTGATATGGCCCTCCCTCCCTGGGACTCAGCTGTACCCACACTCCCACCCCGCAAGGAGACTGCTGCTCTAGGCGAGAGCACAGGGCAGCCAGGGGTGAGACGGGGTGCCTAGGTCTCTTAGTTCTCCATCGCCACCTACTGCCAGGGAAACTCTTGAGAGTGAGAGGAACACAATGCCACCTCATTGATGACTCCGTTAGGGACCAGCCAGCCTTAACCTCCTTTGCCTATGCCCTCAGCATTACCTCCCACTGGCGGCTTATTCCTCTGGCACATGACCCTAGACCCTGCTGTGCCCACCTAGGGCCACTTGTGCCAGCCACTATTGTTCCCAATGTTTCCTGACAGGCACATCCACTCCTACTTTGAATCTCACCTGAGCAGGCCTTAGGTCCATTCATGTGGTGGATACTCAGTTCTCCCTAACTGCCAAGCAGAGGAACAGCCCTAGAAATTGTCAGCATATCCCTTTCCCAGAGCCACGGTACCAAAGCACAGCAAAATAAATAAATAAATAAATAAAAATGTAACTGCGGACAATTAGTTTATTGCCTCATGGTTTGGGATACTGAGAGCCTGGAGCCCAGGCACCAGGCAGGGTCTTTCCCTTCTGTAGTGAGAGAAAGCATGCACCCAGCATCCTGACATTTGCTGGTGCCCCTGGCTTGTAAACTCATGCCTTCATCTTCACCTAGCATCTCCCATGTGTCTACTCTAAACTCCCTATAAAAACACACAGTCACCTTGGGTTAGGGCCTGCTCAAATGCTCGTAATAGTTAACGTCTGCTGTGACCTCATACCCAAATAAAATTACCTTCTTGAATTTGGGTGAGGGAGTCATACTTCCACATACAAGTTTTGGGGCCCAGTTCATCAAGGAATGACACCATGATACTTAAATCTCATTCTCAGTGCTTATTGGGCATTTCCGTCCCAGGCTGCAAAACCCTGGGCTCTCAGGTACAGAGTCATAACTCTCCCCGCTTGCCCCTTGCCCCGCCTCCCTGAAGCACCTGTCAGGTGACAGGCCAGGGTGCTCTGATATTCTAGGTCTGACAATGCTCTATCAGTGGCCAGAACTGTAGCTGCACACCAGTGACATGTCTCTGTGGTATGTCACAGAACCAGGGTGGATGGGTAATGAGGCTGTGGCCTGAAGACCCCTGGCTAACTGGCTGGCTGGCAGTCAGTAGTACTCGTGTACCTCAGACAGGCCAGCTGTGAGCCAGGTAGGAGGCCCAACCCTCGGGCAGCTTCTCTGAGGACAGCAGAGGAGCAAAGGGTGGGACAGCCTGGGTTTGGTGGAGAGCCCCACAGTGTGCCAAGCAGGCCGCCTCCCCTGGGGCAAGGGCCAGCCAAACAGGCCGCTGCTCATTTGTGCAGAGTGCTCCCCAGATTCTGGGGACTTGGCCAGGTGACAGGGCAGCCTCTGGGGGCTCCATCAGTCTTGCTCCCTGGCCATCTGCCCAACCTCCCCCCACCCTAGGAAGCCAGGGCCGTGACAGAGGAAAACATAGGCAGAGCCCAAACCCTCTGTGAACTGGACCTACAGGCCAGTTCCAGAAGGTCACCCTGCTGTGTCTTCATGTGGGCACTACAGGTGGGTGAAGTGGAAGGTCACCCTGCTGTGGGTGAAGTGAGCTCAGTTGGCCACTGGCCGATGCAAGGGCCTGCGTCTAGGTTGCTCAGGAAGAAGCTCCTGCACATGTGAAACTAAGACCCAGAGATGGAGTCCAGGGCAGAGCCTCCTCACTGGGGAGGGGTCTGATGCACTAACCAGCTCCCGTTCTGAGTAAGTCACTGTCCCAGCCCAGACTTGGCAAGTGCCTATGTGGGTCCCGGCTGAGGGTGCACTTACACTGTGAATGAAGCACAGGAGACCTTCAGGCAGGCCGGTCCCATAAGTGCTGAGAGTAGTGGCCAAGCAGCAAGGGTAAGATCATAGGGTGATCTGGTTCTCAAGCCTCAGACTCCCTCAGGTACAAGAAGGGACAGAGGACCCCGGCATCAGAAGCCTGCACTGGGAGGATCAGGTTTGGAGGGTATGGGTCCTCCGGGGCCATGTGAGGACACATTGTCTTGGCTAGCTGGCTGAGCAGACAGAGGCGCAAGCTCGGCCCATCCTCAGCTGGCCACACCCAAGTAGATCTTAAGGTCAGAGTTAGCCCTTCCCTGGTCACAGATGCCTGAGCCAAATTGGCCTGCCTCCTCCTGAGGGACAGTGGAAAACTGGCCAGGCTGGAAGGCGCAAGACGTTTTTCTCTTCAGTCCTTACTGAACACATTTAAGTTCTAGTGAGAAATTCAGTTGGGGCTTCCAGGACCTTCCAAATCCAGTGATCCCCAGACTGCAGCATTGTGGTCCCCGGTCACACATGAAGGTGGTGTGTTTGAGTTGCAACTACTAGATGTGAGACTGGAAGGTGCTGGTGGCCCACCTCCCCATGAGCTGTCCTGGCTCACTGTAGCCTCGGAAACACTTTAGTAGTATTCCTAGCCGTTAAGGACAGCTGTGGATCACATCCCAGGCTGTGATCTGTGAGTGGCCATCCTTCCTGCTGTGTCTGAGACATCTTCATTGTCTGTGGTCCTCCTAGTCCATCTGCACAGTGAACTGTGGTGACGACAGAGTGTTTCCTCAAACATCTTGGCCACAGGTGCCCACCAGAGGCTCTGGGGGCTGCAGGGAATACATCCTGCCCACCTGTGACCATCTGCCAGTCTCTGGGGAGAAAGCTGATGCCACCTGCTGCCAGGGTTGGCTCAGGCGTTCACACGTCTACAGTTGTCATGGAGCTCAGGACACACTGGACCACACAGCTATCTAAAAGGATGAGGTTCTTAGTAATTCACTGTAATTCTTAGTAAGTTACCGAAATTCCTGGTAATGCGCCATTTCTAACCTCTGCCTCTCCCCCACTCTCACTGGATCAGTACCCAGGACTCTGTGTACATCCTGTATCAATGTGTATGCACAGAGGGCTCTGGGCCAGTGGCCATAGGTCAGATACTCTGGGCATACCAGTCCTTGAGTGAGGTGATAGGCTGTGTGCGTGCATGTGTGTGTGTGTGTGTGTGTGTGTGTGTGTGTGTGTGTGTGTGTGTAATTTATTTATTCCATGTGTTTTGTTTGCATGTATATTTGTGTGAGTGTGTCAGGTCCCCAAACTGGAGTTACAAACAGTTGTAAGCTACCATGTGGGTGATGGGAATTGAACCTTGGTCCTCTGGAAGAGCAGCCAGTGCTCTTAACTGCTGAGCCATCTCTCCAGCCCTATGAGGTGATAGTCCTAACTGGGATCCACTGCATGGAACTTGGGTCATGCAGCTGTTCCTAGCAGTTAGTGGGTACCATTTTTAGTGGGCTTTCACCAGAAGTTGGTAGCATCTCCCACAACCATCAGCAGCACCAAGAGAAGCACTTGAGCGGGAGCTGTAGGTCCCCAAATCAGGGGGAACTTTGGATGGGGAGAGGAAATGTTGTTGAATCCAGAAGGGCAGTAAGCGGGGTAGTGCAAGCCAGGGGTTCTCACACGAACACAAATGGAACTCAGAGTTCAGGAATGTGAAGAAGGAGACTGACTGCCACCCAGACTGCAGCATGTCCTTGCCGGGAACAGTAGGCCCCGGGGCTTGGCCCATGTAGAAAACTGCCAGTATTCTCATGTCCCTTTACTTTTGTAGCAGATAGATTGGGGAAACTCCAATGGACATTAAGCCAGCTGCCAGGTCTCCCAACGGTGCGCCCCTGTGTTCTGTAACATTCTGATAAACGCTCACTGACTTTTGTAAGGAATAGAAGCTAGCTCCTTGGGTCAAAGAGAAGCCCCAAATGGCCTCCATAGTCCTCTCATTTCAAACTTCAAAACTAAACTGTCTTGAACAGTTGGCAGCCTCCACCAGGTGGCACTGGGGCCCAGAACGGGGCCCAGGTTTAGCTGTGTGGCAGGGCCTGGTAAGACAGGGCCAATCTGTGGCTGGGAGAGCTGTGCTGAGAAATGAGTATGATGACAGTGATGCTGTCTGGGAGGTTCACAAGGCCCTCGAAACCTCGGGGATGCTGCTGGAGCACCTACTGTGTGCTAAGTGCTGTCCTTGGTGCTGAAACGTGGCAGCAGACAGCACCCTCAGGCTGTGTGGCTGATAGGGTTGAGCGCTTCACCCATGACCAGTGGTTACTGGGGTCATTTATAAGTATGAAAAGTACATGGTTGCGGGGTGCAGGGAGACCACCATGGTGCCTCAGTAGGCAAAAGCATTTGCTGCACAAGCTGAAGACCCGGTTGACCCCAGAACCCATGTAAAAACGGAAGGAGAGAGCTGACTGCACAGAGTTGTCCTCTGATCTCCACACGGAGCACCATGACACACACTCCATACATACATATTACATGGACACATATACATACACAATAATAAGTGTGACTTAATAGTAGAGCTCTGGCCTAGCACAGGCAAGACCCTGGGCTCTGTCCCCAGTATGGGGGATGGGGGGAGACATTGCTGGTAAATAAAGACATCAGAATATCAGTGCTGAGGCTGATAGCCACACATCTGCCTGAGTGTTCCAACCCTAGGCTGCACAGGACAGGCCCAAAGCTCCCAGACCGATGTCCTGCTGTGCAGCCCTGGCATTCTCCTGACATGTCATCAAGGTGGCTTCAGAAGCTCTGGCCACCTGTGTAGACATCGTATGAAGGTTCCAGCCTTTTGGGTTAGCTCGTGGGACTCTCACCTTTGGCTGGGCACTTAGAGCTTTGCGTTGACCTGAGGAGCCAGCCTCTGTTTCTCACAAAAGTTACCAGGATTTATAGCCAAAGTCAAGAGCATCAGAATAGCAAATGTAGCCTGCTGTTGAGAGAACCAGAGAGAGGCAGCATGGAAGGGACTGGAAGAAACTAGGTGGGCAGGCTTTCAGCAGGGTGAGAGGTGGGGTGAGGATCATCCACCGCTACGATGTACGTAGCTGAAACTCTTGGCAAGAGCCTGCCACTGGTGACTACTCTGGGAGGGATGGGTCTTCCTGGACACAGAGCCACAAACAAGGGCCTAGCCACAGGAGTAGGGCTAGATAAGGTGAGGGGGCATATTAACTACTTTGTAGCTATTGTAACAAAATGCCTCACAAGGCAATTTAGAGAAAGGAGAATGTATTTTGCCCTAAAGTTGAAGGTTGCAGTCCATCAGGATTGGGAGGATGACAGAGGGGGGAGCTTGAGGCAGCTGTTCACAGTATACCCACAGTCAAGAGGCAGATAGTAAATGTTGGTACTCAGCTTGTGTTCTCGCTTTATTTTGTTTTGTTGTAGCACTGAGAATCTGTAGTACAAGTAATGAAAACCCAGAGACAGATATTGGGGTTAAAGCGGAAGATCAGAAAAGCAAAGCAGCCAGCCACTAGAGAGCCTCTACCAAGCCTGGGGAGGTCCCTGACCTCAATGTGGCTGGAGACAGACTGATTGCCCTGAGATTGAATACTGAATGCCGCACGAGACCCTAGAGGCTCCTCCCTCTTAGGTACCTCCCTAGTGCTGGGATTAATGGCATGAGCTCTGCTTCTCTTTTAGACTGATTCACTCTCATGTAGCCCTGGTTGGCCTTGAACACACAGAGATGCATCTGCCTCTGTCTCCTGAATCCTGGGATCAAAGGTATGTGTAGCCACTGTCCAACTTCTGTGGCTGTGGCTAGCTTTGTCATCTTCAGTGGCTTTATTAGATCATAAACAACATATCACCACAGGGATCTATCTTCAGTCATCGCTGTGATCAAATACCATAACCATAAAGGACTTGGGAAGCAAAGTTTTGGCTTTGTTTTGGCTTACAATCTTCAGGTCATACTCTTGCAGAGACAAGTCAAGACAGGGATTCAAACAGGGCAGGAACCTGGAGGCAGGAGCTGATGCAGAAGCCATGGAAGAGTGCTACTTACTGGCTAGTTCCCCAGGGCTTACTCAGCCTGCTTTCTTATAGCTCAGTGAGTGGCAGCACCCACAGTGATCTAGACCCTCCCTTATCAATCACTAATTAAGAAAATGCACTCCATTCAAATGGAGGAATTTTCTCCACTGAGGTTCTCTTTTCCCAAATGACTCTATCTTGTGTCAAATTGATATAAAACTATCCAGGACAGGCTCCAACTCACAGCTTGTGTGTGCTAGGCAAGTGTTCTAGTACTGAATCACATCATTGGCCCTCTTTTTCCTTTTTATTCAATGTAAGACCATAACCCAAGAGATACCACTACCCATATGTCTGATGGGTCTCCTACTCCAACCCAATCTATAAAACTTCCCCAGGACATACCCAGGAGTTTATCTTCTAGATGATTCTAAATCCTGTCAGATCGATATCTTAATCATCACAAGGGTGGTGTTTTACCAGTGGCTGAGAGTGTAGTGCATGGCTCTGAAGCAGGGCAGGGATGGAAGTCAGCTCTGTGAATCAAGTGTGGGGTGCCTTAGCCTGAGCTTTCTCCCTGGAGTAGAGTTCCCTGAGCTGCCCTAGAAGACACAGCAGCCAGGTTCTGGACCCGGATCTCCAGAGCATCTCTTTGGCAAAGTAGACAGTCTGGGGTCAGTGTGGTGGCATCTGCGCCATGTAGAATGGCGACAGGAAGGTATGTGGATGGCTGCTCTTGGGATGTTTGTGCAGTGTGCAATTGCACAGTGACACTGGGCTCTGGGGGAAGGTTTGGCTGGGCTTTGGAGAAAGCCACACTCTTGGCTGAGGACAGCCTTTTAAGGACAGCGACCTGTTTGGTGGCCATTATCCTAGAGCTATGAGACACCCCCACAGAACCCAATCCTGGTCTGTTGGACCTAACTAGTCTACCTGTGCTCAAGAGCCAGCTCTACACTCACTTGGCTCTGTGACTTTGGGTTGACTGCGGTACCTCTATGTGGGTTCTGTGTTCCCTCCTGGGGAACAGGGAGGCCCATTTCTCACCAGTGCTATTTTCTCCAGGCAGGCTGTGAGTGAAGGAACCACAGTAGAGAAAGAAAGTCCTGGTTGCAGGAGAGAGATCCTAGCCAGCATCCACAGCGTTCCTTCCATAACTGGAAAGCCAGGAATTGCAAGGAGATCGGTGTTCCCAGGATACAGCAGCAGAGGAGTCAGGGCTGTGTGGATGGCAGGCCAGCAACTAGAAGCTGACTTTTAGGAAGGAAGCTAAGGAGGGGCCCCTGGGAACATCAGTCCCAGGAAAGGCAGGAGGAAACAGGAGAGTGTCAGGGAACGAGCCTCTTGTCAGGCCTTTGCAGGTAACAGCCAGCAGGAGGGGCCTCTCTGTACTGGATCCCATGGCCCTGATACAACCCTGATGCTCCCTTGGGCAAGCATTGACTCCTCCCTTCGACGGTCTACCTCCAGGGATCCAAGCTGCCTGCCCTGAGCTCCACCCCTACAGAGCCATGTCACTGGATCCCTCTGTCCCTCTGCCTGCCAACAGTCACTGGCAAGAGCCTGAGCATAGACAGGGTGGGCCGAGACACCAGCTCAGAAGACAGCTGTGTGAGCATCCCTGAGAAGTGAGTTGAGGAGGCAGAGTGGCCCTGTGATGTCACTTGCTCCTAGAGCCCAGAGGGTGAGCCTGGCCTTTGGGGAGTAGGGGCTTTGTAAATGGCAAAGACAGGACTCTGCTGGGTGGGAGTCCCAGGAGTGCTTGGTGGGGCTGGGAGGGGCCTTTCTGGAGTGGGTTGTGAGACTGTCACCAGTGGCAGGGTATAGGTGGCCCTCCCAGCAGGGCCTTGCAGGCACTTGCTAGTTCTCAGAAAGCTTGGGCAGGACCAGACAGGAACTGTGCTGACCCATGTACTGGCCACATCTGGCTCCAGGCAAGGCCCACTGAGCCCTGGTTTGCAGGTGAGGGTTCATCTGCATCTCTAGATTGCTGCTGGGCTGAATGAGGTCCCTAGAGGTCTCATACCAGCCAAGCCTGGGCCAGGGGAGACCACAGCATTGGCCAGGGGTCTGATGTGGGTCCCCACTTCACTACTGGGGACCTCAGTCATCCCCTCTGTTGAATTATGTGCTTGTGGGTAAATGTCCACCAGTGTCGGTGACTTCAGTTAGGCCACATCTCGTGCCTTGGTTAGGGCTTCTATTGTTGCCATGAAACACTGAGCAAAAAGCAAGTTGGGGAGGAGAGGGTTTATTCTACTTACACTTCTATATCGCTATTCATCATCAGAAGTCAGGACAGGAACTCATACTGGGCAAGAACCTGAAGGCAGGAGCTGATGCAGAGGCTGTGGAGGGTGCTGCTTACTGGTTTGCTCAGCCTGCTTATAGAACCCAGGATCAGCAGCCTGGGGATGGCTCCACCCACACTGGGCCCTTCCTCATTGATCACTGATTGAGAAAATGCTTTACAGCTGGATCTCGTGGAGGCATTGTCTCAATTGAGGCTTCCTCCTCTCTGACGACTCTAGCTTGTGTCAAGTTGATGGAAAACTAACCAGCACACTCCTCAAAGGACTACAAGACACAGCCGTGGAAAGGCAGACCACCCACTGGGTAGATAGTGACTGGCTTCCCAGCATTGTGTGTCATTGCCAACTGAACCTCTGTCCCCATCAAACACTAATCCCTATTCTAGTTTTTATTTCATTTCTATGGTTTAAACACCATGACCAAAAGCAACTTAGGAAATGTAACATTCCAGGACATAGTCCTTGATTCCAGGGAAATCAGAAGCAGGAACTTGAGAGATCTGGACACATCACGTCCACAGTAAAGAGCAGAGAGAAGCAAATGCACTTAGGCTGACAGCTTGTTAGCTATCAACTAGCTTCCAGCAGTGGCAGGAAGGTCAGGGCCCAGCCTAGGGGATGGTGTTGCTCACAGTGGACGTGCCCACAGGAGAACATGATCTAGACAATATCTTACTGAGGCTGTCCTTCCAGAAGATTCTAGACTGTGTTACGTTGAAAATATAAACTAACACTCTCCACTCCTCTCCCCTACTTTTGATATCATGGTTTCACTGTGTCTCCTGATTTTGACAGCCTAGCGACCTCACTTGGCTCCTTTCATTGAGCATGGTATCCATCTTACACTCTGTCAGAATTCCCTTCTTGAGACAGAACACTATTCCATTTTATAGTTATAGTTTGCTTACTCATTCAGACATCTGTTTTCACCTTTTGGTTCCATGAATACTGTGTCTGTTTGATACACACACACACCTCAATTCTTTTGAGCCAGTTTTTATATGAAAAATTAATGCATCGTTTATCTGAGTTTCGGGTATAAAGGATGGGTAGGTGAGATGGCTCAGAAGTAATGGGCACTTGCTACCAAGCCTCATGACTTGAGCTTGATCCATAGATCCCACACAGTGGAAAGAGGGAACCAACATGCTCTGTGGCACATCTGTATACACACACGCACACACACACACACACACACACACACACACGCACGTGTGTACAGACACATACACACTTATAAATACATGTAAAAAATTAAAATATAACTAGCATCCTAGTTCCCTGCTACCCTCCTCTAATTGTGCTTGCAGGGCAAGGTGGGGCCACAGCTGGAAATCACGTGCATACCCTTGTTGGGCTAACAGGTGCTGTCTGGGCAACCCAGCCTAGGGAAGCTGTCCAGACTACTGCCTCTCAGCACAGGGTATTGACTCCTGCTGCAGTCTTTGCCTTCCCAGGAATCCCCCTGGGGTGGGAATCTAGGGAGCCCAGCACTGCTCGAATAACCATTCCCAGCCACTGACCTTGGCCGTGTGGATTTGGCTATCTGTAGGCCACCATGTCAGCAGTAGATGAGTTGTGTGAAGTGATTCTAACCCTGAACCCTTGTTTGTGTGGCACTGACCAGATGCTAGGAATAAGAGCCCTTATGAATGGGAACTCCTCTCCCGGTTCCCTGGGATGGCTTGGAAGAAATGATCCCAAAGGAAGGGGCACTATTAGGAGGTGTGACCTTGTTGGAGGAAGTTTTTCACTGTGGGAGCGAGCTTTGAGGTTTCATATATGCTCAAGCCACACTTAGTTCCTCAGACCATTTCCTGTTACCTGCAAGATGTAGGGCTCTCAGCTCCTTCTCCAGCACCACGTCTGCCTGACGCTACCATGTCCCACCATGATGATAATGGACTGAGCCTCTGAACTGGAAGCCAGCCCCCCCAATTAAATGTTTTCTTTATAAGGGTTGCTGTGGTCTTCACAGCAATAGAAACCGTAACTAAGACACTTCCCTCTCACCACATGCTGCTACTGACCTGCCTCTTGCACCTGCTTGGGGGAAGAAGTGTTCTGAGTTGGTTATATGGCCTTATTCCAGAAATGCCCACACTGGGCAAAGATGGCCCTACCCATTGTACTTATAGGTGTTTTAACAAGAGAGCAGACATGGCTGCTGAGTATAAGTGAAACCGTAAATGGAGCTCCCTGGGGAGGGTGGTGAGCAGCCTTGGCAGGAAGGTAGGGGAGGTGTGCACAGGAGGGTAACTGACAGGCCAAGCCGGGACAGCTGGGGTGGCAGCCAGTGGCCCCGTGCTTTTGTCCTGGGCTCCATCCTGCCTGGGTTGTGGCATCTCTTTCACACCTCTGCCAGTTTGGTATTTACGGGTTTCGGGAGAAGCCTGCGTTGCATCCCTTTATTCTGCGTAGACACATCTGAGGGAATAGGACCAGTCTGTCCTATAGCATCCTTGGTTGTCCTGTGGCCCGTAAGTGAACTGGTGGCTCAACTAGATGAGAAAACTGTATAGAGCCCAGGACAGTTGGCACGAGCTCTTCCTTTCACACACACCCTGCCACTCTGTGCCACATGGACACTGGCTACGGGCAGGAAGGCCAGGCTGAGATTTGCTGAGTTGGTGGAGCAGCACCTCAAGCTCTGAGTGGGCTCCACCCTGCAGCCAAGTCACAAGGCCATTGTCTTGGAAGACATAAACACGGGGTCTTCTCCATTTCCAGTGTGTTCTAAAAGCACAGCATGAGCCGTGGATACTGGGACAAGACTTTTTGCCCCAGTGGGACCTTTTGCCATGTTCAGGCACCTCCTACCTGGCATTCACTGGGTGGGCTGAGCAGGGAGTGGGCGGTTTAAAGGGCAGCCATTTGGGTTTCAGGATAGAGCCTTTTCTTTTGGGGAATCTTGGTCGAATAGCTGCTCCCCCAGTAGAGTCTTGTGTTCCAAGCAATGACTAGGAAGGCTGAGGGAACCTGTACATTTCAGGCTGGAAATATGAGTAGGTGGCTTTCCCCCAACTAGAATCAAAGGCTGGGAAGCGCCAATGATCAACAGAGTGGGAGAGCTGTCCTTGTCCCAGGAGGACCAGATGGAGAGTGGTCTGCCTGGGAGGAGTTTGGGGCTGAGTTGGCTGAAAGTGGTGTTGGGGAACTAGGAGCAGAGCCTAATGGGGATGGGTCCTGGGGCAGGGGATCGTAGGAAGGACTGGAAGACTGCGGTGACCATTGAGTACACAGACAGCAGTAGAGATCGGGCGTTCTGCTGGAGGAGGACCCCCCCCCCCATTGCAGCCAGCCATCACTTTCCAGGAGAGAAATCTGACCATCCATGGACCTCCCTAGGAAGCCCTAGTTTTCCCATGAGTATCTGCCCTGCCAATAAGCTGGAGAACCCGCTGCACCCCACCCCCACCCCCGATCCAAAAGTCCTCAGAAATGCGGGGCATCACGGTAGGGGCGGGGTGCGCGTTCCGGCGAGGGGGGGTCCTGGTCCACAGACGCTACTGTTTCCAGGGAGACAGGGGCGGTGCTGACGCGCCAGTGAAGGCTGCGGGTGAAGGCGCGTCCCTGGGAGCCGCCTTCACTGTGTGCTCCAGTGAGACTGCCACTGCCCTGCTGCTCTGGGCTGAGGAGTCCACCAGGCCGGCACCCTTAGCCTCATCCTGGCCTTTCCTGCTCCGACCTACTGCTCTGCATTTGCCGGGCCCCTGCACTGGCACTTGGAATCGCGTTTGCCATCGGGAATGCATCCACAGCTGGGAACACCGCTGGAGCGGCCATCCAGGAAGGGGGTTCTAAGGCCAGGAGGGTGCCTGCTAAGCTGATACCAGGCTGAGTCTGATAGCCGCCATCTCCATCGCCATTCCTCTCTGCATCTCCCCTCCCCCCACGCCTTCACCTCGCATCTTCAGCTCCAACCACAGCCTGTCTATGTCTCATCCCCTTCCCATCAAGACCTCAATCACCAGTCTCGATTTCTACTCATGTGTCTCCAGCTCCCCACCTTCGTCCCATCCCCATATCCCTTAAGTTGTCCTGGCCACCCCTCCCTAACCCATCCCTCGTCTGCACCCCCACCGACTGCCGCAGCCCCCTCCCTGCAGCAAGCCCCCCTTCCTCTGCTGAACCCATCCCCCTCTGCAGCCTTAGCACACCCCTTCTTCCTCCCTTGTCTGCCTCGCCCACTGCGGCAAGCCCCTTCCCCGCCAATCACATCGCCCTCCCACCCCTCCCTCCCGCGTGCCGCAGCCCCCCTCCACGAGCCCCCTCTGCCTGCTGCAGCTCTCAGCTCTCCGCACTACCGCACCCACTGCACCAGCGCCCCCTCCCCACTGCGCTGCCTGCACAGGCGCCCGCCGCCGGCTGCAGATCCTGCTCGCCGGCTCCAGCAGCGCAGAACCATCCTATTTGGAGGAGGCAGAGGTGGTGGGAGCTGCAGGTGTCGCCCAGGCTTTGTTCGCCTGGGCCTGGCCTGATGTTGGAGAGGCAGCTGGCAGGAGCCTTTGCCTGCCCGGAGATGACCCCTCCCACCGAGCCCATAGAAGTGCCAGCAGCCGATGCCCCCCAGTTAGGGGTCCCCGTGCGCGATGGAGGCTCTTCTTGGTGATGTTGTCATTTGGGTGAAATTGAGCAGGAGCTCGGGGGTCATGAATGCATCCAGGAGGGTGGAAGTATTGGAAGTGAATGGGGAGGATTGTGCTTTTCCAACTTCAGAAATGGGGTTGAAATGTCCTCCTTCGGGTGTGACCCTTGAGGCCTACCCGGGTCCAGGTTTGTTGGGGAAGAGGAGCAGGTGGTAGTGAAAACCCCCTGGATCCTGGGGGCAGGTTATCCTTCAGAAAGCTGGGCCATTTGCTCCTGGTTCCTTGCTGTCACCAGGCTGGCACATACTGGAGACCCTCAGCCTCTGGGGCTGGAAAGAACCCTGGAGCACAGGGTTTACTTTTCCTGCCCCATCAGTCAATAGGAAGGCCGGCTCTGGAGCCAGCACTGGGTAGAGGAGGGTAGCCTGTGCCTCCCTTGCTGTGGCAGCTGTGGTGCTGAAAGCTGTCTCCGTTGCTACACAGCCCCAAGCCATGCAGGCTGAGTATCCACACTGAAATGGGCGTGTTTTGGGGGGGGTGATAAGGGAAGCAGGTTTTCCATTTCTTCATCATCCCATGAACAAGGGAAGCTTCTGGAAGGATGGGCTTGAGGAGGTGGCATGACTGGGGTCTCTTGAAAAGGGTAGAGAGTTTCAGGCATTGGATCCCTGGGGTGTTGGGAGAGGTCAGATCAGAGGGGGCTGTGAACAGCATCAGAAATGCCCTCAGGATGCTGGACTAAAGCCCTAGGGTGACTACTGATGACCAAGAGGGGTGCTGTGACTGTGGGGAGGAGCAGGAGCTGCAGCTGTCAGCAGGTGGCAGGAGGGTGTGACCCTGAAAGGTAGGAAGCCACAGGCTGTTGTCTGCTCCGGAGAACAGTGGGGGTGGGGGGTACAGGCAGCCAGAATCTGGGAAGAGGTAAACAAGAGGTTGCTGCCATGGTTTGCCATGCTGGGCCTTGGAATTTGGATGGGGGGGGGAGGGCCGGGGGTCTTTGGGTTTGGGGATGAGGCTTAGAAAATGGACTAGGGTGAGGAAAACCTGCTATGAACAAACAGCCCTCCCCAAATAAAACCTGAGAGTACCACGGGAGGGTAGTGCCCAAAAACCACGGAGGAAAAGATCTGGAAGAATGAAATCAACTCTGAATCATAGAAATGGGTGGGCAATACTGCTGCCCCGGCCCACTGGGAAGGAGGGAGCCACGGGGGGGGGGGGGGGCTTATTCCCTTAGGGTGGAAAATTACCTTTCTCCAGGGACAGAACTGAAAGAACGTGCGGGGATTTGGGATGTGCTCTAGTGCTTTTCTGGAAGCTTTGCAGATCCTGCCTATCACCTGTGGCCCAGTCTCAGGGGGACTAGGCCTCAGCAGCAGCCAAGACCCTGCCCCCAGCAAGCAGCTCTGCCTTGCATGGACTTCTGGGCAGCCTGGCCCAGCCCCCGGGGCCTCAGGCCGGTGCCCGGGCTCTGGCTCCGTGTCTTCACTCCCGTGTTTGTCCAAGGAGGGAGGGAGGGACGGGGGCGGTGCTGGGGCAACTGGAACAGCGCAGGTCACCCGGGCTAGCTGGGCCAGGTGGCCAGGCAGAGCCAGTGGGCTGCATGGGAGACCATTGGATGGGGAGTGTTCACAGTGGCTGGCCAAGAGTCTCGTGAATCCCACCCACCCAGAACCTGCAGCCGAGGCCGGCAAGTGCCTGTTTCTTGGTTGTCTGCCCTTATTTAATTTCTCCCATGTTCATGGTGAGGGGTGGCAACTGGCCCCACCACAGTGGTGGAGGGTGTCAGGAGAGAGGGGACAGTGGGCGGGGCCAGCAAGGATGTGCCCGCCTCTGTCCTGACAGTGTCCTATTGTGATGCCCCATCTGTGTGGGCCTGCACACATGCCTTTGCCCTGAGTGCCCCAGCCACCGCTGAGCCCAAGATGTCACCTGAATCCCATATTGACTCCAGTAGCCTCCATCCCCAGGGCTCGTTCCCCAGCTCACTGCTGGAATCAGGGATGGATCCTCCTCGGTAGAAGTGACCCCAGCATGTAGCCTTAAAGGCCCCTACTCAGAAAGAGAGAGATGTGGGCTGTACCACTTTAGCCCAGCAGGCCCTGCCCTTGTGGAACAGCAGCCTGCTCGCTGATGGATAACCTCTGCCCAGCCCTCTCTATTCTAGAAGGGGATTAGAACAGATGCAGGGGACTCATGGGGAGGGCCCCTTGTCTGCCAGGCTTGTAGCTCCTAGCCGCCTGGGCCCCACACCAGCCCATTCTTGGGGTTGCTGCTTGGTAACATGTTGCTTCCAAGACCTTCCACCCCTGTAAGGGGCAGGTGCCTTGGGCAGGAGGAGGAAGCAGAGTGGTCAGAGCAGGAGGGCACAGGTAGGGGAGGGCCAGAGGTGGGAGGGCCAGAGGTATGTGCCTCCCATCCCTGGCTACCCTTGAATCACAATACAGTTCCTTCTGTTCTTCTACCGGCGGCCGTCAGCCACTGCCTGCTCTATGGGCCTTTGGGACCCTGAGACCAGATGGGACTCCTCAGCTGGTGAGATAGAAAGTCCCCACAGGGTTCTGGGATGAAGCACGGTTCCCACACCTCAGTGAGCAGGAGGAGGGGCCTGTATGCTAAGACCTCAACCTAAGACAGAGGTTGCACTGCCAGGGGCGGAGGGTAGAAAGGGGATTGTTTCTGCCCTCTGGTGTCCCCTGAAAGCTCCCGGTAGTCCCCCGTCCTGGCAGCCTCAGAGCCTGGGGATAGGTCTCTTCCCTGTCAGGTTAGAGTTTCACACACGGGTCCATCAGCAGCACCCCACCCCCACCCAACACACACAGGAGAGGCAGGGCAGGCTTTGGCACCCAGGGGCCAGCCCTGGCACCTGCTCTAGGCTCCCAAGGCTCTGCATCTCACCAGCTTTCTGGCTTCGGCACTACAACTGTAACATCAAGGTCAGGGTGCCTGGCAGAGGGATCTTCTGAGTCCCTGCTGGCCCCTCCCTCTTCCCAGACACTCCATCTAAGCCTGCCTCTGCCTCTCCTGTGCCTGACTCAGCCAGTCCCTTGGGAGAGTGGGGTTTTCTGTCGCTGTGATCTGTGAGGGAGGAGTGTTAAAGACTGGGTTCAGGCAGACCTAGTGGTTGGTGAATCACTCAGACCCCCCCTCCAAACTGGGACAAAACCGAATCTCCAAGCCTTGTCTCCCTGTAAAAGGTGTCACCTTAGAGGTGTTAACACATCCCATTGAGGGTTCCTTCCCATGCCAGAAGACTCTCTTGAGTGTAAGGGCTCCGTGGGCAAAACAGTCCTCTGTGTGCAAGTGGGAATCAATGTTGCCTTGATTGGTGTCCCTGCAGTGCCCCAGGAGCTGACAGCTCAGTGCCATAGCCCAGGGTAGAGAGTGGATGGGGGGAGCTTCAGGCAGAACACTGTGGGAACTGGGAATGTGTCCAGATGGGTGGGAGCCTTAGGCCAGGAATGGGTGCCCCTGGGACCCAGTGCCTGCACACAGCAAGCTTTAGTCACCCCAGACTGGTACCCAGGGTCTGGCAGGATGCTGCCACTGGCCCTGCAGGCCATCCTCATCAGACAACCGACTGTCAATCAAGTGTGGAGCTAGGTGGCCTCTGAGACGGGAGGGCCAAGAATAGGCTGGGCCACAGCTTCTGCCAGACTTGAAAGCCTCTGTCAGGTCTCCAGCCTAAGTCAGGCAGCCTCTCCCTCTCCATGCAAGGTCCAAGCTGGATCTTTGTTTGGGGCTCTCCTTGTGTGTCTGAGATGCTGGGATATGCCACACAATACTCCTAGCCTGAGGCTCAGCCCTCTGGTAACTCAAGAATGCCTGTGGTACTCCATCCCTAAGTCTTACCAGGGGCCCTAGGAGGTCAGAGCCACAGAAGCCCAGCCCTGCTCTATCCTGTCCCTGTCTCCGCCTTTGCGAAGGGCTCCTAACCTAAGCTGAGCCCTGTCTTGGGCAGCAGATCCTGGACCACTTCCCCCTGTCATGCCATCCTTCCCCATCCCACAGGTGAACACCTGCGGATCTGCCCCCAGGGCTACACCTGCTGCACCAGTGAAATGGAGGAGAATCTAGCCAATCATAGCCGAATGGAGCTGGAGACTGCGCTTCGTGATAGCAGCCGCGCCCTACAAGCCACGCTGGCCACCCAGCTGCACGGCATCGATGGTGAGTAGGGGCTGGAGGCTGGGGACTTGTGGGTGTGGGGCAGGACTCCAAGGCTGGGATGTGGAGTCAGAAGGATTTTCCTCTTCCCGTGGAGCTTAAATGGAACAATGAACCCAAGTTGTTGGCAGGGCCCTGGGGAGAATGGGCCTGCCCCTCAGGGGGGACCTGCTGCTCTTGGGTTGCCTCTGTGACCCAAGCAGAGTTCCCTTGACTTACAGAGGGCTGGTCTGCATCTCAGCTGCATCTTTTGGGGTCCCTGTGGTAGGTCGCTATCCCAGCTACCATCCCCGAGTCAGGGAGCTCAGACTGAGGGCAGAAAGAGCGCAGGGCCTGCCCTCGGGTGGCTGCCTCTTAGCCAGGGGCAGAAAGACTCCTTTGTGCTTCAAGAGGCCAGGTCAGCTACCTTTTAGCATCATTTATATGAGCCCCTCATGTGGCCTCACTATATATGGGCAGAGAACAGTAGCCCAAATGGTCATGATGACATGTTCAACAGGGACTATATGGGGGCCCTGGGGTCAGAACCTGTGAGTAAGGAGGTTCACTGTCTCCAGAGGGGATGCATGGCTCAAGCAAAGATGTGGTCCCTGCAGTGAGTGGAGCTGGGGAAATAGGAGCTATGAAGCTGTAGATATGCCAGGATATATCAGAGAGCCCCTAACCATTTGCATACTGACACTTGTTGCTAAGCTTCCCTTTGTTGCTTGTGGAAGGGAGGGGCTTAGCAGTCACAGACCTTAAGACTCGCTTCCAAAGGGAATGCCACAACCAAGTGGATGCCCGGATGCCATAGCAGAGATGTGGAATACAGTGCCTTTTCTCTAACCTTAGAATCTGATAGACACATCCACAGGTCCACCAGAAAGTATCTGTCTGAGGTGCTGGTTTGTGGGGATAAACTGAGGCTCTTGAAACCTGAAGCTGGGGCGGGGTTTGCTGGAGAGCATGAGGAGGAGGGCTGCTTAGGGCAACTAGGAGCACTGGCAGGTAAGCAAGGATTACTCTGGTTCAGTCCCTCCCAGAATCACCGATTCTCAGCATCTCTTGATGCCTAAGGCCCAACTCAAAAATGGCCTCTGGAGCCCCAGCTAGCAGTCTGTGGCCCTGTGGACAGTCCTGACTTCTGCGCCAATAGTTAAGGAGAGAGGTCTCCAAGGGCCGGAGGAACCCTCTGCAGTGTGGTGCCCGGTTTTTATTGCCTGTATTAGCAGGTTCTGAAAAGCAGGGGGTATTGTGCCAAGCCCACGGGTAGATTGGGAGGAGCAGAGGGATCGCCTCAAGGGATCACGACTCTCCTCTGTGCACAGACCACTTCCAGCGCCTGCTGAATGACTCGGAGCGTGCACTGCAGGATGCCTTCCCTGGGGCCTTCGGGGACCTGTACACACAGAACACTCGGGCCTTCAGGGACCTGTATACTGAGCTGCGCCTCTACTACCGTGGTGCCAACCTGCACCTGGAGGAGACACTGGCCGATTTCTGGGCCCGGCTGCTAGAACGCCTCTTCAAGCAGCTGCACCCCCAGCTGCTGCCAACCGATGACTACCTGGACTGCCTGGGCAAGCAGGCCGAGGCCTTACGGCCCTTTGGGGATGCCCCCCGGGAATTGCGCCTGCGGGCCACCCGGGCTTTCGTGGCGGCACGATCCTTCGTGCAGGGCCTGGGTGTGGCCAGTGATGTGGTCCGGAAGGTGGCCCAGGTACACATACTGCCCCAGGCTCTGAGCACACCCTTGGGAGTCCCTCCTGCTGTGCCGTAGGTCCTTGGTACCCTCCACCCTCAGCCACATTCCTCTGAGCCTTCCGGCCCTCAGCTTCACAGCTGCAGCTCATTATCAGTTCTGACAGCAGGTCCTCAGATGTGACTCCACCCTGAGCCTGGCCATCTGCTGGCCCGTCCTGTGTCCTTAGCCAGATGAAGCTGTAGGCACTATGGAAGGGCTGCTAGGCTCGGGAACCAAGAAAATGATGTAGTTGGGCCTTGAGCAAGCTGGGGCCTCTCAGGCCAGCATGATATCTCACAGTGTGGGGCAGCACATGAGAGACCCATCTGGGGAAGGTTATCCGGAGGGCACCAGCTTTAAACTGCACTGCCTCCATCTCTGCTCCGTCCAGCAAGTCACCTCCCAACCTCTGGGCCATGGTTTCCTTATCTGCAGGGAAGCCTAGTGTGCCATAGTATCCTGGCACTGTGACCATTGGAGTGTGGACCTGAGATGGCCTGAGCTAGGCAAAGTCCCACAACCAGTGAGCAGAACCCAAGTGTTCTAGCTTGCATCCCAAGCCCTTCGTGGTGATGCTCCTTCAGGGTAGCTGGTGAGCAGGTGCTCAAGGACTACGGGGAGCCTCAGGCTGCCTTTGTTCTCCAGGTACCTCTGGCTCCAGAATGTTCTCGGGCCATCATGAAGTTGGTGTACTGTGCTCATTGCCGGGGAGTCCCTGGTGCCCGGCCCTGCCCTGACTATTGCCGAAATGTGCTCAAAGGCTGCCTTGCCAACCAGGCCGACCTGGATGCTGAGTGGAGGAACCTCCTGGGTGAGCCCTACCCCAAGACTGCCTGACCTGCCCTTAGGAGCACCATAAGGGGGTCCTAGGAAACAGTAGTCCCTGGTTTGGGCCAAATGAAAGGCTTAAGGGTCTGATATGGGTGTGTCTGTGGAGGTCAAGGGACAGATTCTTTTGTCCCAAGGGGTATGGTCGAATAGCTGCCTCAACCTGCATATACACTAATACATAGGCGAAATGTGACAAGCCTATACATTCATGTACATGCACTGACACATGCAAGGTGCATGTATGTGTGCTGCACACAGTAGGCCAGTTCAGTGTGGTGTGCCCAGGATCTCCCTGCCAATCACAGGCATGCCTGCATGTACTGGTACAAGGTGAGCTGACATACACACATGCCAATATGTATGTATCACTGTGTATGTCTGTTGATATGGGGTGAGTTAGCATGCATACATGTCAGTGCTGGTACATAGCTGGCATGGGCATGAGCTGGTTTGTATTGGCACTAAGAGCCAGTGTGCACATACAATTACATCTGTGCTATGTGAAAACATGCACATGCAGATACACAGTTCGTGTGTACAGGTGCTGGTATGGGGCACATCTAAATGCATACGCATCAGCTATGTGGGCACACGGTGTGCACACAGCCGCTGTCCACGTGTGTTCAGCACCTGCATGAGCTAACATGGACATGAATGGACATGAACTAGGCCAGCAAGATCACCAGATGAAGATCCTATGTGTTCATGGAAACCGATGCACTGTGTGTGGGTGTCTGCGCATGGGTGTAAGCTGGACAGGTCTGAATGGGAGCTTGTGACCCTCTGTTGGTCAGTACATCTGACCGGTTCTGCCAAGATTGTGTGCTAACATGCCCGTCTATGTGCCTCTGCCAGACTCCATGGTGCTCATCACCGACAAGTTCTGGGGTCCATCGGGTGCAGAGTATGTCATTGGCGGTATACACGTGTGGCTGGCAGAGGCCATCAACGCCCTCCAAGACAACAAGGACACACTCACAGCCAAGGTGTGTGGGGGGGGGGCACTGTGCACATTGGAGGGTCTATCCAGATCTGGGCCTGAGAAACCCTGCTACCCCTCCAGACCACCTTTGGTGTCTCCCCAGGTCATCCAGGGCTGTGGAAACCCCAAGGTCAATCCCCATGGCTCTGGGCCTGAGGAGAAGCGTCGCCGTGGCAAACTAGCCATTCAAGAGAAGCCCCCAACAGGTGCTCTGGAAAAGCTGGTAAGTCAACCGTCTCGATGGCTATAGCCCTGTGATGAGGGAGGGGACACAGGCAATCTGCCCCCTGGCTTTTCAATGGTCTGACTGCCACCCCACAGGTCTCGGAGGCCAAGACCCAGCTCCGAGACATCCAGGACTTCTGGGTCAGCCTCCCAGGAACACTGTGCAGTGAGAAGATGGCCATGAGCCCCGCCAGTGATGACCGCTGCTGGAATGGAATATCCAAGGGCCGGTAGGTGCCCACCACTGGTCACATCCTCACAAATGCCCCAGAGCCTGGGATGATGGGCTGGAGCATCATACACCTTCACCAGCTACTGGCAGTGAGCACATACCCCCTACCATGGGGCCTGCATGAGTTACCAATAGGTTGGAGGCTCATTGGCTGTTGGGGCATGGTCAGGGTGTGATACGACCGTGGTTTGACTCCTTTGCAAAAGCTACTGTAACGAACTGTGGCTCTGACTGCCCTGCTCTAGGTACCTCCCTGAGGTGATGGGTGATGGACTGGCCAACCAGATCAACAACCCTGAAGTGGAAGTGGACATCACCAAACCAGACATGACCATCCGGCAACAGATCATGCAGCTCAAGATCATGACCAACCGTTTGCGTGGCGCCTACGGTGGCAATGACGTGGACTTCCAGGATGCTAGTGAGTGGACCGGGAGGGAATCTGTCCTGCTCATAAAAGGAAGGGTACAAGGCCTCTGCAGACCCCTTTGCCAGGGGCCCTCAGCCCTTTACCCTTATGGATGCTGTGAAGGCTCCGTGTCCTTGTAGCACACAGTTGAAGCCCAGCCAGGATGTCTGTCTGGCTGTCATGGGACAGGTGGGAATAGCAGGAAGCAGACCCCCTTAGGGAATGAGTCTTCGGCTGCAGGGCTTGTACTCCCAATGTCACCCTGTCACCCAGCACCCGGGTCCCTGGTCCCTGCCTGCTGCAGTCTCCTGTCCTCCCCAGGTGATGATGGCAGTGGCTCGGGCAGTGGCGGCGGCTGCCCAGATGACACCTGCGGCCGGAAAGTCAGCAAGAAGAGCTCCAGCTCTCGGACACCCTTGACCCATGCCCTCCCCGGCCTGTCAGAGCAGGAAGGACAGAAGACCTCAGCCGCCAGCTACCCAGAGCCCCACAGCTTCCTCCTGCCCTTCCTCGTCACCTTGGTCCTTGCAGCAGCCGGGCCCAGGTGGCGGTAACTGCCTCCTAGCCCCAAGGACTGACTTGGCCAAAACATGCAACAGACAATATTTAATACCCTTGGCCTTCGAGGCCCAGGGCAGGGTGAAGCAACAGTAGCTCTGAGTAATGGGGCAGGGGGCATGGGATGCTGGCCTCCTGGGTCTGACTGCGCCTGTCACCCTAGCTTTTCATTTTGTAATCAGGTCAGCTGTGAGCCAGTGTCCCCCAAAAGCCATGTATTTCAGGGACCTCAGGGGCACCTTTGGCTGCACACCCCTCCCTTGCCCTCCTGCACCACCCCAGAAGCTCATGAGGCCAGCCAGAAGGGCGGCTGCTAGCCAAAACCCATCGGAGACCTCAAGTGAGCCTGTGCCTTCCTTTCCCACCTCTTCCCACTGGGGACTCCCCACCAGACCCCAAGGGCCACAGATGTCAAAACCGAGGCCCGTCCCGCAGCTTCCCAGGAAGCCTGCCAGGGCTGCGAGTGTGTCGATGACCAGGCTGTGGCGGGGCCTTCAAGTTTATGCATGGCACCTTCTACTCAGAAGAAACGCTGCAGCCAGGATTCCCCACACACCAGGCCAGGACCCTGTGCCACTGCAGAGCCCAGTGAAGATGGTCCTCAAAGAAAACCCACTGTGGGGTCCCTTGAGTGTGACAGAGGTGGCAGCTGGCATCGCCACACTAGGCTTAACTCTGCCACACTGCTGGAGGGTGTGTTCTGTCCCCTTAGGTGGGCTCACAAAGTCTGGCCTTGGGTGGTCCACGTGAGGAACCTCACTTCAGGGGAATAGCCAGCCACATCTAGCCTCTGTCCCACTTATAAAGGTCCCCTGGCCACAGGGATGCTGGGTGGCTGGTGACACTTCAGCTCAGGGTCAATGGGACCTGGTACTGCAGGACAGGAGGATGCCTGGGCCCCAGCCTGACCCAGGCAGCTCTGCAGGAGCTGGGGGAACATTGACAGTCAAGGGCTTTTACTGACATGCACATTTGGACCCTCAGTGTCCTTGTCCACTGAGCGCTACATCTCAGTCTTCCTTGACAGCACTGGAGAGGCTCAAGGCGTTTGGATTCTGGCATCCTCCTGTGGCCTGGAGACTGGGGCACCTGGTCTCCTGAGGCTGTTAAAGCTCCGTCGTCCCTTCCAGGGCCTTGGGAGTGCTGAGCTGCTATAGCCAGGAAGACATGCAGAAGGCCTAGAAAGGCTGCTTACTGCTTTTCTTTCTTTCTTTCTTTTTGTCACTGGGTTAGAGAGGCTACTGCCAGCACAGTGAACCGAGGTCTACCCAGTAGTCAGGTCCCCTGGCCCAGGATAGGGATTCTCTGCAGTTGGTCCATGGATTTGTAGGGTCCTTGCATCCTTGCCCTGAGCACACCCATCCTGCCGTGGCTCTGCTATTGCCCCTCAGGCAAGGGTGGGCTTTGGGATGAGAGTGCCTGAGTGTCAGGACAGCAGCACCCAAGCCAAGCTACTGTGCCCTTCCTCCATGAGGCTCTGTCACTCGGTGCCAGTGGATAGTGTGTGTTCTTTTGAGTCTTTGTATGAATTAAAGGCTGGAGACCTACAGTGGACATGACCTCATGTAACTCTGGTGAGACTACATCTGTGTACGTGTGAGCATGGCATGCACACAGCAGAGCACAGATCAGGGCTTGTCGGAAGGGGGTTGAGCATGGGTTGTACCTATAGCAAGGTCCTAGGGTTTCCATGGGGTGGTGACCACTAAGCTTCTCCAAGTCCTGCCTGGGACGATGCCTGCCTGTACCAACCAATCGTGCAACAGTTCCTGGGAGGAAGGGGCCTGGGTACCAGGGCTAGGGTGCCAGCCTGCGCTGGTCCCACCTGCCTTCCACCTCTCCAACCCACCTCAATGTACATGTCATTCATTGTCTTACCCATAGAAAGGTTCTTATTCCTGCCAGGTACTCTGGGGTGCCCAGAGATCAGTGTTGGGACCAGGGATGTCCTACCACTCCAGTCTGTTCTGAGCTATCCTACATCTGCAGACAGAGCCTAAATAACCTAGGGCATTCAGGGCTGGTTCCCCCTCACTTCAAGAAGCTGACCTGTCCCTGTGTGCGCACACAGTGCCGCCCTTCACAACCAGGAAACTCACTCAGTAGCAGGATTCAACACAGCCCTGCTCAGCCAGGTGTGGCATATCTGCTTTATCTGGGAGCTGTGACCCACACTGCTTCCCAAATACATTTACAGGGTTACCATTCAGTGAGGCCTATGCAAGCACAAGGGGAAAGAGCAGAGCTCTACCCCACAAATGCTGCTTGGTCACAACCCCAAGGAGCCCTCCAAACAGCTCCCAGAGGGAGGAGCCTACAAAGGGCAAGCTCCTGCTGGGTATTAGAGCCTACCCAAGGATATCTGCAGTGCCCAGGCCCCCGCGGGCGTTGGGGGGGACAGCTGCATCCTCTTTGCAAGTCCAGGGAAGAATCTGGGGCACCTGGGAAGGAGTGCAGTCCTCTCTCCTCAGGTGGCCACTATAGACAGCCATGGAGTGAGGTCGAGGCTTGATAGAGCCCGTGAGGAGAGCTAGGCAGCCTGGTGTTCTCTGGTTGACTGCAGATGGAGCCCAGCTCAAGCAGTCCAGCAGGCTCTCCGCTTTGGGTTGTTCTTGTGCTGGACATGCTTAGACACCTGGTCCGTCTGCTTTGGGCTCTTCTTGAACTGGATACACTTAGACACCTGGTCCGTCTGCTTTGGGCTCTTCTTGAACTGGATACACTTAGACACCTGGTCCGTCTGCTTTGGGCTCTTCTTGAACTGGATACACTTAGACACCTGGTCCGTCTGCTTTGGGTTCTTCTTGAACTGGATACACTTAGACACCTGGTCCGTCTGCTTTGGGTTCTTCTTGAACTGGATACACTTAGACACCTGGTCCGTCTGCTTTGGGCTCTTCTTGAACTGGACACACTTAAACCCCTGGTCCTTCTGCTTTGGGTTCTTCTTGAACTGGACACAGGTGGACACCTGTTTCATCTGCATGTTGTCCTTTGGCGGCAGGACATCCGTCCTCCCTGTCAGGAAAAGGAGACCATATGAGACAGCCGCCCGAGACAGCAGCCAGGACTTGCTCAGTTGTTCCCATGGCCCCGCCCTTTGAGTACCGGACAAATGCCAGGTCAACACCTCGCATCTAAGTCCTGCCACTGGGCTGCTGAAGATGCTAGCTAGAGAGTAGCCCTTCCACCATCACTAGCTCTCAGTCTTCCTAATGAGGACGCAGGAAGGCATGGACAGACTGAACAGCCTAGTGACAGAGCAGTCAGCTTCCCCCATGAGCATCCCACATGCCTTCAGGCAACCCTGCAAACTAGTGTGGCATTTTTAGCCCCCACACATGCACTCATCCATGCACATGCCCATACATTCTGAGCCATTAAAGGAGAAGGTTGGAGCCAGCGCAGTGGCATGGGTGGGTGGGTATGTGGGTGCCAGGAGTCCTAGCAGCAAAGTTTGCAGAGTTTGCAAGCTGCTTTGCTAAAACACCATGACTGCCTGGTGAGGAATGGGGCGGTCATTGCCCAGCAGCTTTTCCCTCTGCAAGAACTCCTCCCAGACAAGGACAACAAATGAAAGTAAGACTTTAGTGACTGAATGCTTCCCTTTCATGCACCCCAAAAGGATGAGCAGGACCATTTATCTCCAACACAGACCTGCTTCTAAGCTCAATCTGAAGTGAGCCAGCCAACAGTATAAGCCCTCAGAATGCCAAACACTGACCTGAGCAATCAGCCCAACCACCCTGTCCTGATGAGGTGTTGTAAAGAACGGGTTTGAACAGGTTACAGGGGACACAGTAGATGAAGCCCTTTCCTCACAAACATCAAAACAGTCAAGAACCTGTATGAGATTTCACATGTCCTAAACCCTATGGCAAGGGCTGGAGGGCACTGAGAATCTACAATAAATAGGCAGATTAGTGTGTCAGATGCAGACCTAGACCTGTGATGCAAGCTAGGACTGAGTCCCCAAGTGACAGAACACCATGAAGCCACAAGGTCCTGCTTCTCAGGGGAGACCAAGAGAGCATGTACATGCTGCTCCCCAGGGCTTCCCGCACACACACAGTGACTGGTGACGGTGTGTAATGAGCAAATGCAAAAGACTTGGAAGGGTCATCCATGGAGAAGCAGCAAGTTCCTCGCAGAGAAATAGAAGTAAAAAACAAACAAACAAAAACAGTGAGGTAAGCTGAGATTTGTAAAGTCACAACCTGGAAAGGGAAAAAAAAAATTTACCAGCAGATCCAGCACCCTGAGAACCATATCACTATATCACAGGCAAACTAAAAGTGTAGGTGTGATCAGAGTGAAATGGGGAGCAGGGAGGGATAGAAGCTACAAGGTTAGGACAAGCTGTTGTGGGTGCTCACCAAAACTGAATTAGAGAAGCTGCGGAAGAAGAGGGGTGACTCTGAAAGCTTATTTAAAGACATAATTAGCTGAGAATTATCCAAATCACAGTAGGTTATCTAGAGTCGTGAAGCTGAAAGGGTTCTAAGCAAGATCAATCTGAAGATGGATGCCTGGGACATAACCAGAGATATAGTGCAAGATCCATCCCATACAAGGGAGCCTCTGTGTGTGTGTGTGTGTGTGTGTGTGTGTGTGTGTGTGTGTGTGTGTGTGTGCGCGCGCGCGCGCGTGTGTGTGTGTGTGTGTGTGTGCGCGTGTGTGTGTATGCGTGTGTCAGAGTTTTCAGCAGAAACTTTGCAGGTCAGAAGGGGATGAGATGATGAAACCTAAGTTCTGAAAGAAAAACTTAACTTCCAATCAAGAACGCTATGCCTAGAAAAGCAGCCACCCAGAAATGACATAAAGATATTCCCAGACATAAGTTAGCCAAGGCATTCCCAGGTATCATGTCTATACCTGCCTAATGAGAAATGCCAGTAGGAACGCTTCACATTGACACGGTACCAACCAGCAACATGAACACATGAAGCTATGCCACTCTCTGGCAAAGGAAGTGCACTGTCGAGCTCAAACCATTGATACTTGACATTAGTGCACCAAATATACAAAGCAGACAGTGGCAGATCTCAGAGGAACATAAACAGTAACTTTAGCATCCCACATTTGCTGATGAGTGTATAATCCAGACAGAAAAGCAAGAAGGAAACAACAAACTCAAAAAAATACTAAAGATCAAGTGGGCTAATGTGCATACAGATAATTCTATTCACAGCAGAGAGCGTGTGTGTCTCAGGAATGTGTACATCTCCAGGACAGATCACATGATTAAAATCTTACATCTTTCCTAACCACAGTGTTATGAAACTAGATAGAAACAATCTGAGTGACTCATACAAATTTCCACAATGTGGGAATAAATAACAAGCCCCTCCATAACTGGCAAGTCAAAAAAAAAAATTAAGAAGGAAATCAAAAAACTATCTTGAGACAAATGAAAAAGTTAAGACACACCAAAACTTGTGGAGTGCACAAAAAACAGTTCTAAGAGAAGTGTCTATGGTGACAAATGTCTATAGTGGGGAAAAAAAGAACCCAGCAGGGAAAAAAAAGTCAAAATCAGAACACAAATCAAGGAAATAGAAACTAGAAAAACAAAGATCAATGAAACTTGGTTTTCTGAAGTGACAAAACTATCAAACCTTTAGCCAGACTAAAGAAAAACATCTCAAAATTATCCATGAAGACAAGCCATCACAACAGACACTACAGGAATGAAAGGAGATAAAGGTTCAGCGTAACAACTTTATAGCTACACATTGGACAACCTGGAAGGAATGGAGAATGTCCCGGAAATGTACAATGTGTGCAGACTAAATTATGAAGAAACAGTGTGTCAACAAATCTATAACTGAAGATACTGATTCAGCAATGGTAGGCAGCCCCAACATGACAGCCCAGGACAAGAGGACTTTGTGGGTGAATTTTACAACCTGTTTAAAGGAGGATTAAATCCCTTAGCTGAACAGGAGATGGTAGGGAGTCTTACAAGGCAATAATCTCCCTCACGCCAAATAAGAAACACAGCAAGTCCCTGTGAACTTGCCACAGTCAGTGTCACCAGGGCATTAAAGGCACCATGGAATGTGACCAAGGGGCTAGCTCCCTAAAGTACCATGGTATGTGACCAAAGGGCTAGCTCCCTGGGCTGAAGGGAGGTTCATTATACACAAACGTATGTGATATATAGTCACAGAAGTAGGATAAAAACCACACAAAAATCACAATAGACTTAAAAAATAACTTCCGGGGCTGGAGAGATGGATGGTTCAGTGGTTAAGAGCACTGGATGCTTTTCCAGAGTTCCTGAGCTCAGTTTCCAGCAACCACATGGTGGTTTCATAACCATCTGTAGTGAGATCTGGTGCCCTCTTCTGGCCTGCAGTCTTACATACAGACAATATACATAATAAAAAAAATAAATAAATCTTAAAAAAAGAAAAAACTTCTGACAAAACAACATATTTTCATGATTAAAGAATAAAATTAGGCTATTGTAAGGGAACGTGTGTGTGTGTGTGTGTGTGTGTGTGTGTGTGTGTGTGTGTGTGTGTCCAAATATATACCCACAGCTAACAGCATACTTGGTGGACAAAACAAACAAACAGAAGCACCTAAAAGCCCTTTCTCTAAGATCAGGGACAGGATGAGAATCCCATTTCACCACTTCCACTCAGCATATTGCTTGAAAGGCAAGGAGAAGTCACATTATCTTCACTGGCAGACCACGACATGTGTATTTCCCTGTAGACTTACCCAAAAACTCTGAGAACCAACGAGCAATCTCAGCTAAGTACTAAGATGTGAACTGATATAAAACCAAAGCCAACTGGTTTCCTATGTAAAAACCATGAGACATCTGAAAAGAAACTAAGGGCCAGAGGTGATGGTGCACACCTCCAATGCCAGCACTCCGGAGGCTGAGGCAGGAGGACAGAGTTCAGCGCCAGACTAGGCTACACGGCAAGACTCTGTCTAGGCATATAGCTCTAGGGTAGAGCTCTGGTCTCACATATGCAAAGCCCTGGGTTTGATTCTCAGAGGTAAGAAGAAAACCAGGCAGATGGGACAAGGGGAGAAGGCAGGGGGGGGGGGGAGGAGTTAAGGACACAGTCTCATCTGTAATATAGAAATTAAAATACTTAGAAATAAATGTAACCAAGGAGGTGAAAAACTATAAGCTAGAAATTAGAAAACATTGACAAACAAGTTTTAAAAGCCATAAGGAAATAAAGGTAAATATACCATGATCTGGATTGGGCAAATACTCCAAAACGTTGATACCACCAAAACAATCCACAGATTCATTGTAATATCTATCAAAACCCCCAATAAATTGGGGCTGGAGCAAAGGCTCAGCAGTTAAAAGCACTGACAGGTCTTCCAGAGGTCCCGAGTTCAATTCCCAGTAAGCACATGGCAATGGCAGCTCACAACCATTTACAGTGGGACCTGATGCCCTCTTCCGCCAAAGTGTCAATGGAGCACTTACATATTTAAAATAAGTAAATAAATCTTTAAAAGAGTGTTAAGAAACAAAAATGCAAAATCCCAATAATATCTTTCACAGGACAGTCCTAAAATTCATACAGAAGCACAAAAGACCTTGAGAGCCAAAGCTATGTCTGAGGAGGAACAGAGACCGTGGAGGTGTGGAGATGTCCCCTCTTCTATTTAAAACTGCTACAAGACTAAAGTAAACGAAGACAGTAGCAGTACCCAGGCAAGAACAGACATGGCTAAGAATACAGGAGAGCCCAGGAATTAGCATAAACATATACATCCAGCTACTCAACAAGGCCAGGAAAATGCCGCGGAGAAATGATGCCCGCCCTCCACTAAGCTGTGCGACCCTGGCTTCAGTCGGGGGAGCCAGGACTGGGGGAAAACAGAACTGGATGTCCTTTCCCAGGCTTCAAAGGAACAAACTAGCAGGGGAAGTCACAGCCATGGTCTCAGCTACAGCCACTTTTCCCTCTCCAGAGAACACAGAAGTCTCCAAGCTTTCCTGTATGGAACCGGAACTCTGGCGCCTATGTTCTAGGCTTCCATCTCCATCATGCTCCAAGCTACCCTCTCTGTTGCCATTGGAGACCCTCTCAGGTCCACCTACAGCTCACTCTTTTGCCTCTCCTCCAAAGCTCTGGATGGTCACCTGGCCAAGAACCCTGGCAGCAGTCCACCCTCCCAAATGGAGGACGGGATTGAGAAGAGATACCCATCCTTGCTTCACAGCCAGGCTCTAGCCACATCTCCCAGGCCCTGCCCTCTCTTGCTATTCCCTGTTGACTTCCTAGTCTAGATGGATCCGAAATCCCTGCGTGTCCCCAGGTCTTGCCTCCTTCAGTGCTGCTCAGACACCGCTGTCTACCCTTCCTGGACGGGGTTATCACATTCATCACTTTCAGCTTTTTGGCCCTAAACTCTCCTGTCCTCATTTCCCACAGCGAGCCTACGTGCTCCCTGAAGGCACTGTGCGATCACTCACCTACCCATCTCCCCATCCTGCCTCCTTGCTTCAGCCCCATTCTCTGTGGGCCTGTGAGGGCTCAGGTGATGGCTAGGCACCTTTCACCCAGACAGAAAAGACGGGGCGGCTGAGTCTAGCCCAAAAGAGAACCCAAAATTCCAAGAGGGGGTTCTGGGGGCACAGAGGTGGGAATCCTGGGTCTCACAGACATTGGCACCTGGAGGGTGGCCTAAAAACACCCCTGGGGAGGGCCCCTCGCCTTTCCCGGGGTGCCTCTACCTCGTCAAGGCTATCGTTCTCTGCCCTTTGTCTTCCTCACCCCTCCAGATGACACCCACATGCTTCGGGAACAGGAGAGTGATAACAACTACACATCCAAGTTCCCAGCGGTGACTGGAAACCATTGGAATGACTCGGAGGCAGAGAATTGGCTCCGCTCTGCTCGTGGGCTCCTCGACGCCTTCCCTGACTTTGGGGTACCTGATGGAGGCACATGCACTCCGTAAGCAAGCTGGACCCTAACCTGAATCCTGAGCCCCTGCTGCTTCAGGCCACTGGGGTCCCCAGGAAGTGCAGGTCTGGGGTAGCTGGTACGCTAGGGCTGCCTGCCTGAGTGAGTTCCTTTGGGCAGATGCCAACCCTAGACCAAGAGAAGGAAGAAATTTCCCAACGGGGATGGACTTAGTTCCTTTCCCTGCTGTCCCACCCCTACCACGTGACAGCACAGAAGACTCATCCAATGGGAGGCCCCTAAGATAGGGACGGTGCCGGTGGCAGAAGCCACAGGATGGATCCGGAGATGCTGGGACAAGTGCTTGGGCTTGCCCCTAGAGAGGGCCAGGGCGAGGTTCCAGTAGAAAACAGGTATCTGGTAGAGAAGGTCTCGCCCTCCATCTGGCCGTGTGCAGGCCTCTCCTATGTCTGTCCTACATTGTCCAAGTGACTCCACAGCTCTTACAGACGACCTGAGCCAGAATACCCACGGTAGCCGCAAACAGCCCAGCAGCCCCCGCTGTGGGTGAGGAGGAAGGGGGCTCTGCTGTGAGCACCAGCCTTGGATGTCCCCTTGCAAGCAGCAGCAGCCTGGGATGTGGCCACTTTAGAATTTCCTCCCTTTTTCTCTGTCCCCTGGCATGAGAGCTCAGGCCTCCAACTGCTCTGGAGTACAAGCCACCCAGCACCATGAGGACCTTTACTGTTCTGTAGTGATTGCCAAAGCCCTAGGAAGAGAGGGAGAGGCTGTTCCTGGACAGAGCATAGGCACAATTCCCTTCTGGGTTCCCAGCTCCACCCCTCCCCTATTATCTCATCTCTTCTTCCTAGAGACAACTTCCCCAGCTAAGAGGGCCTTTTCTAGAATATATGCCAGAGCCACATGGCCCCTCCTTGCTTTAATGAGCAATCCCATTCATGTATGCATTACCCCACCCACCCCCTTTCACCCTCAATCCTTCTTTCCACCAACACACAGCAAACGTTAGCTGGGTGTGCTGCAGTGTGGCACAGGGACCAGGCTACCCTGTCCTATGACCCAAAGGGCACGGGCTAACAACAGACTTGATCCAGAAGAGACCATACAGCTCTGAGCCGGTGGCTAGCAGGAAAGGCACAGACAGGGGCCCAGTGAAATCTACCTCCCATTGGAGGCAGGCACTGTGGGGAGCCACAAGGGGCCAGCAAGTCTGGGTGGGGCCAGCAGGTCTGGGTGGGGCCAGCAGGTCTGGGTGGGGCCAGGAGGTCTGGGTGGAGCCAGCAGGTCTGGGTGGGGCCAGCAGGTCTGGGTGGGGCTAAGGATAGCCCTGTGCTGCAATGGCAGGGAGGCCCCAGAGCAGTAAAGCTTGAGTGGACAGAGAAGCCAGGGACCATGCAGGATGGTGAGGAGGGGAGGGAGGGGGCTCCACTGGGCTTTGCTTTTGAAGGCAGAGATAAGTGGCCATCCACAGGTAAGATGTGTTGTGAACGCCAGAGAGGCGCCATCAATGAATCCCGTGTGAAGAAAACGTTGGAAGCAGGGAAGCCTCACGTCAAATGCGGAGGTCTTAGAACTTCCAGGTTCCCCACTGTCTCTCATGAAACCAGTCAACCGCAAAGTCCCAGCAAGATAACTGAGCTTGATGACCCAATCCGCAATCCTATCTGAAAGGGCTTCAGGGAGATAGAGAGGGTTTGTAGAGCAGACAGGAAAACGTGTCACAACTGCAGGTTGAGGCCACAGAGCTTAGGAGTCACCAGCAGAACACAGGGAGAGACGTGAATACCAGCCACCACTGACCTTCTTAGGGAAGACCCAGGGCCTTTCAGTTCTAGGCAGATAATGAAACCACGGGTCCATCAAACAGCGACATACTAAAATATCTATGGACAGCCAGGCTATCACCCTGTTTGCATTCTCGTCAGGAGACTGTTCCCTCAGCCTGTCACAGGGTGAGCAGGAGGGGGAGGTGTGAGAAAGAAGGTACGAGAACATAAACATCACACCAGCATGGACAGATGTCACACAAGGTCACTCTGTGGCACTCACCTCTGCTAGACCAACTTAACCTCTTGAGAGCACACTTTGAAACACAGGGAAGGCTTCCTGGAAACCAATGGAAGGGACAAAGGCCCAACGAGTGTGTGCCTGTGTGTGGGCGACCACTTGTAGACTGAAGGACAAAGTGGCCGGGTTACAGTCTGACACTCCTGCCAACCTCCAAGACTGATTGTGAAGTTATGGGACCAGCGCATTTGAAGATAACTGCCATACTGTTTCAAGGAAGAAGAAATTAGTAAAGAGGTTTGTGTGCATGTGTGCGAGGCATCCTAGAATTTCTAAAATGTTCAGAATGGACACTCAGATTAATATGATTATCACAATCATCTCCTTTGAAACAATTCGGGGTGGCTGGAAAAATGGCTCAGCAGGTAAGAGCCAATTTTCTGTTCTTCCAGAGGACCCAGGTTCAATGCCCAGCAGCCACATGGGAGCTCACACCCATCTGCAACTCCAGTTCCAGGAGATTGGGTGCTCTCTTCTGGCCTCCACAGTCATCAACCAAGCAGCCAAGCGTGTGTGTGTGTGTGTGTGTGTGTGTGTGTGGTGTGTGTGTGTGTGTGTAGGTGCACGTGTGCACGAGTAGGTAAATCATGCAGGCAAAACAAGATAAAAAATAAAAACAATTAGTGCATATTTTAGACAAAGTAAAACAGGGTGAAAAAATGTTATAGAAAAAAACATAAGGTTCCATGGACTTGTTTGGAACAGGGAAATGCCCTTAGTCTTAGGTATACATGTGTGTGCATGCCTGGATAGTCCCGCATTGCTACAAGTCTGAAGAGGTTGTAAGCCCAATTGGAAGGACACACAAGGGATAACCATGGCCCTTTCTGATATCAGGGTAACTCATTTGCATTTGCTTGCTTTTGCTTTATATATGAAGTGTGTGGCAGCTTTGTCCTTGCTAATAGATGGAAGTAGTGTGCTCATTTACCCAGCTCTTGACATGGGGTACCAGCACCCGAACCCCCACTAACATTTAACACTCTAGGTCACCTACGGTGTCAACTGACCAGTGCTAGGGCACAAAGCTGCAGTCCCTGCCTGTCAGGAGCCCACTGGTGGCTGAGTTCCACAAAGAACCAGCAATATTGCTGTGCTCTTACCAGGAGAAAGGCTGCCCAGCTGGAGTCTTCCCCAACCCCCTCGGGCTCTGTGAACCCCTTTCCCCCATCCTGGGCTTATTGTGGATCTGCCCTCTGGCCCATTCACCCCTAGGCCTGTCTACCTTCAGGCGAGCAGCTGCAGTCCTTACTGCAAGTGTGAGGCTCTCCAGGGCCAGCTTGCCACCCTTGGCCACACCATCTTTCTCTAGTCCTGCCCCTGACCCTCATCAGTGACTTCCACTGTGGCCCCAGAACAAGCCTAGCACGTGGCAGACATGCACTGCGAGAGTACCCCGGATGCCATAGGGAGTTGGGAGTCCGTGGAAGGAACCTAGACAGCCGAGAATGGCTACGACCGGGAAAGCCAGTGCCAGCATGAGCCAGGAGCTGCCACTGTCCTGTAGTTCTCTAGCAGAGTCCTGTCTACCTGCTCCTTTCCACAGCACAGGTCTTAGGAGAGACCAACAAGGTCGGCATGACCAGCCTGGACAGGGTTCCGAGACGTGGCCCAGGACACAGACTTGAGAACACAGCATAGGTCACTTTATTGCTATAGGTCACTTTATTGCTGGGTCAGGAGGACAAGACAGCTGCAACATGCAGCCGCAGTGGCACAGACACTTCTTGCATGAGGCGCAACCACAGGGCACAACCCTGGGCTCCTCCCCAGGCTCAGCACCAAGCACTGTCCCCTCACGGGGAATCTGACTCCCTCCAAGCTGAGTCTTCCAAATGGGGCACTGGATGGACAAGAGGAGGCATAGGGAAGAGTATGGAGGTCCAACTGTTGGGCCTGAGCAAGACACTCAAGGGGTAGATGAGCCTGGACTATCCCTAGGAGGCCAGGCCCAGGAGCAGTGACCACTAAGCCTAGGCCCAAAATGTCTCTCTCCCTGGGCCTCCCCCTGGTCTAAGCTACTTTATGTTTTACCCTAGCGCTTATAAATGCTGCCTTCAGCAAGAGAAGTGTTGGCTGTGGTCACCCTTTCAAAGGCAACTCCCCACAAGATCTGCAAGACAAAGGCTATTACCAGCTTCTGGGTATCCCCCACTGAGGGTACCTGCTATAGGAGATCCATGCTTTATAGAGAACAAATCAGAGATGTAGTGTTCACAGCAGGACCCTCAGGCAGGAGCAGCACACCCACTTGGCAGGTGCCAAGCCCAGGGCAGTGGATAATGCCCGCAAAATGCCAGGGCTGCAATACAGCCAGACCCCTGTGCCATTCACCACTTTAGCGGAGCCAAGTGGGAGAGTGAGGGGAAGGGCAAAGAGTCACAGGGAGGCCATCAATAGAAGCAGACACCGGTTGAGACCCACGTGGCTAGGAAGTCTAAGGGGGACTGCTGGGTGGACACCTCAAAAGCAGCCCCTGTCTTGTGACTAGCAGATATTCAGGGACAACAAACCCCTGGCACCCATGTCTTGGCTCTGCAAGGAAGTTACATGCCCACACTTTCAAGAAGTGGTCGTCCGTAGTGACATCACAGGTGGGGAATCAGGGTGGCTCCTGCTCTATCCTCCACATTCCACCTGCCATGACATGCACATACACGCCCCCCCCCCCCCGCACACACACAAAATACACCACTGCCCATTCAGTCCCAGCTGTGAATTCCGGGAAGGCATCATAAAGCTATAGGGCTTCCAAGGGCGATGGTGATTCTTTCTGCTACCCACTCCCCAGGCCCGCATCTTTGTCCTGGGAAGCAGTAGTAGGCCCCTCCCAGCCCATCCCAACGTGGCACCCAACCTACTCATAATCATGATGTCATTGCAGTCCTTTTTATGGAAGTCGGCCCAGGCCTTGGTCTTGCAGTACTTGCTGCAGGTCAGGATTGCGTAGCAGCGGGGACAGGGTGTGAGGCGAACCCCAATGGAGCGACCACACTGGTAGCAAAACTTGTAAAAGGCAAGGCTGTAACAGAATTCCCGCGGTCAGGGCTGTGCCCATGCCTGGGCTCCTAAGACAGTCTTGCATCCCACCAGGCTGAGCAGCCACCACATATGGAAAAAAGACCTGATGTCCCCGCCCAGAATGGTCTCCACACGGTTATTCTCAACAGTTAATACACACCAAGCCTTTGGGCCTACCACAGGTTCTGTGAAGGCTGCGTGCGCATCCAGCATGGCAACTGGAGGCAGATTACAAGCACCGGGAACTGGGTTGTGAGTGGCTCAGCTGTGATGAGTCAGCTACCTGAGTGAGAGCAGACCTCAGAGCTGGTGTTTGGGGGGAGACTCGACACCAGCCTCCTCCATGTCCACAGAAGATGCTCCCCACCACCCTCCCTACCCGTGTCCTGTCCCTCAGGATTAATGCTACAGATGTTCCCACAAATATGCTTGGGTCCTTCCCAGAGGGGACCCTTCTGCCACAGAAACACCCTGTAAGAGGATGGTAGGGAGTTTCTGGAAAGACAGTGGTTGCGCTGGGCTATGCCCTGCCCCAGGAGGTGGCCACCCTTCTGAGGATGTGGCGCTAGTGTGCCCCACCCAGAACACCAGCTCACTGAGCCCGAGACTATCTGTTAGCCTCATTCAGGCTGGAGCCTCCACCTGTGCGCTGAGCTGCCCAGCCAAGGCTCTGCCACTGGGGACAGAGAGAGAAGGTGGTGGCCCTACAGGGGCAGCAGGGTAGGGCCAGAGGCCACAGCACTCACTGCTGCTTTTCTGTGGCTGAGATCTTAGACGTGCTGGAGCTCCTCTTCTTCAGCCTGTGGCTGGGGGACAGCTCCGCTGTGGAGAGATCTGAGTCAGCCCCTGGTGGTGGGGTGGGGCCGGTGTCACAGCTCAGGCCCTCACCCATGGCCATCACCTGCACCTGCATAGGGCTGACCCACCTGCAGCCCCTGCCTAGGTCCTACCTTCGCCATTCACTTCCATGCAGGATTTGCCTTGCTACAACACTAAAGGCTACGGCGCAGCCTTGCCCAGTTTGCAGACCCTCTGAAGGCGTCGCCCTGATGACCTCCCATTTGTCTCTGAGGTCCTGATTATGTTCTCCTGCTCTTTCTCAGAGGCCAGTCGTTACTTGTTCAGAAACCTACATTTGTGGAGTCCACGGTGGTGGTTAATCTTGTCTGCTTGTTGATTTAAATCACCTAGGAGGAAGACCTCCAGGCATGTCAATGAGGGCATTTCCAGGAAGGCTTAACCGACATGGCTCCACCGACCCTGAGTGTAGGTGACAACATCCCGTGGGATAGGGGCCCAGACTAAGTAAAAAGGAGAGCGGAGCGGAGACCAGCATTCCCCCCTCTGTGCTGCTGAGGATAAAAGGTGGCCAATCGCTTCATGCTCCCATTAGCACAACTCCTGAACTGTAAACCAAAATGAATGCTTTCTCCCATAACAAGGAATATTTTTGTGTTGCCTTTTTTTAAAGATAGTTTTGCTAGCTATAAGAAAAAAAAATCTGAGGAATTTCTGTGGCTCAGTGGTAAAGAGCATTGACTGCTAATCAGAAAGCCTGAGTTCAGTTGCCAGTACCCACATGGCAGTTCCAGGTCCAAAGGAACCGCCACCCCCTTCTGGCCTCTCTGGGTACCAGGTACACAAATGGTGCACATATGTATGAGCAGACAAACAATCACACACATTAAAAAATTAGTGATGTCTGATGAGAAGCCAACTACTGGTCCTCCCTTGAAAGTACTAAGCCATCTTTTTCTTGATGCTCTAATTTACTCCTGGTCTTCGAGGTTTCTGACATTTCATTATGAAGTGTTCCTGGATTTCTTTGCACTTAGATTTCCTGGCATTGATCTTCTAGGATGTAGTGATTAGCACTTTCTGTGTCCCTGGGATACTGCAAACTCACACATCTTTGACTATTTCCCTTTACTTTCCCTTCTTCTGGAATCCATACACATGTGCTGGTGAGCTCACGGGTATCACACATCTGATGAGCAGTAGAACATCGGTTCATTCATTTTGGTATTTTCTTCTCTTTTCTTCAGACTGAACTCACCCCTACATTATCTTCCCGCTTGAGGATTTCTTTTTCAGTTACAGCCAAGACCCTCTAAGTGAATGGTTAATAGGGCTGAACTGATTGTGTGGAATTCACACCTTTTTGTGTTTTTGTTTAGTTTTGTTTTTTGACTTGTTTGCTTGTTTGTTTGTTTGGTTTTGGTTTTTTGAGACAGGGTTTCTTTGTATGGCTTTGGAGCCTGTCCTGGAACTTGCTCTGTAGACTAGGCAGGCCTCAAAATTCACAGCGATCCACCTGTCTCTGCCTCCCGAGTGCTGGGATTAAAGATGTGTGCCACCATTGCCTGGCTCTTTTTGATAATTTCTCTTCTTTACTGATATTCTCTACTAGGCAAGCTGTTGCCAGGGTACAATCCTTTACTTCTTTGCCACGTTCTTTGAACATGTTTATAATGGCACTCCTGTAACATGTGACATCTGGATCCTCACCACGAGTGCCTGTGGTTGATGCTAGCACAGGAGTTAGACTCTCGTTTCTTTTCACGCATGTCTTGTTGTGTTAGTCCTGGTGTTGTGCTAGGTCCTAATCCCACACCCCAGCCCAGGCTTGCTGCTGCTGCTGCTGTTCATGTGCTTGATGGCTGTCTGGGTTGTGAGGCGTCCCCACCCCATAGCAGGAAGCTCCTGATTCTGCTCTATGGAATGCAGTCTAGGCCATGGCCACAGATGCCCTCTCTGTCTCTGTCCATGACAGCCTAGGTATCAGCTCCGCCAGTGCTGGGCTGCTTGCTCCACTGTTTTCAGAACAAATTGCCCTTCAGAGTGAGTCAATCACTTTACAGCTATTTGGGGGAAGTCTCCACGGCCAGTGCTTGAGCTTGCTCCTCTGCCATTGTTTGCCCTAGTTCTTTCTAGTAGTAAGCCACCTGTGGTACCAGTGGGCCACCTCCCTCACAGGCACCTCTCACCATCAGGCCTGAACTGGTCCATGTGCTATTGAAGAGGAGTCTGTTTCTTTGACAAAGCCTGCTGCTCTACAGCATAGGACTAAGGCTCTGGAAACAGAGTGAGGGATGGCAAACCTGTCTGTGGGTGTTATCCCCGCTTCGGGATCTACTCGGTGATGGAAAGAAGAGGCTGTATTGTCAGGTCTTTTCAGCCAGCTCCCATCAGCCAAGCCCCCTGCCTAGCAGCTGTTGTGAGAGCTCAGAGACACAGCATTCTCAGTGAAATCATAGGGAAGACAGAGCCTGTGTCCCACAGTAGAGTCTGCATATGGAGAGAAGTATCACCTCCCAGTCACACTGGCCAGATCCCAGATCCCAGCCTCCACATTCTTCATCCTTTGGGGACAGCTGTTTGAGTCAGGATATGTTAGTGGGGGGGGGGGCGGGGACAAAGGTCCAGGAATAGTTAGTGGCTGTGTCTGTATGTGCGTATGTGTACAATAAGTAGATTCGGGGCATAAACGTGGAGTGCCTAGTAGGTTTATGGGTGGGGATGCGAGTAGTGTGTGGGGAAGGCTGGTTGTGTGTATAAGAGAAGGTGGTAGTGCTGTGTGTGAGCTTGGGTGTGCAGACGGCTGTGTGTACGTGTGGGCATGTAGCTGGGAACAGGGGGTAGGTGGATGTGAGTACGGGGGGGGGAGGGGGGGAGAGGATAAGCGCAGGTGGGGCCGGCCAGGATATCGGGGTGCGAGGGTGCAGGTGGGTAGACATGCATGTGTGTAGCAGATGTGGCTGCGGGTAGGGGTGGGTTACCCTGTAGGGAAACAGCTGATTATATTTAGTTGTGGCTGGAACTGTGGCTATAAGGACAGTATACAGGTTGGCGTCTATGCTGGGACGGGTGTGGATGAGTGGACCCCACGTGGTTTTGTGGCAGGTATCGGTGCATATGGATGTAGGGTGTACGGTGTAGATGGTGTCCCTGTGTGTGTGTGGGGGGGGGTGGATTGGTGTACATTGGGAACAATGTGAAGGCATCTGTGGGCATAAAGATATATGTGCTCAGTGGGAGTGTTGGGGAAGAGTGGTGGACGGGGTAGACGTGTGTGAGAAAGTTGGAACAGGGAACATCGCAGCCTGATGTGACCGTGAAAGTGAAATCATCAGGGACATTGTCAGTGGGGGAGGGGAGGGTACGGGAAGAATGTGGGTGAGCTGATACAGGTCTGAAGAAGGAGGGCGTTGGGGTAAGTACAGAGCTGGGCTGAGCCAACCTCTCCTACCTCTCTTGCTCAGGTACAGTGCCTTCACGTCCAGCTGGCTCTCTTTGTTAAGGACGGCACGCCGTAGTTGCGAACCCATATATTCTAACAGCCTTTTCCGGGACATGAATATCTCCCGCTCTGCTGGCATCAGAGCATGGAAGGGACAGTGGGCGATCTTCCGGTCCTATGACAGAGCACAGGGTCACTAGGAGTCCTTGGGGCTGCCACTTGCCAGCCAGGACCACTCAAGAGACACCAAGGGCTGCAGGCCATCCCCAGCCCAGACTGCAGAGTAACCGAGTGAGCAGGGCCACCTCTCTGTCCTTGGTCATGGGACTGTGAGACACAGCAGAACACTTGCTCACAATTGCCCAAAGCACATGCTAGCATTCATGAGGTCCTCTGTCCTGGAAGAACAGCCTTGGCTGTGGACCCCTAACTTTCCCCGAGAGCAGCCAGGTCTGGGGGGGGGCCTGCTTGGAACCCAAGCCACACCTGGTAGAATTTGAAGTAGCCATAGTCCACAGCTGTCCCTACCGCCATCCTGTCCCCTTGCACAATCGTCACAGGCTTCAGGATATCTGCCCCGTAGCTAATGAGCCGGTCAATCTGCAGAACACACAATCTGTTAAGCACGCAGGACCACCGGAGGGGTGACAGGAGCCACAGTTTCACACGTGCCCGTGTCGTGACGCGCGTGGCTCTCAGGTCCTCTGAACACACTTACTGGATAGCTGAAAGGCAGCCAAAGGGCGCCGCCCAGCAGCAGAGCACAGCTGCCCAGAAGGGTTGGTGTCCCCTGCCTTCTCCGTGGTGGACATCCCTCTTGTGTGTGAGAAAGTCAGAGACAAATACAATAGACAGGACTGACCTTCTAGTGTCATCCTAAGATGTCACTCCCTGGATGGGAGCCCTCCCTAGCTCTATTCATGGTCACAGTAACACCATGAATGGATAAGCAGACTGGGGCGTACACGTACAGTGGAGCATCAGTCAGCCTTCAAAAGCTAGATGCTGCTTACATAAGTCACAAGCACCCTCAGTCAACTCGCCAGGAAGTACAATGCCTCTGAGTCAGTACAACCTCCTGGGCCCATTTCTGAGCCATTACTTAGTCTGTACATATTATTATGTATAATGTGAAGTACAACATGTTACCCGAGAGTTGTCAAAGTACACAATGAAAACTGGAATACAATCAAAGAAACTAACAGCTGCAGTTGACTGACAATCGAAATCAGGAGGGTGTGGTGGGCAGCGGCTTATGGAATAGATGTGGCTGTTATTTAATCAATTCCAGCTGGGTGTGGTGGTAGACAGCTGTAATTCCAGCACTTAGAGAGGAGGCTGAGGCAAAAGATTACAAATTTGAAGCTGGTGAGGCTACAGAACAAGACTGCCCTCCACCCCCCCCCCCACACACACACAGTAAATAAATGCATCCAGGCATTATGGAAAGGTACAAACGTACCGTCAACTTTCTTAGCATATTTCACTCACACAGGTCACAAATCTTGGATTCCAGGAAGCCCACACTGTACAAGCAGACCTGCCAGATCCAGATACTGTCAACAGATTAACACCATCTCATTTCCCACGCGCTGTGCAAGGTGGATGCTGGGCGGTAGGCACTGTGAGTGCTTTAGTCTATTTTAGTCAAGACATGCTCTCAGGGTGACCCAGCCTATCCCACCCTGAACCCAGTCAGTACTCTCCATCCCCCACCTCATCCCCAGCCTCCTCCCTGTTTCCCCTCACCAGAGCAATCTTGTTCTCGATGCTCCTCTGTTGCTCATAGGCCAGGTCACACACAACACACAGGGCAGTGCCCAAGCCTTTGGTCAGAGGCAAGTTGGGGTCAGCTCCCTGGGACAGGAGCTCCTTCACAACCTGGACACACAGACAGACTCCTCAGCAACCATAGCCCTGGATCCCACCCACAGGTCCCACCCACAGGGAACATGATGGGTGGGAAGGATCGTGGACAAGCTCCTTAAGGAGGAGTCGCAGCTCTACCCAGGGCCTGGCTCCAGCACCATTTTGATGCATGCACCAAGGCAGCTACTCTGATGGTTCTGTTCCTGTCTCACTCTCTAGCCCGGGAAAGAGCATGGCTCTCGGGCAGGTACGCACCACTGGCCAGGAGCCCATCTGTCTGAGCCCTTCGGCCAATTATCTAAAACTGTGCTGGATGCCAACGTAGGGTCTGATTCCTACAGCTGTCCTGTGTGTTGGGGGATCCTCAAAGCGGAGATGAAGGCTTTATTTAAAGCCCACTGATCTCCGTGGTGCCCGCCTTCTCACAGAGGCTGCTCAGTAAGCAAAAGTCAAACGAAAAGGAGAGGGTGAGCGGACGAGTGAAGGAGTGACAGGCCAGTGGGAGGGTGGACGGAGGAGTAGGTGGGCCGCTAGACGAATATCTGGGTGAGTAGTGGAAAGCAGGCTGAGCAGCTACATGGTTAGAGTGGCCAGTAGGTGGCTGGACGGGTTGGTGAATGGGAGATTGGGCAGATGAACCAATCAGTAGCTGGAGAAATGAGAAAATGACAGGAAACCCAGTGGCTGATTGGAGGAAGGGCATCAACGGTGGCAGAAATAGCGCAGTTGCTTGGTGCGCATGTGCATGGGCGCTGGGTACGCAAGTGCCAAATACACAAGAGCCAGGTGCACGAGGCACCAGGTCCGTGGGCACAGATAGGCTCACCAGGTCGTTCCCACTGGCAATGGACAGGGAGAGCGGGGAGTGGCCGCTCCACAGCATGTTTGGGTTCGCTCTGTGCGAGAGAAGGAGCCGGACTATGTCTCTGGCGCACTGTTGGAACAAAGGCAGAGCACATGAAAGCAGAGGCCGCATGGCCAGTGAGCCCTTACACGCCACCAATAGCACAGTTGCCACCTCCAGAGTCAAGCCAGTCACCCAACTGCCGGCTCCTTGCACCAGCACCAACCTAAGCAAAAATTCCAAGCAGGGACATGGGGGAAGAGAGATGGACGACCCTGACAGACTCCAAACATTCATTTACAGGGAGAACACAGGAAAGGCACTGGTAAATAAAGTGGCTAGAAGTGTGTTTTCAAAGGGCCGAGGATAGTGAAGGTAACATGACCACACCAAAGGCCCCAACCAACCATTGACAGGGATAATGGGAGGGGGTTCCTTTACCTGGGCTCACTTGTGAACCTCTCCCCAGGACCATCGGTGGTCAGTGGTCCCTCAGTCTCCCCCACAGCAGGGACTTCTCTCTAGCTGCCCTATACACTTTGCTGACACTATACCTCAGGGTGTGACAAACCCTAGGAGCTGGGGACCGATCTCCTTCCCCGGGCCATTTCCCACAGTCTCAGCAACTGGCTGGCGAGATGCCAGAAGTCTGTGGAGGGGCTCTTGGGAAAGCTGTTCCATCTTCAGTGGATCGTGTAGGTGTGAGAGCTGGACTTGTGCAGCTCTCTATGTCCTCATTCACGGACTCTGACACCCCATACCCTCCCCACTGATGTCTCCATGACCTAATGAGAATGCCACATTAGTGTCAATCTTCCCATAGCTTCCAAATCTGACATCCACGTGCACGGAGAAGTGTTTGTTCAGGCCCATGCCTCACACTGGCCAGAACCTTGGTCAGCCTGCCTTCTTGAAAACTCCCTACCCCTGTTCCCAGGGTTCACAGCTGCACTCTGGAGTCCTAGAGAAAATGGTGGGACCCCAAGTCTAGCTCCTCCTCTGCCCTCTAAGGATGCTCTGATCTGATTGATGGGCCAGTCACTGCATCTCACTTCTGCATCGTCCCTCCATTCTCCCCATGTTACCTATGAGCCTGCACCCTTGTGCCCTAGAACGCTCCTCCCCACAGCCTCCCAATTTCCTGTCCTGCTCGGGCCACTAAGTCTCTTCTGAGAAGTTCCCATACCAGCCTTGCTCAGATTGAATCCCAAGGTAGATGGGAGCCAAGTGGCTACAGGGCTAGGGGACTCAGGCAGCGGAAAGAGGGTGACTAAGGGGTTGGTAGCCCCTGGATCCCAAGCATGATTGACCCAAGGGCAAGAGTACTTCATATGCCACCCAAAGCCAAGCAAGCCAAGGGTCCGTGCATGGCCAGGGAGCTCTTCGGGGTGTGAGTAAACAGAGACCCCTTTTTCTATTGTCCACTCACTTTTACCTACACAGTTCAACTCCATTTGGAAAACACTGGAGTGTTGTGTTGGTTTGGAAGCCCACCCTAGCAGCTTCAGAAGCACAGGCCTGGACGCAGCAGCCAGGGTTCCCACATCGAGAAGCCAGCATGGCAAGTGCGCCCGCTCACACCAGAGCTGCCCTCTCCTGCCCAGGCCTACCACAGAGACACACACTTGGCGGCAGCCAAGCACCCACCCACTAGCACCCACGTGTGGAGATGCATGGGCGCACTTGCACACACCAGCGTCCACATGTGTAGAAACATGGACATGTCCCAACTTAGAAGTGAAAGCTTATAGACACACAGGCACATATCACATTTGAACAAAATCTTGCCTGGCCTAACATCCCTCATTCAGCAACCTTCAGGGATCAGGGCTCAGCCCGGTCCTTACCCCCACGGTCACACTCCCTCACTCTGACAACCCGGTCAACCCCAGGATAGGGCCCCACAGCTGCTCACCTTCTTGTTGTCCTCTCGCTCACAGGCCACATGTAGAGGTGTGCGCCCGCCCTCTTCTGGGATGAATGTGTTCTTCGAGTAGTAGCTGCTGGGTGGACCTGGCTCATTGTTGAGCTTCAGGCTTGAGGGCAGGAGGTCAATCTGTTGTAAACATAAGGCTTGAGACAGGTTCTATGTGTACCGCAATGCCTGCTGGCAGACCATCGGTGTGGAGAACCTTCCCGCAGAGCCCTCTACACACTGCCCTGAATCCCCCCCCCCCCCCGAGCCACCATGACTCCCCACCGCACTCAGAAAACCCTCTAGAGGGCTGGACTCACAGGCATGCGCCACCAAGCCTATTTTTGTGGTGGTGGTGGTGCGGGGGTGTTTTTGTTTTGTTGTTCTGTGGTACCCAGGATGTTGTTATTTAAAAAGCAGCATGAGAGAAAAAGAAGTTGTGAGAGAGAAAGACACCAGGTGACAGCTCATGTGGAGGGGTTTTTATTAGAGGAAAGGGAGTGGTAAAGGAGGAAGGGGGAGGGGAGAGACTGGCCCCCAGGGGACAGGAGCAGCAGAAGAAAAGAATGGGGGAGGCAGGGAGAAGACAGAGAGACAGAAGAGAGAAAGGAGAGGAAGATGGGAGGTGGGCAGGGCCCTTTTGACAGGGAAGGTAGTTCGTTTGCACACGTGATGCTCTTAGTGGCTGCAGCTGAGGACGTACCCTGTCAGAACCCCAAGGGCAGGCCAGTGCAGATGCCTGAATACTGACATTGGAATGCTAGGAAACCACACTACCAATAGAGTCCCTGCTCCAGTCCCTCCCCTTTTTTGAGACAGGGTCTCCCTATGAACTTACTATGCAGATTAGACTGTGCCTGAACTCATGAAGATGTGCCCACCCCTACCTCCTGAGCACTGGGAATTAAGGGCATGCACACCATGCCTGGCTACATCTCCAGCCCTTAATCAATTGTTTTTGCCTTGTTTCTCCCAAGCGTGTCAACCCTGCTTCCTCCCACGGCCACTGTTGCATGCCGATCCACCTGGCCTGCCCACACCAGGAGGGGCCAGGACCAGGAGCACGATGACCAGAGAGCATGCACACCAGTCTCTCTTTATCACCTCACCCCCCTCTGTCAGTAGACACAGCCGCAGAACCAAACAGAACCACACCTTGCCAGCTTTGTATATGTCGTCCTGGTCGGTCGCCTTGGCGTCCACGTCAGTGACTGCGTGGAGCAGCAGCTCCGTGATCCTGACGCCCTCCTCCCCAGGAAGCGAGGCTGCGATGTGGAGTGGGGTCAGAGACTGCAGCTGCAAAGGTAAGTGTGGAAAGGGTGAAGCCCAATCTGCAGCCAGGCAGGTGAGGCCGTGGTTAGGGCTATGCCAGGGTCCTTCCTGTCCCATCAGAGGAGAGGATGCATACCTTACTGCAACCATTTCAGGGTCCCACAACACCATCTCCTCCTCACCAGGCCCAGAGGTGCAGGACAAGGAGGCCCAGGAGGGCAGAGGTAGAAAAATGCCCACAACAATGGATGGATTGAATGCCCTCAATATGCCATGGGACCCACAGGCATCCAGGGTCACAGCCGTGAATGCCTGAAAATAAACTGGGCTTGAACCCAGTTCATTTTAGGCTGTTTGACAGACACTGTCTTCTAAGAGTGCCACCTCTGTATCCCTGCCAGGCTCTGGTTCAGATGCCACCATCTAACAGCTCATAGCTCCTAACCATCCTTCTGACTCTCCCCATGGTGGCCCTCTCCCCATGGTCTGAAGTTGGTCCCTGATGGACTGTCTCTGAGCTCCAGAAGCTCATGGTTATGAAGGGGGACTACCCTGCTCTCAGAGTGAATACCACCAGCAACTGAGAGAGGCCAGCTAGAGCAGCCAGGCTACGGTCAGGAAGACACGCCCTTGTCCCCAGCCCAGTTCCTCTCAGGATAATCTCACTCAAATAGAAAGATGTCCCTGAATGAAAGCACCTGGAGAATCACCTGAAGGCAGGGTGTAGTTAGCCTGAAAAGCAGGAAGAGCCCGCAGTGGGTGGATGGGATGAGGCAGGGAAATATGCCAACTGGGAAGCTGGCAAGGTAGCATTAACTCTACATGGCGCATGACCTGGGGCACACTCCTGCAACTGCTGACTCAAGAATGGAGTCTCTGCAGCCCAAGAGCAGCTGGGTGTTGTGGAATGTTAGTTTAAGATGCGTTACATTCATTTATGCTGTGCAATGATGCAAAGATGTGTTGCATTCTTTTATGTTGCATTTGTTTAACTCTGTGGAGCTGTGTTACTTTGTCTGCCCAAAACATCTGTTTGGCCTAATAAAGAGCTGAACAAACGGGCCAATAGCTAGGCAGGAGAGAGAAATAGGCAGGGCTGGCAGGCAGCGAGAATAAACAGGAGGAGACATCTAAAGAAGAGGATGAGGAGTGACAGAAGAAGGGGATGCCAGGGGCAGCCACCCAGCCAGCCATGAAATAAGAAGGAAAGAAAAATATACAGAATAAAGAAAGGTAAAAAGCCCAAAGGCAAAATGTAGTTGAACAGAAATGGGATGGTTTAAGTTAGAAAAGCTGGCTAGAAACAAGCCAAGCCAAGGCCAGGCATTCCTCAGTAAGAATAAATCTCCATGTATTTATTTGGGAGATGGATGGTGGGCCCCCAAGGATAAAAAAACAAAACAAAACAAAACAAAACACTATGCACCTCCTCTCCTATTAAGGCTGGACAAAGCAACCCGGTAGGAGTAAAGGGTCCGAAAAGCAGGCAATAGAGTCAGAGACAGCCCCTGCTCCTCCTGTTAGGAGCCCCAAGAAGACCAAGCTACACAACTGTCACATGTGCACAGAGGGCCTAGGTCAGTCAGAGCCCAGAGACTCAACTAACTTGTGCTCCTAGGGGCTCACAGAGACTTAACTGCCAACCAGAGAGCTAGCCTGGAACTACAAAGTTATTTTTCAAGGCAACCTCCTTGGCCGGATGTGCTGTACATGACGGCTAACACAGCTGCCTGGGAGGCTGAGGCAGGATGAGCCCAACATTAAGGTCTGCTCCGCCACACATCCAGTTTGAGGCCAGCTGGGGCCACACGATGCTCTGACTCAAATACTAAAGAGAAAAATTACAGGAAAGTATGTACAGTGTGAAGCCACCCAAGAGAGAGGAGGCGGGAGCCAAGGCCTCGCTAGTCCACCCAGGCCCCTGTGCTGTGGGCTTGTGTCGTCAGGTTCTCGATGCAAGAACTTTTATTTGTTTGTTTGTTTCTGTTTCTTGTTCTGTGTTTCTCAAGTTTAGGACAAGCTAATCTAACCACAAGACTTTCACTTCCCCAACTGTGTATGATTGTCTGTCCTTGGGCAAGCCACCCAGGTTCCTCCCTGACTCGCCAAGGTCTGAACCACAGACAGAGTCCAGTCAAAGGGACAACGGGCAGCTGATACACTGAACTAGCGTTAGTCTTTACCCCGTCTCACAGGGCAGCCCAACAGGCCTCGCCTTGACTTTCCTCCTGGGGCACAAGGCCCAGGTCACTTCCAGGGATGTCGGGAGTTGAGATGGCGGGATCTGTACCTGAGGACAGTGCTTCTAGAGTTGTAGCATGGGGAAGGCTAGAAAGACCGGGTAGGACTGGATGGTCTGTCCACTGCTCAGATGGGACTGGGTATGAGCAGGGTTTACACAAACAGAGCCCTGAAAGCCAAGAGTCCACCAACGAAACCTGTGGCTGCTTAGTTTCCGTCCTCGGAGTCTCAGCACCGCACACAGCTTCATGAATTGAGAGCAATGTGCTTGTGAGCCTAGTTCAGAATGGGAAGCAGCTGGAGCCTGGTAGTGCTGTCCAGATCCAGGACTTCCGGTGTGGACAGCAGCAGTGTGTGGGCATCAGGAAGATCCAGGGTAAGCAAGGCAGAAAGGACACAGGGCATGGTCAAAGGGAGACATAGAAACAGATATGTGGGCAGGAAATTTGTTTTCAGCTGGCTGGACTTGCTGGGCTAAAGAGCTTCAAGCACAGTTCGCTTCAATTGCTCCTGTCTCCCCATGAAACTGAAGCCATTGTGACAGAGGGTGGGTCTGGCCTTTGCTTCCCCTCATAACCCTCATCATACATTTGTTTCAGGCAAGGGGTTGCATTAGAAAACTACACACGTCGTGGCGCACTGCAAGAAACAGCACCCCTTTAAAACCATGTGAACAACACCCGAAACCTCAGAGGTAGGCCACCTTCCCCCTGTGATGTCGCCAATGCCTCACACGCCGGCTGTTTACAGGCAGGGTGAACCAGTCCTACTGCTGGCCCTGAGGAGCTGTGGGCTTTTAAGAATCAGGACCTGGGAGACTGTGTGGGTCCCACATCCATCTTGCTGCAGAGGCCCCTCAGACCACTGCCACCTACCTGTGGAGGGTACTGAATATCCGTCCGGGCCCCGCTCTCCAGCAATAGCCTCACCCCATCCACATCTCCGGCCTTCACCGCGAGAAACAGGGCCTGCATGGGCACTTGACATAGGTTGGGATCAGCACCTCTACGCAGCAGCAACTTGATGGTCAGCCAGCGGTTTCTACGTCTGTAGGTACCAGAAAAACAGTGTCAGAAGATGGAGGGATTGTACGGGGTGGTCGCCACACCTAGGATCTGGACAGGATCCTCCACACAAATAATGAGGCATAGCATACACTGCCAACAGCATAGACACACTGTACTCCCCGTATCCAATCTTTCTTGAAAATACCCAAGGTCAGCCCTTCCAAGCCTAGGTAACATCAGACCTCTCTGTGTGGGCCACCCGAGCCAACCTCAGCTGTGGTCCTGCAGGGCTCAGGCCAGCACGGTCACTTAACCTCACTGAGGTGGGGACGGGCCCCTCCTGGAGTGGGTCCCACACAGTGAGGTGGATACAGACGTGCACACACCACACACCATCCCTGTGTTGAAAGTACAGCCCCACCGTTGGTGCCCTTGCAAGGATGCTGACTTAGGGTTTCTTTCAGTGTGACAAAATGCTGTGACAAAATGCAACTTGGAGAGGAAAGGGTTTGTTTTATCTTACGCTTCCAGGTAACTGTCTATCACTGAGGGAAATCAGTGCAGAAGAAACTCAAGCAAGGCAGGAATCTGGAGGTAGGAGCTGATGCAGAGGCAATGAAGGGATGCTGTTTACTGGCTCACTCCTTATAGCTCGCCCAGCCTGCTTTCGTACAAACCCTAGGACCACCAGCTCAGGGGTGACACAGACCACAATGACCTGGGCCCCTTCAAGTCAGCCCTCAATCAAGAAAACGCACCACAGGATTGCCCCCTGTCAACCTGGTGGGGCATTTTCTTAGTTGAGGCTTCCCCCTTCCCAAATGAGTCTAGCTCCTGTCACGTTGATATAAATCTAGTCATCACAGAGTCCCAGACGATAGGACATAGTCTCTAGGAACGGCTCCTAGTGGTGGTAGTGCTGGACTGTGATGGGTACCCGCTGAACACGTAACTAACCCTGGAAGCAATCCTTCGCCCCTGCCTACCACAGAGCATCAGTGACTTACTCAGCCATGGTCTGTGCCATTTTCCTCACGGTCCCTTTGTCTGTGAAGGAGGGGATGTGCAGCAGTGAACTGTAGGCCTGGGCACTCTTCTCCAGGATGTCTTTTGAGATGTGGATAGAGTAGTTCCGCAGGCACACGTTAGACTCAAAGTTTGTGTCGATGCTGTACAGGGTGCTGGCGTCCATATTTTCGGTCATGTCCTCTGTCTCTCTGTCTATGTCACTGCTGACACTCTTCACTGAGGGGGTGTCTCGCTTGTGAGTCATATTGCTCTTCCAGCTGATGGACTCCCGGGATTGTATAGTGCCCAGGACCAGGGCATCATCCAGGCTGCTTGAGATGGGTGGTGGTGACTTATATTCCTCTCCACCTGGGGTGGACATGCCCATATCGTAGAAGTAATCCATGTTTGGCTCTCCAAACAAGAATGAGATTTTGGGAGTGATCAAGGGTTTGGGGAATTCCTACGGCAAGCACCAAGAAGGTCTCATTAGAGAGAAGGACTGATGTGCATCCCTCCCCAGCAAGCTGCCATAAGAACCTGAGTGGTGGCTTGGGGCTTCTTCCACGGTCTACACACCCTTGCAGGAGCAGGGTGACAACCCTGAAGTCACTACTCAGAACTGGAAGTGAGCAGCCATTGCTCGGGGCTCGTACCTACCTGTGCCTCCTGAGCCTAAGAAACATGATCTGCCCAGAACCAAACATCACCGTATAAGCCGAGGATAACTCACTCTCTCATTTTTCATACTGACTTCACATAGGGCGGGGCCGGGGCTAGGAACTTTATGCTAAATAAAACTGCGTCATTACAATTAATTTCACTACTTTCTTCCCACTCAAAAAATTCTCATTATACACTTGGGTTGCAGCTTAAGTTGTTTTCCTGCCCAGCGGTGCTGCACTCTGTCTCTCTCCTTAGGCACCAGGAATCTCAAAGAGAAGTCCCTAGATTCCCTGGCTCTTCTCCAGCCACACTGTCAAGAATGTTGCTGGGGGAGGTCTTGGGACCCCAGCCTGCCACGCACGTGGCTCGTAGGGAGCACACACCCTTGGTACCTGTGGCGTGGCTCGGGGCACCTTTGGAAGCTCCCAGGCGCTCTCTTCTGACCCCTCCCCCACTAGACTTGTCTTTCCCGTTCAGCATGTATGGGCGTGGCTCGCTCACCAGCGAGGTGGCTGTGGAGGTAGGCCGATGGTGAGGGTGTGGTGGCCAGCGGGCACTGACCTGGGGCAGGGTCCTCTCGGCAACGTTGGGGTGGAAGGATTTGCTGGGGTAGTAGTGGAGGAAGCACATGCTGAGGGGCGTGAGGCCCTCGTCCGTACTCTTGTTTACATCAGCCCCATAGTCCAGGAGAAGGTTGACGACGTCACGGTGGGAATGCACCTACAGAGTGACAAGGTCAGACTCATGAATACAGGAGCCGGCCCTCAGCAGGACATGAGGAGGACAACCGGGCATCCATGCTTCCCTCATAAGGCTGCGCTGCAACACTCATTTGGCCTTGGTGAAGGGACTACTGTGTAACGGAGAAACGGTGGATCACTCCCAGCCTAATTCCATTCGGCTTTGACTGTCACACTTGGGTGAGTGGGGTTTGGTGAGTTAGTGGCAAGCACTGGCCAGCTCCTGTCAGACACTCACTGTTTGAGTGGACCACACAAGGGAGTCCACAGGCCAGTGTTCCTATGGGGAAAGCACTTACCGCGGCAGCAGCCAGCACTGTGTAGCCCTTGGAGTCAGCTACATCAGCATAGGCAAGGTTGTCCCTCAGGATTCCAAAAATCCAGTTATAGTCCCCTTCCTCCGCCTTCAGGATCATCTCCCTGGAGATATGCTCCTTGGGGCCACTGTGCCCAAAGCAGCTGCGGTTCCCCTCCAGGATGGCAGCTATGTTCCAGCTGGTATGCGCACTCTTGTTCCTGGCAACACAACAGGCTTCGTTGGTGTTAGACTACAGTCTGGATCATCCCCTGCCTTCGACAAGAAAGAGCCCAAGTAGAGCTGCCTCCTTCCACCCCTCCTCCTTCTGACCCCTCAAAATTCCCCTTCCTGCCTTGAGCTCTCAATCCCCTCGGTACCCATTGCTCCTTTATCTCCCTGAGCCCTAAAGGCTGCACTGCCTGCCAGTTACAATCAGGACAGAGTTCCCAGTGAGGGAGACATGTGATCTAGAGGTAAAGTGCTCAGGCTGAGTGCAGAGCCACGAGCACTGCAACCTTGTACCTGTCTGGCTCTTTGGGCTCACTACCATTTTCCTGGGAAATATGCTCTCAATGGCAGGACCCTGAGTGAGCAGAAAGCCGGCAAGCACGTGGCTCCTGCTGGAGCCAAGCAAACATAGCCCATCTTCTGTTCATTTGCCTTCTGATGGAGTAGAGAATATCAATGTCCCATGGTCCAGCTCATCACACAACACTGAATCTTCCTGTGCACACAGAATGCCATTCCCAATCAAGAACCCATAGATTTTATTCACTCAATAGTTGTCAATGTTTATGAGCTCAGTTGATGGTTACACAAAGGATGGACGGCATAGGTAGGTAGATGAGTGGATGGATGGATGAATGGATGGATGGATGGGTGAATAGGATAAACAGATATGTGTGTGGATGGATGGACGTAGTGAATAGGTGCATGGGTGAATGAATGCGTGGATGGAATGGGAAGGAAGATGGATATGGGGGTATAGACAGAGTGGGTAAATGGGTAGATTGACTGAATAAAGGGGTGGGTGGATAGATGTAAGGGTAGTTTCTCAGGTAAAAGGATGAAGGGGTGGGTGGATGAATTATTAATCGTTGGGTGAGTCAATGGAGTGGGTGTGTAGGTGGATGGATGGAAAGTAGTCATCTGTGCCCATCAAATGCATTCTAAACTGTTCACTGATATCTGAGGGCAATGTTTAAAGAAGTAAGAACAGTGGAAGGTACTTGAGTGTTTTAACTTTTAAGGTGATGAGATTGTCCTGGGTGGATGCTGACTTTCCCCGGCAGTGGGTATATCTTCAGAGGCAGCAGAGCAGTGCAGGTTTTCATGGCTTTCCTTGCAAAGACCAGAGGTCTAATCAGTTTGCAGGCCCCATTCCTTGCCTGCATCCAACCCTTGGCTCTCTGCCACACTCTTCATTACCAAACGATAATGGCAATCTCTTCTACTATGTCAGTGACTCACAGAGCCTCTAATGGCAGACAAAAACCTGGCCTTAAAGTGCACAAGCTCTGGCTTACAGAAGAGGGAATGTTCACAGGTCCAAAAGCCAAGGTTTGCCCTCAGGCTTCCACTCAGGAGTTTACCCTAAGTCACATCCGCTTCAGGGTTCCACTCCTGTTCTGGGACAGCAGCAGCAGCTGGCCACTCCTCCCCACAGAGTGGGTTAGCAGAAGCCTAGGGTCCTTGTTCCCCTAGACAAACATAGATGCCTCACAGCTCTGCCTGGCTCACTACCCTCAAGGCACATGTCTGATCTCACAGCACAGTGGAGACTGAGTCATTGAGGCAAACACTGTGTGTTCATGTTCAACAAGCAATGCCAAGAGGTACCCAGGCCCTTAGCAGCCCAGCAAAGGGGAACACCAGAGCCCTTCCCAAAGGGGACCCTACTCAACGAGGGGACAAGATGGAGAGAAAGACCAGACTGATCACCTGAACTTGTAAGTTTGCTTCTGGATTTTGACCATCAAAGGAGTCTCATTTGTTATAAGCCAGGGTTCTTCGTCCTCAATGAACGGAGGAATCTCATTCATGAAGATGCGATCATCCAGCTCTCTCCGCAGGGAGTCCGTCATGGGCAGATGGTTGTTGTCAGTTGAGTAGACATGAATCTCTGGAGGCAGCGTGAGGTCATCATTCAGGAGAAACCGTTTATATTCGTAGAAGAAGGGGTCCTTCTCCTCAGGAAGACCCCACTCCACCTTCTCCTCATCTGAGAGACTGATTCTTTCCCTTGAGCTTGTGAGGAAGTCTAAGAATTCTGGGTAGTTCAGCAAGGAGAAGCTTCCGGGAACCTCTGTCACCAGTTTGAGGAGATGCTCACGGAACCACAGTCCAACGTCCTGGCTGCCATCAGGATAGGTCTCAATGCCAGGCCCGAAGCGTTGGTCATCTTTATACAATCCCTACAAGGGAATCCCACAAGGCCAAGAAAGACACTCAGTCAAGCTTTCTACTTAGTTTCAGTTTCATAAAAATCAGCAAGGAAAATGTACTCCTACACACACACACACACACACACACACACACACACACACACACACACACACCACGTATGAGGTGTGCTGGGCACTATCCAGAGCAAAGCCATCATGCTCAGATGGAATGTAGGAGCATGGAGAGGGTGCTGAGGGCCCGGCTAGGATGACCTCTCTCAGCTGAGGACACGACAGAGGGCTGCAGGCTGAAGCTATGTGTTCATTCCTAAGAGACTCCTGCAGACCTGAAGTTAGCTGCTAGACAGGCAGCTTTGCCTACAGGCTTCTGTGCTTATGGGGATGGGGAGACTTCTGTCTGTGATGCTGCACTCAGTGAACACTGCGGGCTTATTGTTTGTTTCTTGCAGATGAAGTCCTTCTGAGAACCCTATCAGGGACCAGCACCATCCCATCTGTCATTCTGATTCACTCCAGAGCGGAGAAGAGGAGGAAGAGGAGGAGGAGGAAGAGAGAAGACAGAAAGAGGAAGAGGGGGAGAATTGCTCTTTGCTTTCTATGACTCCAAGGGAGAGTGAAATTTCTAGGCTGTTCTAAACGCTTCCATCACCACCCGCCTGTGGTGTGCAGAGAAGAAAGGATCTCAGACAAGAAAACAGGGAGCAGTGGTCTAGTGCAGGGGTCGGAGTAAAGTCCTAGCTTCCTTCCCGTAAGACCAGACTCTTCTAAAGCAATGTTAAAAGATGCCTGGAGGTCACTGGGAGGTAAAGGGCAACCAAAGCCTAAAGTGCAGAGACGATGGCACCTGTGCCCTCATCCACCACAAGACAACCTCATCTCGGCTTCAATCTGAGGTGGGCAGAGGCGATGTGAAGGTCTGTAGCCTGACAGAATGGATTCTGAAGCAGAGGGGTACAGTGTCTGAGGGTGGTTTCACTCTACAGGGAGGTACGGGGCAGCAGACATTTCCAGAAGACCCTGTGAAGGGCCAAGGCAGTAGGGTGGGAGATTCGTAGACAGAAGTAATATGTGGGGTAGGACATAGTGAAGAGTCAGGTGGTCTGCAGGCCCGATGGGTCCAACCGGGAGGCAGCACCCTTATCTAAAAAGCTGAGCTTAGGTTGCGGCTATAAGGGCAAGTGGGCCAGGAAGAGAACTAGGGGCCAAGCGAGGCAGAGCCAGAGGGAACGAGGTGCCCGGGCCGGGGAGAAGCTGTACATGGGTACATGGAGTCCCCAGTGCTCCTGATCAAGACCCAGCAGCTCTACTGATAGGAAACAACTCAAAAATATCATCCAAATATCAGCAGGGCCACACAAGTTGGATCCTCACAAGACACTACTACTACTCCAGTGAGAGACAAGAGGGCTGCAAATCCAAGGCCAAGCTGGAGTGCAGAATGTGTTCAAGGTCAGCCTGGGTGACTCAGTAAGACCCTCTCTCCAAATATAAGCTAGAAACAGGGCTGGGGATGTAGCTCTCTGTCACAACACTTGCCCGGTATGCACAAGTCCCTGGGTTTAATCTTAATCACGCTAAACTTATTCTTCAAAAGACACCCCAGTGCTGAGGAATTTTTTTTTAAATCATAAAACTGTTAAAATACTCACTTGACAGATTAGCACAAAGAGCTCTCTAACCGTAGTAACATAAATAACCCAATTAATGTCACTAAACATACAAACAGACAATTCACCACAAAAGATATATAGACAGAGAAAAATGAGGAGGAATCAGCATCACCTGCCATCGAGGTGCTCCAAACCCATACCACAAGGAGATGTCCCAATATGCCCACACAAATACTAATAGGCTATCAAGTGAGACAAGGTTGTATAGTCACTGAAGCATTTATTGATTGCTGAAACACCATGTCCGCTTCACAAAGCAATTTGGAGGGTTCTCAGGAAAGTGATTGCACACTTGACCACAGCAGCTAGCATTCTCTTAGGTGTTAGTCCAAGTGTGAATAAACGTGTGCGTGTCTACATGAAGACTAAGAGGCTTCTAACTGTTCTTAGAAATTGCCTCCCAGTTCAAAGTAACCAAAATTCTGAAGAACTAAAAAGAGCCTCTATTGGTGAACTAAAAAAAAAAAAACAAGCAAACAACAACATCAAAACCATGTGATATGTACACAGTGAAATACTTCCCTATAATAAAACTCAGTGGAACACAGAAACACATGAATCTCAAAAGGGTCGTGCCTTAAACAAAAGAAAGCAGGCAGGCAGTACTGCATGCAGCATGATTCCATTTATGAGAATGTAAAGAGTGATGCAAAAAAATTAATGTGTGTATGTGTGTGTGCCAGACGGTGGTGGTGCACACCCTTAATGGATGCAAAATAATCTGTGTGTGTGTGTGTCAGACAGTGGTGGCACACACCTTTAATGCCAGCACTTGAGAGGCAGAGGCAGGCAGACCTTTGCGTTCAAGGTCAGCCTGGTATACAAAGTGAGTTCCAGGACAGCCAGGAACACAGAGAAACCCTGTCTTGAAAACACAAAAACAGGCAAACAAAAAAACCAGGCATCTCCTGACATGCTGTCCAAAACAAGCTGGAAAATATGTGCTTTTAATACATCTAAAAATAGTACATAACTCAAAATAGGAAAATGGGGTCGAAAGTCTAAACTCATTCTTGCATTTTTCAAACCAAAAAACTTATTCTGTAATGCTGGGGGGGGGGGGGGAGTCCTAATGGGATACAGTGTAAAAAAATCTAAACCAATGGTCTGAAAATAAGATGATGTTTTGGGTTTTAAAAATACCCTGTCAATCCAAATGAAGGTCAGAAGGGGGCAATGCTGGACAGTGAGGTCAGCACAGCACACACCAGGCAAGACTTAATCCCAAATGTGCGTCTACTAATGCCAAATGTGCCTGGTCAAAAGCAGGTGAGAAACCATTAGCCAAACAGGTTATTTTAAATTGTAGAAGCACTACAAAAAGTGACAATCTGGGTAAAATCCTATTTTCTTTCCCCAAGAAAGGGATTCACATATCCCATGCTGGTCTTGAGCGAAGCAGTCAAGGATGAACTTAAACTTCTCTTCCTCCTAACCCCACCTCCTAGGTCACAGGCATCTATGTCATCCATGACATCTGGTTTATGTGGCTGTCAATCATACCCAGACCTTTGTGCGTGCTATGAAAGCACTCTACCAAACGGGCTGCATCTCCCATCCTGAGGTGGAATTTATTTTACTATAGTATTTATATTTAGTTCAACCTTTCTGAAATATCGCTTATAAATATACCTGATGTTCAAATCTTTTCAGGTATTTTGCTTTTATTATTATTATTATTATTAATGAATCTATGTGCTCTGGTCTGTGGGAGCTGAAGGTCTAGCTCAGTAGAGCATGTCCCCTTTTCTGTGTAAGGCCCTGGACTCCACCCCAGCACTGCCGTAATAAAGAACAAGATGTATGTTCCACATTTACAGAACTCCTTAGTTTGGAGAGATGTATCTCAACCATGCAGCCACTGTATGGGACAAGGCAGATAACTGTCCATTGACCATTACTGAACTAAATTTAAATAAGCACACACACGCTTTCAAAAAATAAAGAGAAGAAATCTCTAAAATTATAATGACAGATACACAAACAGTGAAAATAATATCCCAAAATTTATATAACTTTATTAATGTTAAATTTAGACTTCGGATCATGAAATATTCAAGAGGGTGTTTGTTTGTTTGAGTTTTGGTTTTCTGGCTTTTTCATTTGTTTATTTTTGATACAGGGTCTCTCTCTGTGTAGCCCTGGCTGTCGTTGTGTTTACTATATAAACCAACCTAGCTTCCAATTCATACATAACCAACCTGCCTCTGCCTCTCAAGTGCTAAGAGTAAATCTGCCCTGAAGGGATTATCTTTAAAGAGGGTATATCAGTTCATTATACTAAAAAAGCATAAGACAAATACCAGGGGCATACAATAAATCCAAAAGTTGACTCATTAAGTAAGTAACATGGTCTCAAAGAACATAAAGTTGAATGTGGCAATGTAAGGGGTATTTTAAAATATTTCAATTGCGGTGAGACATTCTAACTTACCATGTTCAAGCACTGGCAGAGTCAGCAGACCAAAAGCAAAAAAAAAAACCTTTATTTTCAACTTAAAATAATAACACAAACATCAAAAACACATGACTCAGGAAACACTGTGAACACTGTGGTCAACAATCTCTGACATGTGTTTGACAGTTGAACTTGGGCCCATGAGAGCTTCAGCAGGTAGAGAAACTTGCTATGCAAACCTAGTGGCCAGAATTCCATTATTCCATTCCCTGAGCCCATGTAAACTGGAACCAACTCCACAGAGTTGTCCTCTGATCTCCATGTGAACAAACAGATTTTAAAAAGAAAACAGACACTACAAAGTCAGTCTGCTGAGTGGACATGGTGATAAAGACCTGTAACCCCAGCTTTTAAGGAAGCTGGGCAGAATGACTGCAAAATCAAGACCTGCCTTGTTTACAGTGAGTTAAAGGCCAGTCTCAAAATAGGTAAAAAAAAAAAAAAAAAAAAAAAAAAGAGGGCTGGGGCTGTAGCTCAACAGTAAAGCATTTGCCTTGCATGCACAGGGCTCTAGGTTTGATCTTTAGCACCACAAAAGTAAGAACAAAAACAAAACAAAACAAAAAACCAACAACAAAAAACTGACCATAGTCTAGGTCATAACATACGTCAGAGCCAACGTAAAGCACCAAAATGTGCATATTAAGCAAGCACATCAGTAGCAAAAAGCCAAAAGCCAAAATCTGGACATGAAAAATAATACTAATGACAAGGAACTATGGGTCAAAAAGCAATCAGAGCACTTTGAACTGAGTGGAAATGGCATGAGGGAATCAAAATTGTGGAACACAGAGTAATGTGTCTATACAACAAAGAGCAGTCAGTCTCTCAGTGAGAAAAGCTCAGGAAGTCACTGGAGGCAGGGGCGCACAGGGAGGGTGGTCAGGAAGAAACTGATGCTAAAACAGAACCAAATGGACAGATAAGCTGGACCAAAAGCTGATTCTCTGAGGGAAACAAATAACAAGACTGGTAAAGACCTGGCAAGGGGCGAGGGACTGTATGATAGGCTGTCTGGCTCTCTGTTAGGATGGAACTACTCCCACCCACAAGGAAACACAATCCTGTTAGCAAGGATCGCTAACAGCACCAAGTGTTGACAGGGATGTAGACTGGCACCCTACAGCCATTGGTGGAAGATAAAACACCATAGACAGGGAGCTTTCAGACACATGACCCCCAGGCTACACGTAGAATTTTCCCCAGAGAAATGAAAACATGCATTTAATGTTTACGTGCACACACACACAAGCCAAACTAAACATGTGTGCAAGGCAGCTTTATTCACAGTTGCCCCAAACAGGAAGCAGTCAAAAGGACTTTTGGTTAAGCTGTGGTGGCTTTCATGCCGTGGAGACTTCAGTAACTGAAAGAACAACAGGAACACTGAGCCGTGGGGCTGGATCTGCCCTAGGGGCGGGCGACGAGGAAGACCCAGCTCTGCAGGGCCCCACTGTGTGGCCCTCTCTTGCAAAGGCACAATTACAGGAGACAGAAGGTTAGCCATGGCCGGAACTCCAGGGGACACTCACTACAAAGGCATGGAGCGGTGATATAGGGTCAGAGAAACATTTTGTACCCCAAGCACACAAATCTACACTTGTTGAAACTTTCGAAACTTTCTAGTAATAGAGTACATGTAATTGTGAATTATATATAATAAATTAAGGGGCGGAAAGTCATGTGTATTTTTTTCCTGGGTGGGGGGAGGCAAGTTTTAAATTATATATATATGTGTGTGTGTGTGTGTGTGTGTATAACCCATTTTATATATTAACAATAAACATTTATGGTATTTTTAATTCAAAAGATACATAACTTGATAATATCCTTCTGAAGCTAGATAGATGCATTTTTGTTTTTCCTTTATATCATTATTGGTAGTATTGTAGTCACTAAAATAAGAAAGCTACTTGTATTTAAAATTTTCCAGAACCTAAATATTTTTTTCTCCAGTGGCCTAGATAACAGCTGCACCCACTCCTCCCCCAAACGCACAAAAGCCCCACCCGATATAAACACACAGAGGCCCACAGCTCACACGTATGCTCACACAGCAGCTTCTCCCCTCATAAACATGGGATAGCTCCTCATAAACACACAGCAACCCTGTCCCTCACATGAACACACAACAGCTCAACCCTCATGAACAAACACATAGTGTTCCCATCTATCACCTGGTCACCGTATCTCCTCACCTGGAATAATTTTGTTTTCATGAACATGGTGCCATAACCTTCTCGCTGGCTGAGGTAAAACATGCCTGTGAAGCTGGAGCCATCCGGCCATGTGTAGGTGCCCATACCATGACAATGGTCCCGGTAAAACTGCCCGCGGTAGGTCTGCAGAGCGGAGAGGTCAGTGAACCTCCTCTCTGGGAGAAGTCACTTCCCTCTGGAACCCCAACCCTGGCAGGTAACTGCTAAGCCAGGCCACCACACCTGATTGGCAGAGAAGAAGGACTGTGATGGGTTGCTTGGGTACCCAGACACGGGGCTTCTTTCAGTCCAAGTGACCAATGTGATAACTGGGCTTGGTCACTCAAAATACCCAGAGAGGTCTCCAGGAAGCTAGCCCCGAGTCCACCCTCCCTGCCCTCTGCTCTGATATGGACTTGGGGCGGGGGAGGGGGAACATGTGTGTCAGAATTGCCTGAGAATGTCAGGTGGGTGTTTCAAAGGGGGCAGGAGAGGAAAGGAGGGTGTCACCCATCTGTACCCAACTGTACTTGACCCTTATGCTGTGAGGTAGCATCCCCTCCTCAGAAAAGGCTGGGCCAGCAGCTCTCAGTTATCATTTCTCAGGAAGTCATAAACATTGGGAAACAATAAACCAGATGAGAACTTGAGACACAAACACACAGGTATAACCATCGTCTTGAGCCACACAGCACCTCCTGACATCCCTGCGTCCCCGGACTCGCTTGGAGGCTCCGCCCACAGCTGCTCCCACTCGGGCTCTGAGAGGACCACTGCCCTTCTTCCCATCCCTACACCTCATTTCTCCTAAGACCTCATCCTAAACAGCTGCTCTCTCCCTTACCATTGCTCTCCAGGGACCCTAACCTCCCATACCCCCCACACACACACACACACACAACCCCCCCAACCCCCTACTTCCACCCCGTCTAATTCCCCTGCTCTGAAATGTTCCCACCAGAAACAGTAGATGGCAGCAGTATGCCTACCTCTGTCCTGCCCCAGCCCATGGCTGCCTGGATCAACACAGCCACTAGACTGGAAGCTGGGCTCAGGGGACTTTCGCAACTAGGCTGAGAAATTCCTGTTTCTTCTACTGTTTCTTGAACAAACGGGGGACGGGGGATGCCGGAGGGAGGTCTGGACCAGGCAACCCCAGCCTTGGGCACCAAGTTAGAGAGAAAGCCTTGCCAGAGGCAGAGCCACTCTTGGAACAAAGGAGCACAAGAGGAGCCCATGACACACCCCGACACACATGCCATGAGGAGACCAGACCGGAACGGTTCCCGCGCCAGGGCTCCTAGACTGCCTGTGGTAGTTTGAATGTAATCGGCCCCCATAACCTCGCAGGAAATGGCACTATTAGGTGTGGTTTTGCTGGAGTAGGTGTGGCCTAGTTAGAGGGAGTATGCCACCGTGGGGGGAAACTTTGAGGTCTCTTTTGCTCAAGCTTCACTCAAGGTGACCCTCAGACCATTTCCTGCCCGGCCTGCAAGATGTAGGACTGTCAGCTACTTCTCCAGCGCCACATCAGCCTGCATGCCATCATGCTCCCGCCGTGATGATAACGGACCGAACCTCTGGGACTGTAAGTGAGCCCCCTCATGAAATGCTCTCCCTTATAAGAGTTGCCGTGGTCGTGGTGTCTTTTCACAGCAATAGACACCCTAAGACACTGCCCTAGAATCTTTCCCCAAGTCCTCTCTTGGACACGGATGGCAGGAAAACGGAACAAACTTCTTCATAACACTGCATCCCTGGTGACCCAGTCAGGCTTCCAGACACAGCACACCCCCAGCCTTGATGCACACCAAGCTATTGGACCCAACCGGTGACACAGGAGGCACAAATTTGGTTATGGGCCCAGTTTTGGATCCCTGCCTCCAAGAGGTCTTTACTTAGGTCCTGGGCGCAGCCTAGTATGGGGGCCTAGGTGCATTTTATAGTTAAGAATAGCCTTTGCCGTCATTTTAATCTTAAACAGCCAGCAACTTCAACAAGGAAAATACGTGGGTTTCGGTGATAATTTGAAGCTTTAAAACATTTTGCCCACCTGGGGGCGGGAGAACCTACTACTGTTTGTTGTTTTGCCAAACTGATATGCTCGCTGCCAAGCTGCCTTCTCAGTGTTTCTGTTTGTATCCAGAGATTAGTGCTGCCCTCACCCTGGGTCAGACAAGCTTCCTTTTGCAGCGGGCATCAGTCAGAGCAGAGATCCATAACTGGTCAAGGTGCTGAGAGTGAGTGATTGAGAAAAACGCAGCCCTGGATGGGACGTCTGGGTCTGTCTCCCACCCCCACGGCCCAGGGGACGTTGTAGAAGAAGTGAGAAGAGAATGTGCTAGGGAGGAGAGCTGCGACACACTGGTTTCCGGACATGACGTGGCTGTTATGCTCATGAGCTCATAGCATCTGTGGCTACAGGCACAAAGTTTCCTAGGGTTCCAGAGTGGATGAGGGAGGGGCTCGCAAGGCCCCACCCCTAGCTGAGGAGCTACTTGTTGGCAGCTAATGGCTGCTGGGGATGAGAAAGTCCATTTCCGTGGGGAGGGGGTAGGGGGAGGGGGGAGTAGGGGGTGGCTGCTGGTAAGTTGCCCATGCTCCAGGGAGGGCCCCCCTCCAATGCAAATGAGCACCAATTGGGCTCAGTAAGCTATTTTAAGAGAGAGGACATTAAGATTGGAAGGGGATGTGCTGGGTGGGTTGGAAGGGGTAGAGAGTGGGGGTAAATGTGCTCAAGATGAATTCTGTACATGTACGACACTGTCAAATAGTAAACATTTTAAATAATAAAACATTCACTCAGAATAAGAAATTATCTTCTTCACAGCTTCCCAAACCCCACACGTGACCCCCAGGAATCCATGGCATGATGCAGAGATGTGCAGAGAGCCCCTCTGGGCGTCTCCTGTAGAAAGCCTTAACCCCATCCCGTGGGCAACACCTGCTCTCAGGAGAAAGGCCCCTGCTGAGGCCACCTACCTCGCCTGTGGGCCAAGAGAACTCGCCAAATCCAAGCTTCATGTTGAGTCCGAAGTCCCCTCTGTACACACAGCCATCCTGCCACTCCTGCACCCCTTGAATGAGCTGGATGTAGGTCCCCTGCAGGTCCTGCCCTCTCAGGGGGCCTTCAGACTCCTCATCATCCTCCCTGGGATTCACTGATGGGTCCCTAGAAAGACAGGGAGCTAAAGGGAGAGCAACTAGGAAGGCCGAGAGAGTGGCTGCCCCTCCCTCTCACCCTTGTGTCCGAAGGGACGAGTTGTTTCTTAGACAAGGATCTCAGCCTAAGTCCATAACGCTCCCCCTCTCAGCTCTCTCAGGATGCTGCGCGCTGATGCCTCTGCTCTGGAGACCAATCCCAACGTCTAGCTGGTGGTTAGATTGGCAGCACACAACATGGGACCCCTCAGACCCTGTGATGATTAACCTCAGCTGTCAACCAGACTTCATCTGGGATCAACTAAAACCCAAGCAGCTGGTGACACCTATGAAGGATTTTTTTGGATCGGACCATTTGAGGAGAGAAGATTCATGCTAAATCTGGGCCACGTTGTCTTTGCGTCTGCCTGTTTGCCCTCACTCTTGCTGGCAAGTTCATCTATCCTGCTTGCTGAGGCATCCCTATTACTAGAGCCTACTTCTTTGATGCTGTAACAAATACCAAAGATCAGCAGAAGCATCCAACCCTGTGGCCTGAACAGCTACCAGATTCTTGGCCATTCTTTGAAGAGACAGAAATTGTTGGAATACTCAGACCACAGCCTATAAGCCACTTTAATAATCATATGTATAGTATATGTATTGTACTATTGTACAATATTGTACTATTACACATTGCTGTGGAATAGTCCTTCTGTACACTGTGAAGATTTGTCACTCAGATTGGTTTAATAAAAGAAACTGATTGGCCAGTAGGTAGGCAGGAATTATAGTTGGGGCAACCACACTAGAATGATGGGAAGAAGACTAGAGGCAGAAAAGATGTCAGCCAGCCTCTGAGGAAGCAGGGTGTGTAGAAAATGAGGTAACAAGCCATGAGCCATTTAGCAAAGCATAGATAAGAAATATGGGTTGATTTATATGTAAGAGTTAGGTAGTAATTAATACGCCTGCGCTATTTGTCGAGCATTTTGGATTTATATTTGGTCTTCAAGTCAGTTACTTGGGAAGCAGCTGCCAGTTATTTGGGAACAGGCAGTTGGGACAGCAAACCTGCCTACAAATAGCACCCACCACGTAAGACCTGAAAAGGCTTATTAAAAGGTCCTAAACACACAAAAATGGAGTCAGACCCAGCTTCCTAGTCTCCTGCCAGCTGCAATGCAGAGACGTGTCTCCCCACAGCTACCTGTGACATGGAGTTGGTGGCCAACCACCATGAGCTAAGTGTTGTGGCAGGTTCCTGCAGTCTCCCATATGAGCCACACTACAGACAGGCTTCTCCCAGCCACTGTCTGCAGGCTTGAGAGCCCCGCCACCACACAACATGGCAGATTTAAGGGTTTTGCTCATACAGACAGAATGGAATACAGGTACACAGAAAAGACAGATTCAGGTGGAGGAAAGAAAAAGTCTCTAAATGGGTTACAGTGTGTTTAAAATATACTTGAAAGAGACCAAAAAAAAAAAAAGTAGAGAAAGTTCTTAAAAAGAAATAAAGTAATATAAAAGAAAAAAGCTACTTAAAGATGGGAAATACACGCAAACACATATATACATATACATACACATACATACATACATATTCTGTCTCTTTGAACCCTGACTAATAGAGCCCTAACCCAGTCCACCAGCCAGCCCTTGAGTGCCTATTAAGGGTGACTGAGCCTAAGCTCAGCACCTACCCGATAAAGAAAGGATCCCACTTCAAGAAGGCTGAACCCACATTTGGTGTATTATATAGACAGAAAGATGTCAAGAAAGACAGACACCCAAACTATCATAACGAGGCTGAAGGCACTGCTGTGGCATTGTGGATTCTTGGCTTTCCTTTTTTTCTCTCCAGCTGCTCTTCTAGCCCATACTGGCCTCAGACTTACTATACAGCCAACGATGATCTTGCACTTCTAATCCTAATCCTCCTGCCTCCACCTCCCAGGTGTGGAACTGCAGGCATGCAATACCATGACAGGTTTGGGCAGGGTTGGGATTCTAATCTAGAGCTTTGTGCATTCTAGACAAACAACCGAGCCACATCCCAGCTCTGAGATGTAAGTTCTTATGTTAGAACCCTGAACACCAGTGCAGGTGGGAGTTTCATTACAGACAAGGCCCCACGGGGGCTCCTGGCCCGAGCAGCCCCTACGTAGTGAAGGAGCTACGTTGATTACGGAATGGGACAAGAGCCATTCCTTCAACTGCCTAGAAGAGAATAGGATTATGCTGACAATCCCAAGAGCAGGCATGGGATTCCTGCTACTACTTGTTCATCCTTTTCCCTCTTGGGTTGGTATAACTGAGACTAGGTTAAGGAAGGTAAATGAACCTTTAACGATGTAGGAGGAGGAGGACCAGGAGGAGTGTAGTACTAGTATCAGAGGCAGCGTCTCACTGTGTAGCCCTAGCTGGCCTGGCTTGCCTAATGTAGGCCAGGCTGGCCTTGACCAGACACATCTGCATGCCACTGTCTCCCCAATGCTGGGATTAAAGTAGGGTGCCACCACACCAGGCTTCCTTTAGCGAGCTTTAAGGTCTGCCCTATATTGAACTCTAGCTGAGTCATTGCCCTTTGGTGCTGATTGCACCTTCCTGCCAGCGGGTCCCCTGCACCTTCTGGCGAAGAAGGTGTAGCTCTTCCCAGAGTCCTTGCTCTCGGTGTCGGGAGACTGACTACTTAGCCTCTCTAGACCTCTGGAGTTTAAAGTTTTCGAGCCATGAGAGTCCAGAGTGACAAGGGAACGCAAGTCTTCCATCGCTCTCCTCTTCAAACCTAGAAACAAATCTGTGTTCACAATTCGCCCTCAGGACTGAGGACAGTGGCAGCTGGGAGACCCACCCGCAGTCCCGGCTGACTTGGGTGACCCTCTTGGGAGTTTCCATGTAGACCCCTCTAGCTCCTGGAGGCTCACTGGCCTTCCTGGGTTCCCTGGCCTTTCTAGAGCGGTCATCACTGAAAGGGCCGTCAAAACCACGTGGGATCCAGCCTTGCCCGCACACCTCAGGTCACCCTTGGCAGACACACACCTTCGGCCTAGACTGCACCAAGCATCTCAGAGTGCACCAAGCAGTGTAGAGCCACTACAGGAGCGCGTCACGTTGTCCTGGAGACGGCCACGCTCACGGTGTGCTCCAGCCCCCAACCAATCAGAGCCAGGTTGCGCTGACCCCTCCGCCCCAGACCCGCCCCTGAATAAACTTCAGCCAATGCACGAGCGGAGCTGCGATTACCACGCTTCCTCCCAGCCACCGCCAATCCCTGAGCTGGCCACGCCGGCTCAACCACCGCCAGTGCTCGAGCCCCTCTGTGAACGCTGGCTCCTCGTGTCAGCCCCACGCTGCCAGTTAGCCTTCCGGCCAGAAGCTGCCATCATTCCTAAGGAAAACGCTAGGCGAAAGACCCTGGGGCCAAGGCATGATTAAGACCATCTGACTTTTATGCAGTGGTCGCTCGCAAAGCCCTAGACCGCAGTCTGGTTCCAGCAGAGAGGAAGACCACTAGAAAAGGGGCTTCTAGAACAGGGTTGCGGAGCGGATGCACTGGAGTGCGTGTCCAGAGGGGCTGGGTACCAATGTGTCCTGGGCCGTGAGTGATGGGAGGAGCTGCAGGTGGAAAGGCTGGACCAAAATACATGACGTGCTGAAATTTTGTTTATATTCATAAATGTATGCATGGAAACAGCATACAAAAATATCAAGAAGGTATATTTCCAGTTTGCCATAAATGTTCGCCAGGCACAGTGGCACGAGCCCTTCATCCCAGCACTATCGTGACCACTGGAAAAGCCTTCCAGACCCCTCCTCATTTCCGTTAGGCCAGGCCCACTCCTGAGGCTGCAAGCTGGAGGTTAGCCTGGATCACAGAGCGAGACCTTGGCATCTTCTCAAACCCCCACCCTTCCCAAGTTATTCAAAAGGAATGTTTTCATAATATGTTAACATTCATTAAGAAAACCTAGTAACATTAGCTTTTTAAATTTTGGTGAGTTGGTAAACTTAGCAGCTACCACAGATGATAGTTGGGAACTGATCTCAGGCCAACTTGCTTTCAGCAAATTAGCGGTTTGCATTGCCAAAATGGGTATTTGCAAATATGAAGGTGCCTACTGAGCCACAGCTGTTGCTATGGGATTCAGTGAATCACTGGCTGGGAATGAGGCTTATTCTACTAAAACTGTTAAAGACTGAAAAATTAGCAAAGAAAAACACTTGAAATTACATATTACCCCCAAGTTTTGATATTTGGGAGCAATGGTGGGAAAAGTGAAATCCCTCTATTGCCTGTACGGTGATTTTAGGTTCTCACAACACTGGGCGATGGACAGAACTGGGTACCACTAATAATGCTCACCCATTGCCTGACCCTAGCTCCAAACTGCCATTAGAGAAAAGCACATGAATATACGTGATATGTACTAAGTGAAAAACCTGTTTAAGGAATGTGGTGTGTGTGTGTGTGTGTGTGTGTGTGTGTGTGTGTGTGTGTGTGTTGGTAAAATGTCACCACATATGAAGCCATCACCAAGGCAGGCTTTCTGGGTCCACCCCAGTGTTTCTGATTCCACAGATCTTCAGCAGGCTGGGGAACCAGCAGCTGTGGGCAGTTCTCAGATGATGATGGTGATGATGATGATGGTGATGATGATGACAATGATGATGCAATGTGGTTCACACTCAGGACCAGTGAGTGGTATGAAGAGAAGGGCCCTCAAAACTCAGGCTGAAGGCAGGCAGCAAAACAGTTCTAAGTGCCCTTTCAGGGACTTGAAGTTTTTACCTTTAACCTACAGTAAGAATGTTTAAGAAACCAACACATTATGCCAAGACTATGTATGTATGTATGTATGTATGTATGTATGTATGTATATCTCAGAAAAGGTTCATAAAGAGTTCACCCACTGCATGCACACAGCCAATTGTCCATGCATTCTGTTCCTTTCCCTATTTTTATACACAAGCATGCTGGTCATGACCTATGGAATGGATTTGCCAACTCTCACTAATGGTCAGTCAGCACTACTTGCCAGTTAGAACTTGCCTCTGGGAAGGCCCAGATTCAAAGGTATATTCCAACTACCCAGAGGTAGACAGACTTGGCAAGCAACTCGTGAGCTCCGTAGAGTTGAGCAGGAGATGTCAGGCCAGAGGCTTTAGAACAACATCTACCTCCAATACCCTCCAGGGAGGCACATGAAGCCAAGTAGGACTCCAAGTCTGGTTTCATTCAGTGGCCCCAAACTCCACCAATAACTCTGTTTCTCCCAGCCCCCCTGCCTTTGCCCAAAGTTGTCTTCCATAGCGAGAGCCTCTGGGGCCCAGCCCCAAGATCCTCTTCAGGGCTCAGTCAAGACACTACAGCAAGCAAAAGGAACTTTTGTATCTGGGGGCAAATGAATTATCTCATACACTGTGCTGGTCCAAACAATTCTCTCTATTCTGTTTCTATTCTAATTCTCCTGTCCTACGTCTAATTCTTCCTAGCTGCTGTTTCTCCCCTCTTCCTCTTCTAATCTAAAAACTCTCTATTTTAAAAAGGAGGCTTGAGAGATAATTTTAAAAATTACAAGAGTTACAGCTCATTGGTTCAAAGTCCATTCCTTTGGAAAGCGGTAAAAGGGCAGAGCCCTCTCCCATGGCCATGCAGTGTCAGTGAAATGAGCTCTGAGGCACAGGTCCTTGGCAAGCGAAGAACTGGCATGCTTTTCTTGGGGTGCTTTGTGCAGTAACCTTGGCTAGACACCTGTGAGTCTGACCTTGCACACAGCTGTAAAGCCCTAAACGTATGGTGGACTTACAAAAAGCCTTTATTCTAGTTTGAACTTGCTCTGAGGTGAAAGTGGGCTGTGTGCAATTAGTCTGAGCAAAAGGAACAAGCAGGCTTGTAAGTGTCCACAGTCCTAGTGGGACAATTAGATCTAGTTATAAAGCAAGTCCTAACATATTTTCTGTATATCAATATTATATAGATAAACAAAAAGTCATCTTACTGACCACACACAGATATATGTACCCAGTAAATGGAATATTTTCATGGGAGAAACATAAAAGCATTGGGAAAACACCCAAAGCTATTCTTGGGGAAGAAATGAAGTGCTTAGGAAGGGACTGGCTTCCACAGCCAGTGACTCCATGGCCTTTCTAGATGGGGCTCTCCATCAGAGAATCACTCATCTGGTAGGTCCGCCTTTTGAACACTAGTGATCACCTGCTGAATACTCCCACAGCAGCTGTTGAACACTAGTGATCACTTGCTGTATACAGAGGAACGCTCAGCACTTCCGTGCTGGGCACTGGATAGGACAGAAAAGCTTTCCAAACCCCTCCTCATCCCCATTAGTCCAATCCCAACCCTGAGGCCATCTGTGGTGTATGGGTGGACTTTCTCTGTCCCGCCAGCCAGTTCTGTCCCACCAGCCAGCTCCCCACATAACCACACAGAGACCTGTTATTAATTATAAATGTTTGGCCAATAGCTTAAGCTTGTTACTAAATGGCTCCTACAACTTAAACATTGCTTATCTACGCTTTATCACACGGCTGTACCCTTTTTTCACCCGTTTGTTCATCTCCTGCTTCCTCTGTACCTGGCTCGTGGCCCTGCCCTTCTTCATCCACACACTCTTTTTGGCATTCTTTTTGTCTGCAAGTCCTACCTGCTTAGCTATTGGCCATTTAGCCTTTTATTAAACCAATCAGAAGGCTACTTGGCGAAGCACATCTTCACAGCGTCCAAAAAGATTATTCCGCAACAGTGCTGGTTACTGGTCCCTGCAGATTCCTATGCCTGCATGGAACTGTTTGGAAAGGGTGTGGCTTTGTTGGGGAAGGTGTCACTGGGGGTGGGATCTGCTCTTTCTAAAGCCCTCCACATTCCTAGCTAGCTTATTCAACACCCCTCCCCCAACTCCCCCCCCCCCTCTGACTGTGATTTTTGTCTCAAAATGTCTCAGATGTTTGAGAGCCATGCCTGCCTGCCTGGTCCAGGCTCTCCTCCATGATGGTCCTCCTCTGTCCTCTGTGACTTTGAACCCCAAATTAAATGCTTCATTGTATAAGTTGCCTTGGTCGTGGTATTTTAGCACACCAAAAGAAAAGTAACTAAAACACCATCACAGGGTGTGAGGCTTCCCTGACACATGGGAGCATCCAGAGCTTGCTCCTGGAGCTGGAGATAGAGGGATGCACACCTGAGTGGGTGAGCTCCTATAACTGAGCAAGTCAATAGAAAACAAAAACAACGTTAGCTAAAGATTACACAAGGCTGATTGGACAATTAGAACAGAGACTGGGGAGAGCTGGAAAGTTATAAACCCAGAGTTAGATGATTGTGGGCTCTCTTTAATCCTCCTAATGAATTCATTGCCTACATCTGATTCTCACAAAAGCCAGCATTCCTTTGGAACTCATGAAGCCAGTTCCCCTATATCAAAGGAGCCATTTTCTTATTACTGTCAGAAGAGGCAAATGGCTATCTGGTTCCTGGTAGTATACCAAAACGCATGCTGGCCTCTAGGCTCCCTCAGATTCACAAGTACCTGTTACACATCTCAGAGTGCATGCTGACATCCTGGCTGTTCTCAGGCTGTCCCTTACGGAAACTGCAGCTCAATGACTTTCCACCCTGCCAGCTTCTCGTTGCCCTTATAACTCTGCTGTTTTGGCTATGTTCCCTCTTTCTCCCCCATCTGTCTAGGTCCTTTTTGTCTTCCTTTCTGGTCTCCATCTCTTTCTCTCCTTTCATGGCCAAGTCCAGCCTACTGGCCATATTGTCTACTTTATTGTCTTTCTCTCTCTGCTCTAGACGCTTCCAGATGTCTCTGGCTGTACTTTTCCTCAAATCTACAATAAAAAAAAAAAAAAAAATAAGCCTTCTGCTGGGCAGTGGTGGCACAGCATCCCTTCATTCCAGCACTTGGGAAGCAGAGGCAGGAAGATCTCTGAGTTCAAAGCCAGCCCGATCTACAGAGGGAGTTCCAGGACAGCCAAGGCTACACACAAAAAACCTGTCCTGAAAAACCAAAACAAGTAAAAACCATTTGGAGCCGTCATGTTCTCAATTTATACAGGCACAATCAGTGACTATTAGGTAAAACTATTCTGATTGTATTAACAGATTACCTTCCCCCCAACCTGTCTGGGACCCAACATTTGGCACCATCTGCCCAGGCCCCATGTTGAGGAGCCATCTGTTCAGTCTAGCTGATTTTTCAAGTCTGTGCTTGGAAGGAGTGTAGATTGAGGAAAGACATAGACCAGAGATAGAGTCAGGAGGGCACCCAGTAAATACTGGGACCAGCCCCAAGTTTATTGTTCCAAGTTCTTACATACCCCAATCAAAAAAGGGAGAAGACTTTACCATGATTCAAGGAACATCCAAAACATCAAGTAACCACACCCTAAACCAAATATCCTATTGTTAAGGGAAGATATCCACTAGCTACACTTGAGGCCAAATATCCTGTTGTCTAGATAAGACATACAATGGCCACACCTTAGGCCAAACGTGCTGTGCTGTTGTTTAACCTTGAAGGAGCAATAACAGGCTCCAACTCTCTGATTAGGTCAAGATGGAACAGAGTCACTTCTAAGGCCCTGCACAGCAGCCCCAAATCTAAGAAATGTCATCACAGAGCACCTGAAACCTATACCAGATCCCCCCATTTTTCTGTAACCCACTCACCTGGTGTTCCCACCCATGTATTTGAAAATGCCTTCATTCTGTTCTGTAGCTATAAACAAACGCTGGTGGAACTCTACACTGCTACTTGGGGGCAACTTGAGTCCTTGGTGCCAGCCATGACCATTGGTATCTAACTCATTTCCTTTGAGGTTAGAACTGTTTCCTGACCTCATACTGTTTTCCTGTCCCAGTAAAGTGAGGTCAGCGCCTTCCTTAGGGGGTCAAAAACCTGAGACTGGCGAGGCCTCCTCTACTGAGCTGAACTGGCTGCAGATATTTGAGTGTTTAGCACAAAAGGAGGGCATGACGTGGGACTCAGCAGCACCTAGTAGCAGGAAGGCAGAGAGTAGGCCCATGGCTATTGAAGAAATTATTAAGGGGGAGGGAGTATGAAGACTAACAGGAAGGGACGTCTTAAGCATGGAAATGAAACCAAAAGTTTTCACTACTATAACAAAGTTGAAACTAAAATTAAGTCTCTATGGCTGTGAGATAATGGCACCTCGGGAAAACTATTCCTTTAAAATTCTGGAGATCAGAAAAACCTGACTCTCATAGACACTAAGTAGCACCATTTCTAATTTTAAAAATTATTTGTTGAGTTCCCGTATGCATAAAAGCATGCATGTGCAGGGCAGAGGAAAACTTGCAAGAGTCGGTGTTGTATGATGTTTTCACTCGTTTTACTTTGTTATCTCCTTTGCTCTTTTTGGGAGGGAGGGGCCTGGCCTTAGCTTGGCTTGTTTTCCTCCAGCTTTTCTTAACTTAAACTACCCCCACCTAGCTTTGGCCTCGAGTTTTACCTTTCTCTATTCCTGTATACTTTTGCTTTCCTTCTTACTCCGCGTCTGGCTGTGTAACTGCCTGGCTGGGCCCGGAGTCCTCCTCCTCCTCTCTCGCTCCCAGATGCCTTTTCTTACAGTTCCCTCCTCACAAGTCTCCTCTCTGCCTGCCAGCCCCTCCCATTCCTCTCTCCTGCTTCACTGGTGGCCGTTCATCTCTTTATTAGACCATCAGGTGCTTTAGACAGGCACGGTAACACAGCTTCACAGAGTTAAACAAATGCAACATAAACAAAAGTAACACACCTTAAAATAATATTCCCCAACAAGTTTTCTCTCCTTCCACTACGTGGGCCCCTGGAATAAAGCTCAGATCATCCATCAAGCCTGGTAACGGGTGCCTTCCCCCACTGAGCCATCGCCACGGCCTCACTAAATAATTCTAAGCTATGGGAAGTCACAGTACTGACCCACACAACTTATAATTTTAAAAAGCTAAAAAAGAAAAAATCTGGTTCGTGAAGACATGAATTCATAGTGGTAGTTTTATTGCACATGAACTATGTTTTACAAAGGAAAAGCTGGGTGTGCCAAGGGTGAATTTATTAGAAAGCATTTAACGAAAGGAAATAAAGCTGCAGCTGACATGTAGCCTGCTGTCCTCACTGGGTAGCCAGACCAGCAGTGTCTGTTTCTCCCCTGCCTTACTTACATCAAGACCTGTGCTGGCCCCGCCCACTGTCGATTTAGCCAATGCGGAGCCGAGGTCAGGAGAGGCTCCGCCCCACGACCTGGCGCGGTCGCCCCCTAGCGGCCAGAGCAAGGACTCGGCAACCCCGGGGCCGTCAGCTGCCCTAGGGGGTCATGGGCACCTCCGAGGCTGCACCGCCGCCGTTCGCGCGCGTCGCCCCCGCGCTCTTCATCGGGAACGCGCGAGCCGCGTGTGCCACGGAGCTGCTGGTGCGCGCGGGCATCACTCTGTGCGTCAACGTCTCCCGCCAGCAGCCCGGGCCGCGCGCACCCGGAGTGGCCGAGCTGCGCGTACCCGTGTTCGACGACCCTGCTGAAGACCTGCTGACGCACCTGGAGCCCACCTGTGCCGCCATGGAGGCTGCGGTGCGCGACGGCGGCGCCTGCTTCGTGTACTGCAAGAACGGCCGCAGCCGCTCGGCGGCCGTCTGCACCGCCTACCTCATGCGGTACCGAGGCCACAGCCTGGAGCGCGCCTTTCAGGTGCGAGCATCCAGGGGCGGGTCTTCCGGGGCGGGCCCCGCATAGAGAGGTTCTTCCGGGGCGTGCCCCATGCTTCACCCTCGGGGCGGAGCTTCTGCGCCCTGGACTATCTGTGGCATCTCTGTCATCTCTTGATTGCAGATGGTGAAGAGCGCTCGGCCGGTAGCCGAGCCCAATGTGGGTTTCTGGGCTCAGCTGCAGAAGTATGAACAAACACTCCAGGCCCAGGCCCTGCTGCCCGGGAACCCATGTGGGCCCGAGTAAGCCGCACCGTTCAGCTGCTGGGTGACCAGGCGTCGACCCCGAAAGGTGTTCCTTCCCTCCTCTTTTCAATAGGCAACTGGTCTCCGGTGTTGCCCACTCGTGATGGCAGTACAGGAGTGCCTGCTGAAGAGGGGAACTTCGTTTATCATGTTTGGGTCAGATCCAAACCAGCGAAGTTTTAGGTAGAGAAAATTGCGTAAAGGATTGATCAGAGTCTGGGAAGCCTAAGACAGTAGACAGAGAGTGTCAGACCAGAGTCCTAGCTAGCTGCATGCAGAACCTCTTCGTGCCTCCTGGACTTCTTTCTGGTCTCTTCTTATACTTGAGCTTAGAATCTTCGAGCAGGAGATCCTGAGCCCACCCTCTTTATTCTTACAGCTGCTATGCCATAGGAGGGAGGCATCTGCCCACCTCACACCACCTTACTTAACTTGTATCGATGCCAGCGCCTGACCTAGAATCGTCAAGCTACCATTAATGCCCTGTGTGCCATCCCCAGCTGGCAGGCAGGCCCATCAGTTGCCACCTTGCCCTTCTTGTTCAGACACAGCGTCTCCTAGACACCCTGTTTCCTTAGGAGCCCTGGAAATCTGTCCAGTCACGATTTAAAGTAGTGAGGGAAGAGCAAAGAAAAACCTGGGCTGTGTGTGTGTGAATTACAGATGCATGGCCACTGGTTAATTTGCAAACAAATATGAGTCAGTGAATAAAGTCCCAGAGTTGCTGTCTATGGTTTCCCTTTCCTACTTCTCCCTGTGTATGGTCTCTGGGGCCCAAGCAGTCTGTTCGCATCAGCTTCTTAAGTTAGGAGCTCTGTCACACCTAACTGAATAGCACCCCCACCCCCGTTTTGCCCCTGAAGAGACTAAAGGGTTTTGGTCACATCTGCCTCTATGCTGTGGGACATACTTGGGTCCCCAGGTGGAGGGTTCTCCCTTAGAATGAAGAATGAAGCTGTCTCACTTAGCAGAACCCAAAGCTGAGGACACAAGAGACACACAGTTCATGATCAACGCCCTGGGGTGCTGGTGAGGACCGTCTTCCCTACCTGCCCCTCCACTTCTGGTTTCTGCTGTAATGAACAAGCCCTTCAGTGACCCTGGTTTAAAATGATTGATACACTTTGTAGGGAACACCAAATTCTACAGGTGTTGTCCACCCCAGGGTTGCTGCACAAGCTGGCTCACCTGACCACTGAGCTTCCTCCCCAGGTCCCTTATGCTCATCCCTTAGAGGAGCCACTGACACTCGGCCATTGAGGCTGCAGAGGCTCGCAGAGAACAGGGCTCCAGGCCCAGGTCCCCTCACCCTTCCTCAGGCCTATATAGCTGATCCCTGTTCACAACACTTTCCAAAAAGCCACTGCCCTCCCTCCCATCAGGGCAGGGCATACCTCCTAACTTGCTGACTTGGCTAGAGTCACCTAGAGGTGACAAAAACAATGCCCAGGTCAGGTTGAAGGATATGGGGATATGGGGTTGAAGGATCTGGATTGCATGGGGTACTTTTCATTCTATTGGTCCTGGAGCTATCCAACTGTAGCTTTGGTTTGGGACTTGGGGTATAACACTGGCTGTAACCACAGGGGCCACTCTGGGCAGCTCTTATCGGTGTTAGGGGGACAGGTTCTTTGGCTGGGCACCATTTGGGGGCTTGGAGTTTGCAGTCTACTGACTCCACCGTGCAAAATGTGCTCTTTGTCTTAAAAGAAGTATGCTGGTTCCTTATATAAATATGTGGTGGAGGAACAGCCAGCCCACTTGTAGAAGGGGATGAATAGCTGGATCAAGGCTGTCCCACATCATCCCTTCTGTTTGCAGAATGGAGTGTCAGCAGGACGGAGGATAAGACCCCAACCTCTGGGGGTGCAATTTGAGAAACTGAGATGGGAGAAACCTACAGTCTACATCAAGAAGGACAAAAAGGAACGCAGGCCACCAGGACAGTGCAATTGAATTGAGAATTCCTTCATCGACAATCTGGTGAACGGGCCACTGGACACCAGGAAGCGGCAGTAGCCTTAACTCCAGGTCTCCTGGCTCATTTTATTTATTGAGTCAGGATCTCAGTAGCCCAAGCTGGCCTCACACACTCCACTTAAAGCCAAGGATAACCATAAACGCCTGATGCTTTAGTCTCCCAACTGCTGGAATGCTTTCCATCCAAGCCCTGTCTTCCTCCCTCTAACCCTTGCCTCTGGATGACAGCATGAGCCTTGAAGTTCTTCCAGAGTCTGAAATGGGGCTCCAGGAGGGATCCCATGTATGGCCAGCTAAGACAGCACATGGCACCTGAGGGGCTACTGCTTAAGAGAGCCATGTTTCAGTGTTCAGGCTGCAGGTGTGGCCTGTTCTCCGCTTCGCTGTGCCTCTCTCACACAGCTAAGGAGGGCAGGACCACGGACTTCCGTATGGGGACTGGATCCAGACAGCTGAGCCCTCCCCAGAAGTGCCACCACAGGCAGCCCTAAAAGCCCCCCTCCCTCAGAATCGGTGCCTGCCTCCTGCGGAAAGAGGTAGCTAACGGGGTAGCTCTCTCCACACCCTGTGTTGGTCCTGGTACTGGAACTCAACCTTCTGAGTTGCCTTGCTGCGCTAGCCGTGAATGCTCCTGCGACCCTTATATTGGCTCGATGAGACAGAACTGCGTTCAACAGTGTCTTTCTGCTTCACACACGTCCCGACTACAAAAGAAAAAAAAAAAAAAAAAAGCCGACCCTAAAACACGGCCAATTCAACTGACAGCTTCTCGTTATTATGCTTTATTTGAATCTAAACAGCCACACCTGTATGGGCCGTGTACTTGACAGTCTAGCGCCTTCCGGAACCGCTTTGCACCACACCGCCGAGGCACAGGCCAACTTGCAGGACTCACGGGAGAATCGCGTCAGGGGAACCGCGAGGATCGTTCCCGGAGTCAGAGGACCGACTGCCAAGGTGCCGCTGGCGTCCCTGGGAAAGCGACAGTCCCGCCTCCAAGGCTGTCCTCCGAGCCGTAACGAGTGCCGAGCGCAGGCTGAGGACGCGCAGCCTCCCCGGGCGCCCGGCCTCGCGCTCCGCTCCGCCGCTCACGCCGCTCCGGCGCACAGGCCCGGGGATCGCACACAGCGCCCCCGGCGGCGGCCGAGACCAGCCCGAGCGGGGCGGCGCACGGCGCGGGGCCGGGCCGGGCGGCTCCCGGCGCGACTTCCTGTTGTGCCCGCGCCCCGCCGCCACCGCCGCCGCCGCCGCCACCGCCGCCCGGGGCCCCTCGCCCACTGCCCGCGGCCTGCAGCGGCCGCCGCCCATGGATTTCACCTAGCGCCGGTGGCCATGGCGGCGCAGTGCTGCTGCCGCAAGGCGCCCGGTGCCGAAGCCGCGCCCGCCCGCCCGCCGCCCGAGCCGCCGCCCGCCCTGGACGTGGCCTCGGCCTCCAGCGCGCAGCTCTTCCGCCTCCGCCACCTGCAGCTGGGCCTGGAGCTGCGGCCTGAGGCGCGCGAGCTGGCCGGCTGCCTGGTGCTGGAACTGTGCGCGCTGCGGCCCGCGCCCCGCGCGCTCGTGCTCGACGCGCACCCGGCCCTGCGCCTGCACTCGGTCTCGTTCCGCCGCGCCCCTGCCACCTCCGACTCGCCCTGCACCTTCGCCTTCCCTGCCCCCGGGTTGGGGCCCCCGCTGCCCGCCTTCGCCGATGCTCCTGGCGCGGAGTCCGCCGGCTGCCCTCTGGCCTTCAGGTTGGACCCGTTCACCGACTATGGCTCCTCGCTGACCGTCACACTGCCTCCCGAGCTGCAGGCGCACCAGCCCTTCCAGGTCATCCTGCGCTACACCTCGACCGACGCCCCCGCAGTGAGTCCCGCCCCGGTGGGCGCCAGGCCGGAGGGTGGTCAGCAGGGCTCTGCAGGCACCCCTCACTTTACTGCTGGGTCAGGTGATATTAACCTACACCCTGCTCCTGGGACACCAGCAAAAGAGTAAGAAGCAGGTGTCCTCCCCAGGTGCCATCAGTAATTCTCAGATGTTGCCTGCAAGTTCTCGGGATCTTTGAGTGGAACCCCAGGTCCAGGCCTGGTCGACAATGGAGATACTCAATAGCATGCTTGTTGTCGGAGGAGCGGGAAAGGGCTGCTTCCCATCAGGGGTTATGTCCCTATCTGGGTACAAGAGAAGGTTCTGGTTGACCCAGCTAAGGCAGTTGTAAGAGTCTAGCTTTGAGGGATGTTCTGGGAGCCTGATACAGAAGGGCCAGCCTGTGACCTGGGCCTTCAGATGTCTTGAGAACACCTTGGTCTGTTCTCTGGAGGTGGAATGAGAGACAGCGGGTGGCAGAGAGGCCTTTCTTGTAGCTGTGATGCTTGGGTTTGGGGCTCCCGGAGCTGGATTGTGATATTCTGGGGCAGGTGCGCGCCCCACCTCCCACCACCACACAGGGTTCTCCTGAGGCTTTCTGTACAGGGCCCCCACCGCCCCACAGGCCCTGATGGAAAGGAAAGGGTGCAGGGCTCGTGCTGTGGCCGCACAGCCAATGGGTTTGCAAGAATGGAGCAGGACCTTTGCCTCCAGAAGCGCCATGCCCCCCTCCAGCTCCCCAGGTAGTAGAGTGCCCGTGTGACATCTACCATGGATACATAGCACACAGGGCCCTTGAAAAGTCCATCTGCCACTGCCTGGGGAGCCCAAATAAACAGGCCAGCAGCCACAAAGGAGCAAGGTGACATCTGGGCAGAAAAAGACCAGATGGGATTCACATCTGTGGGCTTCCTGCACCCTTTTCTGGAGTCCCTGCCATGTGCTGGCAACCGGTCTCCCGGGCTCAGCGCTCAGCCTGCCGTGGTAGTGCGGGGCCTCTGCGGGTATGAGTGTGCCAGGTGAAAACTAAGGGCCCAGCTGCTTCCCGGCTTCTGCCTGTGAATATGTACCGTATGTGCTTGTTCTGTCCGTTACCAGCAGTGGTGGGAATAGGGCCCTCAGGGGGCTTCGATAGACAAGGCTGGTGGACAAGGGCGGCCTGATGCATGGGGCTGCAGTTGCTCGAGACAGGGAAGAGCCGCATGCATGGTCCTCATGCACTGAGTAGCTCCAGAGTGACAAAGTTGATCCACACCTGTGGAAGCAGATTGGCCCCTAACCTCAGGCCCCTCCGGTTTGCCGCATATGAGCACTGAGCAGCTCAGGGCTTACAGCGCTGTCTGCCCTGTGCCTGGTGAGGATGTTGCGGGAGGCGGCTAGGTTTCTCACTCCAGAAGCAGCAGATTGGACGTACTGTGCAGGTTCTAGGGCTCCTCTCCTCTGCATGCCAGCCCTTCCCCAGCAAGAACGGCTTTTTTTTTTCCCCTGCCCTACAGTATCTGAGTTAGTTGGCCCATTCCTTATCCACCCGACTATTATATCAGCTGCATTCCCCTGGGACCGGAGACTCCCATCTCTGGGGCTCATCCACCTAACATTGGTGCCTGGAAAAGGCAGCCCACTTTGGAGCCCAGGCATGGGTGTGAGCTTTAGGGTAAAAGGTAGGCAGAGCCGGAGGGTTTGATGGGAGAGGAGCAGGAAATGTTGCCCTGAAGTGTAGCCCGTGTGAGGGGAGAAAGGAGAGACTGAAGAGCATCTGGGTGTCTGTCCTCCCAAAATGGATCAAGAACCCGCTGGCAACAGGATCCACTGCAGGGACAATCCTCCGTTCAGGTCCCTGGATCCCAGGCCTCTGGAGGGAGGCTACATTTTAGAATGAGCTCCCCAGCAGAATAGGAAGACACGCCTGCATATTTGCTGTGGGGAGAAGACAGTGATAGGAAGACCTGGAAGTGGTCCATGGATGCTGGCAGAGGCCTGACCAGGTCTACATGGCAACCCCCTCAAGTCTGTGACCTATTGGCAGGCAGCCTCCCAGGTCTGGGGTCTGTGGATTATGGGGCAAGGCGCTACTCCCCAGGGCTTGGGTCTTTGGAAAAGGCTCATCTAAGGTCTACGTGAAGACAGCACCCCAGATCCTAGGGTCTGTGGCATGGTTTCTGCTGTCCCCAACCCCCTCCCCCCGCCAGTCTGGGGTCTGTGAGCATGCATTTACCTCCTTCCCCAGCTCTGGAGTCAGTAGGCAGGCAATACCCCACATCTGGGGTCTGTGGGGCTAGACATTCCCACACAGCTCTGGGTCTGAAAGCAGGCATTTCTCTCTGGGTCTGGGATCGATGGCTCCCCCCACACAAGGTCTGGGGTCTGGCGCAGGCGAGGGCTATGGAACAAGCAGCTCCACCACCATCCCTCACGTGGGGTCTGGGAGGTGTCATCCCTGCTGCCCCCGGGGTCTGTTCCCTACAATGACAGTCAGCCGTGACTGCACACTTGTCCACTCACAGAGAAGTGTTGAGGGTGTTTCCTCTCTGTGATTCCTGAGAGGACTCCTATGTCCTTGATCGCCAAAATGAAAAATTCACTGTGTTTCAATGTTGCTGTTGTCCTAGCAGAGGGCAGTGTGGGGGCAGACATTGCTTTGTATCTGGAGCTCCTTAGTGGGGGTGGGACCTGGTCTGGACATCTGAAGATTCAGGATATTTCAACAGCCATGGCTGGGAAGGAGGTTGGCTGGGCCAGAGACCTTGGCCCTGAGAGGACAGGCAGAGCAGGCAGCAGATCCCGGCCGGGAACTGCTCTTTGCTGCAGCCCCTCCCTCCAGGCACTGGCTTCAGAGGCTCTGTCCGTAACACTCCTGTCATATCAGAGCTTCATATCTGGCCCCCACTCTGTCCCCACAGTTGACCAGCCCTGGGGCTGAGTGTCTCTATGCCAGTGTAAGGAAGCACTCATTTCCTAAGATCAGATTAGTGGGCTGGAGAGATGGCTCAGCAGTTAAGAACACTGGCTGCTCTTCCAGGGGTCCTGAGTTCAATTCCTGGCACCCACACAGTAGCTCACAACCGTCTCTAATAGGGTCTGATGCCCTATTAGATTCTGGCTTGTAGATATATACATGCAAAGTGTCCATGCATAGCATATAGATAATTTTTTTTTTTTAGATCAGATTAGCTACCAGCCTATGGGATTTTAACGCAGGTGTTCTGACCATCCCCACTTTCCCTTTGGAAGTTCAGCTAATACCGTGGTGGGCATTTTCCTTTTGTCCCAGCCAGTGCTGGGAGATATTGTGGGCCACCAGCTCCAGACATGAGGCCTCCTGTCTGGAACAAGTCTGGTTGGTGTCTGGCACACACAAACTAGATTGACAGTTCTGCCAGGGGAGGGAATGAGTGTACCAGGTGGGCAGGTGAAGGCTGCAGGAACAGCTGTGGGCCTGTAACAAAAGGCACCCAGAGCCTTTCCCATAGCCCATTGTTCCCAGGCCCTAGACCCAGAGTCCTGGACCAGGTGACAGCGTCTGCTTATGTTTTACTCTGCCCGCAGATCTGGTGGCTGGACCCAGAGCTGACCTATGGCAATGCCAAGCCCTTCGTCTTCACCCAGGGCCACTCTGTGTGCAACCGTTCCTTCTTCCCATGCTTTGATACACCAGCCGTCAAATGCACCTACTCAGCCGTTGTCAAGGTCAGGATCATGGCTCTGCCTCCTTTGGGCATTGTAAGAGGCTGCAAGCCTGCAGATGAGTTGTAGCCCACCTCCTCACATCCTTCTTGCCTGCCTAGACTAGGATCCCAGCTGCTAAAGGTCATTGTCTTAGTGGGACAGTCGTGTAGAGAAGCCAAAGACAGGCCTTGTGGAGATCGCGTGGCTGCGGGGAGCAGGGGACAGCACCAGTGAGGACATTCTTGACGATTGGGTTGCAGGACCTCTGGATCTGCAGGAACCTGGTGGGGTTTCTGGAGTTATAGGCAAAGCATGGCAGTCTCCACCTGGAGCAGATTGGGGTTCCAGTGTGTGGTCCTCTGAAGGGGACACATTCCTTGACTCAACCTGTGAGGCTATCTGATAAGGATTCGAGGGCTTCATCATGGATATGGGGTTCCCCGGCCTGGGTTGCGGTGCTCCCTGATGGGACCATACTGTTCCCTGCCGCAGTTAGGGGGTCCTCTGACCTATTAGGGATGAGTCGTCCCTCAGAAGTGTGGTTCCCTTTCCTGGGAGGTGGTTGTACCCTGTAGGCTGCCAATCCTCAGCCTAGCCCATTGCAGGCCCCGTCAGGGGTGCAGGTGCTGATGAGTGCGACACGGAGCGTGTATGTAGAGGAAGAGGGTGTCTACCACTTCTGCATGGAGCACCCTGTACCCGCCTACCTCGTGGCCCTCGTGGCCGGAGACCTCAAGCCAGCAGACATTGGGCCCAGGTAAGGCCCCCTCTGCACCCTGCTGCACTGTTCTGGGCAACCGGGCCTCAGGAAGAGCCGGGAGCCCATGCATGCAACTACCATGCCTCTCACCCACTGTCTGAGACATACAACTAACTGATCCATCCAGTGCCCTGCCTAGCAGTCTGTCATCACTCCCCGGGCTACCACACAGCCAGCAGTGCCCTTCTGTCCTTCCCAGTTCCTTCAGTTCATTGACAGGGGGATCTGAACTTTGGGTTTGTGATGCAGTTCCCCTACCTGTTGTGGGAAAGGCCACAGACAAGAAAGAGGGAGGATCCGGTGGAGTGAGTAAGGCCCAGGCTTGTCAGCTTCAGCCCGCCTTCTCTGCCTTGTGACAGGAGCCGTGTGTGGGCTGAGCCATGCCTCCTGCCCACAGCCACCAGCAAGCTGTCAGGTGTTGTGGAGCAGTGGCTGAGCGCTGCAGAGCGACTGTACGGGCCGTACATGTGGGGGAGGTATGTCCTGGCCCCGGCCTTCCCTAGAAAGAAGTAGGGCTAGGTTGGGAGCCCCATGCCTGTCCCGGGGGTCCTGCCCTCATCTCCTGGGAAGGAAGTGATACTGCGGGGCTGGCTGCCGTCCCAGGTGGACAGTAGAGGCGTGGGCTTGGTGAGTCACGGTCTGAGCCCGCCCTCGCATTCCTCGCCCTGCACCCATGAGCACAGATACGACATCGTTTTCCTGCCACCCTCCTTCCCCATCGTGGCCATGGAGAACCCATGCCTCACCTTCATCATCTCCTCCATCCTTGAGAGTGACGAGTTCCTGGTGATTGATGTCATCCATGAGGTGGCCCACAGCTGGTTCGGCAATGCTGTCACCAACGCCACTTGGGAGGAGATGTGGCTGAGTGAGGGCCTGGCCACCTATGCACAGCGCCGTATCACCACGGAGACCTATGGTATCGTCTGGGGCAACTATGGCAAGGGCGGAGTAGTCTTGGGCCCTCTTAGGCACCATTGCAAGGGGCTAGCCCTGCCTAGCCTCCACCCTGACAGTGTCTGACAGTCTGCGGTCGGGTGGTGGGTAGAGTGCGGTAACCCTGCTGTAGATGCCCCGCCTCCCTGACCTCCACCTTCTCTCTCCTCTGACTTCACTCAGGGGCTGCCTTCACCTGCCTAGAGACAGCCTTCCGCCTGGACGCCCTGCATAGGCAGATGCGGCTTCTTGGGGAGGATAGTCCAGTTAGCAAGTTGCAGGTCAAGCTAGAACCAGGTACTCAGTCCTGGGAACCCATGCATGGCATCCCCAGGCCCCTCCTTTCCACTTTTCACTTGCCCTGCTGGGGCTCCTCTACCCCACCATGCCTGAATTCCTTCCAAGGCCAGGCTGAGTGGGAAATCTCTCAGGTGCCTTGGCTTGGCACAGCCCCACAGGGTCTGAGCACTGGTTGCCGTGGGGTAGAGCAAGCTCCATCACTGTACCCAGGACGTCGGGGCTCATGTGAGGGGCTGCGGCCCTCCCTTTGCCCGCTCCTCAGTTCTAGACGACTGCCCCAGTCCCACTGTGCAGGACACAGGTGTCAAGTGGCATCCCAGACAAGGCATTTCCCTGCAGGAGTGAACCCCAGCCACCTGATGAACCTGTTCACCTATGAGAAAGGCTACTGCTTCGTATACTACCTGTCCCAGCTCTGTGGAGATCCCCAGCGCTTTGACGACTTCCTCCGAGTAAGCACATGGCCCCTGCCACCCCCTGTCCTATCCCAGTGGGCAGACATGCCCCTTCTCTGAGAGGAAGGGGCCTGGGGACTGGATTGGGACTTGGCCTTCTGAGGCACTGTCCCCTCCTTCTCCCACCCTTTCAGCAGGGCCTGTGGGCCACCTGGACTGTGATGCACATCTTTAGAAGATGTCCCAGTGTGCCAGCCCCGCTCTGCCAGAGCTAAACATCCCCAGCCTTCCATACCTGCTAAGGCCATGCCCCTCATCTCACAGGCCTATGTGGAAAAATACAAATTCACCAGCGTGGTGGCCCAGGACCTGCTGGACTCCTTCTTGAGCTTCTTTCCCGAACTGAAGGAGCAGAGCGTGGACTGCCGGGCAGGTGAGACCACCTACCCTGCTGCAGGCCCAAGGGCCAGGGACAAGATGGCAGCCGTGACTGGAGGGAAGTTGGTCAGGGTGACATGAGAGAGGGGTCTGCACCTCCTAGTCTAAAGGACCGGGACAAGGAGAGGGGCCCCTAGGTAAGCAAGCCAGGCCAAGCAGCCAGTAGGAAAGGGCAAAGTTCCTAGAGAAGGAGCAGCAAGGTGGTGGGATGGCCCTGGGACTGACTAAGTGGTCCTGCTCGTGCATAGTAGGGGTCTCCTGGGGGGGGGGGTCTGAGGGCCTGAGGTCCAGGACTGGAAGAGCCGGATATCCAGAGAGAAGTCAAGTTCGATAGAGGATTTCAAGGTCCAGGAATGGTGACCCTGAGTTTTGGAAGGTATATGATAAGTGCACCGTGGGACTGGTAAGGATCCTCAGGGTCCCTGTGCTTCCCTGGACAGTGCAGTGCAGAGCCCTCTTGGCCCCAGTGCTGGACACAGGCCAGGCTTGCAGCAGGCAGCTGTCCTCTGGTGACTAACCCAAGCTTTCCGGACTCCGTGTGTCCTTCATAGGAGCCCCCTCCAGTGGCTCTAAGGGGAAGGCACACACTTCTGAGGAAATGCTCTTATTATTTGAGGGCTCTGGATCCTGGAAGAGATCACCCGCCCAGGGATACCCTCTGGGCTTGGGGTCTCCCTGGCAAGCTACTCCAGTGGCCCCTCCCTAGACCAGGCAGAGACCCCAGGCCTGGTCTTCCTGCAGGACTGGAGTTCGAGCGCTGGCTCAATGCCACAGGCCCACCGCTGGCTGAGCCAGACCTGTCTCAGGGGTCCAGCCTAACCCGGCCTGTAGAGGCCCTCTTCCAGCTGTGGACTGCAGAGCCCCTGGAGCAAGCAGCAGCTTCAGCCAGTACCATTGACATCTCCAAGTGGAGAACCTTCCAGACAGCACTGTTCCTGGACCGGCTACTAGACGGATCCCCGTTGCCCCAGGGTGGGTCCCACAGTCAACAGGGTAGCCTGGGAAAGGGTTGTGGCTCTGGCCCAGCCCTGACCTGCCCACCACCCCACAGAGGTGGTGATGAGCCTGTCCAAATGCTACTCGTCCCTGCTGGACTCCATGAACGCTGAGATCCGCATCCGCTGGCTGCAGATTGTCGTCCGCAATGACTACTATCCTGATCTCCACAGGGTCCGCCGCTTCCTGGAGAGCCAGGTGCAGCTACTTGCCTGGGGCATGATTGGGGGAGCGGGGGAGCCTCTCCTCAGGGACCCACCTCACCCCACCAGACTCAGACAGGCCAGCAATGTCCTGGAGAGGGGACCTGAAGCCATCGGGCCCAAAGTGAGGGTGGAGAGGCCACAGCGCAGGCTAGAAGAACGCAGAGCTAGTTCACCCTGGCCTGAACTCCACCGCAGGGCCAAGTTGGGTACCAGAGTCCAGGGGTCTCCGCAGGCATCAGCCTTGAGCTAGCTGGACTTCAGGTCTGGAGGTGTCACCTTCCACGTCTGGGTACAGGGGCCATCCAAGCTTCCCAAGCAGATGCCGGTATCCCCATCCCTTGCTCTCAGAGACAGCCAGGAGGGGAAAGTGAGGGTGAAACTGCCGAGGGTATTGGAGCCTGTGAACCCAGGCCATCTGGATCTGGGTGGCCTGGGTGGCCTGGGTGGCGGAAGGCCCACAGGGAGCCTGCCTGCGGTGTGACCAGGCGCTTTCCACAGATGTCGCGCATGTACACCATCCCACTGTACGAAGACCTCTGCACCGGCGCCCTCAAGTCCTTCGCACTAGAAGTCTTCTACCAGACACAGGGCCGACTGCATCCCAACTTGCGCAGAACCATCCAGCAGATCCTATCCCAGGGGCTAGGCCCCAGTGCTGAGCCCAGTGCAGAGACCGGCACAGAGCTGGGCAGTGCTGAGGCAGACACGAACCCAGACTCGCCAGCCCTGCTGCTCGGGGATGAGGCCCCCAGTAGCACCATCTCTCTCAGGGACGTCAACGTGTCTGCCTAGCCTTGGTGACTGACCCTCGACTTCCCAGACACCACGAGCGTGCCTTTTGTGGTCCTGGCCGCCATGACTGCGCCTTGGCTCTGGCCACGAGCTCTGCCCAGGACCATAAGCCCCTCCCATTGTCTCCAGGCCAGGGGCATGTGTCCATTGAGGCCCATGGACCAGGGCCCACCCTGTCCCTGCTCTCTTGCACTGCAGGCCCCAGGGCTGGCCCGTACCCTCCATGCCTCCTGTCTCAACACGGACAGCCATGCCTCACCCTGGAAGCCAGCATCTGCTGAACACTGCTCTGGGGACAGTGACCCCAGCAGTCCCACAGCAACAACCACAATGTGCCTTACACATGCCAGAGGCCCAGGGTGCATGGTCCTGGGAGTGTGCTTTTCTGCAGAACCCTGTGTCTGGCCCGCGGGCTAGACTTGCTTGAGGGACAGAGGACAGAGGAGCAAGGACACAGGCATTCCGTCAGTTAGGGACAGATGGAGAGGGAGGCCTCAGTCTGCACCCGGAGCCCAGGCCCCAGAGGTACAGGGAACAGCCTGCCCTTGTGGCTGCCTGGTCCTCTCCCTGCCTGTATGCTGAGAGGCACCAGGCTATGGGCTTCAGCCCGGGGCAGCTGCGGCAGGAACAATGGTGACTGTCCCATTAAATCTCCACTCTGCAGATCTTACCTCCCTTCCTGTTTGTCACTACCTTGTCTCTTTTGTACCTAGCCAGCTGCCGCGGGTAAGGCTGGAAGAAATGACATGGTCATGGGAACCATGGTCATAGCCTATCCCAATACACAGGTATCAAGAGCGAGGCGGGAACCTACCCCGGAGGCCAAAATGGGGGTCAGTAGGCGGCCCCTTGTCAGACCTTGGGTGAGCATGATCTATTCAGGGTCCTAAAGAGGATGTTTGTCACCCTTATTCTGGACTTTGACCTCTGTGCTTCTGGCCACACCTCCGCCTCTTAGCACTGGGGCCACCCAGACCTCCGCAACCAGGGCGCAAGGGAGGTTCGAGAGCGGGATTGGTTGGGAATGCTGACAGAGCTCTGGCACAGCAAGCTGTGGGGCTAGATAGCTCTGCTGACAAAGGGAAGCTCCATGCTCACAGGGCCTCAAGTGGGGCCGCTCCTCATGGTTTCTCAAAGACAGGGCCACAGCCGGGACCATTTGGTACTCTGCAGCCTCCAACTTTAGCAACCTGCTGTGGCATGCCATCCCAGCCCACTGCCAGGCCAAGTCACAGAGCTCCGTACATGGTCCCAGGAAAAGGCGAGATGAGTAACTTGAAGCCTCCACCCACTTTCCAGCCCCCAGTCACAAAATTCACCTTCCTTTTCAGAGATCTCCCCCCAGCAGAGACAGCTATGGTGCTCTCGTCATACGCCACAAAGGATCCAGGACTTAGGGTCACCTCTCCTTTGCAAGTGCCTTTGCTTGGTGCCTACCATGGTACTGCCTGAGGCTCTATCCCATTCAAGAATGAGAAGCATCCCTTACAACCAGCAGGGGGCAGAGGGGCCGCCGGCAGTGAAACCTCCAGAAGAGAGGTGTTGCTCTTCTCACTGTTGTGGTAGGATCTGGCAGAAACAAAGGATAATTTGCTTGGGCTGTTGTTTAGCCTGAGACAAGCTTGTCGGTGGCGTGGGGGCTTGCCGAGATTCCTCAGCACTATGCAGCTGAGACAGTAGTCCAGAACTCTTGTATAACTGCAAGGCCAACTAGGGACCTGTTTCCATCGCCCATCTCCTAAAGGTTCCACAGCCTTCAAAATAGCACCATAAACTGGCGGCCAAGTCTTCCAGATCCGAGCCTGGATTGGGGGCAGGAGGCACTTTCAGATGTAAACGCAATGGGAGGCTGGGGGCAAGGGTGCCTTCTGCTCTTAGCCCCACCAGGTGGCATGACCTGGGTATTCCACTCAGCTTTGCCTTCTCTGGCCCAGGTGCCACCATCCAGAGGGGTCACTCCTGAAGATGTCCACACAGCCGTCCCTCTCCAACCGCAGGATTGCTTTCAACTTGTTCCCCCTAAGCCGGCTTTTAAGTCTCACCACAGACTCATCTAGGCTGTTCGTTTCTTTGACAATACAAGTTGACTCCTTTGTGGTCTCCCAGAGCATGGGTTCCAGCTCTAGGTGCCCCTGCTGTACCAGTGTCCTCTAGACACTCAGATCTGTACAAAATCAAACGACTCCCAGCAGTACAGCCATGGAGTGGTGCCGACCTAGAATGCCATGTCGATCTGTCGTGGTTCTGCGTGCCACTAGAGGTAGAGAGGGGCACACTCTTCAGCCCCATCCTGGTCTTTGTCTGTGCTCTTCCCCCAGCGGGCAAAGCTGGGCTGCCTCAGTCTCCTCCCTGTAACATCTTGCTAGGGCGTAGCTGTCACTCACAGCCTTCCTCTACTGTCCCTAGCCCACTCTTTCATATACGCTCTGCCTCGTGAGTCCTCCATCGTAGATGGACTTCAACAGACATTTTGCCCTCACATCCCACAGCAAACCAACATTTCAAACCCGTGTTTGCTGCCATCCACAGCCTACCCAAGTCAATACCACATGGACAACGTCCCTCCTCCTGGAGGGCTTCTGCATTGGAGGCTAACTTATGCTGCAACTGTTGTTCTTTACAGTTATAAGAATAAAAGCTGGGGTGGGGGTGAGGGTCCCAAGTGAGTGGGGTCCCGGGTGAGGGGCCACGTGGGAGAGCCTAGCAGGTTCCATAGCAGGTGAGGGTGACCCGAGGCGGGAGGGAATAACACGCCAGGCAGATAGAGTTTACGTGAGTTTAGAAAGGGGAGTGAGGGGGAGGGGAAGAGACACAGAAGCACCGGGAACAGAAGAGGAGAGAGGGGAAGGTGGAGAGAAGAAGAGAGGAGTAGCTGGTGGCCAGCCCGAAGCAGGAGAGAGAGCAAAAGAGAGAGGAAGACAGTGTAAGTGGGCGGGGTCTGTCTTGTAAAGGGGTCCTTTACCCCTGCCTGCAGACTAGTACTCATGGAACCTGGGCTGACCAGAGTACTGCCTGTGTGCATTCTGCCAGGTGACAGGGGCAGGCCAGCATAATGCCTGAATCCTTACTCCAACCTCAGACAATGAGAGCCACAGAGGAATGGTGGAGGTATGGTGTCTTTTTGTCCCTCTGGGACTATCCAAGGACCTGTGCTGATGGAGGGGATTTCAAGTGTCTCCAGGCAATGTGCCAGGGATTAAAAGCTATAGAGGTGATCATGTCCCACTCTCCCACAGCCCACCCTGGTCTGTGCATAGCAGTACTTAGCAGGTAGTACTAGTTAAGAGCTGAGACTGAAAGTTTGGGCTATATCTGCATTTCAAAAGAGGAGGGATGAGCTAGTCGTGGAGGAGCATGGTGTCAGTGAAGCTATGTGGAAGGATCAAAAACATGGAGAGGGGCCTGAAGAAATGGCTCAGTGGGGAAGAGCACTTGTTTTTCCTAAGGACCCAGATTCCATTCCCAACCCTCAACTGTAACTCCAGGCCCAGGAGCTCTGTCACCCACTTTGGGCCTCTGCGGGTACCAGGCATAAATGTGGGGTGCAGATGTGTATGTGAACCAAACACCCATTCATGTAAAACAAAACAGAAAAACATTTGAGAGTCCAGGCTCCTGATGGAAGAGATTGAAATCCACGGAGACCTGAAGCCTAGCTGAGGCCGTGGTATGAGGAGATGGTGGGTCTACATGTAGTCCCCATGTTACCTGGAGCCTTTACCCGGTCCTTAGAGCCCTGAGACTCTGATTCAGGCCATGTCCTGTGTCGTCTGGAATGTCCATTAGCACTCTCCTCCATAGAGACTTGGAAAGTCTTCTGGGGAACTTCTGGCACAAAGACCAGGCACAACTGAGCTCACCCCTGGTTAGTGCCAACAATGCAAAGGACAACATGGAAGAAATCAAGCTTGCTCTTGAGACACGGCTGGGGAACACTGGCAGAGACCAGAGCACACGGCTCAGACATAAACAGAAGAGGGTGTGAAATAGACTACATGGATCGGAACCAGCCCTGTGAAACAGTGACAGCAGTAACAAAAGCACCAGAGACTGGACGCTTTTTCATTCATATTAATATATGAAGCACTAGGGTTGCGATGGTGTTTTCATAGTATGTACTGTACTCACTACCTTCTCATGCCTCACTTCTCCACTAAACAAATTTCCTCCCATCCCCTTCCTCGCTCGCCCCCTTCTGCCCTCCCTTCTTTGTTCTACATATTAGAGAAAAAGGTTCCTGAGTCTGGCTTTTTATTCTAAGTGTGTGTTTGCCTACATGCACACAGGTTATCTGCAAGAGTAGCCAATGTTCTTATCCACTGAACCCATCTCTCCAGCAACTCCCCAGCTTTTCCCTGTTAACATGATACTGTTGGTGGACATCTAAACTAATACCGTATCTTGACTGTAGTAAACAGTGCTACAGTAAACACAGATACATAGGTATCTCTGTTGTAGGCTGACTTAGATTCCTTCAGATACAAACCCAGGAGTGTTTTAGCTTGACCATATTGTGGTTATAGTTTTAATTTTTTTTTGAAGAACTTCCATATTGATTTCCAAGGTACCTGCCCTGGTTTACCTCCAGAAATTTTTGTTTGGTTGTTGGTTCTAGTAACTCTTCTGGCTGATAAAATCTCAATGTAGTGTGTGTGTGTGTGTGTGTGTGTGTGTGTGTGTGTGTGTGTGTGAGAGAGAGAGAGAGGAAGAAAGATTTCGTATGAGTGTGTCTGTCCGTCTGTCTGAGACAGCTATGTATGTTGTCAAGGTGTTTTAAACTGAATTTCACTGGGCTAGGGATGTTGAGATTTTCCGTGTGTTTATTGGTCATTTGTACTACATGTATGTATTTGTTGTGTGTGTGGTTGCACTTGTGGCACTGGTGTGCATGTGTAGGTCAGAACAGTCTACAGGCCCTCTCTCCTACTATAGGAGTTCCACAGATCAAACTCACATCTTCAGACTTACCTGCAGAGCCATCTCACCCGCCCCTGTATTTATTCTTTTGAGAACTATTAAATTCACTTGCTCGTTTAGTGTTTGAAGGATTTATGTGGTGGAGTTTTGAGGGGCCCTTTATAGACTTAGATATTAATCTCCTGTCAGATGTACAGTTGGAAAGATTTTTTTTTCCCCTGTAGGCTATCTCTTCCCTTCCTGTTTCTTTTGCTATACCGGAGCTTTTTAATTTTGTGCTTGTCCATCTGTCATTCCTGTTGTTCATGGTTTATTGGAGTCTTTCAAGAAGTTTTTGCCTGTGCCTAGATCTTGAAGGGTTTTCTCTAGCAATATAAAACTTTCGGGTTTTATATTAAAGTCTTTGCTCCATTTGAGCTGATTTTTGTTGACAAGAGTGGTCTAATTTCATTTTCTTACACGTAGATGTCCCCTTCCCAGCACCATTTGTTGAAGGTGGAACCTTCAAGCCCTTTAAAGTTCAGATGATCTTTTAGTTATTTATGTTTTTCATGGTGTTATTAATACAAGATCTTGGGTATGAAAAAATGGCAAGTGTGTGTGTGTATTTTTAAATGACAAGAGTGCCACCTCCCTTCACTCCTAGAGTCCTGATTCCCTGTGATACAGACCATGACATCTGAGGTGGGTCACAACACGGTGGCTTGCATTTCTCCCTTCTCTTGAAATTTCCTCTGGCAAAAACCTGCCCTCAGGTAATCAGCTTGTGCAGACAAACCATGGTGGCCACAGGGAGGAAGTAAGGCTTCACTTGAATTTGGAGCAGATCCTCTAGCCCCAGGCAAGCCTGCAAATATGTTCAGCCCTGGCCTCACATCTTGGCCTTATGTTGTGAGAGATCCTAAATCAGAACCACGAATGACTCGCTTCCAGTTCCCAGCCTGAGGAAGCTGTGAGACAGTGTTAGTTGTTATGTAGTAGATGATGCAAACAAAATTCCTGCGCATGTCTTGCCACAAAGACCACAACGTTTTCAACAGAATAGTTATGTCTAAAGTAACCACATGCTCAATGAGCTCCAAATTGAGGTGACTTTGCCAGACCAACCAGAGCATCAGCATTACTGTCTGCACTGGGCACCTTTCGTCTTTGTCTTCTGGCATGCCACCAGGTGGCTACAAGCTGACCAGCAGTTGTTGGCACTTGGAGGCTGGGATGCCTGTCTTTGTATCTTCTGCACACCACATTGGAGAAGACCTCGGTAGACATGGGCTACAGTGTGTGTGTGTGTCCAGCTGCTTTCTTATCTACAACTTCATTGTAGTGCCCATGAGGCAGTTTTGAGGATTGAGTAATGGGAAGCAAAGCAGGTGACTGGCCCCAGGCTCTGTGTGTGGACTCTGAGGTGAAGATTTTAGGGAATGTTAAGAGTACCATGCACCTTGTTTGAGACATAATCTCTCTCTGGGATCCAAGCTTTGTTGGTCTAGGCTAGGCTGAGCTAGCATGGAGCACAGCTCCATGGAGCTAACATGGTTCCCCATCTTTGTCTATCCAGCCTGGCATTATAAGAACATGCAGTCACGTTCTGTGTGGATGCTAGAGATAAAACTCAGGTTCTCATGATTCTGCAATAAGCACTTTACTTCTGACGCCATCTCTCCCTAACTACTGTCCACCTAGATCTGGGACATACCCTCCTTTCTGAACTTAGGGCTTTGGAGCTAGGAAGAGGTCAGACGCCATAGATGACTTTAGCTACTGGAAAACAAAGAACTAAGAACTAAGAGGATAGAAGCTGTATTGTGGGTCCCCAGCAGATATGGTAGTCTGCCCAAAACTGTACCTTTGGTGCAATACTCACTGCTTTCTCCGGCAGCTATTATTTGTCCCTTCTTCATGACTAAATATGCCTCTTGTTCCCCACCACTACCCTCAACCTATCTGCATGCTGACCCTGATTTTTTTTTTTTCAGTGCTCAGCTGTTACCACTCAGCAGTGGACATACAGGGGTTCAAAAGAGGTTCTCCTGAGAAAGTCAGGGTATACTCCCTTGGAAAACCAGAGTAGGCAGAAAGAAGAGTTCAGGAAGAAAGCAGCTAGGAGGGTTAAAAAAGGAAGTGGCAAGAAGGGCTAAGGTTTCAGAGGCCCCAAACATCCAAGGCCTCGTGCAGAGTGTTCCGTATGTTTCACCTCCACTGGAAGGTGGAGTGACCATGGACATCAGTGTAGTGAGGGACTCTCACATGACACTGTGATATGAGCTGGCAGTTCCTTGCATGAAGAACCTCTGGCTGGCAGGATTTTGTTCTTGGTATGTGGCCAGTCTGACCCCACAATTCTCTTGACTCTGCCTCCTGAGTGTTAGGATGATAGGGTTCCACCACAGACAGTTTGGACTCAGATTTTTGAGTGACTCACTGTAGGGACTTACGTCAGAGGCAGCTGCCTCCATGCCCATTTTCATCTGCCCACCTAGACTACTTCTTTCTAGCCCTTCTTGGTACCCTGCTATCCAAGCCCAGGAATGGAGATTGGTCAGGAGAGCCAAGAAGTCCCTCTCCAAATTGGCGGAGGGAGCATGGCTGCATACTGGAAAGCAAATGGACCACAGGGCTCTAGAACAGAACAGGTCAATTGATAAGCTGCCCTAACACCATCTGACTAAAGTACAACCATCTGCAGGCTTAGGCTAACCCTAACCAGTATCAGTTGCTTCACTCTCTGTGCTGGCTAGCTTTATGTCAATGTAACACGAGCTAGAGTCCTCAGAGAAGGAGACTCATCTGAGGAAATGCCTCATAAGATCCAGCTTTAAGGCATTTTCTTAATTAGTGATCAATGCGGGAGGGCCAGCCCATTGTGGGTAGTACCATCCCTGGGTTTTATAAGCAGGCTGAGCAAGACAGTAAGCAGGACCTTTCCATGGCCTCTGCCTCATCTCCTGCCTCTGGGTTCCTACCGTCACTGCTTTTGATGATGAACTTATATGCAACTGTGAGTGAAATAAATCCCCCCAAGTTGCTTTGGTCATAGTGTTTCATCAGTAACCCAAGACACTGTTCCTTCCGTTCTGGAGGTCAGGTTCTGGGCGTGGCCCAGCCCTGGACTTGGATGTGGCCTCAGGAAGCTGCTTGTTCCCCCGAACTATAATCTAACCATTCCAATGAGACTTCTGGGGTGAACCGATTACAGGACTCCCAGTTGGGGCTAATTTGTCACAATCACTCAAGGTAAACAGCCTTAATGATTCAACTGGGTACAGCTCTCAGCCTGCCAGAGGCAGAGTCGCCTGGGGCAACACCATGAATACTAAGTAAAATGCACTCCAAAAATGTGTTGGGCCATGTGGCTACTCTTTTTTTTTTTTTTTTTTTTTGACACTCATCAGCAAAGAGATGAGTGTCCTGTCTCAAATCATGATGCTGAGGCCTACAGGAGTCAAGGCAGCAGTGTCGTGCACAGCAACAGTCGCTGCTAATGCTGGAGCTACACGGCCACCGGAAGAAGGCGCAACGGTGTAGGCTCTGAAGCGGCCGGGTAAGGACAGAAGCTCTTCGAGCAGGCTGTCCCTCTTCCAGCGGTGGATACCTGTCCTACCTAACTATACAAAACGGACTTCTCCCCGACTGCCCTTTATCCAGGGCTGAGGAAAAGCAGCCCCGAGGAGGCAAAAATCAGGGCAGTCCTAACAGGTGGCAGACAGCTGTCACAAAGGGCGTGGGGCTTCGTCCCCGCCAGGTTCGCGTCCACGGGGGTGGGGGGAATTGAAAGAGCCGGTGCCTGCAGGGGAGCGGATTCTCGAGCACGTGAATAGGTCGCCGTCCTCATCTCCCCCGGAAAAAACGGGAATGGAGCCGCAAGTCCAGCCAGCAAATGCCCGGCCATTCAAGGGGCTCTCGGAATGTTCCAGCCGCATCCCGGGGGCCTCTCGGATCCAGTTGTTTTAGACGAGTGTAGATCCGGTGACACCTCTGCCTCCCCAGGACCACACAAGCACCACGGCGCAGGCGCAGGCGCTAGGCCGGCCCTGGCGCGGTCACAACCGGCCTTCCCCAGCCAGTTCCTCCATAGCTCTTAGAGAACACACGGAGGAAACCAGCCGAACCGCAACTTCCTGCCTGGCAACTTCCTGCCTGACACCGGAAGGAGCGCCGCATCCTGGGAAGTAGACGGCGCCAGTGCTGAGCGAAGTGTGCTGGGAGCGGCGCTGCATGCTGGGATAGGTAGTCCGCAAAGCGACCTAAACCAAAGCGTCGTTTCAGCTTCCTGTGGTCCCCTAGGCCTCGAGTTCAAGCGACAACAGCTGCGCCGTCCCGAGAACTAGGCCATACAACTTTATCTGGATGGCGCCGCCGTGGAAGACACATTGCGACGAAGTCTCGCGAGAGCACAATCTCAGAGTCCAGCCTCCTGGGCTCGGAGCTGCAGCGCGTGCGCGCTTAGGCAACTATGTCACATGACCCTAGCGAGGCGCCCGGTTGGCTGCAGCCGGGTTACCTGGACAACGGAGCATGCGGCGCCCGGCGAGTCAGCACCAGTAGGTCTCGCGGGCTAAGCTGAGCAGGTTTGCAGCGACGGTCGCGCACTCGCTCCCGGGCGGCGACCGAGACCACAGGCATCCGATGGGAGCCCAGGGCGCCGAAGATGCGGGCGGTCCGGGCCGAGACGCCGGCGCGGGAGCTCTTCCAGGACGCCGCATTCCCCGCCTCGGACTCCTCGCTCTTTTTCAACTTGTCCACGCCTCTGGCCCAGTTTCGGGAGGACATCACTTGGAGACGGCCCCAGGTGCAGCCGGGTCTCTCGCCTGGGCGGGATAAGTTTCCCATAGATGTGGGCTCTGGGGTTAGCCGAACCCGCCGCCCGCTCTGGTAGTTCCTCAAGTCCGTTCAGAAGGAGGTGCTAGCTGACCCTGAGGATTGAGGGTGAGGTAGCTCTTCCAGTTCAAAAGTCAGGTAGTAAGAGAGTTGATCTGGTAAGAAGATGAGAAGCAGTAAATCCAGGTCCCACCACCTAAGTTTGCTCAGGTGTAATTTAGCATTCTTTGACAAATCTTTCTTCTTCAATGTGCGTTTCTTTTTATTTTTTTTCTTAATGTGCATTGGTGTTTTGCCTGCAGCCATATCTGAGAGGCTGTTGGGTCCCCTGGAACTGCCACGTAGGTACTGGGAATTGAACCCGGGTCCATTAGGAAGAGCAGCCAGAGCTCTTAGCTACAGAGCCACCTCTCCAGCCCCGACAAATCTATCTTGGCTTTGCACTTTGCTTATATTTCTTTTACTAGCTCTTGGAGTTGGGGTGTGAACACAGGACAGAGGGATCATTGTGGTTAACCAATGCACAGTGGGAAAACAGGGGCTGCTTCCTGCTGTTAGCGTCTCAGGACTCCTTTAAATGGTACAGGCAGGTGGGACTATGTATTGTAAAATAGAGAGCAGAGTTCTGAGCAGTTTCTGGATGGACTGGTCAGTTTGTTACAGATGTATTCAATTGAACACTTTCAGGAGCAAATCTATTTGATCCAGAGGCTGAAGGTGGAGCTGCATAGAACCCAGTAGAACCACCTGGTCATTATAAATAAGTGGCACTTACCCACTTTCTTGCTTCTCTCCAGCCTCTGTTAGTCTTGGTCATTTGCTGATCTGCTTCTCAGAACAATGCCACCCCCGTGGCCACAGAAGGCTGTGGTAGATGATGTTTTAGACTTGGTGCAGATAAAATAGATGCCCAGGCTTAGTGCTTTTATTGGTGTTTTTAGACGTGGCTGATCTGCTGAAAGAGACTGTCCAGGGAACAGCCTGCCCCGTATGGATACAGTGCTGCTGTACCCATGACAGCTAGATGGATACCAGCCCTGTGCAGCCTGCACATTCTGGCTCAGTAGTGTTGATAAGTGTCCTGGTTTTTCTTGGGTAACACTAAGAGTTTCGGATTTTGTTTTTCTTGTTTTTTACTTTAAAAATGGGTTTTACAAAAGCCAGGCGGTGGTGGCAGACACCTTTCATCAGGTGCCGTGAGAGACCCACAAAAGTTTTTCAGTTAAGGAGTGTATTGCAATGTTTTAAGAAGCTTGCTCTTCGGTGACTAGGGCACAGGGATAATATCCTTTTGTATTTTATATTGTAGCCATGTGAGCATATTACCTATTTATAATTGTACCAACAGTAGTAAACAAGACAGAAAAAGAACAACGGGAAAGAAACTCACTCCCGGGAGGGAGATGATCATCAGGACTAGAATGCAGGCTGCCCTTTTAGTAGTGCTGGAAGTTGATCTTGATGTCCATGTTAGCCTGACAGCTGGATGGAGGTGGTTTTGCAGTAGACTGCTTTGAGAACTGAAACAGCTCAGCAGATAGTCATTCACTGCCGAGCCTAGTGACCTAAGCATATGATCCCTGAGACCCACATATGATGGAAAGAGAGAGCACACTCAATAAGTTGGCCTCTGAATGGGTGTCTTAGGCAGCATCCCATTTGCCTCCCTTGTTCTGGTGGAGCTGTCAGGTAGATGGGGGTGGAAGCTCAGGAAGAGTATGATAGATGGGACAGATGCTTTACAGTCCAGCTGGGGAGAGCCACTCAGGGCCTGGGACAGGGGTCGAGGAAGGTCTCAAGACTTAGCCTTAAGCCTTAATGTTTAAGTGTGCAATAGAGCACCCACCCTAATAAGTAGTCAGCCACAGGCGAGATGCAGCAGGCAATGAGAGAGAGTACCACAGGGCATGGGGCAGCATGGAAGCTAATGAATGGGAGCTTCCATGCGCTTGAGGGTCGGGGCAGCCAGCAGTTCCGAAAGTTACTAAACAATAAGACATGCCCCTTATATTTGACAACACAAAGGTGAAGTGAGGCAGATTGGGGGCATGATTGACTGAGGAGCAAGAGCAGACTGATGAGGGTGAAGGGCAGGGAGCGTAGGAAGAGAACTCAGTGCTGCCAGACACTAAAATGGGAGGCCTCTAGCCTGCCAGCATGCTGGTGTGGCCTGCCCTGGGAGTGGGATGCCTGACCGTGTAGAAAGGAGAGGCTGTAGCAGGACGAGTGCAGCTCCAGGGTAGCAGAAGGTAGATGCTCAGTGGCCCCTGTGGAGCAAGAGGACAGGCAAAGGGGAGTGACAAAGGGGACGGTATGAGGTTGTCTGAGGATTGGGAAATTGAACACAGGAGACTTTCCAGCAGTGCAAAAGACTGGATATTTGTCACCATGAATTTATGAAATAGAGCTGATTTCTAAACTTAGCTGTTTCAAAAAGGGTCATCCAGAATTGAGGTCTTGCCGTGAGGAAAGTGTGTAGAGATGTTCCATGGGCGAACTGTAGCCGGGTAGGTGCTGTAGGGTAGGGGTGGCAGAGGAGTAGCTTCCCCTTACATTTTGGGCCAGAAGCTTAGCTAACTTAGGAAGAAAGCAACTCTGCAGTCTGCCCTGGATTCACGTGTTTTAGCTTGCAGAGTAGCCACAGGCATGAGCTAACTCTGGATGAATTGCTTTCAGGAAATTTGTGCCACACCTCAGCTGTTTCCAGATAACCCACGGGAGGGGCAGGTGAAGCAAGGGCTGCTGGGGGATTGCTGGTTCCTGTGTGCCTGTGCTGCCCTACAGAAGAGTCAACTCCTCTTGGACCAGGTACAGGCTACCGTAGGCTCCCTCCTACTGGGTTCATTCTGCCTGCACAGTCCAGGGAGCTCTTCCAAAAGCAGGGCCTGCTCAGCAGATTTTGTGGCTGCATAGCTTGGCTGATGGGGAAGGTTGGAGCACCAAGACCGTGACCCAGATGTGTCCTGTCCACCAGACCAGAACCACCCACACGTTTGGGACACAGAAACAGGCCAAGCTGGCAGATAGAACAGGGTCAGCAGAAGCATCTTGTGTCTCTGGTTTGGAATTTGTTTTGTCTGCTGAAGTGATTTCTTTTTCCATATGTACGTGTTAAATACCAGTAGGGAAAAGGTCATTGGGACTGTCTTCTGATACAGGCAGACTCCAAAACAAAGGCCTTGTGGGTTTTCTTTCTCACAGTGCTGCCTGTTGTAAGTTGGCTCATTGCTCAAGGTTTTTGGTTAAGGCATCAACATTGAGGGATAACCTGTGTATGGCTTCACGTGTGTCCTGGGCCCTGGGCTAAGTTCATCGCTGTCGTTACCTCTCCTTACAGGCTTGTTGACATCTAACTTTTCTGTAAAAGAGGATGTTGATGCCGTTGTCACCATATTTCCTCTGTTACTGAGAGTTGGGGCCACACCACACTAAGTCTCTCCCTAGGTGCAGAGCCTGCTTTTGTCTAAGAGAAGCGAGCAGAGGACCTAGCAGGGCCACATCGGTGCACTTGGCTTTGAGAAGCAGGAAGGGCTGCTAGGCCTGTGGCTACCTGTTATAGCCAGGTCTGTGGAGAATTGGGTTACAGAAGTGGGGTGGGGTGGTGCACGCCTTTAATCTCAGCACTCAGGAGGCAGAGGCAGGTAGATCTCTTGAGTTTGAAGCCAACCTGGTATACAGAGGGAGTTCCAGGACAGCCAGGGCTACACAGAGAAACTGTCTGGAACCCTGCCCCCACCCCCACCACCCCAAATTAGGTTATTCCTGCCTGCCAAAACTTTGGATTCAGGTCAGATGCTTATTTGGGGCAGTGAATGTGGTTGGCTGTGAACTTTGGGGACATGAGTTATTTATGTGACAATCTGGATTTTGTGTTCAGTGGTTGAGTTTGTTGTGACATGACCATATAGATCTGGCATCCAACAGAGCAGAGCCCTTTGTTCTCGGCAAGTGCTCACGGAGGGCTTCTGTTGAGGACGCCCTGTTAGGACCCCGAGGAGCCCAGGTGATGGTGGTCCTCATGTGTCTGGGTACTTGTCAGGACCACACTGAGAAGCTCACTGATGCACACCTCGTGCTGTCTGTTTGGTCTCTCCTTGTACATGTTAGGTCTTCCCTCCAGGACAGCCAAGCTGGTCCGACCAGAAGTACCGAGGTTTCTTCACCTGTCGAATCTGGCAGTTTGGACACTGGGAAGAGGTGACTGTAGATGACCGTCTGCCTTGCCTTGCCGGGAGACTCTGCTTCTCCCGGTGCCAGAGAGAGGATGTGTTCTGGCTTCCCTTACTGGAAAAGGCCTATGCTAAGTACGTATGGTATAGAGGTGACTGGGCCAGCCAGGCTCGGTGGCTTTAGCAGCCAGACTGTGTCCAGAGGCCTATCCCCTCTGCCCTGGGCTGCAGAGCGCTATGTCGACCTCGCACTATGTCGACCTCGGGGCCTGGCAGCCAGTCCTGTGGGCCCTATGGACTCTGCTTTTAGGACTGTAGTTTGCCCTCCCTGCCCAGCCTTTACTGAGAGTCCCTCCTCATCCCTTAGTCCCAGCACAGACGCCCCCATGTATGTTTCTGAACATTGCAGACAAGTGGTTTGTTGCCGTTGGCAGGGGAGCGCGGAGCCTGTGTGGGGCAGCACTTGCTCATCTCAGCCCTGCCCGCACTGCAGTCGCCCTCCCGCATGCTGTCTGGCATCTTGCTGAAGGAGGCTGGCTAATGGGCAGCGGTCTGAGCACAGGGACTCAGAAGGCTAGCAGAATATCAATGCGTGGGACAGTGGGGCTTGAGCTTCCGAGATGGAGCCTTTGTGCCCCCTTGTCTTGTCCTTTGCTGCCCACACTAGAGAATGGGTCTGAACATAGCAGATTTTGCCATCTACAGATGAGGGAAGGTGTGATATGAAGCAAGGAGCAGTCCAGGTGCAGGGAAAGGGTGGCTTGGCAGGTGCTCAGGGTGGGATGGATTGTGGGAATAGGAGGGGCAAGAGGCCCCCGGTAGCAAAGCTTACGGCTCCTGTGCTTGTGGCTCCCCAGGGTCCATGGGTCCTATGAGCACCTGTGGGCAGGGCAGGTGGCAGATGCCCTGGTGGATCTCACTGGAAGCCTGGCAGAAAGGTGGACCCTGAAAGACATAGTGGAAGCCAGTGGCCAGCAGGACAGACCCGGCGGCGGCGAGCAAAGGACTTGTCGGCAGCTTCTCCATCTGAAGGATCGGTGTCTGATCAGCTGCTCTGTGCTTAGCCCCAGAGCAGGTACAGTCTGTGGCTACAATTTCCTGCACCATTCGCTTGTTAGAGAAGAAAAGGTTCTGTCCCGGCGAGGGGTGCCGTGGGTTTGTGTGGCTCTGTTATCCCTCCTCAGAGAGGGGTGCCCCTCTTTCTCCTCCACCTAGAGCAATGCAGGACCTACATTGTGTCCCCCGTTGCTCCCAGACAGCGTAGAAGCAGTAGCAGGAACAATGTCTGAGCTGACCATGCATGCCCTCATCCCTCCCAGCTGGTGACCAACCAAAGTCCAAAGCCACATTAAGCTTCATGAAGGAAAGTTTGTGTACAAAAATGAGAAGAAAGCTTACCCAAATAAAACTACTATAAGCCACTTACATATTTTTAGTGCCCTTTTTGAGTTTCCTCCTATGTATACGACCTATTTTTGTTGTATACCATTTTCTATGTTATTATGTAAACTTTGGACCATCTTCCTCCAAGAATCACCTACACCGATTTGATCCAGTAATGTTGGATGGTTCAGATCCTTTCTTGCTTTTGTTGTTGTTGCTCTTGTTTCTTTTTGGGGGTTCAGGCTTGCTTAGAACTCATGAAGTCCTGCCTCTGACTCACAAGCGTTGAGGCCACTGGCAGTATTTCATACCTGGCTAGATCTTTCTGATAATAATACTGTAGTGAACACCTTTATACTTTTCTATTCACATTTAAGAGTATTTTTTGTAATGTTTGTAATGTTTGGTTCAAAACTAGGGCCTCAGGTGCTCAGGCAGTCAGGTGCTTGCTGCACAGCCAGAGGACCTGAGTTGGATATTCAGCACCAAGGTCAAAGGCCAGGCGTGCTGATCGGTACTTATAATTCCAGCTCTGAGGAGGGGGAGACAGGAGGATGCCTGGGGCTTGCTGGCCAGCCAGCCTAGCTGAGTCAGTGAGCTCCAGGTCCCAGTGAGAGACCCTGTTTCAAAAAATAAGGTGAGTTGCCCCTGAGGAACAACACCAAGGCTGTCTTTTGACCTGTACATACATGTGTGCATGCACACACACACACACACACACACGTAAACACATGTAAAAAAAATATGACTATCAAAATAACCAAAAGTTGTTGGTAGTCACACTGCTAGTCCAGCAGCTAAGAGTTGGCGAAGCTCTGGTCTGGATCCCCTCAGGCAGATGTGGGATTAAAGGGAAGAATAGGGTTTGTTCACTGCTGTCTACGCAGGCTCTACTAAACCTCCCCCAGAGGTGGGAGCTGACCATTGACTCCCTTGGAACTGTTGCTGTTGGGTGGCCCCAGAGTGTGGGAGAGCTGGTTCTGGACCCTTCCGGTTTTGGAGAACCCCTCTCCCTGGAAAGAGTTGCTGGGGCTACTGAACCCTCAAGGGCTGGGGCTGAGAGGGACACCAAGAATGGTAGCTGCAGAGCCTTTGGGAGTGGGTCTGTGGCCACACGGCTTCCACCCTCCTTGGAGTAGCTCTGTCGTCTCTGACCAGGTAGATGCCTCTTGACCTTGAGTCCTCAACATTGACTTCTGATTCACGTGTTCCTTCTCCATCTGGCTTTTCCTGGCTTGGGGTGCGGGTGGGGAGGGGGATCTTGATAGCTATTGATGATCTTCCGGTATGTCAGTGTCAGTAATAGTGGTTCCATTCTTGATAGCTGGCCCTGCACTGGGACACATGGTGAAAACTGAGGCCCCGAGGAAGAATGCCACGTGCAGCACCAGTCTTTGGTGGCAGTGAGCCAGGGCCCAGCTGTTGGCCCTTCCTGGCACGGAATGCCAGTGAGCGTTACAAGTATCTGGCCTGTGTTTAGAAACAGAGCTCCTTAAACCCATGGGCGTTAAAGCAGGACTCTGCCCTGTCCAGTTTGGGGACATGGTGATGCTGGTCCGGCACGTGACTGAGCTGTTCCCACAGGTGCCAGGGAGCTCGGGGAGTTTCACGCCTTCATCATCTCAGATCTGCGAGAGCTAAGGAGTCGCACCGGCCAGGGTATCCTCCTGTTGAGGATTCATAACCCTTGGGGCCGACGTTGTTGGCAGGGCCTCTGGAGAGAGGGGTAAGTACCAGGAGGAGACTGCGTGTGGGAGGAAGAGTTGATACCCTGAGGACATCCATGCCACGATGCCCATCTGGCCTGTTCTATGCTCATGTCCAGCTGCCAGGACGATGTTTGCTTTTCTGCGGTAGAGCTCACCCACACCTATTTGCACACCCCCTTTGCTTTGTCTAGGTCTTAGAAGGCCTGGGATCATACGGTTATTTTTTATGGGGTTTTATTTTGGCTGCCTGACCAGGCATTTGGGTGAGTTGGGGTTTGAGGGTGGCCTGTAGCTAAAGTCCTCAGCTCAGTTTTAAGACCTAACTAAGCCAGGGTCCCCCTGACACCTGGGAGACCCAGGCCGGTCTGGTGCTGCCACTAAGCAGAGCGGCACTCAACATGACAGCTCCATCGGGGATTAGGAGGTCTGGGCGCTGGTCTAATGGCCTTAAGAAGGCAAGTTCTCAGGCATGGGGTGCCCCCGGGAAGAAGGGAGCTAGCACACAGAAAGCAACTTCTATTGCTCACTTCTTAGCAAGGGAATGTGCTTTGCAGCTGGCCATCCAGGCTCTGGCAGAAGCTTGGGGCTCTCCAGCTTCCCACTTCCCTATTGGCCTGTTGACAGCTCACCTCGAGGTTGTACTGAAATGAGATTTCCTGTAGGGGTGAAGGGTGGAACCAGGTTGATCCAGCTGAGGAGTCTGAGCTGCTGGCACAACTCCAGGAAGGAGAGTTCTGGGTGGAGGAAGACGAGTTCCTCAGGGAATTTGACGAGGTCACCATTGGCTACCCAGTCACAGAGGCTGGCCACCTGCAGAGTCTCTACACAGGTAGGACCACCCACAGGAGCGGACTGCGCTCTGTGAAGGCTCCAGTACCCTTTCTTCCTGATTGACTGAGGACCTGGAGAAAGGGAGTGGACGGGATTCTCCGAGGGGGGCTGACTGCCACTGTGTACTTGCCTTGGCCTTGTGGGTGCAGCAGAGCCAGCAAGGTCCTCTCAAAGCTGACTTGTGTACTCTCCCACTAGAGAAGGTGCTGTGCCACACTCGGGCACTGCCTGGCGCCTGGGTCATAGGGCAGTCAGCTGGAGGCTGCCGGAACAACAGTTGCTTTCCCTGCAACCCCAAGTTCTGGTTACGGCTCTTGGAACCCGGTGAGGTGTGTGTGGCTGTCCTTCAGAAACCCCGGAGGTGCTTAGTGGGCCAGACCCGGGCACTGGTGGCTGCCAGTCCTGCACCAGTGAATCTCCCAGGAAAGGACTACCAGGCTGTGGGCCTGCACATCTGGAAGGTAACTCCATCTGCCCGCCCCATGGTGGAAAGGTAGGCAGAGGTATTGGAGGCCTGGGTCCCAGGAGCACCCATCCTTGGCCATTGATTCCTTTTCCTATGTTCTCTGGCTGCAGGCACCTCTGATGTTCCAGCAGATGTAAATGATTTAAAGCCCCCTCACCTCACCCCAGAGGTAGAGGCTAGCCTGATCCCTACAATCCTCGTCTTCCGCAAAGGAAGTTTCCCATTATACAAGGCTGGTGCCTGCCTTGTGTACTCTTATCTAGCTGCTTTCCTCTGGTTATTTTATTGTCAGCGTCAGACATTTGGTCTGTTTTATAAACTAGTATTTGTTTCCTACAACAGGCCACAGAGGAGCTGCTACTTGCTTACTCAGTGGTTACATTTTAATCTTTTGCATCTTGATAGAGTATAATAACTCACACCACTGTTCATTGTCCTTTGTGGGTGTGGACTACCCATAGTCCTTTCGTCTTGTAAAAAAGTCATGGGAAAGTTTTTTCCAGCATTCCCCAGGCTACAGTGGTCATAGGCCTTTTTAAACACAACTCTAGATTTGTCTGTTATGCACCTTTGAGAAAAGCCCTGAGTTTTTGGCATCTCCAGATGCTCAAAGGATGGCTGCTATGGTCTGTGTCCCGGGAGCTTTGCCTGAGCCTTGAGGAGCGGGAGGCAGAGGCCCAGTGTATTGGTGTGACTCCTGCCTCCATCCGTGCAGGTAGAGAAGCGGAAGGTCAGCCTGCCCAGAGTCCTGTCTGCGCCCCCCGTGGCTGGCACTGTGTGCCATGCTTATGACCGTGAGGTCCACTTACGCTGTGAGCTCTCCCCGGGCTACTACCTGGTCGTCCCCAGCACCTTCTTGAAGGATATGCCAGGGCAATTCCTGCTCCGAGTCTTTTCCACTGGGAAAATCTCCCTCAGGTGAGGAGCCAGTACTGGCTGGGTTTCCTTCAACTGGGCTGAGGCCTGGGGAGGAGCAGGGGTGTGCTCTGCGTGAGGGTAGGCCTTGGGCAGGTTCCTTTGGACAAGTCTGCCATTGCCTTCTGTGCTTGTCCCCCTGACAGTGCAGTCAGGCCGGCCACCAAGGGCGCATCACCTGGAACAGCCCTGCCTGCAGGCGAATGGGAGACCGTGCAGCTTCGTGGCTGCTGGAGAGCGGGCCAGACAGCGGGGGGCAGCAGGAACTTTGCCTCTTACCCCTGCAATCCCTGCCTTCCCTTCTCCGTTCCTGAGGGTGCTGGTCCCCGCTACATCCGTATCACCCTGCACCAACACTGCCGACTCAGTGACAGCCAGCTCCACCCAATTGGTTTCCATATCTTTCAGGTGAGCTAGGTTCAAGGAGAGGCCAGCTGCTGTGACACTGAGACTCGATTCTGTCATTTGCATCTGTTGGCCCAGCTGGCTGTCCTCAAGAAAGATTACTTGCAGGTTTCACAAAGTCTGTCTCCACTGGGTTTACCTGGAGCAGCTTACCTGACTCCCAACATGTCTGAGGTCATCCCATCCCACCCACTGCGTCCCATCCAGGCAGCCTCCTATCTCTGATCCTGGGCTCTGGAGCTGCGTTAGGAGTTCTGAGGCAGAGCCCAGCCTTATCTGGAGGTGGATATATATGGTTCCAGGCGGTTACTGTAGAGATGCCTCACTCACACCACAGGCAGTGGTCACACACCCATGGGCAGTACCAGGCCCTACAGCCTTTCCTTTCCCATGTCATTCTGTGGTGATATATTGTTTATGATTTATTAAAGCCACTGGAGATCAAAATACTACTTAGCCATAGAAGTCAGGCAGTGGTAGCACACACCTTTAACCCCGAATCCCCATACCAGTCTGTTGGGTTTTATTTTTCGTGCTACATCACTCATTGTTCCAAGTGGGACAGGCAAGAGCTGCTTTGTAACAGGGTCAGGTAGAGCAGGACAGGAGTCTGGACTTCTGTAGGGAAGGCTCACACAGGGAAGGCTCACACAGTCCAGAAGAACAGCAAGGGAGAGAGACTCGGCCACTGCCTGTAGCAGGACAGCCGGTGGTTAGGTGTTACAGCCACAGCAAGCCCAGAGGATTCCAGATAGGTGCCAGCACGGTTGAGGAAAAGCTCTAGTGAGCCTGGCTCAGGACTTCTGGACACATGCTCCCGGAACTCTGCCTTGAGGTAGTCAGCCCAGGGTAGCCATGGGTAATGGCGGAGAGACCACACCAAAGGGCCTCCACATGGGGACTCTGTGACGGCCCAGGAGCCAGTGTGTCTGCCAGGCTGCTCAGGCTGGGGAAGGCTCAGCGAGTCTCGAACCTCCCCAGGATGCTTCTTTATCCTCTGTTCTAACTCTTAGCCAACAGGCCAGGGAACATGCTGAGCAAAGTTTTAGTTGGAGAAATGGGAGAAGAAAGAATTACTATGCTAGAAATCAAGGGTCTCAGGCTACAGATTCCATGATGACAATAATGAGGCTTCCCAGCCCCTGAGGCTTTGTTCCTTTTGGGGGCCTCGCTTCACGGTGAACATTGGCGGAGTGTGTGTTGGGCTGCATCAGGATTCATCGTGGTGGGTGGAAGCCTGTATACCTGGAATGCAGAATGGGAACTCTTCAAGAAGGTCCCGTTGAGGGGTTCCAAGGGCTAGACTCTTGGAATCTCGAGTCAGTCACCTGGAGCTCTGACAGTGCCTCTGGCAAGAGTGGCCTGGCTCCATGGCTTTGTCCTTGGCAAGGGGGTTTGATAGCTCAAGGACAGATTCTGGTACCCAGCCGGCCCTGGGCGCTATGCCCTCAGCTGGTGCTGCTCAGAGGGAGAGCAAGCCATGCCATCCTGTTTAGGCCTCCCATGCTGATTCCACTGTTGCCCCAGGTCCCAGCGGATGGTGAGGACCAGAATGCATGCTCCCTGCTGCTCCAGGAGCCCCTGCTAAGCTGTGTACCACATCGCTATGCTCAGGAAGTGAGCCGCCTCTGCCTCCTGTCAGTGGGGACCTACAGGGTTGTGCCCTCCACCTACCTGCCAGATACAGAGGGTACCTTCACAGTGACCATAGCAACCAGAATAGACAGGTAGGGCTCCAGCAGGGGGCAGGGCTCTCAGCACTGTAGCACTTTCTTCCGTAGGAGTCCCCTGCTTGGCCCACAGGCCCAAGCTCCTGCCTCTCTGGCAGAGCCGAGAGGTGGGCCTGTGGGCTTTGGGACTCCTTGCTGGTAGGGCCTGGGTCTGGTGGGAAGGTGTACGAGGCAGGTTTAGGGGATGACCTGGCCTTTTCTCCACAGGCAGTCCATTCACAGCCAAGAGATGCTGGGCCAGCTGCTCCAGGAGGTTTGTATGTGGCGCCCTTGCCTAGCTTGGCTCACCTCCCTGCATCTCCTTGGTGGTCTGGGGTCTTAATTCCTTCACCCTCCTCCCAGCAGCTTTGCTGCAAGTGTCCTCTGCCTGAGATATGAGGTGCTGTGACCCCTTCATAAAGAGTCAGGTATTTAGAACAGTGGGGAGCAGAGCAGGGCCCAGCTTCGCCTCTCCCTGCAGGTCTCCTTCATGGCAGTGATGAAAGCCTGACCCTGAGTACCTGTGTGCTTGCCGTGACCCAGAGCAGCTGCCACTTCCTGCATCTCAGCATCCAGGCACATCTGCAGCCAGTTGTGAGCCTAGGCTTCTCATCAGCTCTGAGGACTGCTATGGATCCTGAAGTAAAAATAGGGTGCTTTGTCTGGGATAGAAGAGGTCCTGGAGTCCAGTGGGTGCTGCAGGGTGGGGCTAGGACTCCCAAGTGACATCTTCATTCCTCAGTGAAGACCGGGAGATTCCTGGGGCCCAGACCTGCCGTGCAAGTCTCTGAAGAATCCCCATACCCTTCTTGACTTCAGAAGCCTTACACCAGGCAGGCAGACTGTGACAAATGTTGAAAACTATTTATTACTTGAAATATTTTTAGGATGTGACTTTATAAATAAACATGAGTAATTTATGAATTGGTCTTGTTCCACAAAGCCCAAGGCCAAACTGACATCCCAGTGGTCACTTGTACAACCGGGAGGGTGCTGAAGTGGGTGAGGCCAGCATGGGCTCTGGAGGAGGTAGGGAACGGAAAGCAAACAGTTTTGGCGTCCTGCTTTTGGCCTTCCTGAGCTGTGAAATCTGCCTGAATTATGACATTCCATCCCAGTGATGTGCTACGGGTATTCATCATTTCCATAAGTCAGTCCCAGTTAGGTGCTTAGAGTTGGGGAATGGCTGCAATGAGTATGCATCCTGGACTTGCACAAGCTGGTCTTTGCTGGACTGTTAACAAACTGCTACTCTTTTGTGTCCTACTGTGATGGGCTTTGTCAACATAGGCCGGAGCCATAGGCCTGTCAGATGCCTGAACAGCTCCCCTCCCCAATATACAGCTGTGGAGGACAGGTCCAGAATTTCTGTTGGTTGGAAGACTTCTGATCATGTTGATGTGGACAGCAAAATGTTCTTTTGTGGGCCAGGTCTCTGAACTGTATTGAAGTGTACCTTCTCATTGGCTTGGTCAAATGTCTGCCTGGTGGCCCTCTACGTCACCCCTGTTGATAAACCATAACTTATTGGGTGGCTATTTTTGGTGCCACTCATTGACAAGGGTGGTCTCCTGACTTGCCTTCCTTGGAATTGGATCACACTACCCTTGGTATTTACCAAGCCCTGTATTGGCAGTTTGCACTGTCACCTGGCCTGCAGGACTAACTTAACTAGGGTGGGATAGCCCTGAGGGCTTGGTAGGATGTATTTCCTTTGACAGTAACTCTTCAGGTCTTCTGTAAAGCTGGACAGCCGCCACCTGCCTGTCTACAGCTGCTCCCAAGGCAGCTGTCTATCGTCCCAGGACCCCTCTTTAGTCTGCACCTAGACAATGTGCTGAGTCTACCCTCACACCTCCTTCCATGCACACCTCATTCAACAACAGCAAATAGCAATTGGGTTAGGCAGAACAGTCACTCTGGGCAGGGCCTGCTGTCTCCCCATTACCAGCAACAAGCCCTTGTTCTTTGTGGGTAATGGGTAATCCAGTTAGTTCCACAGCCTAGCTGGTCAGTTGTCAGTTTCTGGACCCCTAATCCAGAAGCACACAGCAGAATAGGATTTGAGACAACTTGTTTGGGTAGGAACAACTCTCCCTGAGACATCTGGGCAGCCCCAGCCTTGAATTGAGGGTCTTTAGAAGGATGGAGGCCTGACTGAAATGCCTAGCCTCTGGGTTCTACCCAACTCTCCCCTGGGCAAGGCTGCCTCCAAGGGAAGGTAGGCCCTAAAGACCTTCACTGCCACAGCAGCCCTTCTCAAGGCTGCCCTTCCCACTGCTCCCTGAGCCAGTTTGTTATTCGCTGTCCCTCCCCACTCTCAACAGTCTGTTCTGGTAGTGTCCCCAGGGACACTTTAAGAGGAGTCTTGAGGGATATCGCTCTGTAGATGGAAGTTTCTGTCCCACCCAGTCCCATACCCGTTTAATCCCAAATAAACACACAGAGGCTAATATTAATTGTAAACTGTTTGGTCAATGGCCCAGGCTTCCTATTGGCTAGTTCTCTGAAAATTATTAACCAGTTCCTATTAATCTACTTATCTCCACGGTTTTGGCTTACTGGAGCATGCCCAGACGCCCTACCTTCCTCCTTGCTAGATGGTGTCTCCCTGGCGACTCACCCTCTGAGTTCCTCTTCCCACACCTCTAGTCTGGTAGCCCCGCCTACACTTCCTGCCTGGCTACATCCTGCCTGTCCATTGGTCGAAACAGTTTTATTCAATAACCAATAAGAGAACCATCCACAGCATGCAGAAGGACATCCCTCATGAGCCCTCTACCTGACAGCTTACAGGAAAGGCCCCAGGAGTGCCTGTCCCCTTAGGCTGCCCCAAGGAACTTGTCTAAGCCTCTGACCAGTGAACTTTTCCCAGCTAACAGACGTGTCAAAAGTCTGCTCGGGTTGGGGGCATCTTGGATCCCCAGACCCTTGCCCAGAGTTCCATGACTACCTTTTGAGGACTACCATAGGGCCAGGCCGCTGCTCCTCCATGTGTTTCACCCTAATGACCTCCAGGAGGCGCACGTAAGCTGTGGCCTGCTCTTTAGGTTCACGGGGCATTTTTAGCTAGATCCCACCTGCCTTCCATGTTCTAAGGAGTTCAGGCATCTAGCCAAGGCAGGTACTAGGGGAACGCAGGCCACTGTGGACTCTAGGGGGATGTTAAAGGACAGGCAGGATCTGAAAGTCTGCCCTCCCCTTACCACGGTGATCGGCATGAGGGGCACTAGTGTTTGTGATGGTTAGGTTCCGATCGCACCACCCTGAGGATGCCATATCCTGTAGTGGCAGTTCCCACGCCACCTGGGCTGCAGAACTAGCTTAACCCAGGTGGGAGCAAGCCTGAGGCTTGGCAGGATCTTGTCAACCCCAGGATCTTGTCAGGATCCCCAGAAACACCATGAGCATGTCTGTTTTCAGATTAACTGAGGGGAGCAGACCCAACGTGACTGTGGGAGTGCCATCGTGTCACCTGGGGTCCCCGACAGACAAAGTAGACTATCAGAATCTGTCCCTGCTTCCTGACTTCAGATGCAGTGTGTCCAGCTGCCTCATTGCCATACATTGCCATTGTCATACCTTCCCACTGTGACATTTCGTGAACCAAAATAAACCCACCCTTCCTGTGGTTTTAAATCAGATATTTTATCACAATGAGAAAAGAAACTAATACAGTGTCCTTATAAAGGGGACCTCAGAGAACCTCCTTACCTCTCTACCACATGAGGCTGCAGTAAGACAACCAGCCACGAGCCAGCCTCTGGCTCTCCAAGACTTTGCTTGTGGACTTGCAGCCTCCAGAAGTGTCAGACAGACTCCTGCCGTTTGTAAGCCATGTGACGTGTAAAGCAATCTCAGTGGGAGCAGCAGGTTTCTGGGAAGAGCTGAGGCGTGCCAGCAGGGCTTGTCTTCCAGGGCCATGCCGTGCCTGCTGAGCAGGCCATACCTTTGGTGGCAGGAAAGGATGAGGGTGGGCCTGGCAGATCCAGAAGGGCGGGTTGGGTGTGTTTATGTGAGAACGTCTCCTTCCTGGGAGACTTTGGCCACTCTACCAGCCCAGCTCCTTCCCAGTACTTCCTGCTCCAGAATAGTGGGTAAATGCCTCTTCAGGCTGTGTGATCCCAGTTCTGGCTGTCCCTCCATCTTTCCTCATCCCTCCTTCCTCCCAGGCTCAGTCAACCTGGAGGGTCTAGAGCCTCTAGGTGAGTATGGAGTCTTGGTCCTGAGGGCAGGTGGTCATGCGGGGCAGCGTGGGGTAGGACGCTAAATGGGTTGGATTGGGCTCGTTGGAGCCTTGAGCATCTTATAGACCAGCTAGCAGATGCCATGCTCTGTCACTGTGCTCTGTGATCCCCTCTCCTTTCCCTGGCTCCTCCTCTTATCCCTACCTCTCACCCCTTCCCACTCATAGACATGCCTTATTAGCTTACAAAGCTTCCAGCTAATGCGGCTCTTGCTTTTTTCCGGTCTTTTTTATCCTCTGATATTTACCAGATTTAAGCCAGGTTTGCCTCCATAGGAAATGAACGCAAGAATCATTTTGTTCTTGGAAACACACCGCAGCCTCTGGATCCAGCACAGAGCTCTGGGTGGGGCTGCTCTGGCAGAGGGATTTTTCCTGCTTTGGTAGAGCAGGCTGGCCTTGCTGGCTGGGGGCACTTTCTACATGGCCCCCGTGGTGCTTAAGCCTTAAGCCTCATCTGCAGAGCTTTGAGTTGTCTGCTTGGTGCTAACTCTTGGTGCTCCTAGCCCTGGCCATTCTGCTTTTGTCCTCTGAGAGACAGCACCCACATAGACAGTGGGACCCCAGGACTTGAAGATTAACCTCATGGGTCCATAGGGCTGTGTGAGTTCTCTCTGGCTGAAGTCTTGTGGATCTCTTGAAGGCTGTGTAGCCATGTGAGTGGTGAATGCATGTACACACACACACACACACACACAATCTTCTTTAAAAGGCTTTAAGTTATACACAGCATATTCCTTAAATATAATTACACTTAACAATAAACAAGTAACAAAGAACTATGACAGCTAAAGAAAGCCCCAAAAGCTGGGGGTGATGGCACATGTTTGCCATCTCAGCACATGTGAGGCTGAGGCACGGGGATGCCTATAAGTCCTGTATGTAGCCTGGGCTTACATAGTGAAACTCCGTCTCAAAAAATAAAAATACACATTTCAAATATACATACGTTCCCAAAACAACATATTTAGAAATAATTCAAAGATCAGTGATAATTAAAAGAACATTAGAAAATACTTTGAGGGCTGGAGAGATGTCTCAGAGGTTAAGAGCACTGGCTGCTCTTGCAGAGGACCTGAGTTCAATTCCCAGCAACCACATGGCGGCCCACAGCCATCGTAATGAGGTCTTGTGCCCTCTACTGGCCTGCAGGCATACATGCAGGCAGAACCCTGGATGCATACATAATAGATCTTTTAAAAGAAACTCTGAACTAAAAGACATTGAAAACAACTTACCCATGCTTACATGCATTTGACTGGATTGTTGATAGCAGCCTTCATTTAAGCAACTGCTGATTTCATTTGAAGTGACTGTCTTTGTTCTCTGTTTTTCTCGGCTGCCCCCTGTGCCCTTTCTGCCTGTGCTCTCCCTACTGTGGCTAGTTGGCACCTTGTTTTCTATTCCAGTTATCGCCTTCATTATGTATGTGCTCTTCTTTTTTTTTATTTCAGTGATTGTTATAGGATTTACCACATGCATACTTAGTTTATTGATTAATTGGAAGCGGGAAAGAGGTAAGGAAGGGAGATTAAAAAAAAAAAAAAAAAAAAAAAAAAAAAAAAAACCAGACTCACAATTCTGGTGTAGGCAGTAGAGAGATCACTCTCTGAGTTGGCAACTTTTAGGGAAAATTAGTATTTGGGGAGATGAAAGGGCTGGATGATGAGGTCATCTGACTGCAAACTGACTTTAAAGTACTTTGAAGGCATCTGAGAGCAAACACCCGCTAGCAGACCCCTGCATGGTCCAGCACTCACGCCAGAGCCCAGGCTGGCAGTGTGGGTCATGAGCATGGGTAAGGGTGAGATGAGCAAGAGCAGGAGGGTCTGTCTGCGATGACAAGGGCCAGGATCAAGATGAGCTCACAAGAAGACGATGGGGATGTGTGAGAAGAAAGGTCAGGGTGGGAGGGGGCCAGGTGGCATGTGGGTTGTGGCTACCACAGAGGAAGTAGTTCGTGATGTGGGCATGAGAGAGAGTTTCAGGGCAAGAGGCCCTCCAAGATCATCTTAAGTTCTACCCTTAGTTTTTCTGGTGGATAAATGGGGGTTCATTTATATTATCCAGAATCCCACTAAAACGGTCTATCAAGAGATCTACAAAGTGAGGCCATATTGATTTTGGTGGATGCTGCCTGCAGAAGGAACATGATAGAGTCTGCCAGGTGCACACTGGCGTCTAGTGACCTGGGAGTCCACAGGGACCTTAGGGGCTGATGCTCTGTGACTGCATGTCCACATTTCAGTGCTGAGGGAGTTGAGGAAACGCAACTTGAGGGTGAAGATGAGTTTTTGTCTGCTCTGTGCAACCAGCTCAGCCTGCTCTATCACAAATAGGGAAGAGTCCATTTGGACAGACCTTTATTGGGGCTTCGTATTGGTAAATGGAAGAGACGTCTCCAGGACTGACCCCAGGAAGCAAAAACTGCTGCATAATAGAGCCAGAGGAGAGGTGTGCTAAGTTTGTGTACAGCATTCACAATCAAAAGCCTCAAATGTGCGCCAGTCGGAACAAACAAGTAAGTTCTCCCTGAACTCCTCCAGGGAGCATCACCGAGACACCAACCAAGGCTTTTCATGGCCTAGCTATAGTCACCAGGAGCAATTACAGGCTGCTGGAGTAGCCACGATTGGAACAAGGCCCCTGAAGCAGAAGATGTGGCTGCAATAACGGCCATGGTTACAGTGGTTTTTGTAGCTGAAGTTTCCTCAGAGTCTGGGCTGGGCTGCCCAGATGGCAGGCCAGCCTGTTGGCAAAATGTGGCTCCTTGGTTAACTCTAGGCAGGTGGTGTTTATTAAGTTCTTTTGCAGTATTGAAAGTTGAACCTTGGGCTTCCCACATGCCAGGGAAGCACTTTGCTATTTTAGTAGATTTTCACATGTGCTTACAGTAAAGACCTGTCATGGAATAGCATTCTTAACAGAGCTGGGTGTGGTGGTTTCTTACCTACAATCCTGGGAATCGAAGGCAGGAGTTCAAGGCCTGCCTGTGCCACAGAGTGAGACTGTCAGAAGCTGCTGGGATGGTGACATAGGTCCAGCTGTCACTTGCAGCCTGGAAGGGGGAAGGGGGTCCAGGGACCTAAATGCAGGTAACACCAGATTGCTGGCTTTGATACACAGAACTTCAGGGCAAGCCAGTATCTAGTAGGTGGGGGGGTTACCAGAGAAAGAAAGATACGAAGAGAAAGGAGACACACCCAGAAGCATAAGTGTGGGCTTCTTGAGTCACAGTTTATTAAAAGACACTTTTAACAGATTTATAGGTACATGGTTAAGAGGACAAGAGATACAGAAAGATAAAACACACCCAAGTGTGACCACTCAAGAGAGTCACAGTGTCTTAGTATTAGCCATGAATACTATTTTGATGACTTTCAAGTTACATCCCAAAGGGTTGCTAAGCAATTGTTTCCCTTTTTTCCTAGCTTTAAATAAATGGGATTGTATGGTTGGTCCAAAGATGCCTTGGATGGGATTGCGCGATGGGGAAATAAAAGTAGGAGCCACTAGGGTTACTTACACAAGGGTGTTAGGACATGTCCTTTTACTGTAAAGGGACTTCTGGTGGGATTCCTAGAAAGTCTCAGGGGAGGGAGGTCTTTAGTGGATTCTCACTGTCTTAGCACCTTGGTTTTCAGTTAAGGAGAGGCTTCAACCAGACTCTAGTAAGGGGCTCCTTTCCCTTCTCATGTCTACATGCTTCCCTGCCTTTCTGTATTACCTCAGACCTTGTCTCCAAAAATCCGAAGCAAAACAAAAACGAGCAAAAAGCCATTCCCAATAGCACTTTGCCCCTTATGAACACCTTCAGGATGAGTCTTGTCCCCCTGAGTTGTCTCTGGGCTCCCACTTCCTGCCCTCCTCCACTGCCCATCAGCCCGTGGCTACCTGCGCTTCTTCAGAGCTCGTGTGCCAGGGCCTTTGTCAATCATTTCTCAGCCAGAAAGCCTGAGCTGGCCTCCATTTCTGCCTTCAATGCCCTCCCCTGGGGACTTAAGGCAGTGTCTGGCTCTCCTGGGCCATGATTCCCCCCCCCCCACTGTTCAGTATAGAATTAGGGCTACAGCTACAGAAGTGGGCACCCAGCCCCGAGTCCTGAGGAGGCGTCTGTTCCCTAGGTGATTCTAGATCATGTCAAGTTGATAGCCAAATATTGTGTGTGTGTGTTGGGGGGGAGGGTTAATTTGTTTGGTTTTGGCTTTCACAACAGTAGCTCTGGTTGTACTAGAACTCACTCTGTAGTCAAGGCTGGTCTCAGACTCGGACATCCCCCTGCCTCTGACTCCCAAATACTGGCCTTAAAGGTGTGCAGCATCACCACCCAGCAGAGCCAATATTAACCGTCACACGTGAGAAATCCACAAGTCCACCACACCCATGTAGGTGGCGATTAAACCATGGCCAATATTATTTCTCTGCCTTCCATCTACCAGCTCAGATCATTTTAATCATTTCACCAACAACAGAGCCAGAATGAGAAAAGAGAAGGACTTCTAAAAACATGTGACTCTTATAACCACTGGCACCCTGGCCAGAAGGGGATCGCCTCTGTTTGTAACAGGGTAGAAAGAGGCAGAGTTCAAATCCCATCTTAAATTGGAAAGAGCAATTTCCAGAATGAACTGGGAACAGAGACCTTGGCTGCAGGCCAGATCTTCTGTGTGATCTTTCAAGCTTGGTCCATATCAGCTGTGAGGCTGGGCCAGCAGGTCCTGTGAAGAAAGCCTGAGCCATGCATGTTCACCAGAATGGGCAGCGGCCAGGTCACTGCTGTCCCTGGGCTGTGTCCAGTGCACTGCCATCTCCTTGGGATAGGCATGCACACTTCATGTCAGCCCTCTGCTGGCTTACATTCTCTTCATAGGATGCTTCTCCAGGACTGTGGCCTCTCCCCACATCTGCTGCAATACTTAGCCTTCCTCTTCCCCTTCCACATCCATTCAAAGGCAAGGGGCCCTTTGCCAGTCCCTTAGCAGGGAGACTAGCCCCATCTGTATGTTAACTGGTTCTTGCTTTGTGTCATCAAGGCGAATAGCAACGAGGAGCTGGCAATGTCTTCTTTCTAGTCTTTTTTTGTTTGTTTGTTTTATTTTTGTTTTGTTTTGTTTTTTTGAGACAGGGTTTCTCTGTATTGCTTTGGAGCCTATCCTGGAACTAGCTCTGTAGAGCAGGCTGGCCTGGAACTCATAGAGATCCACCTGCCTCTGCCTCCCCAGTGCTGGGATTAAAGGCGTGCGCCACCAACACCCAGCTTCTTGTCTGCCTCTTACTGACTCCTGTGAGATGTGACATAGACTTAGTTGTAACTGGTGCCCTGGCCACCCATCTTGATGTAGCAACTCAGTGAAGATCAGAGGATCTACCCGGTCTACTGCTGATGCACCTTCTAAGTCTCTTCATTGAGGGCATCTTCCTTGCCTTGCCCCACCCAGTATCTGCCCCTTAGCTCATGACTCTGTTTTGTCTCTTGCCCTGAAAAACCCCGACTGGTCTTGCCTGCTTGCTTGCATCCCTTACTTGGTGTTCCATGCCCATCACTCTCCCAGCAACTTGCAGGCAGCTCTAGATGCCCAAGTAGACTCTGGTGTTACTGGTGGTTGGAGCTATCTGTGATGCTGCTACTGAGGACCACTATGTGGCCAGCAACCTCCCAGGACCCCTGCTATTAAGGGTGGGCCCTACTTATTATGTCACACAGCAGATAATACAATATGCTGTCATTTCTGAGCTTAGGTGTAGACACTGTGGCCTCTGTCAAGGATGCCTCCCCTCTTTGCTTGCTGTCTCTGAGGGGAACCAATTGCCACATGGTAGTTCCACAGTGTGCCACTGCTGTGAGAGACTCAGATGTTCAGGTGCCCAGGAGCAATCTGTACGCAGGCAAGGGGACCCTGGCCCTTCATTCTGTAAACCCGTTTATTGTGCCACTCAAAGTGCCAGTGACTTAAGTGCATGACAGAGCAAGGCAAAGGGTTTATTTGGGAACCCAGTCTCAAAAAGAAATAAAGCCAACCAGCCAAACAAACAAATTCATAAGCTCCTGGCTCCATATAAACAAGATATAAATTAGCTGGTCATGGTGTCACACACCTATAATCTCATCACCCTGAGGCAAAGGATCATGAGTTTTAGGCTAACCCTGGTCATACAGTGACATCCTATCTTTAAACATCAAACTAAGGAAAAGTATAAAAATTAAAGAATATAAATCTAGGTCTGTGTCTGGTGACACAGGTATAACTTCCCAGGCTGACTTAGATAGAGGCTCATACCAGGAGATCACAACTTCAAGGCTGACCTGGGGTACAGAGTGAGTTCAAGGCCAGTCTAGAAGACTGAGTAAGGTCCTGTACAAAAATAAAGGTTGAAGGAGGACTTGGGTTGTAGCTCAGGTGTAGAACTGAGCATGCATGAGGTTCCAGTATACTTCACTAAGCACACACACACACACACACACACACACACACACACACACACACGCTTAGAAGTAGATTTTTTGGTTTGATTTTCTAGACAGGGTTTCTCTGTGGAGCCCTGGCTGTCCTGGAAGTCGCTCTGCAGACCAGGCTGGCCTCAAACTCAGAGACCTGCCTGCCTCTGTCTCCCGAGTGCTGGAATTAAAGGTGTGCACCACCGCCTGGTCTAGAAATAGACCTTAGAAGACTATCATCTTGCTTCTTACAGCTATGCAAAGCTCCATGGCGCCAGAATCCTTCTTTCCACCAGAGCCCCAGACTGAAGTTAGAGGCTTGTGGGTTGCTGCCACTCAGGTCTGGCTGCACTGCTGACCTTATAGCACATGCTCGCCATCCTCTCCATGTCTGTGGTAGATTCCTGGATAAGGGGTTTGGGGTCAAATTACAATAGGCTCTCACTTTGCTCAGCCTGCTCAAGTCCCCCAACTGGGGTTTGTGACATCTCAGAAATCAATGAGTCATACCAGAGGAAGTCACCTTGAGATTTTTATCAGACTCTGGGGTTTGTGCCTGTGTGAGAGACAATCCCGGGGCTGCCGAGCTGGTAATCTCTGTCTTTTCAGATCTGTAGCCGCCCATGCATGTATCTTCTTCATTTCTGTTACCAGCCACATCTCGCTCACCTTCAGAGGAAGTGTCCCAGAGAGCTGGTGGCCCTGGGGTAGAGAAACAGCCGATGTGAAAACACTCAGCTTTGTGTTTCTCAAGAGAGCTGCCTCGGTGTGTCTAGGGTACTGATTAAGCCAGTTGCTGGCCCACCCAAGACATGCTACCTCAGTCTACGCAAGCAGGGGGCTGGTGTCCTTGATGGGGGGAGGGAGAAAATTCCCTCGCAGACAGACTGGCCTCTCTCCACTTGGAGCAGAGTGAGATATTTACTACTCACAACTCTCATGAACTGGCTTGTTTTTTTTGTCTAAAAAGAGACAGGGTTTCTCTGTGTGTCCTGGCTATCCTGGAACTTACTCTGTAGACCAGACTGGTCTCAAACTTAATGCCTGCCTGGCCTAAGCTGGCATTTTTGTCCCACCGGATTTCTTTAGTCTGAGGTCTTTGCCACAGTTCAGGACCTGTGAACTTTTTTTTTTTTCTTTTCCAGAAGCCTGTCAGGATTCTGGATTAAGGGAATAGCTAGAGGGCTCCTCAGACTAGAGGTGGGTTGAGTTGGGAGGACTCTGCTAGAAAGGCAAGAGTGTTCACGAAACCCCCTTGAGACAGGGGAAACACAGTGGGTGGTTAGAGGTTATGGTGGAAGACAGCATCCTCCATAGTGGGGCTGGTGTGAGGTCAGAAGCCAGCCCTCCAGTTAAGAAAGGGGAAGGAGGGCCGAGGGTGTGAATAAATAATTCAAGGGCAGCAAAAGGGACACAAGGCTCTGAAGAGGCAGGAGCCGATAGCCTGGGTAGCAGCCAAGGCCCCATCCCACTGTCCAGGAGGGAGTCCCAGAAGGGTGTGTCACAGCACTGGATCTCAGCAGCTTTGGGAAGGCCCGCCTGGAGCAGAAGATCCCTGCCGAGGTGAGCGTGTCATCATGGTAAAATGGGACAGGAGGTCCTGAGATGGCACCTACCCTCAGCCTGTGGGTTTTGTTCAGAGGGTAAGGATGCTTCTAGCTGTCTTTAGCACCCAGTTGACCTAAACTATCTGCGGGCACCAAGGGACAAGTGGACAGGAAGGGTGGGAGGGAGGCTAACTCCCATGAGTCTCAGGGTGCAGACTCACTGCTGGAGGCGGGTGCTGGGCTCCTGCAGAAGAGGATGAGTGGTCACTCAGAACCCCTTGCAACTCAGGGGCCCTCAGGGGCTCACAGGTCCTGAGCTGTGGCGAAGACCTCAGAACGCGCCCCTCAGGGCCCTCTCAAGATGCTTACAGAACTCTCTTAGCACTACTTCAGGCCTGTCTCAGACCTCAGGCCTATCAGGACCTCCTCAGGATCCCCTGGGACCATCAGGATTACGTCACGATCTCCTCAGAGTGCCTCAATCTCTTCAGGGCTCTCTCTGGATGTCCTCAGGACCCTTTCATTTGCATCCCCTCAACTCTCTGAAAGCCCCTCAGAACTCCTTTAGCTTTCCTCAGGCCTTTCTAAGGACCTCATTCAGGATTCTTCGAGGATTCTCTGGGCCCTCACCATGTCCCTTGACCATGCTATGGTAGCTTCTTCCTAACAAAGCTCTCAACCCCTGCTCTATGGAAATTCCACCAGCAGAGGAAAAGATATAGGAAGTCACCTCACATTCAGAGGAAACTTAGGCCTCCTCTGCCTCCAACCTAACCTCTCTGTGGTCTAGGTTCTTGGTGCCACAGCAGGAAGTTGGAGAAGCCAGAGCGGGTTCAGGAAGGCCAGGAGAGGCTGGGGTGCGGGCACCAAGGAGCTATGTGGGGTAAGTCAGTCTCAGATTGAAGGGACCCCCCAATGAAGCCACTGGCCTTGTGCCGTGTCCTTCAACCACTGCCTGAGTAACTGACGGACCTTGCCATTCACAGACCATCTCACAGCTGTACACTCATTTCTTTATTCATGTAAACCTGTGGGAATTTTCAAATACACAGAAAAGTGGGGCGGGGTAAGGCAGAGATGACAGAGTCCCAGTCCCTCATTCTCACAGGGCCGCTTAATGAAGAACCCACGGCCCTCAGCCTTACTCCACTTTCAAGAGAATCGTGGATCCCGCCTCAACGTCAGACACTTGAGTTTGTGCTGCTTGCCGACAAGGGTTCTGTAAGAGTTAGACCCAAACAAAAGTCTGGGTCATGTCAAGGACCGAGTTAGTACTTTTCCCAGGTTCTGGGGTTGGAGGTGAGAGCCACAGCCTGGTGCTTAACTGTACCTTGTCAGGCTCACCCTGCAGTGGAGACAAAGGAGAACATCCAGGAGAACAATGTGGCGTGGGAAATGCCCAGTAGTCTCAGTGGAGAGCTGGGAAGAGCTGGAGTAGACAGACGAGATGAGGAGGAGCCACCGAGGCTGGGCCCTTCACCGGGTTGCTGGGTCCAATGTGGGAGGGAGTGGGTGGAGCGAGGGTGTGCCCAGGGTGCACTGGAATCCGTATCAGGTTGGATGCTGGGGGCTTCCAGACAACAGGGAAGACTTCCCGGTGGGCATTTACTGAGGAGGTGGAAAGCTTGGGGTCCTGAGACTGTGAGGGGCTGCAGTTAAAGTGGAGGGTGTTACCATTTCTGTCACTGTTGTCCTGTGAAGAGGGGATAGGACTTCAGGAGTAAAGGGAGATGGCCTGGACAGGCTGAGGACTGGTATTAGAAGGACCTGGCATGGGAGCAGAATGGGAATCAAGAGAGGCTGGAGCATCCAGGGCCGACTACTGAATGGGGCTCCCTAATCCCACCACAAAATAACATCAAAGCAGGGTCATGACTTGGCTGGCTTTGGCCCAGGCAGTGGGGGAGGGATGTTCCCAGGAAGGGCATTATTTTCAGACCTGGTTCTGTGAAGAAGGAACTGAAAGTACCAGCATAGGACTGGGAAATACTTCACATCCTCTCTGCTAGCCCTCCCTTGCACAGGCAGGGTCAAGGACACAGAGGATCCTGCCTTCTCGTCCTCTCTCCTGGGGTTGGATCATCTGTGTGTGGCCAAATGGTCCCTAGATGGGGCATAGCACTTAAGAGAGCCCTGAAACAATAGACTTCAAGAAGAAAAAAAAAAAAATGAGTGCCCTGCCTTCTTAAGACAAATGCAAAAATCTCTGTGTTGGTCAGTGTCAGCCTTGTAGACAAAGACAGAGTCGCCCTCCATGTTCCTTTTGCCTTTAGGCACCAGGTCAGCCTGGGGAGGTAGATGGAAGATGAGGCTCCATGCATCTTGTGACTCAGCCACTGAGGTGGTCACCGTACCTGAGTCCTCGAGGGGAGGGCATTGCGCTCCCACCGCCTGTAGGCCTGAGCAACTCCGCTGTGAAGAAACACCGTGACCACAGCAATGCTTAGAGACGGGATCATTGAATTGGGTGCTTGCTCACAGTTTCGGAGGGACAGTCCATTGTCACCACAGCAGGGAGCATGGCAACATGTACGGCCCAGGAGCGGTAGCTAAGAGTCACATCCTGAGCCACAGGCAGAGAGACAGAGACAGAGAGACTGGGCCAGGTGCTGAGGCTCGTAGAGGCAAGAGGGGCCAGCCAGTCCCCTGCAGAAGACTGCAGATGTGGTCCCGAGGCTGTCTAGCAGGGACAGTGTGTGATCTTGGCAGGGACCCTGGAACCTACCAGAAATGACCAGGTTTCTGAGACCTGGACATCTAAATTCCCTGAGAAAAGGACTGGGCATACCCATAGGAAAGCCTGGGTAATGGTGCCCTGAGTCCCCTGAAGAGCCTAGAATAGAGTACAAGTGGCTTGGTAGGATGTGGAGACAGGGTTGAGGGCAACTTGCACCCTGTGCAAGAGAAGATGGCAGCTTAGAGCCCACCATGACCCCACATGTTGAGCGCCTTCCTGGGATACATTGCCTTCTAGATCACCAGGCTACTGCTGGGGAGAAGCTCAGTGGGTGGGGGAGAGGCATCTTGGTATTGCTGTCCTACCTATCTATTCAGAGGTAAGAAACGCCTGGATTGGGACCCTGCCATGTGAGCCAGTCCACATGATAGTAGGGTACCAAGCCTCTACCCAGCAGCACCATCTACAGAGCCTGTGGCCAGAGGTTGAAGTTGGGGAGATGGCAAGGATGGAAACTCAGCCCAGTATGCAGGCAAGAGATGCTTCTTCTTCTGGAAGCACCTTGGCCCCACGTGCTTCTCCACACCAGACTGTCTATCTCGGGACCCAGGTCTGGAAAGGCAGTCAGCAGCATAGGCTGCGCCCGTGGTCCAGTGAAAGAGAGTGATTGAGGCCAAACTTCCCCCTTGGGCAGGAGCTCAGCTTGAGAGACAGCAGACTAGGGTGTTGTCCCAAACCAACTGGGACACCCTAGCCGATAAATTCCTCCCCTGGGTCTCAGTTTCCACCTGTGGAAGATGGGGGAAGGGTGGAATTGAAGCCCTCCCTAGCTCTGAAGACAGAAACACTGTGGTCAGAAGCTGTGGGGCTCCTGTAGAAAATGTCTCTAACCCCTGGGTGGTTGGGGCTGGGAAGGTGATCTGCAAGAATGGCCCACTCTCTGAGCTCTGAGTGAAGACGTTTGTGGCAAAGAATGCCTAGCAAGGCCTACAGGTGTAAAGGATAGTCTGGACCCAGAGAATGAGCCCTGGAAAGGCTTCTGAGGAGGTAGGTCAGACGTGGCCTGTCTGGATTTGTCTGCGGGCTGACTGGCCAGGCCTGCCTCTGTCCTGTACACAATGTCTATCGTGTCATCTGTCAAGCAGGGATGTGTGACATGGCTGTCAATCGCATCTTCATGGGCATGGAAGGAGGGAACCCTGCTGCCTCCAGCCAGCAAGCAGGGTATAGGGTACCACCTGGTGACCGCAGACACTGGGGGCCTGCCCAGTTATGATAAAAAAGAATAAAGTGTGCTGAGGAAGAGGAAGCATCCAAGGGTGGGGCTAGCCGCCTGCCTGGTTAACCATTTCAAGCTGTTTCTAGAGCAAATGCTTTCTTTGCTGTTTCTCTGTGTCATCAGAGGTGGCAGGTACCAGCTTCCCTTCCTGGAATCCCCATTGTCGAAAGCAGTGCAGGCGGGGGTGGGGGGTGGGGGGTGGGGGGGAGCAGGGAGCGGCCACACCTCCCTGTTGCTGTCGTCAGTAAGCCCAACAGCTACTCAGCTTACTGCACGCTTCAGACAGACGGCTGTGGGGCTGGCCACCCTCAGTCCTCAGCCCCAGCGAGAGCAGGTGTGTTACCTTCTGTAGCTGGGGCTTCCACATGGCCCGAGCTGCATGGAATTTGTGACATTTGATGATGCTGGGCCGGGGTCTGGGTAAGGCATGCACAGTGGTGCTTCGTTAGATGAGGGGGGGGCGGGCTGGGGTCCATTGGATGAGGTGAGGGCGGGGCAGGCCTGGGCTGGGGTCTGTCAGATGGACTTGGCTGGGGTCTGGCAGATAGGTATGCTTGAGCACAGTTGGGACTGGACTGGGGACTTGGGTCCTCAGGGTGGGCTTCCAGAGGGAGCTGGCAGAAACGCTTACACTCAGGACCAGTGCACTATGCTCCATAGGGGTTGAGGTGGGGAGGGGATGGCATGAGCCGCAAGTGTACAGTATCTCGGGATGTTTCTGGGCCTTGGTGCCCTCCCCATCTGAGACGCCAAAGCCTATTTTGTAGATGGTGTCTTGCACTTGAAAAGTAGAGAAGAAAATAACTGTTTGTACCTTTGAGAGGAGCATGGGGTTTCCAGGCACACGCCTTCTCTAGGGCCTAGGGCATTTCGGCAGGAGTCCAGGCTCTGCGGTTTCAGAGCCCATGCAGTATCCAACTGATAGTGCCTTATTCCTGCCTCCAAATCACAGCCAGTGGGTGGGGCCCCTGGACCTGATTATGAGCAGACAAGCACTCAGGCGTCTGTGGGTCCCCATCCAGACATCAGGATGGGTGAGGGACAGGCTCTGGGGGGGGGGGCTTTCCATCTGCCTCCACAGACTTCTTCCCTGGGTGGGCAGTGCTGAACCCATAGGGCAGTCGTCTGCTCTTCCTGGACACAAGGGAGCTTGACCTTGTTTGAGGAGGTAAAGGTCAGGCAGATGAATCCCTTCTCATGTCCGTTCTATACTTCACCCCAGGTACCAAGTTCCTAGCCTGAAAGCGCCGCTCCCCCAACCCATCAGCCACTGGCAGCTCCTTCAGACCATGCAGTGAGCTGCCCAGCACTGGCTGTGTGGTAGATGCCGAGTACCTGTTGAGGGCAACCTGCCGGCTGTCACTGGGCCCTGGGACTTGATACCTAGAGCTTTGCAGGAGGGTGTCCTGAAGGAGCAGGGTTCTCGAGCAGGCTGAGCTGGTGCTCATCCGAACCTCTTGGAACGTTTGAATCCTTCTTCCCTAGGGTTCTGTGTTGTCTTTTAAATGAACAGAGGTTTTGACCTGACCCTACAACATGCTGGGTCATGTTGAGACTAACCTGAAAATACCAAGCTTGGGTATGTAACAGGAGGTCTCCACTGAGCCGTGTGGAACAGTGGTCCCACGTCTCACAGACTCAGGTTTCGGGTAGCTGAGAAGTCAGGTTGCCCCTTCCAAGCCCCGAGGCAGAGAATAAGCGTGGGGGGGGGCGCTGTATTTTTAGGTGGTAGGGCTGCATTTTCAGGCGAAGGGGCCTTAGTTGGGGGTCCGGCGGCTGGTAGCACTGAGCCCTTCCCCATAGGCAGCCTAGGACCCGTTCGGTCCAGCTCCTGGATACTGCTATTGGATACTGAACAAATTTCAGGGACATGTTCTGCTGGAGGCCCCAGAGGTTGCTTTTGGGTGGGTGTATCTCAGAGTGAGGGGCAGACACGAAGGGCCATCTTAGTAGTCTGTGCTGGGGCCTCTGGGGATACCTTCAGAGCTCAGCCTGGCTCAGGGCCTCTCCAGCGGCCTCAGAACCCCGAGTTGTATGAAAATACAAGCCACGCAGAGCAGGGCTCAGGAAACCATGTTTGCTGGCAAGCAGTGAATTCCAATCCAGCAGATATGGACTCTAGACACATAAATGTGATCGCAGAGTATTCAGTTCAGCCAGAATCTGTGCCTGGCTTCTCTAATGGACTGTGGGCCTGCAGGTTCTCTGGGGACCAAAGAGGAAATGAGCCCTGGCTCAATCTAGCGTGCATTAACCTCCCTGTCTGCAATCAGTGGGCTGGGTGTTTGTTCATTTCCAGTGTGGGAAAGGAAACATGCCTTCCACGGTTCCGAGGCAGACAGTCAGCTTAGGCCTGACTCTCCCTGGTGAACATAGGCCTTCTCCCGTCATCTTCCCCAGCAGGAAGTCCTTGTAGTAAGACCGAGAGCTATGACTCATCCAGTTCTCCAGCCTTTCCTGGTACCCAGCAAGGAACGAGGAGGTGGGCCAGATGTCCAGTGTGCCTGGACTCAGCCCTTGCTGGCGGTTTCTTGTGTTAGTTCCCACCCAATGATATGAAGTCACACTGGCACCCTATGGGGGGGTAACTGGGGCTGACCTGGCAGTAGCATGAGATGGGGAGTCTGATTGCTGGGCAGCCTGCCATGCCCTAGATATCAGACCACTGCCCAAGCCTACCTGGGTGGGGCTTGATGGGCTCAGTAACCCTCCTGGGCCTCATTGTAGGGAGTGGACAAGGGAGTAAAAGGCCAGTGTGGGCAGTGGAGAGTGGCCTTGGGGACATTCCTGACAAAGGCTGTGACGTGGGGCTCTGAGCACATCCAGGTCCTGGAGGGACAGGGCTATGACCACGGAGAACTGTTTACTTACACTCTGATCTCAGACACGAGGCTGGGAGGGGTCCTTGGGATGATGCAGGTCTGGTGGGGGTACCTCAGAAGTTCCCATAGCTTTCCAGAGGTGACCTCAAGTTCTGTATACCCTCTAGTGTCCTGTGCTTCGGGGACAGACTGGGCAGAGAGGGTGTTGGCCGTATCTGTGAATCAAGTGGAGGTGTCTTCTTGCAGCCAGGTTGGGGACAGAAAGCTGCAAGGCCCAGCCTTGGGATCCTTGGGCCCATAGGTGGGGCTCCCTACCGAGAGCTGCATGCTGAGTGAGACTGGTGGGCATCAGTGTCTGACTAGGACCACTGGAGGCTTCCTAGACAGCATCTGTAGACAATCCTCCATTCCCTTCTCCCCACCAACAGGTTGGTCCAAGGAGAGAGAGGCTAGGGAGATGAGATGGGAGGAGTCCTTCTGTCTCTAGCTTTGGCCTGGTCACTGAAACGTTAGGTCTTCCTACATCTCTGGAGGCTTTGGTGTCCCTGCCTGTCCAGCGAGAAAAGGTTAGGCCTCGAGGGTGACCTTGGGAATTTTACAGTTCTTATGGTTTCTTTGGAAAGGGGAGTTTCACGTTGTGATGCGTGCTTGCTCCATAGTCCCTGTATGAGGTGGGCAGGCCATGGCACAGGGGTAGGTAGGGCCTTACCCTGGAGCTTGACCTTCTACCTATCCTCACTGACCTCTCGACCGTCCTACAGCCCCAGGACCATGAACACAACTTGCAACAGCAGCACGTGGCATGATTCGCTCAACTACGTCTTCTGCGTCTACTCAGTCTTGCTGCTGGTGCTGGGCCTGCTACTCAATGGCCTGGCACTCTGGGTATTCTGCTGTCGCATGCACCAGTGGACGGAGACCCGAGTCTACATGACCAACCTAGCTGTGGCCGACCTCTGCCTGCTCTGTTCCTTGCCATTCATGCTGTACTCCCTGAAACATACTTCAGACACACCAATCTGCCAGCTCTCACAGGGCATCTACCTGGTTAACAGGTACATGAGCATCAGCTTGGTCACTGCCATTGCCGTGGACCGCTACGTGGCGGTGCGGCATCCGATACGTGCCCGTGAGCTTCGGTCCCCACGACAGGCTGCTGCAGTGTGTGTGGCCCTCTGGGTGGTAGTCGTTACCTCCCTGGTAGTGCGCTGGCGTCTGGGGCTGCAGGAGGGTGGTTTCTGCTTCAGGAGCAACACCCGGCACAACTTCAGCACCATTAGCTTCTCGCTCCTAGGCTTCTACCTGCCACTGGCCATAGTGGTCTTCTGCTCTTTGCAGATTGTGACTGCGTTGGTGCAGAGGCCAACCACTGATGTAGCGCAGGCAGAGGCCACCCGCAAGGCCACCCGCATGGTCTGGGCCAATTTGGCTGTGTTTATCTTCTGCTTCCTACCACTGCATGTGGTCCTGACTGTGCAGGTCTCCCTGGGCCTGAACACCTGTGCTGCCCGTTACACCTTCAGGCGTGCCCTGTCCATCACAAGCAGACTCTCAGACGCCAACTGCTGCCTGGATGCCATCTGTTACTACTACATGGCCAAGGAGTTCCAGGATGCATCCATGTCAGCCAAGCCCTCCGATACACCCCACAAGAGCCAAGATTCTCAGAGCTTGACCCTCACATAAAAGTGAACATGTACCATGGACCAGAGGAATCTGCGATGTTAGCAAGAAGACCCCAAATCAGCCTGCAGCTGATGTGGGTTTTGAACACTCTAGGAAGCTCAGGTGTCCTGAAGAGGCTGCATTGGCTCCCCAGAAGGGACCAGACAACTGAGATTCTAAAGACCAACGTGAAAGACCCTGGGACAAGATCACATACATGCCACCCCAGACTAGGACCCCAAGGCACCAGAATGGGGCCTTGGTGGCCAATCACTGGGTTTAGAACAGAGCCCTCTCCTGGAGTTGGTCCTGGCAGGGCCCTTGGTGTCACAGCCACCAAGGCTGTGGCGAGAGGCAAAGAAAGAGAATACAGCTCAAAGAGCCAGGAGACATCTGCTGAGAGGACCCTCTAATGGCTGCTTCCTTTAGGGACCTCCAGACTTCATGCCTCCTGTAGGGTTAGGCAGGAGGGCAGTAGCTATGGTCTGGAAGGCTGTCATCTGTGGCACATGACTGTTGAGGTTGCTCAGGCTCCGTATTTAGGGGGATACCAGCTCCGAATACCTAATGGTCATGAAGCCATGCTCATGGGTAACACACTGCTGTGGAAGCCATGGGCCTCTTAGTGGTGTTTCCATTCTATAGTGGGCCTGTTGATCACAAGGCTGATGGCTGTGGTAGGGTCTGCTGGAGTTTGTTATGAGGAAGATTGACGTTTGGCCTGGTACCTGCACTCTCCGGGGGTGTGGCCTTAGGCTGCAAAGGACTCTAGAGACAAGAATCATCTACAAAGTCAGCTCGGGCTGGAGAAATGGCTCAGAGGTTAAGAGCCCGGGATGCTCTTCCAGAGGTTCTGAGTTCAATTCCCAGCAACTGCATGGTGGCTCACAACCATCTATGATGAGATCTGGTGCCCTGTCCTGGTATGCAGGCAGAACACTATATACATAATAAATAAATCTTAAAAACAAACAAACTGACCAAAACCAGCTCAGAGCCAGAGCACAGAGCACATTTGGAGGTGTGATAGCCCTCGGCTTTCTCCCTTTGTCTTGGCCCAAATGCTGCAGCCAGAGCTCCTCCACCCGGGGGTTGCTCCCCTCCCCCCACTTCATCCAGCTCTTATTGCCTAACCATCCTCTATTTTGGTGGCTCCATCACTGAAAAGCCCCACTCTTGTCATGGGTGACAACTCACAAAAACTGCACCACTACATCATCAACCCTTAGGAAACTTCCACCTGGACATCTGCTCTAGACAAGACGCAGACATGAGTCTGAGGGAGTGGTGGCGGGAACCTCAGGTCTGCTGACCCTCATGTCCCTCTAAGAGGGACATGCTAACACTTTACCACAAACACCAATCTGTTTAGCAAAGCAGTATTTTGCTTCTTTCATTACCATGACTATGGGCGATGGCGGTCAGTGGATCACAGCAGTGGTCTCCCTGCTCATGGATGATGATCATGCTAAGCTCATGGCTGATGATCATGCTAAGCTCATGGCTGATGATCATGCTAAGCTCATGGCTGATGATCATGCTAAGCTAGAGGAAACGCCTTTCCTATCACACTCAACCACTCTTCCTTCATCTCCTCCTTCCTTTCCACCATCTACAATATTCTCTGAGCTTTCACCTTGGAAAGGATGATGCATCTATATGGTATAAAAATACATAATATACCTGTGTGTGCCTGTGATTCTTTTCTGAGTAGTGTGCCTCTAGACTGCAAGAATTCTAGGGGAAGAAACAAAGCCTCAGGAGGGGAAGGAATGGACCATTTGGGGCCCCTGAAGCACCTCCTAGTGTGTAGCGTTAGGTCCCTGCCCACAGCACGAGCAGAGCACCTGCCCTGATGAAGATAGCGCTCTACCCTCCTCACCCTCTCTGCAACCAGTTTTAGGGGGACACCTAGTGTTCCTATAGGCTAGGTGTGGCCCTCTGTCGTGATGATGCAAAAGAAATGCGTACAAAGTGAAGGACAGCATCTTCTCTGCAAGGTTCACATTCTAAAACGCATGGGGAGACAGTGAGGAGGTTCCCTCGGCAAAGAGATTTGTGACCAATCTTGACAACGTGAGTTCAGTCCCTGGAACCAACATGGAGGTAGGAAAGAATCATATCCTACAAGTTGTGCTCTGGCCCCACACATACCTCAAATGAATGAATAAATATAAGAAATTAGCATAGTAGAAACGATGTTGGTAAAGAGCAAGGCTGAAGCCCATGCCAGTCCTGACCAAGGCTAACTAGAGCTGGCGAGAGGCACCGGAGTTGGTGCTGGGACCCTGCAGAATGTCTGAAGGCAACCTCTGATCTGTTAAAAACTGCATTCGTGACAAAGCCTGTGCTGTACAAATAACTTCCCCAAAGCCCATTCTGTGTGCACTGGCTAGTTTTGTGTCAACATGTCACAAGCTAGAGTCACCTGAAAAGAGGGAACTGCAATTGAGAAAGCGCTCTGTAAGACTGGCCTGTAAGCAAGCCTGGTTCCTTAACGACAAGGGATGAAATCTCTATTCATAATAGTCAGAAATTGGAAACAACCTAGATGTCCCTAAACAGAAGAACGGATTAAGAAAACATGGTACTCCTACACAGAAGAGTACTATTCATCCATTAAAACAAAATGACATCATGAAATTCACAGATTAATGGATGGAAATTGGAGAAAAATCATCCCAAGTGAGGTATCTCAGACCCAGAGAGACAAACCTGGTATGTGTTTGCTTGTATGTGGATATTAGCTGTTAAGTCAGTGATAGCCAAGCTACAATGTGTAGAACCACAGAGAGTAGGTATAGAGTAAGGGAGGGGGTGGCAGACTAGGAAAGGGGAGTAGAACAGGGTAGTTAAGGATAGATGGGGGTGCTGGAATGGGAGAATCAAGTGGGGATGGAGAGGAGAGATGGGGACTAGAGAAGGAATGTGAGGAGAGGTAGCTAAAATTAAGGGCAATTTGAGAGTAATAGTGAAACCTAATACGGTAGAAGCTTTGTAAAATATATACATATGAAGGTGATCAAAATGAACTCACCAAATAATAGAGAAGACAAAGTCCCAACAGTCTATCTCTTGTCACCAAATGAAGTTTTTAGTACAGGGATTGGGTTACATCTAATTGAGTTTCTGGCCAAGGAGGCCCCATGGAACAACTCTCCAAACAACCCAGGCTATCGCCAGGACTATAAGTTTCTCTCCACTGATTGACAGCAAGGCCTCAACACCTACAGAATTCCTTGACCATGGAGAATGCCTGCATAGAGCGTTCACCCCTACATTCTAGCATCTTTGGTACAGGAAGGTACTCAGCACGCTACCAAAAGAGAAACATAAACATCAACTTAGCCACCAAATTTTTGATCTACAAGGGTGTTCTGCCTGCATGATATGCTAGGGCCATGGTGGCACAAACCTTGTGGGAGTGGTCAGCCAATATTTGATTGACATAAGGCCCACTCCATGAGATATGAAACCCATACCCAGCACTGCTCGTGTGACCAAGAACCAGAGGCTAGGTAGTCCAGGGACCTAGGTTAAAACCAAATACTACTGTTCTAACAACAACAAAAAGATAGCAACAAAATGACTTCTAACGACATTCTCCTATACTGGCAGATTAGTGCCTTACTCCCTCCTGCAGCAGATGGGAACAAATACAGGGACCCACAGACAGACATTATGTGAGGAGTGAGAGACCTTGGAACACTCAGCCCTAAATGGGATGTCTCTATCGAATCATGCCTCTCAGGACTCGGAACCCTGAGAAAGATGAGGCAGAAAACGTGTAAAAGCCCGAGGGGATGGGGGCACCGAGAAAGAAAGGCCCTGTAAATCAGCGTGATCAAAGCTCACATGAAGTCAGGGACGAGGCAGCGAGCACAGGGCCTGCAGGAGTCTGCACCAGGTCCTCTGTGTTTACATTATGGCTTCAGTTCAGTGTTTCATGGCATTCCTGAGTGTGAACAAGTGGGGCTCTGAGTCTGGTGCCTTCTCTTGGGCTCTTTTCCTCCTGTTTGTCTTGTTCAGCTGTGAAGTGATAGTTTTTGTTTTATCTTATTTTATTTTGTTATACTTATTATTATCATCTCTTAGAAGTATGTTTCCTAATGAGAGAGAAAGGGGGTGGATCTGGATGGGAGGGGGGTAAGAGGGAACCGGAGGAGTAAAGGGAGGGGAAACCATAATCAGGGTGTATCATGAGAGGGGAATAAAAAATCTACTTTCAATAAAGGAAAAAAATTGGCCTATAAGAAAGCTTGTTTTCTTAATGATTGATGTGTGGGGCCGCCCCTAGGGGAGTGGTCGTGGGGTGTGTAGAAGAAAGCAAGCCATGGAGAGCAGGCCAGTTCCTGCACTGACTTTCCTCAGAGGTAGAGTATGACCTGAGTTATAAGCCGAAGTGCTTTCTCCCCAGATGGTTGTGGTTGGTGTTTTATCACAGCAATAGAAACCCCAACTAAGATATTATGCAAATGACCCCCAAAGCCCAAAGTCCCGATCCTTTGTGTGCCGTCACTGTTTGAGCTCCTAAGCTTTGTCTGTGCACCAGCCTGCTTTACCTCTTTTTGGGAATAAGTCCTTTCCTTCTTAACAACCCTGGCTGTCCTGGAACTTGCTCTATAGACCAGGCTGCCATCAAACTCACAGAGCTCCACCTGCCTCTGCCTCCAAGTGCTGCAATCAAAGGCGTGCTCCACCGCCGCCCTGCGTGAATGGTTTCTTAATAAATCCTCTTGCTTTGCTTACTATTATCCATGTGTCTCTGTCCGATCCCTTTGGGATACTTGGAACCTCTTCAGAAATGCCCATTGAACTTACTAACGTCCAGGAGGCAACCTCTTACACATTGTATACGTTCTAGGGGTTTCTGAGAGGAGCCACTCCAACTGTGGGCATGGGTTGAGGAATGACATGGTATACTGGAAGACTCCCAAGACAGGATATGTAGTTCTGAGCAGAGATTGTGGACATTAGTCCTCACTGGTGCATTGAGGCACGGTAAAACCGCAGCAGCTTCCTGCTAAGAGCAGTAATTGAAAGGAGCCTAAAATGCTATCATTTGCTCTCCCTCCTACTTTGAGGGGATGAAAACAAAGATGGGTATGAACCCCTACTCTCTCACAATAAGACCTTGACTGATCGGATCCAAAACCAGCCACTTCTCATGCCTTATACAAGCAACTACAGCCTAATTCCTAAGGACCTCTGACACCTCACACTAAACCGCTAGTATCAGGAAGGGCACCACAAATGTACCTACCCAACAAGATGCCGAGTTGCCCTCCTCTGAGACATTCAAATAAAACCTCCACACAATGCCCAAGAGGCAAGGTCAAGTCACCCCTCTGAACTGCTATAAAGGGACCCCGTCCCTCCTGGGGTTAGGTGGTAATTCTCTCTTTAGAATGTATTCACTGCGATGGACTCCACAGTGTCCATTCTTTACTACAATTGTGTGACAGTTCTGGTTTAGTAAATGCCTCTGTTCTTGGGGTTCCTCGTTCCCAGCATACTTTGGCAGCCTTTGGAGGGAACTCACTCCCTGCCTTGACTCTTTAAACTTTTTATGTTTATGATGACCAACTGAGCTGTTCACATGCAACTGGAGATCTGTGTTTGGTTCACATCTCCAGAGGTCCTGAAACCTCTGCATTGTGACTCCGGCCTGCCATCACCCATCAAGGTATTAGGTAAAAAGTTACTTTTGCCCCCTTTGTAACACGAAAGATAAAAGATATTGGGGTTCAAGCTTCAAGCTGAAGATCAGAGAAGCAAAGCAGCCAAGCCAGTAGCTCTTACTCTACCCAGCTGAAATGGCAAGCCTGGCTCCATGAATGCTCAGAGGCAAAAGCTCCTGTCCCTTCTTCTCTCTGCCCAGTCATGTCACTTCTGTCTCCATCTCCCTAGTGCCGGGATTAAAGACTGTGGTCCCAAGTGCTGGACCAAAGGTGTTCTTCACTCTATGTAGGCCAGGGTGATTTTGAACTCAGAGAGATCCTGTCTCCTGAGTGCTTGTGATTAAAGGTGTGGACCACCACTGTCTAGTTTCTATAGCTAACTAGTGTGGCTGGCTTTGCAAACAATAAATATATCACCATTCCCCTTGTGGAAAGTCTTCTTTGTAATCGATAGATCATGAGTGCTGTGGCAGAACTTAAAGGAGGTCAAGCCATTCTAGTGTGTGAGGGCAGGGACTACTTTCTTCCTTCTGAAAGCCCCCTCACCCTCAATGTGTGGTACAGGGAGAGTGGCGCCCAGCTCCATCCAGCTAGAGCAGTGGTTCTCAGCCTTCCTAACGCTGTGACCCTTTAATGCAGTTCCTCAGGTTGTGCTGACCCCCAACCACAGAATTATTTTCATTGCTACTTCACAACTGTAATTTTGCTACTGTTTTGAATCATAAATATCTGTGTTTCCTGATGGTCTTAGGTGACCCCTGTGAAAGGGTCCTTCAATCCCTAAAGGGACCCCAGCCCACAGTTGAGAAGCACTGATCTAGAGCGACCCCCCACATTTTGAGGACCCCCTCATTTCTCTCCTCTCACTCCCCTTCCTCACCCCAGAACTTGCTCCACTGTTCAGAGCAGAAGGGAGCAGAATGGCAGAGGTGTCTGAGTCTTCGTCTCCTTCCCAGCCAGACCGGCTGGGCAGGCTGCACCAGGTTTGTCCTTTCTCCAGGATGGTGGCAGCCCGCCCCCGCCCCTCTCCCCAAAGCTGCTGTGTGGACGAGTTCACTTTGGGATTGTTCACTTTGAGGTTGGTCCAGCCTGATCCAGTAGTAGGTTTAGCTCTGGAGTGAAACTGGATTTTACCTCCATGAGGGATTGCCCCCCCCCCCGGGGGGGGTGTGGGGGAGGGAGGATTGGTTTTGCTCAGGTCCATGGAAGAAATTGGGTCACTCCAGGATGAATTTTGGCTTAGCAGCAGGGAAGCCAGTTTCTAGTGAACTGACTGCTGTTGCTTTCCAAAGGCCCTTTTTACTGTTACACAATTTACACCTTAGCAAGTCAGTTTCCACATACCAAAACCTCTTACCTGAAGCTCCCTGACGGAAACAAATGCCAGTGCGCTTCTCAATCATAAGGCCTTTCCATCTTCCAAATTCTCTCACAACCACATTTTGCAGAGGCTTTGCACCTTTCTGGAAGAACTCAGATAAAGATTCAAACACTTCAAACAAAAGGTAGTTATTGTAAAAGCTAACAGTCACATAAGTCAGTCCGGGTGCAAACACTCCAGAATTCAGGTCAGCCACAATGCTCTGAAGGCTTTCTAGCTAGTGTGTGTGTGTGTGTGTGTGTGTGTGTGTGTGTGTGTGTGTGTGTGTGTGTGTGTGTTCCAGGGATGTGCTCAACCTTTGGTAAGACCCACGTTGGGCTCACGACCTCCATCTCTTCGGCACACAACCCTGCAATATATCCTAAAAACTGCTCTGTTTTACTCTCAGACCCTCAGGAAGTTAGAAGTTATTTTCCCTTGTAACACAATTTATCCTTTATATCCACTCTTAGACCAGGAACGCTGATAGCCTAATGTCTAATTAAGCTACAATTGTATCCTCCAATTGGACATCCTTTACTCATAATTTCGAATGACTCTGAGATTTCTATGTCCAGACCTTCATGGCCTTGTCATAGGACCCCCGTCTGTATGAGGGATGCTCTTCTGTCTTACCAGACTCTCACAACAGCTCCTTTCCAGAGGATACACATCTATGTAACAACCCTGATTCCACTCCCCCTCCCAGACCCCTCCCCCTCCTACTCCTCCCCAACCCTCCTCTCCATCTGTTCTTTACTAACCTCAGGGGCTGGACTCTTCTAGACAATCCCTCTGACAACTTTACTGCCAAGGTAGGGCTCCTGCATTCTCCATCTCTGTGGTTGGCCTTGGGTAAGCCTAAATGAGATATGGAGCAAATTTACTTTCCTTTTAGATACTGGAACCATTGTTTCCACCCTGGTAGCTCTGGTTCATCCCTTCACTCCCCATTCTACTCACTGTTGTTTCTGAAAAGCCAGAACCAGCCCAGCTGAACCCCCTTGTAATGTACAAGTATCTTCTCTCTCATCCCTTTCCTATAGTCTCTCCTGGAGACTCCTACCTCACCCAATAATTGTCCAGGAATGGGGCCTTCCTTCCTGGAGATTAGTAACAGCCATCCCTGTCACAATTACCTGTTACATACAGTTTTCCGGCTGGCCTGGTCCCAGAGCCCGTCAGCCTCAAATAACACACAGAGACGCTATATTAGATATAAAGCTGTTGGCCTGTTACTAGTGTTTCTTATTGGCTAGCTCTGTCTTAAATACTAACCCATTTCTATCAATCTAAGTATTTCCACATGGTCTTATCTTACCGGAGAGAGGGTCTAGAATTCTTCTCAAGTCCTACATCTTGAATCTCCTCCCTACTACTCCCTGAATCCTTCTTGTCTCCTAGTCCTGCCTATCTTGATTTCCTATTTGCCAACAGTGCTTTATTCATTAACCGTTAAGAGAAACATATTTACAGAATGACATCTCCCATAATCCCCTCTTTTCTGTCTACATAAAAAGAAGGATTTTAACCTTAGTGTAGCAAAATATATCACACAACAGTTATAAAATAAGAACCACAGTTAACAATATTTAGTCCATTAACATTTAGCAAGATTTAAAGAAAATATTCCATCATCTATCCTATCTTTGTGAGTCTAAAGTCCTATGTGTAACTTATCTTTAAACCTAACTAAGGAAAACTATAACCATAACTATCTGTCTTCAACTCCTTCAAAGACCAAAGAAGGATAATATATAAATTCTAGAAACGACAAGAAATAACTCACTACCTGGTCAGTCACCTGAAGTTCTTCTGTAATGTTCCATCTTCAGCCCATAGGCCATAGTGTGTCTGGCAGACTCCTCAGCAAAGTAGGAAATTTCAAACTGTCCCACCTGTGTTGACAGTCAGTTACTTTTCCTTGTGTCCTGCAGAGTGTCTGACAGACTCTTCCATGAAGCAGGAACCCTGTAGCAATGTCCATCTTGTATCAGCAGTCACTTTCCTATGGCTCCTGCATGTCCAGTTTATACAGCATAAAGTCAGTCAGTCCAGACAAGAGCAGTATCTTGTCTAAATGGCTAGTCTTGCCATATTGGAGGCAAACTTCATAACAAGTTTCTTTAGTGTCCATCTTTCTTCCTGATGCAGGTGGTGTTGTCAGGAGCCTCACTATTAAGAAAAACCCTAAACCACTTTGAATGGCATATTCTGTAGGTCTTTGAAAGGTTTCCCAAAAATATGTTGGACACTGTTGTTGTTCCTTCTAGAGTCCATCATCGCATCCACTAATGGCCTCTTGGGCAAAGAACTGCCCCTACCTTGACCACTGATTTGGGCGTGTGGTAGTATGTGCTTGCAGGAGACAAACATAGAAGACTGCTGAACCTTGCCACGTCAGAGTAAGACAGCTTTCCTTCCTCCCTGCTTCTGTAGTGGTCTTCAGTTACTCTAGGCCTTAGCCGAAACTGTTCTACCAACGTTGCTGTGAGACCTTGGGTGACTGTCCAGGTAGCCTGCTGTTTCTGTCCTCGCTGCACCTTTTGGAAGTTGCCCATCCACACTTCCTGTCTACCCTAGTATTGTTATCTTCCTCCTCAGGTCTTTGATGAGGTTGAAGATTAGACTATCACAATTATTATTCTCTCTTCCTAGTTAGATATATTAGGTACTAGACTTAAGCTTTCCAGTTTAGGACAACTCTATTGTAAACTCCATTATGCCTTCACCCTAGGACTAGATATGTAGGTCTTAAATTTGTATGTTCTCAATTTTCCTTTTCTTAGAGCACACTTGTTATTCACTGTTTTGTATATAGTTTTGTATCAAGACTAGATCTTTTCTTTAGACTTAAAGGTGGAGTCAGGGGCAGATGTGACCTGGGAGGGCATCTGGAAGCATCCTTGGGACCAGGAATCTGCTGCTCATCTGTCTCTGTTGTAAGTTATTTCTCCCTGAGTAAACATCTATTTAGCCTATCTGCTTTTCCCGATCCTTATTAAACCACAATAATTACTTTTTTTTTTCTTTTTGAAACAGGGTTTCTCTGTGTAACAGTCCTGGCTGTCCTGGAACACTCTCTGTAGACCAGGCTGGCAAATTCAGTGCTGGGATTAAAGGTGTGCACCACCACCACTTAGACAACAATTACTCTCAAGGTCTCTAACCATTTCCTCAGAGACATCCCCAATATAAAGGAAGGTTTAGCATCTCAATTAACATCTGGCTACTGAGCTAAGGCACCTACACAACCCTCTGTATGCAATACCCTATTTTGGCAGTAAAGAAATCAGATGGATCTTCCAGAATGGTCCAGGACCTAACAACAATAAGTGAGGCTGTGTGGTTCCAACCCATCTTATAGTTTGCAATCCTTTAAAACCCTGGGACAGGCACCTTCCACACTGGTAGCATTTGTCAACTTGACACAGACTAGAGTCACCTGGGAGGAGGTAATCTAATGGGAGGATTGCCTACATTGGATTGACCTGGGATTATTAAGTATGTGGGCATTTTTTACGTCGACAGTTGACGTGGGAGTAGACAGTGACACTCCTGGGCAGCTGAGCAACTCATGGGGAGCATGTTGGTAAAACAGTGTTGTTCCATGGCTTCTGCTCCCATTCCTTCCTCCAGGTCCTTGCCTTGAGCTCCTGCCTATGAAAGGGACTGTAACCTGTGAGCCCAGTAAGTCCCTTCCTCTCCAAATTGCTTTTGGTCATGGTGTTCATCAGTGCAAGAAAAGGTGAACTAGGGCACCTTCCAATGCCTCCTGACTGGCAGTGTTAGATGTCAAGGATGCTTTTGTGTTCTCTTCCGTCCAGACTCTCAGTTCCTACTTGCTTTCTAATGGCAGGACCTCTCCACCCACACAATGAATGGTTTATCCAGTCTGTTTCCCCTTAGGGCTTTGGGATAGCCTTTTGGCATATCCACCTTTTTGGATAGGGCCTAGCCCAGGACCTGTCTTCTTTTCAGTGTCCTCCCAGAAGTAGCCTTCAGCACTTAAATCTGCAGACCGGACAAACCCATGTCACAGGAATCTGCATCATGGACAAGCTACTCCAATGCAGGCCTCAGGAAGGCTGTGTCCCTACAACTGCACAACCTGCAGGCAGGGAGGGCCAAGGCTGCCTTGGCAGCATGGCTGGTCAGCCACCTCAACAGTTCCTCACTGCTTCTGTAACCTTAGGGAGGGGCCCTGGTGACCTTTGTTTCAGCTTTCCCGGGCCTGTGAAGTCCCTTTACTTCCTCGTGTTTCAGTTTGGAGGAGACAGCCATACAGCCATAACTCCCTGCTTCTTGGCTGCAGCTGTAATACGACTATCGAGTGTCTGTTAATATGACTTCCCCATAGTGATGATGGCTTTGACCCTGGGCTGTTGGCTAGAACTCACTCTCCCTTCCTGAGTTGATGTTGTAAAGGTATTTTATCGTCGCAACAGGAAAGTTACTGAGACACTGGTTGCTGCCACTAAGCTCTAGCTAGGACTGCCTCAGGAATATCAATCAAACTGTCTATGCTGGCACTGTGCCCCACTATTGAGGGCCTCCTGACCTCTAAATGATGTCACAGGTGACCATCAACCCCCTGTGATTGCCATCCACCTCCTTCTCAAATATACAACTCAACCCTTTTACGCCCTATGATCAGAGGATTCTGTGACAGAGAGGCACCTTTTCTCAGTTGTGAAGATGTTCCAGAAGGAAGGAGATCTTTACCTGCAATGATTTGACCCTGCTGATCAGTCAGGGGGGGGGGATGTGGAGATAAAAAAGCCAAAACCAAAAAGTGATACTCCCCTCCCCCATTCTGTAAAGATCGGATCCTGATTGCCTGGAGCCTGACCCGATGGCCTATGACACTTTGAAGGATTTGTTTAGTTCCCTCCTCCTGAAGAGCCCTGGTGCCTTGCCTCAGTTTTCTATGGAAATAGTTAAGGAAACAATGAGTTGCTGTGGTCTCATCTTTCTGAATTGAACCCCACACAATAGGTCAAGGAGTTGGTGATGTGTCCAGTGTGTCGTGTCCTTTCTGTTTATTCAGGGTTGACAGTCCCATCCCTGAGGGCGTGGATTTACTCTCCCAGGTAATAAGACACACACTGGAGCAAGAGGTCCAGGAAAGAAAATGAAACAAAACCCTCCCTCCCTACCCACTCGCCTGTCCATATTTGTTTGTAATTTTGGTTTGCACGGCAAGATGTTCCCACAGGTGCAGTGATGGCAGGATTGTTGAAGGGGATAACAATCTTCTAGTTGGATTTTAGGCCCCCTCTACGTGATGAAATTTTATTACTGGTATTGTGCTCAGATCTTGGCACCCCAAAAAGATTGCCGCCAAGGAGACTCACTGAATGCAAGAACAAAGGGTTCTTTATGGATTTGAGCTGCAGCAAGGACTCCACTTGTTCAGGCTGCTTTTTGGCTCAGGGGGCTTTTTAAGGGGAAAGCTCAAAAGACTGGATGTTTTGAGATTACAGTTTTTATGGTTACCTAGGATAAAACAATAACTATGTTCAGGCAGGATGCAATTAAGCAGGAAGCTGTAGAGGAAATAAATCTGTTTAACTCCTAGGCATGTACTTTTACAACTACGAATTGACAACTATCCGATCTTCTTTAGGACAGAGAACCATTTACACAGCTGGGGGTGTTACCTGTTCCCAGGCCTCTGAACCCAGTTCTTTGTTTAGCCTTATCTGGCAGGTTGCCTTTTTGGGAACTCCGAGAGGCTTAAGAGTTTTTCTATTTGGGCTTTGGAGTCCAAGTTTTAGACTTTTATTAATTTTTCCCATTTTACCTCTTTCATTGGTATCGTGTTCCGGTCAAAAGCCCATGGCTGGAGAAGTCATGGGCCTTGGGTAGAATCCAATGTTCCTTTGCTAAATGCCCATGTCAATCGCCCCCTAAATACTTATGTTGAACCCATAGCACTGGGGTGGTTTCAACATTTGTTTCTGTCATTGAGGCCTAAGCCCTCATAATTTTTACTAAAAACATTTGAAAAGTGGAAGTTTCGGATTAAAGATCACCCAGTGCTGTGGACAAAGTAATCAGATCAACAACCTAACTTAAAAATTGGCAAATAATGGCTATAAAGCTACAAAATCTTTGGGTTTGAAATCTACACATGGAGCTGCTTGTGGATACATGTTGTCTATGTGTGTTAGGTTTGTATATTGTTTACAGAGCACCAGAGTGGCTTATAAATGTCATACATTGAAATTTTTCCTCTTAGTTCACAGAGTGATGATAAATGATGGAAAGGGAAAGAGAAAATAGGTTCAATCAATGTGGCTATGCTGGAAAAACCAAACTGAGAAGCCCAGGTCCATATTTAGACACTTTTAAATTTAAATAAATTAAAACCGAGAGTCAGAGGTATACATAATTGGTGAAGGTGTTAGTTGATCAGTGTCTCAATTCTGGCCCCAGAAGATGGTTCCCCAAAGCTCCTATTGCTCAAGGTATGGACAGATTCTCAGAAAATCATTGCTCCTGAGGGTTGAGCTTTGCAATCATAGCTAATTGCCCTAATGCAGGGGATGTGCCTGTTAGGGGCTTGCCCTATATTGATCTAATAATAGGCCTTAACATTGTGAGTCCCTCACTCAAAAAGCAGGGGACATTGCTTGACCTATAGCATGTGTACATCGAGACATCAAGGATGCTTACAAACTATAGCAGCCAAAGCAACGTGAAAGACAAGTTTTGTCCAGGAGACAAGTACCTGACGTTTGCTGGTATCTTCTCTGGGTGGGCAGATGCCTCCTCAGCCTAGGCTAACAAAAGTTAATCCCTAGAATACAATCTGTCTATTCTGGGATCTTTACAGCTTCAATAATACCTTGAAGGCCAATTATACCCGAAAAGTTAAAAAAAAAATTAAATGTTTTCTTTAACAGAGAAAAATACATCTTTCAGATGTAGAGAAGTGTGATTAGCACATCTGCTGTCATGTGTGACTGCTGTTTTGGTCTTCATTGTTTTTCTTTGGGCGCTATTTGTATAAGATATGCTCAGTGGCTACAACCTCAACTATTTTCCTTTATTCTATTTCACAATTATATTTCTTCTTTGAACTGTTCTTTCCCACATTCTCAATATGTAACCATCAGTATTTTGTCTTAAAACAACCCAAAGATACAGCCTAGGAGCACACTACACAAGGATGGCTCCCTGGGACAACACATGGTCATAGATTTCCTCTTGCCCTAGTAGGAGTCATTGGTGGGCACTGATGACCTTAGGTTTTTAACCTCATAAAATTTGAGTCTTTAGGATGCAGAAGTTTCAGAGTAAACTCATTGTGAGATGGGGGTTGTAGCAAATTCCTACTACATGGGGTCCAAATCTTCCCAGGCACTGCCTAGAATAGGGAGTTTTGTAGTCCCTCAGGCAGAGATTGTGCCTTTCACAGCAGGAAATAATTAAAAGATATTAAGAGATGTATCATTTTCCTCCAACTCTCCCCCAAAGATTTCTGGGACCACAGCTCTCAGGAAGGAGTCCAGATGGGAGAACTGGGTACAGTGTGAGACTTAGAAGGCCTTACAAAAGAAAAAGATGCAAAGATGGTGTATGAGAAATACCTGTTGCTGAAAACAAGATGGCTGCGACAGCTAACCTGCCACCAAGCCTGACTAGAACTGACAAGTTACTGGAACATGTGTAGAGGCATTTCAGAACACTCAAGAGCAAGCTATAACTCATGAGTTACATATAACAGGGCATAGAGAAATCCCATACTATACGAATGAACCTCAAAATAGGTGCTATGCAAATGAACTCCCTGCAGGCCAGAAGAGGGCACCAGACCTCATTACAGATGATTGTGAGCTGCTGTGGTTGCTGTTTCGAAATTGAATTCCGGACCTCTACAAGAGCAGTCAGTGCTCTTAACTTCTTAACTGCTGAGCCATCTCTCCAGCCATTGGAGATACATTCTTAGTAGAGTTACTTTCATTGTTTGTTGCTATCTGTGTGTGTCCAATTCCTTGCTTGGGGATATAAGAACCTGAACCCCTCCAGATGTACCCATATGCCACCTTCGTCATTGGTACACCAATTAAAGAAACCAGCAGTGAGGGAAATCAGAAAATTTAATCATTGTGGCCACGGCAGAAATAGGAACAAATACAATGCCCTCCCAAGTCCTCTTTGGGATACTGACATGAGCTTTAGGTTAAAACAGAGAATTGGTACAGGATAAAGGAAGCTACGTATAATGAAGCTCCTGACCAAGGTATGGCCTTGTCCTCACAGGTCTTTGCCTCCCTCTGGAGAAATGGCCTGTCCTGGAAGGCTTTGGTGCTCCTAGAATCTAAGACGACCCCAGGTTCAGGACAGCAACTGATCTCTGAGATTTCGGCCTGGAAGGTGGGTTAAGTACACAAAGAGATGTCAAGCTCCCACCCTGGGCTTTGCTGCGTTGTGGGCCCAGAGAGGAATCAGTGCTGTTGAACGAAAGTCTCTGAGGACCTGTTCTGTCCTCCGCTGCACGGGGTCGCCTGGGGCGGGGCCAGGGAGGTTGTGCCTCTGCAGCCTATCCCAGCCCTGGGGGGTTTGGAAGTCCGAGGCTGCCTATATGAGTGCTGTTCACCCAAAGGGCAGCTTCCCAGTGGCCTTAGATGGTAGCTAACAGTGCTGGTCCCCAGTAACATTCTGGTTACTTTTCGGTAGTCCTGTAAGCAGAAGCTATCCAGCCTGAGATGCTCTTACTTCTTGCTCCCACTGTATTCCTGGGCTATTGGGGGGACTGATCCACTGTGCTTGATCAAGAAGCTCCTGCCCCATCCCCCCCAGCCCCACTCCAGCTGCTCAGATCCAGGGAGAGGAGAGAAGCTTCCTGCCCTGCATCTGTCCCCTTGGGTGAGAGCCAAGACAATTTTAGGACTTGACATTATAACTTGGACTCCCTGTCGTGGCCACCCCAGAATAAGAATCTCCTAGGGTGCTCAGGCCAGGGTGTCCCCCCAGCACTAGGGGATGTGTCCCAGTCACCTCCTGACACAGGTCTGAGGTATGCCCCTCTGCAGGGGACCGCCATGGGCCAGAGAGGGCCAGATTGCATGTCTCGCCATCTTCCCAGCTGCGCAGGACAGCAGGCCTCTAGGTAGGCCTGAGAGGGGGGGACAGGAAAGGCATTTGCTTTCCAGGGTTCCTTAAAGCAACCAACCCAAGTACCAGGCTGGGATAGGCCTCAGCCTGGATGCTGCCTCTGTGGCAGTGGCAAACACAGCCTACTTTGGTGCCCGTGGAAATGCAGACCCTGGTCCCCCCGCCCCCGTCTTTGTGATGTTGTCCATCTAACTAGGAGACTAAAGTCACTCAAACGTATCATCACTGGGAAAAAAAAAAAAAAAAAAAGCCAGGGCAGCTATGCCTCCAATCAGGAGAAAGCTTTATTTAGTGGTCAGCAGCTGGTGTGCAAGCAGGACTACTAGCATTGGCCTTGTGACCTAGAAAAGGACAAACAACCAGCATGGCCCTTAGTGACAGCCGTGATTGTGCCAGGAGAGTCAGGTGAAAGGTAGGTCAACAGCAGCATATGAAAGAAACTGATTGGCAGAGGGGACTTGAACCCATCACCTCCAAGGTTAACTCATAGCAGATCCGCAGAGAGCTTACACTCTGCACTCGACCCCTAGGCACTGAGATCTACAGGGAGCTTACACTCTGCACTCGGCCCCAAGGCACTGGGACCCATGGGGAACTTAAACTCTGCACTCAACACCAAGGCACTGCGCCATTGAGCTTCTGACCTTTCTTCAAACTCTGGCCCACTTCTTCCCCTGGAGGTGCTTTCTTCCTTAATAAACTGTCTCTGCTTCGACTACTATTCACGTGTTCCTGTGCCATCTTTTCCCAGGAAAAAAGAACCTGGAAATCCCAGTGATCGCTGATCAGATTCCAGTATCTGCCCAATTACCAGTGCCGATGCCTGACAGCCAAGACCACACAGCAACAATGCCTGAATTGTTGCTAGCTGGAGGAAGTACCCTGGCCAGCTGGAGGCCTGTTGTGATGGCCCTGAGGTGCTGCTGGCACAGGAGTTGGCAAAGGCTCCGTCACTGAGCTGCATCCTAGCTGTGATGGGATTTGAGCTGTGTGAGGTGATTGAGGTCTGAGGAAGCTGGTTTCTGCTCTGGACTTATTATCAGAGTGAGGCTGTTGGATGACAGGTACTCTGGCATCTTTATTGAGTGGGTGGAATGAAGATAGGTTTTACCATCAATGAACAGCATGATGCAGTCCTTCCTATAAGTCAGGGTGGGTACTGTTTGTGGGTGTCTTCTTTTCTGCCTTCTTCCATCACATGCAAAAAACAACAACAACAACAAAAACAAAATCAACCAACCAAACAAAAAAACACACACACACCAAAAAAAAAAAAAAAAAAAAAAAAGGAAAAAAGGAAAAACAAAAACTGGACCAGCCAGCTGTGGGAGGCCTGGGAAAGGAGTTAGGCCAAGGTTCCAGCTGGGAAGTGAAGACAAAGTATTACCTCAGGCAAATGGGAGCATCTATCTGTCATGTCAGCTTCCCACAGTGGGCTCTTCCTGAGGCCCTGACCAGATGCTCATCCCTTACCCCCTCAGGTTAGTGTGAGATCACTGGCCTAGAGGTCTGCAGACAGGTGGATTTTGTTCTGGTAGCAGGTTGCAAACCCAGGGGTCTTTGTCAACATTGACCAACCTTTTCTATAGAGGGCCACACAGTAGACATTCTGTCTTCTTTGTAACCAGGCAGCTTTGCACTTGATGTGTACGAACAACCATTAGACACAAATCAACAGACGCCTTTGAGATCCAACAAACAGCAACTTACAAAGGAAGCCGGGGAGTCGCTGGCCCACAGGTCCGCCAGTGATGTCAGACTGATGTCTTTCAGCCTGCCATGGGCTGTTCTACTTCAGCTCTAGTATTTAATTGCTGCAAGAGGTCTTGGCCATAATACAAGTTCCTTGCTTGCTAAGAAGGGCGAGGCCAAGCTCTGCCTTTATCCATAACAGCTCAGCAGGGATAAGGGAGGGCTGAGCTTGCTGAGAAATTGGTCTAAAAAGGGACAGACAGCTGTATACAAGTTTCACTACTCTCTGGACTGAGAATAACACAGGTGAGTAGGGACTGAGATTCCTCTCCTTGGCCCAGTGTGGCTCATTACCCTAATGAGCTCAGCTCTAGGGCACCGCTAGAATTAACAGCACATATTTTGCCCACAGAGGGAAAGTTCAAAGTGTCTTCAACAGAGAGGTTATGAGAAAAAGTGTGAGATGAGAGGAAATCTATGCACCGCAGTGAATGGTGGGCAGGACTCACCTTGGGTATGGCTTCTGCAACATAGTGATCGAGCAAGCTATGTCCATCCTGGGGAGGACAGTGGTGATATTAGAAAAGAAAGCGCCCTGGGGCATGGGGATGCCTTGGGGGGAGCCACCCTATAGCTCACAAGCGAAAGGAAGACAATGTCTCATACAACAGAAAGGGCCTGGGGGCCCCTGTGCTCTGTGGGCCGTGGGTCTTCAGATAGCAGCTACTTACTCCCAGGAAGATCTGCTGGCTAGATGACTCGCACGCTCTTGCCTAGTTAGAGACACCTGAAGGAAGACAGAAGTCCAGATCTGAGTCTGTGGGGAGCTGCAGGCATGGGAGTCTTAGAACCTCGCTTATGTTCTCTGAAAAGGCAGCAGGGCAGCCTTGTCTGTAGGTAAGCAGGGGCAGCTTGTGACCCTGGAGGACACAGAAGCAGCCACGTTCGGGTTGAGACAAGCAGGTTGACCAGGCACTTCATGTTGGGGTCAGGGCAGCAGGCTAGAGGCTGAGGCCACGGCCAGATCAGCCCTGATGCTCTTGGGTTGCGCTGTACATTGAATGTAGAGCCATGAGGAAACATGAGTGGAGAGAGTTAGAGGAGGGGATCCACAAGGTCCTGCTCTTGATGAAGGCGGGGAGGCTGCTGGTCCTTGTGTTCGTGATACTCTAGATGCCTTTAAACTCAAATCCACTCATGCAGGAGCACCAGTATATTAGATGTGGGTAGAAGCCCCAAAACCATTCTCTTGGCAGTAGAGATAAACGACCCTGAGCAGGTTTTTAGCCTGTGGGATAGAGAGAGACAGCTGGGAGGTCCTGGCTGCAAGGAAAATAGAAATTGACAGCAAGGCAGGCTGGTGATCTCAGGTCTGGCTTCTCTGATCCCTTGGAGCTTAGTGGAGATGGCAGCAAATAGGCTCGGGGAAAGAAAACAAAACCTTTCTGGCATCTGGGATGAGAGGACATGTGTTGGGAGGTCCACGGCCGTAGTGTGGAACCACGGAGACCTGCCTGTAGGTTTTGGAGGAACTGCAGTTATGTTTGGGTAGACGCTGCAGTATTTCTCCCTGGGCCGGAGTCTTCTACAAGGCACTCAAGTCTGTGGACAGAGACTTGGAGGAAATGACAGGTCTGCCTTCCCAGCATAGACTATCCATGCTATATCAATGGAAGCTCCAGTCAAGCAGTCTCAGTGACCAAATGGATAGTTTGAGGCATCATCTCTGTATGAAGGAAGCTCCTCTATAGCACAGGAGAAGGCTGCAGGTCCCCTCACTCAGAGGTCACTCTCCATAGAGAATCCTTCGGGGGGAAGGAATTGTTCTTCCCACTGATGCGGACTTTATCCCTCTTGATGTCAAATCCTGACCATATTTGAGCTCATGCATGACTGAGTCCAGTTTCATAGTGGCCTTACCCAACAACAGTGTGCAGAGGGCAGACAGCACTCCAGCCAGCAGGGTTTTTCCATGTTCGCGTTACTGGGCCACAGCTCTAGCACTACGCGGGAGGAAGCAGAATTCTAAACGGTCCACTGTGGGCAGTTGTAACTGTCACTGGGTGTGGCCGAGTATAGCTAAAGGTAAGAGCGGCAGGGCTAGAATGAGGTCAGGGGTGAGAGGTGAGGGCTGGGTACCTAAAGCCAAGTATGGGCAGAGCTTTGGGAGCCAAAGGACACAGAGCAGGCAAGGACAGTCAGAATCTTGGGAAATCTTGCGTGCAGGGTGGGCTGACAAGGGATGAGTCCAACTTAGGAACCTTCTAGAGACCCCATCCTACCTACAGGCATCATGCTGGCCTGCCTGTCACCTGGCAGAATGCACTCAGGCAGTGCTCTAGTTAGCCCAGGTGCAGAGGACCCATTTAAAAGAACGACCTCCGCCCACTTTCCCTCCTCCTCTCTTCCGGGATTCTTTGTCGCTGTTGCCCTGGGACAGACAGGACTTTTCCTGTCTCCTCTTCTCTGCCCTCTCTCTTTTTCTGTCTCTTTACCTCTCCCCCGTCCTTCCCTTTTTAGTAAAACTTCTCACTAAGCTGAGCTGTTTGTCCCTCCGCCTCAGTCACCCTTGCCTGCCATGGAATCTGCCAAGGTCCCCCTCAAGCTTTCGTAACAACATCTTGAACATCCTGAAATGTGTTTAGTAAACCCTGTCTCTGAGAGCTGTTGCTCAAGTGAGAGGCTAGAGAACGGGGTTGGAAAGACAAGTGAGGGAGACTAAATGCCACTCGATTCACCCCGAGATGGAATCAAGGATAAAGACCGAGGAGCAAAGCCCACGGCACTACCTCCTGGAGTCACCAACATGCCAGTATCCAGGAACCTAATCATGCATGGCTCCCAAAACCTTCACCACAAACAACTGGGCATGCGCATACCATCTTGTGTCGGGGGCGGGGGAGCCTGTCACTCATCTGAGCAGCCCATGCAGTCATATCTCCTGCATCCCTAACTGGTCCCAAGGGGAAGAGGGGTCACAATTCACCCAGGACTCCCCTCCAGACACGCTGCATTTAGAGCTGCTGTCTGCAGATTTAGGGCTGAATACCGTATGTATCATCACCCCATGTTACTCTTTGACAGCCATGAAGCCAAGTGAGTAGAATGACGCATTTGGTTCGTGGGAGTGGGGACTTCTAGGTCAGTGGAGACTCCAAACCACTCACACCACGTAGACATCAAATTACATGGAAACCATTTGCTAATAGAATCCATACTTATGCCAGATCTAATGATGCACATCTGCAATCACAACATTTGGGATGTAGAAGCTACATGAGTTCAAGGTCAGCCTGGATCATATGAGATCCACTCTCAGAATACAAAGCAGTCTATGTTAACTTAATGATTCATATTCATCAGACACTAAAGTTATCCTTCAGGGCCCCACTGAGAGCCCTCATAACTACAGAGGGGTGCATAGAATCATCAAAACTATTTTAGAAGACAAAACAAAGTTCTACTTGGACTTTCTGTTACTTTGCTAAACTTATTAGCAACCAAAAATTATGTAATTAGCCCCCCTCAAAATATAACAATTTTTAAGAGTCATGTATACATTACCCAGGAAACCTAAATACAGATTGTTGTCCTAAGATATCTGTCAGATTGACTGACAGCCATACAATTAAAAGAGAAAAGTGCACATTCATTAATTAAAATGGCTCTAGAATTCAGCAGTAGGCTTTAAAGCACAGGCTCTCTGGAAGAGGACCTGACAGACACTCTTCCGTGGTCAGACAGCGTAAACAGCATACGATGTGGACAGGTCTCTGGTCTCTGGGGGAGGATCTGAACTGAGGAGTCTTGGAGTCATCTGACCTTCACTGGGGAGTGGACAAGAGAGGGAGGACGAGAGGAGAGGGTACAGTGGTCAAGCCTGGCTGCAGGTGCAGGAGGCCAGTATGTGTGGTCAGCCTCACCTGTTCTGGGGAGGAAGGCAGAGGGAGAAAAAGGCATATTGAGGTATTTTCCCTAAAGGGTGACATCAACAGAATTTTCACTTTGAAGGAGGCACTAGTGACGTAGATGGGTGCCATGCTTTCATGTGCTCTCTTGTCCCTCTCCAATTCTTCTCACACCTGTGCACTTTAAGGCCTCATGGCTCTCTCTTCTGCGTGCCTCTTGCCTCCGTGCTACCTGATAGTTGATGAATTCATCAACCATCCATGATAGCTGATGATCAATCAGCTCATGTATCTTTAACCCCAGGTGTTTAATCTCAGAAATCATTGCCACCGGTTTATTAGTGGCATTGTTGGTAATATGGGTAATACCTTCAGGACAGATGGCCTCCATACTGGTGGTAATAAAGGCTAAAGTGGTGGCATTATTGCAGCCTTCGGAACTTGCTTCATTGTCCAGAGGCAAGGTTCCCCCACCCAGGGATACAGCAGGACCTCCCTTCTTAACCCAGTGGGCCTTGACGTGCTTTGGCAAATGGCTACCCACTCTGCATGATGTTCTTAGGGCAGTCAGAGCAGGCACATTTCTTCTCATCTGTGTATATGTCTCTGCAGCTTATCTGGATGTGTCAAGTGCTTCCCACAGCATGACCAGGAACACACAAACATATCTTACCGCTGTGGTGGTGGAGGCAGTCTCCAGCAGCACAGGGCTTTGATAGGAATCCACCAAGTCATTGGGACTAGACTTTTCAATCTGAGAGGGGTTAGGGAAAAGTCACCCACAAACTCTCTTGATGATTTCCTTCTTTATTCTCTCTCTCCTCTCATTTTTTCACAGCTTTTATACTCCAACAGAATCTTCCAGGCAGTACAAGAGTCAAAACAGTTGCATTCCATTTCTCAGGTGAATAATTATAGGTAAAAGCATGTTTTTCATCTTCCTCACATGATTAAACATTTTATGTATTACAGGTGAAAAATAAATTATCCCAAGAACATACATTAATATCCAAGCAACTTGTTATAGATTAACCATGTGGGCAAGCAAAGTGTTCTCGTCAGGTCTTTTACTGGCCGGATGCATTATAAAGAAAGGGCCAATTATTTTATTACTTATCTTGAAAGTTAATCTTATAAGGAATCTTAAAGGAATCACAAACCTAAACGTACGTACGTACATACATACATACATATTATATATAGGGAGAGTCAGCTCTACTTTAAATCTTCAGGGCATGTATCCATTCATACATACATACTAGGAGATTGAGGGCAGAAATGGATATAAGAAATTAATCATAACCTTTGGTCATCAACCAAACCTAGCAAGGAGAATATGTCAGCCAGTAATAATTGGGCTGCTTTGTTCTTGTTCCCTGACCTTAACGAGTTCCTCATTCAACTGTGTGCCTTTCTAAAACTTTAGATTGTCTTCTTGGGTATTTTGCCTCAAAGCTATTTAACAAAAACATCTTGATGTAACTTATTATTTTCAAAGCTTTGTTTCAGCTGTGACGCACTCTGAGACCTGTGAACACATCTCCTGGCATTAAGGTTAAAAGAATTTAAACTAGCTAGGTCTTTGGTACTCAGTTGTTTTTTTCTTAATCATTAACTTGAGCTACAATCTATGCAGCTCCTTTAGTGAAATTCACAGATCCTGGTTGTGAAACATAACCTTGTATTTATTTTTATTCATCAAAACTCTGTATAAACTCATCAAACTGGATAGTATAGCTTAGAGAGGGATCATCTTCTTGACGATCCACAGGTAAAAACGTGCAGTAGAATGTGATGTTTCTAAGAGATAAACACACAACATTACAGGCAGTGGAGATCTCCCCACGTCCACTCACACGGTGCTAGATACCGGGGAAAGAGAGCTACAGCAAACATGTAAAGGCCCAGAAGAAGCAAAAGACGTTCCAGGGTCTGCAGTCCTGTGGCCTTGCCTAAACCAGATGGACCCATCAGAGGATTCCCTTCTGGTGGGCTGACACCTGGAACTTCCGTTGCAACTCACTGCTCCTCTGGCCCAGCCACCAGCAATGTCCTTTCTGCACAAGCCAGCTCCACAGTACTGGAGGTAGGAGGTCTTGTCACATTTTTTTACCACACCCCAATGTGACAAATGTGCAGTTTGTTTTTGTGCCTGGACCTCCAGAGTCCCACCCTTTGCTGTCTTTACAGTAGAGACAGATACACATGTCCCACTGGGTCCTCTGACCAGTTTGGGGATAGGGGTCAGGGCTGTTTTCTTCTCCACCCAATGTTTCATTGTGTGTCCTATCACCACCAGATCCATGGAGGTCAAGGTGAGCTTGTCATCAACTGGGGCATTTTTGATAGTCTATCCCAGAGGCTTGGCATGGAGGAGAGTTGAGCAGTGTTCACACTGACTATACAGCAGGAATGGAGGCAGCTGAGGCAGTGGGTATCTGAGTGATACTGCCACTGCTATTCTACTCCAAGTAAACAGCCTGCATTGGAGGCAAGGTGACTGGGTCTGTGCATTCTGAACTTGGGGATTTTGCAGCTGCAGGGGGGGGGTGAGAGGTGTCTGCTAACTGACACGTCCCTTGACCCCCTCACTATTGGTGCCCAAGTGATGATGACACCAGAGTCTGGAGGGTTTCCCAGGAAAACAGCTTGAGTTCTGCCCTGATGATGGTGCTGCTTGGAGGGCCCGAAGCTGTCCCCATTGAACTAGCTTAGAGGAGTAAGGGTTTGTGGCTAAGGTGTCTGCAGCTTTCACTGCCCCGCCCCCCCACCCACCGTTTTTGCTGACTCCCTTGCAGTGGCCTTCCCAGCACCCGGTTCCGCTGTATGTTCAGAACACCAGGCACCCATAACCCACTGAGCTGGAGCATCTGGCCTTGAGAGCTGGTTCCTGATTGGCTACTGGTAGTAAACTCCATCATGTCCATGTAGCTGGTGGCGGTGATTGTTGAATGCCTATTGGCTCTGGTGCAAAAGGAGCTGGAACTAGCGTGTGAAGACAGCGGGATGGCAGATCTGATGGAAGTCCCTGAGGTGACGGGCTGTGACATCATCCAGAGCTGACGATGGGAGTCACTGATAGGTAGCATAATATTGCTTCCATTCAGGGCCACGAGTGCACCGGTCACAAACAGAGACTATCAGAGAGCATGTTAGGAGACCTGGAAGGGGACGGGAGGGGGACAGGTCATCACAGCAGCAATGGTGCCCGTTTCCCTGATTTGTCTGCAGCTGGCATGATGGTCATTGAACCAGACCCACCCGCCTGCCAGTGTGCACACATCTCTAAGGACCCTTCCCAGGAAGGGACACAGTACAATTGCAGGAAGAGGAGGGGACAGGTGGGGACAGTGTAGACATTGGGAAGAGGTGTTGTGGTTCTGGTGCCAGGCCCCGGTGTGAGTCACAGAGCTCATGGTGGCTTTGAAAAAAGTGGCCTGTCTCCAGTGCCCCAGGCTGGTGAGAGAGAGGAGTGGGAGCGGGTGCCTCAGCCCAGGGAGGACACTGAGCAGGGCGTTCCTTGCTTGCAGCACTTGGCATTTTGAGGGTCACAGGTGCGGTGTTCCCACGGTCCCTCTGTCCTTGGGCTGTGGGGCCAGCCAGCCTCCCACACGTCACAGATCCTTGCTTAGCCTTAGCGGGGCTCCTTGTAGATCCCAGAGTGATGGCCAGTCTAAATGTGTCCCTCTCTTTCTTTTTTGCCACCTGTGCTCTCTGTGAGGCGGCAAGAAGGGCATCAAAAGCCTTGCTCCCAGCGGGAACCTACGTCAGTTTTTCCCGGGAGGCACTGGGCGCAGCCCAGCTGACAGCCTGCTGCCTAGAGCTGCGAGTGTTGGTGGAACTTGGCCCCTGGGCCGGGGGCTTCGGGCCCGACCTGCTGCTGACCCTGGTCTTCCTGCTCTTCGTGGTGCACGGGGTCACCTTTGATGGGGCCTCCGCCAACCCCACTGTGGCCTTACAGGAGTTCCTCATGGCGGAGGCCTCGCTGCCCAGCACTCTGCTGAAAGTGGTGGCCCAGGTGCTGGGTGCACAGGCTGCCTGCGCCCTGACCCAGCGCTGCTGGACCTGGGAGCTCAGCGAACTACACATGCTGCAGAGCCTCATGTCTGCGCACTGCAGCTCCAGCCTGCGCACGTCCGTGCTGCAGGGCACACTGGTGGAGGGCGCCTGCGCCTTCTTCTTCCATCTGAGCCTCCTCCGCCTGCAGCACGGCCTTCTTGTCTACAGGGTGCCTGCCCTGGCCCTGCTGGTCACTGTCATGGCCTACACAGGTGAGACCTGCTCCCTTTTCTGCTGGACGGGTCAGGACCTCAGTACCTTCCCTGGTACCCTACAGGGGAGTCTGCTGGCCAACGGGTCCCCAAGTCCTTGCCATTTCTTGGGCCCCTGACAGGTGGGTAAGAGCTGGAAGGCTAGACCTGGGTTTGTGTGTAGCTCTCAGAAGACTAGGCTGGCCTCAAACTCACAGAGATCTGCCTGCTGCTGCCTCCTGAGTGCTTGGATTAAAGGCGTGCACCATCACCACCCAGCACCATATATCTGTGACCAAAGGTTATGATTAATTTCTTATACCCATTTCTGCCCTCAACCTCCTGGTATGTATGTATGAATGGATTTTTGTGATTTTGTTTTAATCCCCCTCTGGCTCTGGCCCTCTCTCGGTGTCTCTGCCCCCCCAGCCCCTCGTCCCCAACCTTTCTTTTTCTCTCCCCATATCTCGTGCTGTATCCTCCCCTATCTCTCTGGGCCACCTCTCAGGAGACAGGGAGGGGGTTGGATCAGAGGACTTCTGATGCAGGAGTCTCAGGGCAAGGGATGGCGGAGTGTGTCAGACATGACTGCTGCAAGCTTGGTCCCAGCTGCTCTCCTGTGACCTTTGGCCTTGGCTGTACCAGCCTTGATCCTTTGTGCTCACCAGCACACAACAGGGACAGCAGTTGTCCCCAAGCGCCTGGTGCCAAGAGCCCAATCCTGTGTCCAGCAGTGTGGTCTCAGAGGTGGCGGTTTGATTAACAGCCAGCCCATGAAAATTCTGTGCTTCTGTCCACAGCTGGGCCCTACACATCTGCCTTCTTCAATCCTGCCCTGGCTGCCTCTGTCACATTCCACTGCTCTGGAAACACCTTGCTGGAGTATGCCCGTGTGTATTGCTTGGGTCCTGTGGCAGGTGAGCGGTGGGGGCAAGGCCAGCCTGGGACATGCCCATGGGCAGACACACACACACACAGACACACAGGGCATGGATGGCTACAAATTCACAATGCTGCCACCCTTCCGGCTCCCTGGGACCTTGGGGATTGGGGTGACAAGGATTCAGATCCAGTCTCCTAGTCTCTGCAGTGTGGACAGTTGGAGGAGGTGACTAAGGTGGGCATGTCTTGGTTTGGATTGTCACAGAGGATGGGGAGAGTGTGGCTGTGGAGAATTGGACTCTCCGAGGGCTCTGTGTGGGCAGCAGGGACAGGCTGCATAAGTTCACGCGTCTGGGTTCCTTTCTTCTCAGGGCATCTTCACATACCTAGTTAAAGCTGTCTTTCTGGGTGCTGCCACCACAGGGCTTGTGGGACACAGAGGCCATGCTCGGATAACCCCATACCCTTTAGGGCTTCAGCCCTGGGTGGTCGGGCCTGCAGCCCCTGGCAGGTCTGCCCCGGGACTCTCAAGGGGACCCCCTCCAGTCACCTCGGTTTGAAAGAAGCAGTGAAAGTCCTTGGACTAGAGTAACCCAGAGAAGGCCACCAACTGTCCTTAGCTACAGGATCTGGGAAATTCTGGCTCTGGCAAATTCCTCTCTGGCACTGGGCACAGGTACTAGGCTTCCCCACACTGCCCACGGCTTTAGCAGATGACTCAGGTCCACTTGGAAACGCTCCAATCCTTCCACGTCTACTTGGCAGGACTCAGGATGGAGCCTAAACCCGAGGGGAACGGGGACAGAAGCCCCAGCTGTCCCCATAAACACAAGCTCAGGACGATGGTGAGACATGGTCTCCCCATTGGCTGGCTCTTGGAATGTGATAGAAAGATGAGGCCCCTCTCCTTGCCCCACCTGCCTTGCCCACACCAGCCACTCTTCTGTGGAGTGCTTCCAGTGCACCCCTTGTCCCTAATATACACTGCAAAGCTTCTCTATGATTTTTCAGCTTTAATATACTTGTGTGCATGTGTGTTCATGTGTTCATATATGCGAGTTCACACGTGGCTACACATACGTGTGGAAGCCAGAGGTCAACCTTGGGTGCCCCCCCCCCCAGAACTCTGATTAGCATAGAGTGGTTGGCCAGCAAGCCCCAGGGTTCTTCTTGTCTCTTCCTTCCCAGTCCTGGGATTATAAGTATGTACCACTGTGCCTTGCTTTTGGGGGAGGGTGAGCTTGCAGGCAGGGTCTCTACATGTAGCCCTGGCTGTTCTAGAACTCTTCATGTGGTCTCAAACTCATAGAGGTCCACCTGCCTCTGTCTCCCGAGTGCTGGGATTAAAGGTGTGTGCCACTATATTTGGCTTGCCTGGCTTTTTATACATAGGTGCTAGAGACAAAACTCAGGCCCTCTATGGGTCCAGACTTCTCTTCAAACCTAATATTTCAGTTTTGGCATAACTTTAGGTAGACTGCATCCATGCTCATCCCTCATGATGTGGGGGGGGGGGTCACTCCTCATCCTGTGTGGCCTTGTCCGGCCTTAATACGAGGGGAGGAGCCTTGTCTCAATGCAACTTGGTATGCCACATCTTGCTTATATCCATGGGAGGCCTGTCCTTTTCAGAGGAGAGGGTGGGATAGGGGGCAGAAGGGAGGTGGGAGAGGAAACTGCAGATTGGGATCTCTCTTCCTTCCCTGTCCAGCTGGTCCCTCTGAGAACCCGGAGGAGGTGGGGACTGAGGATACCAGAGAAAGCATGGGGACTGAGCCAGCTTCCCTCTCCCTAGTCCTTCCCAGCCGAGGCATAACCCCTCTCTTTCCCCGTCTTGGGGTTACTGCTGCTGTGATGAAACACCATGACCAAAGAAACTTGGAGAGGAAAGGGTTTATTACACTTACAGTTCCACATCACTGCTCATCATCAATGAACGTCAGGACGGGAACTCACACAGGCCAGGGACCTGGAGGCAGGAGCTGGTACAGAGGTCATAGAGGGGAGCTGCTTACTAGCTTGCTCCCTTTGGCTTGCTCAGCCTGCTCTCTTATAAAATCCAGGCCCACCAACCCAAGGATGGCACCACCCACAATTTTGATTGGGCCTTCTCCCATTAATTGATAATAATTAAGAAAATGGCCTATAGGTTTGCCTACGGCCCATTTTTATGGAGGCTTTCCCCCTGGTTGTTTGTTTGTTTGTTTGAGACAGGTTTCTCTGTGTAGCCCTGGCATCCTAGAACACTGAGACCAGGCTGGCTCAAACTCACAGAGATCCATCTGCCTCTGCCTCCCAAGTGCTGGGATTAAAGACATGCCATCACCAGATGGAGGCATTTTCTTAACTGAGGATTCCTCCTCTACATGACTTTAGCTTGTATCAGTTGGCCTAAAAGTATCCAGCACACACTCCCAAACTTCCGCTCACTGGAAGTAGCCCCGCCCATCACACCACCCTTAGAGGCAGCCCAAAAGAGAGGCTGTAGTAGAGCTTTGGCAAATGGGGTGGGATGCCTGTGTGGGCACCCTGAGTCCTGGGTCCCCAGAGCATCATCTAGAAGCACCCCAACCTCCCACGAGGGCTCCATGTGCTATCTAGGCAGCTTGTGCTGGGCACCAAGAGGCAGGACCCAGAGAAAGGGTATGGCCAGAAAGAGCCAGGCCAGAGCCTGGGTAGGAGCCTTGCAGGGAGGGTCTGGGCTCTTACATCCTTACTGGTCTACAATCTGGTCCCATCTCTTGCAGGGATGATCCTGGCTGTCCTCCTGCATCAGGGCCACCTTCCCCGCCTTTTCCAGAGAAATCTGTTCTACCGGCAGAAAACCAAATACCGAACTCCCAGAGGGAAGCTGTGCCCAGCTTCTCTGGATACCCAGACGCCCACAAAGGAGTATAGTGGCAAAAGTCTGTAGCCTTTATATGCCAGGGTTGTAGCCACTGGGGTCCAGCTGAGCTGTCATGCTCACAGACCCTTCAGTCACCTCCTGAAACTTCTGGGCTCCCCTCCATGGAAACCATTTATCAATAAACAGTTGCTAAGACCCACCCATCTCCCTGGCCTGATGGAAGCTTCTGGAAGGACAGGTGAGTGTGGGTCCCTCTTACCTTTCTTTCCTGATTCATGTTTGCACAGTGATAATAAAACGTAAGGGTGCAAAGACTGGCAGAAAGCCCAGGGTAAGCTAACCTGGGCCTAGCCACCTGGTACCTGGCTGGGGGCCCACAGTCAAGAGAGGCCTAAGATTTCCTGTGGGCCCCAACGATAACGGTGGAGCCCATGATGGAATTTTCACCAACTGTTCCTGGGGGCTGGGTCTGCACAGGGAACCCAGTGCTGCTATTCATTGTTTTCTCCCCTTAGGACACTGGCTTTTCATCCACCAAAGCTAGGCCAGACCTCACCCCAGGAGTTCCTGGGTCAGAGTATGTGGTGAGGTGGGGACTAGAGGACAAAATAGGGGGATAGTTCTGGTTTCCTGGATGCTAGTGAGGCCACACAAGGAGAAAGAAGATCCTTCCAGGCCTTTCCAGGCCTTCCCCTTCACCTTCTCTAAGGCCCCTCTGTCTATCCATTCTGGCAGAGGACCCTGTCTAGAACCCTGAGACTCCTTTTTGTTGTGTGACTAACCTGGGAATGGGTGACAGGACCCTGATTCCCCAAATGGCCCCCGGAAGGGGCTGGAGAGCCAGCTCTGTGTGGCAGGACAGGAGTCCTGATGTGACTGAAGCGTCAGGGTCACAGTCCTATTTCATGATATGGCAGAGCTAGGTCCGTCGTGAAAAGTGAGAAAATAATACATTAAAGTAGAGTGGCTGTACAGGGTGCGGTACACGGAGGATGTAAGAGCCCAGTGTGTTTGTGCTGTGGTGATAGGACATCTGGGAACAGCCTGGAGCTAGTCTAGAAGTGTGTGAGTAATGTGTGCACATGCTTATACACAGGTGCAAATCCACATACACGGGGCAGAGGGGCGGATATCCACTACTTTTTCGGTAGAAATTTATCTCTAGTCTTTGGTGTACTGATGCTTTCTGCACCACCATTTCCAAAACTTTTGAAAATTAACCATTTTCACTATGGTATGTCTGTGAAGGGACATGTTGAGAAGTCTCAAAAATGCCACAGATTAAGATTTGTCACCAAAATAAAATGCATTATTTTTGTGGAAAATAAATCTATTTATTGCACACTTGTTTATCAAAATAGTTTTACTTTGTCCTTCCTGCCTCCCCTCTTACTTTCCAAAAATGGGTTTGGAAAACTGATTTCCTCTCTATGAGAGAGGAGGTGAGTAAGGATTGCAGAGCAGAGAGGCAGCCTACCAAATCTACACTGGAGGCGGAAGACAAAAAAGTAAAGTTAAAGAAAATGAAGGACGGTCTGACCTGGAAAGCTAATCCAGATCTGTTCCTTAGAATTTGCTAAGTTCCCCTCACAAGGCCCTGAGAGAACAAGATACCAAGAATTCACACTGCCCCTCCTTTCCTGTGAGTCAGCAGGTGGTTAATAGAGTCCTTTGGAAACAAAGAGATAGCTGCAACTCCAGTTTGCACAGACAAAATTAATTAGCACACCCTGAGGCCTTAAGGTCTATTGATCCTAATAGGGAGACCATCCAGCCTCAAACGGTCACGTACACAATGGACAGAGGGTCCCACCCCTCCCTAAGCTTGTGAGTTTGCCTTTAAAAACACCTGGGGGGGGCTTCTCTCTAGCCTGCGTGCTGGAGGAGCCCATTTGCGCAAACGTTTCCTGTTCATTAAAGCCTCTTGCATGTTGCAGCAACTGGACTGGACATTGAGTTCTTGGGGGTACCAACCGAAATTGGGAGACTCCTCATTCTGAGGGTCTTACAGAGGAAGCCAAGTGGCCATGGGCAATCTCTTCAGGAGATACACATGACTGTCTGTGGGGACAGTCCAACCCCAGTGCCTTCTGCAGAATTCTGAAATCAGGGTGTTGGTGCCTGAGCTTGGGAAAGGGCTGAGTCAGGCTGGTGGGCGCTCAGCCTGGGTGGTCCTCTGTCCCAGCAGGCATAGTCTGTAGAATCTCTCCCTTCTAGTCGCTGATGGACCAGAAGGAGGTCCACAGCCTCTCCACTGTGTTTGGTGGGTTTGTAGTTGTTTACAATTTTTTTACATGAGTCTGACATTATTTACATCTTGAAAATTGCCCTACATCAAATTTACATTGTTGCTTAATTCTTTTGAAATGAAAAGGTGGACATGAGCCGTTTTAGGGACCCACAGATACCAAGTGACTGCCAACAGGCTCTGGAATACCTAGGCGTGGAATCTTGAGTCAGACCTCAGGCCACTGTCCCCCAGATGGTGTCCAACCGTTGAGCACTGTGACCCTGTACCCTGTGTATCTTCTTCCTTCTCCTGGGTCACAGGAGCCACTCCTGACTAGACAATTCTCCCTCCATGCTGGTTCCTCAATATGGGCCCCACGTGGGCAACCCTCTCAGGCCAAGCGTTCAACTCTTGATTCCTGTTTCTATAACTGAGAGAACCTGGCAGGAGACACTCACCCTGAATCAGAGGGAGGCCACTGTCAGCCCTGCACATAAAATCATCTGCCTTGCGCCCTGCAGGAATCTAGGCTTGCAAAGCCTTTAGGGCACTTGGGGCAGAAGAGCCCAGGATCACCATTCCCAAGTCCTAAGCTACTCAGGCCAGCCCAGCCAACCAACAGGGGTCCCTGGTTCCCACCTTCCCCTTCTAGGTCCTTTGCCTTCTCCACATCCCATGTTCTGCTATTCCAGAGCCTGACTTGGGCTGAAGAGAGCCTAGTTTTGTTCAGCTCCTCTGTGGATAGAACTCAGGACCCTAAAGCCAGGGCCCAAGAGGATCCTGAAACCCCATCCTATGGAGTAGGGCCCTGTGCTATCTGCCCCCCCCACCAGATGACTCCAGACCCAGACCCTTTTCTATGAAAACTCTTGATGCCTGGTGGCCTCAAAGCTAGTCCTGCTCAGTCTGGAGGATCCCAGTCACAACATAGCTTTCCAGAGTGTCTCAGGGCCATGTTGCACGTCTGGGAATCTGGACACCAGCTTTAGAGTACCTGGTAGGGTCACACACAGGCTGGCCAAGCCAAATGAATTCAGGGCTAGATTATAACACGATGACTTAGATCAGGAAGCAAGGCTAGTCCATGCCCTGTGATGCCTTCTTGGTCTCCACCAACCACGAACCTAGAGCCTACCAATCCTGAGACCCAACACTCCCACCTCAATATTCCAGACTGATGCAGTCACACCTCAGGCTGGTGCAATATCATCTGCAGCCAGAGGGTGGCACCACAGGAGACTCCAGGACACATCTCTCCTTCCCCAGGGTCCTAGCCGACTGGGTATCTTGGAGGCTAACACTTGCAGTCACACAGATCCCATCCTCCGATGGGAAATTGAGCCAAAATGGACTGCCTTTTCTCTCAGAGTTAAATAAGGCTCACACACACACACACACACACACACACACACACACACACACACACACACAGAGAGAGAGGGAGGGAGGGAGGGAGGGAGGGAGGGAGAGAGAGAGAGGACACCTGACAGAAATTGAAATTCCTACAGAATCAGCATTTCTTGAAATCAGAATATATGCTAAAGTTTCCTTTCTGCCCAGAAACTGTGCAGCTCTGTATTAGCCAATCACCTAAGGATGTGAGGAAGGTTGTTGGTTGATGACCACCAGAGTGAGGTACTGAACTCTTGGCTTGCTGACAATACTTTGGACTGTGTATTCATTTTCTTGAAGCCCAAGATTGCTTTCTTTTTCTTTTTCTTTTAAAAACCATTTAAGTTTATTTTACATATATACATATCGACCATAGTTTCCCCTCCCTGTCTCCCCCAACCTTCCTTCTGCCCACCCACCCATCCATTCCTCCTCCATGTTCATTCTGAAAGGGGCAGGCTTCCCATGAGAGTCACAAAGCCTGGAACATCAAGTTGAGGCAGGACCGAGCGCCTCCCACTGCATCAAGGTTGCGTGAGGCACCCACCATGAGGAATGGGTTCTCAAAAGTCAGCTCACGCACCAGGGAAAGGTCCTGATCCCACTTCTGGGAGCCCCACAAACAGACCAAGCTACACAATTGTCACACCCATGCAGAGCGGTCAGGCCAGCCCCATGCAGGCTCCCTAGCTGTTGGTCCAGAGTCTGTGAGTTCCCACGAGCTCAGGTCAGCCGTCTCTATGGATTCCCCTCTCATGACTTTGACCTGGCTCATACAATCCTTCCTCTCTCTCTTCAGCAGGACTCCGAGCTCAGCCCAGTGTTTGGCTGTGGATCTCTGTATCATCTTCCCTCAGTTACTGAATGAAGGCTCTCTGATGACAATTAGGATAGTCATCAATCTGCTTAGATGGAAGGCCAGTTCTGGGACCCTCTCCACTGTTGCTAGGAACCTTAGCTGGAGCCATCCTTGTAAGTTCCTGGGAGTTCCCCAGGTTTCTTCTTAGTCCCCAAATGGTCCCCTCATTAAGAAGTCTCTTTCATATTCTCCCCATCCCCATCCTGTCAGTCATACTCCCTACACACCCACCCAACCTGACCCCTTGTGCTCCCATATCTCCACGCCCCCTTCTCATCCCCCAGCGCACCCAGAAGATCTATTTCCCCTTCCCAGGGAAATCCATGTGCCGACTCATTTCTTATACTCCTGTGAAATCACCAGTACAATGGGGACCCCAAACTCCTAGCCCATCGAAATATCGGGCCCTGTGAGTGAGTGAGAGCCTCACTTCAGTACCTCAGGGAAATTTTAGAGACCTGAGACACACCCTGTGGACCAGATGTTCTGAGGGACCACATCCAAAAGGCTGCCGAGGGGAGGGGTGAGGAGCAGCAGCCTAGCGCCTGGGACTCACAGGCAGGGAGTAGGCTCAGTCAGTACTGAGGGAAGCAGGTGGACTCAGAGCTAGTACCCTCTTGCCCTTCTCGCTCCTCAACGCCCTCTCACCATCTGCCTTTTTGACTCCCAAGCCGCCCTCTCCCCTCCTTACCACCAGGGGCCTGGTACCATCTCTGATCGCAGAAAGGCACGTTCGAGGATTTTTTCCCAGCCCCAGCCAACAGACAAGAGACACCTGTAAATGGTTGTGCGTTGCATGAGAGCCACGTTTATTTCTTAATTGGACAGAGCCCTAAGTGCACACAAACAGTACAGGAGCCTACAGCTAACACTCAGGTGTAAACAGCAGGGTACTAGTCATTACGTCAGATGGTTACGACACAGGGACCAGGGGGTGCCCACAGCAATCACATATGTACAAGTCAGGGACACAGCCTCTTAGTTGCAGGAGGGCCCTCAGTATAGACAAACTACAGGAGGTCCAGGCTCAAGGGGAGACTTGGGTCAGCCGCAGCATCTGTCCATCCTGGGGGACTGCATGGTTCCAGTACCAAGAATGTGTCTTGTGAGATTTCCCAAACTGGGTAGCGCGGAAGATCAACACCTTAGCCTCGTTCCCATCAGTAACATTGGCCATATTCAGTAATCTCAAGATATCCAGGGCCCTCCAGGAACCAGGATAGACGAGGAGAGCAATTTAGAACAGCTGGTGTGTGTGTGTGTGCACGCACGAGAGACGAACAAGGTGTTGGCATGATTGCTTGGAGCAGGACAGGAGGCTAAAGATGTGTTATCCAGGAATTAGCAGGGTCTCACAGGAACCCAGCCCAGGGCTGGATTCTTCTGGGACACAGACAACTCACCCTCTCCAGGAAAGATGATTGTCCCAAACTAAACAGAGGCCACAGCCTGGACAGCATCAAGTATCAAAACTGTGGAATGGTTTTCTGGATCTCTGTCACTCTCTGCACTTAGCAGGAAACTGGCCTCAGCCAGAAAGACTTGCTCTGTCTGATGACATGAGCCTACCCCTCCATCCCTGTTTCCAAGTCAGCCCTCTACATCTCTGTGTTGAATGAATGACCCTTAGCTGACATGAGGAGGTGTGGACAGAAAGGGCAAGAAGAAATCAGGTTTCCCGAGCTGTGGGCGGAGTTCTTGCTCAGTCGGTTCTGACTCAGGACCTCCCACAAAAACAGGGAGCCCACCTTGGTTCCTAGACAATGCCAGGTTAGCACTGGGCCAAAATGGAATGGCCACTGAACGGTGTGTGTGTGTGTGGGGGGGTGCGTAGAGCTCCTGACCTTTCTACAACCCGACCCAGGCACAGGTGCTCTGTAGGTTGGCTGGCCTCAGACACCCACCTTCTGGGTGGAGCCGGACTCTTCCAAGGCCTCAGCTTCAGGCTGGCTGACCTGAGCGAGCATGGCAGGCTTGCTGGGGGCTGTGTGGCTGTGTGGCCCTCGGGAACCAAGACATTTAAGCAAACCGTTCTTTCCCTTCTTTTAGTAGGTTACGAGTGCCAGAGTGAGCTTGCAAAGGATACAGCTGGCGTCTCCTCACTCTGTGTCTCAGCCTCCTGCCTCCAAGGTCCACAGTAGACAGCACAGGTCACCTGGTTTCTGGGGTCATTTTGGTCTGGGGAGGGCATTTTGATCTGGAGTCTTAGCAGTAAGTGATAGGGTTTCCTGAGACCCAAGGCTAAGGACTATTACCTCAGGTCTTGGGGATGAGGACACCCAGGCATGATGGTGGCTACCCATATGGCACCTGATCCCAGTGGTGGGCGAATTCTCAATTTCAACAGGGTTCACACTGGCTGGCAGGTGCACACACTACTGCCAGTGTGAGCCCTGGCACCACCCTGAATCTTGATGCCTGGATAAAGGGCAGGGCCCTTGATAACAATGCTACAGGACCCTGAAGCCAGAACCTTCTCTTATGCTTTTGCAGTCAGTAGAGATGCTGTGACGAATGACCTAGGAGGAGAGTATCCATGACATGCCAGTGGCGTGTGGAGACAGCCTGGGCTGAGAGGGAGCTCAGACCCACTGGCTTATCTGGAGGGGGAGGAGCTGGTCAAGGTGGAGGGAAGTCTGGAATAGCTGGATGCTGAGTGTATTCACTCCCGATGGACACTGGGGACTTGAGGTTTGGTTTCTGGTTTTCCAAATGGGCCTGTGCTATGGAAATTCCCCAGATGCAGAAGGGAAGAGTCCCTTTGCTAAGACCACCATGAGGTTGATGTCATCTGCCCGATAAGAGCACACATCACTCATTGAACTCTCTTGCTGGGACTTACAGAGACGCTCACCAGGCAGAGACGGTAAGAGGTCACCGATCTTAGAATCTTCCCAGGGATATGTATTCACCCCTCTTCTTACAGACACCCAAGGCTAAAGTCTGAGATCCCATCCTGAACACTAGTGGACTCTGCCACCCACAGCCCTGTGCAAACCCACTCACCTTACCCAACAGCCTGGACGTGGCTCAGCTGAAGCCAGCCTGCACTGCCTAGCAAGGGCTGACATTCTCCATACATCCCATTTGATCCTTCCCACTCTAGGAATGCAGCCACCTGCACCACCCTTAGTGCACCATCTTGGAAACTGCTTCCTCAGAAGCAGCAGACAGCACCTTCTGAGCTGCCTAAGTCTCGGGACTCGCAGACCCACACATTCATACCCTGCTAGGCGCATCTTAGATAAAACTGGCCAGGGCTGAGCATCCCTGTGCCAATCGTGAGGAGTCATACATTGTTCACACCCCACTTTTCTCTCTCTGGTCCGAGCAGGCTGGAGACATATGTGGGAACCAACAGGGCCTAGGCTGGGGGTGTCGGGGAGAGCTTCACATGAACCTTGCAACCCTACCTGGAGGCATTAGAAATAAATACTTATAAACAGAACACAGTCTTATAGTTAATGTCTCAGAGGACTGTTTCAACGCCACTAACTAATGTATAGTAATTATAAGTCTGTCTATGCTTAAAAAAATATTAGAACAGCGGCAATACCCTGGGTCTTGTGCCCTCTGACCTTCCTGGCATTCCGAACTTCCCACCAGAGCAATTTTGGAAGAAACAACAACACGCATGGCCTCTGGGGCACAATTTGTCATGTGGTAGAGGCCTCCCGCCAGAGGTGGGGTTGCTGGGCCCAGCGCAGGTGTCCCCTGGTGGGGAAAGGGCTGAGTGGCAGATGACAGGACAGATGATAAGGACGGGGGAGTGGTCTGGGCCACTGGATGTCCAGAAGGCTTCAGCTCAGACCCGCATCTGCGCAGATCTCCTTCGGGAGAGCTTGGACCTGCAAGGGTGTGGGTGAAGAAGTTATAGTCAGAGCGGGGGGGGGGGGGTTGACCCCTGGGGCCTCCAGCAGCCAGAGGCAGCTCAGCAGACCCCTACACCACACCGAAGCCACATGTCTCCTTCAGCCCCCTTATACACACAGAGACCTGATCTGATCAGTGCTTTTGGGGGGCACCTTAGCCCTCCCCATGGCCCTTTATCAAGTCTGTGATATGGAAGAGATAGGATCCCATCCACAAGGGCCTGGTTCCATCCGTTAGAAGCTGCATTTAGAAAGTCTCCCAGCTGACTTATTGCTTGAGCAGTAATAAAGACACAGCATACTCAAGAATGCCCCAGCCCCAAGAGCATGGAGCCCCGTGTGTTCCGGCCTCTGGAGGCTTGGACATAGGCTAGTTCTTCATGTGATGTTTCCCTTTTCCCCCATCTCTCTGCCCAGCACATACCGAATGGTCCCAGCCAGGAGCGGGTTGAAGGCATAGAGCCAGTCATGCATGTCCTTGTCACTGTTGGCCTGCAGCAGGATGCCACGGTGCTCGGTGCACACGGCAAACGTGTTGGGTGTCTGTAAATGGAAGCTGCTGGTGAGAAGGCTCTACGGGGACATGGCCACTCCCATTCCTAGGAAAGAGCCCTTTTGGAGAGCCTGAAGACTGGGTATGTGGGAGAGAGGCAACCTTCCACAGCACAGCACCCTGACCCCTGGGAGAGGGGGTGGGGCTGGCTTCTCTGTGAAACACACGCTTTGTCCTGACCACACAGGCATGCCGCTCTATGCCTGAAGCCTCTGAGGTCAGGAAACTTCTGACCAGTTCTATATTCATGCTGCTTTGTATCCCCCGGGGAATGACTCTGACCTTCACAGCTCTGCCTGGCACTGTGGCTGAAGCTCTCCATTCAGCCACGCCCTCTGTGTTCACACAACTGGATCTCACCATAGGGAATAAAATATACAGCCTTCCACAGGCTTGGAGAGCCTTCCCTTCAACCAGCTGCAAGGAGCTGGCTCCCATCCTTCTAGGGCACTGTTGGCTGTGGAGGACTGTGGGTCAATGTCTTGGGAACGAGATCTTGTCGGGGCTGTGAGATTCTGCCTAACCTACCAGGGTTCTCAGGAACCCCAGGACAGGACCTGTCTGCTGGCCGTTGTGTGGGCGAATGGCAATACTTGCTACCACTGAGAGTTCCCAGGAGCCTTGCTGAGTCTCAGACAGGGGGCAGGCCAGGGCTATACCCAAAGAGGGAACAGTGGACACTTCGGTGGACTCGGCACATCTGAGCTGGGCCCTGACCGCACCTTGAGCATGGCCTGCTGGTCCTCGCTGTACTCCACCTGGGCTGTGGAGAGGTTGAGCACAAATCTCTCTACGGAGTCCTTGTCACTGTTGTACATGTAGGCATAGGGGCGCCGTACCACGACAAAGCGCTTAGCCCAGCCAGCAGTGTGTGGCTCCAGGAAGTGCAAGTACCCCTTCTTGGAGACGATCGGGCTGTGAGGTAGAGACACATCTATTGGCTCAGGAATCTTGGACAGTCAGTTGGGATAGGGAAATCAACCCGGGGGGGGGCGTGGCTCACACTCCATTACCCTGCACTAGGACCTCGAGAAGGAGACCAGGTATGAAGGGGTAGGTGACAGATTCCCTTGGGATATCTAAGAACAGAGCCACCAACTCGTATCTGGGATAATTCCCCCAGTTTTCAGTGGGAAGATTTGGGAAGAAAAAAGCTAAAGTTTCAGAGCAGTTACCGAGTGCCCAGTGTCCATTAGGCCCCCATCTCTGTCCCATTCACCTGCCCTCTACTCTCTGTTACCCGCTCTGTTCCCAAGGGCCAGAGAGGCCTGTCTGCCTTGTCCATAGGTGTGGAATCCCCTGGCACTAAGTTGCCCTGCATACGCGACAGCTAGGATTTTGCTAGACAACTTCGGATTGAGGCAAGGACCTTGCATACCTGACTCGGATCTCTTGGATGTCAGGGACCAGCAGGCGCTGGGGCTCCTTGTCTACCTCTGTTGCTCGAACTGGAGAGGGAGTCTTCTTGGAATCGACTTCTGGCAGGAGCTCAGGCTCTGGGCTGGCAGGCCGGGAGCAGGGCTGGGGGGTCCTAGAAATGCAAGTAACATTGCTTTCTGCCAAGGTTCTTCAAGGGACTGGTGTTCCCCAGGAATGTCCTCCTCAGAGCTGTTGGGGGAAAGTCCAGGGACTGTCTGGCTGAGTCACAGGAGGGTTCCCAAGTTTCAGAGTTCACCTGGCTCCAGGGCTGCGGGGCTGAATGAGGAAGGTCCACAGCTACAGGGTAGGCTCTGCATTGCTGGGGAGACAGTACTCCCTTCTTCAGGACATTCTCCAGTCTCTGCCCCGTATAAAAGCCCACACAGCTTCCCTTCCTCTCTCAAATTGCCACTGTTACTTAGTGGTGGCTCTGTGTTCTTGGGGCAGTAGACTACCAGGACAGGGCAAGGTGACTCATGATGAGTGAGTACTCCATGCCTTCTATTTGTTTGTTTGGTTTTGGTTTTTTGAGACAGGGTTTCTCTGTGTAGCTTTGGAGCCTGTCTTGGGACTCACTCTGTAGACCAAGCTGGTCTCGAACTCACAGAGACCCGCCTGCCTCTGCCTCCCAAGTGCTGGGACTAAAGGCATGCACCATCAACACCCAGCTTGTTTGTTTGTCTTTTAATTGTAAAGTCCAAAACATTCTTTAAAAAACAAAAACAGTCTTAAAAAAAAAAAAGAAAGAAAGAAAGAATAAAGGGCTGGAGAGATGGCTCAGAGGTTAAGAGCACTGACTGTTCTTCCAGAGGTCCTGAGTTCAATTCCCAGCAACCACATGGTGGCCCACAACCATCTGTAATGAGATCTGGTGCCCTCTTCTGGCCTTCAGGGATACATGCAGATAAAAATTTAAAAAGACAAAATGAAAATGGCCAGAACTCTTAGCAATAGGTGATGTTACAGTGGAGGTGGGATTTCCTTTCCACACAGCCCTTCAAGTTCTGTCCTATTACCTTTTCTCCACTGAGAACTGTATGAGATGAGTCCTTCCCTGGAAAGGAGGTGTTTCTGGGTTTATTCACCAATGTATCTTTCATTTGTGCTAGCAAGGAGATAGAGGGCGCAGTGTGGCTGTGTGAGCTGGATAAGAAGACCAGCGCATCCTTCTGCCAGGCCCTGCCTTTCCCTGAGGCTCCACACCCACTCTCGCCATTCCTGAGTCCCAGCAGTTACCACCAATTGGCTTCAGGTGTTAGAAACTCGCCCACTCACCTCACATCAGCGGCACCATAGCGTCCTTCAATCAGAGACGGGCAAGTGGAGGAGGGAGTGAGTGTAGCGGCACCCAGAGGGGACATAGATGGGTCCCGCATCAGGGTGACAGACATCTCAGAGAGCTGCGGGAGACAGAAAGCCTTTCTCAGGGAGACCTCTGGGCCTCAAGGAGGACAGGCCTGGCCCACATTTAACTTCCTGTTTACCGTGACGTCACTTCTGTTTCCCCAGCTCCAGATGCTCCTTGCTTTTGTACCCCTGGCCTTCTTCACCTCCTTCACTCGCGCACAGTCCTGACTACTCCTTGTAATGAGATATATACCACCCCCCGCCACCCCCAGAGGATCCACCCAGGCTGCTCTCTATGACCTGACCGGAAGAGGTCGGGACCCCAGACCTAGTTCTACCCTCCATCATGTCTGCACCTGTGAGCACGCACAATGGGCATGGTCAGCACTACAGGGGTGAGGGGTGAATATCACACTAGAATTCCTCCTTTCGGACTACCCTGACCCAGGTGGGTTCCCCCTTCAAAGGCTGTAGGGGTGGGGGATGGGGCGTGAGCTTCTGGAGTTGGTAGGAGCCTGCAGGACAAGGGTCCCAGGAAAAAAAGATAAAAGTCAAGAGGATGGGAAGATAGGGCCTGTGTAGACACCATGTGGTCTGAGGTGGGCTGGGTCAGGCCCTCACTCACCCCCCAGCCTCCTCAGATCCCAGGCTCAGGGAAACCAGATGATTAGCTGTGGAGTACCTCACTGGGCCATGGGAGCTGAGATCCTAAAAACACCCCCTTGCCTTTGCCTGGCAAGACCAGGATTGCCCCTGACTATAGGCATGTACCTACCTTGCTCTCGCTGGCACTGATACAGACGTGACTGTGCGTGTATTCTCTGTTGAACGTGTGCATGAGGAGTCGTAAGCACTGTAGACAGAGAACATATGGTCAGACCTGCTCTGAAGGCAGCCTCCACCTACCCCGTTCTAAACATTGTCAGATGGGAGTTGAAGAATGGCAGGCTCGGGGAGGAGGGGAGGGCAGCACCTCCACCCAACCATAGGGTGGGAAAAATTAGGGTGGGAACTCCCACACTGTGCTTTCAGGAAGTCTATGACAGCATCACCTAAAGACACGATGCCCTCCTAGAGGCTTGCATAGCGACAACAAGGTTTGGCTCTGCACTGAGGCAGTGAGCTAGCTACCCAGCGGTTCAGGGATTTAAGACCCATAAAAGGCCTCAAGCTGAGGGTTCTGAAGGAGAATAAAGTGGGGGGAGGTAGCAGGCAAGGGACTAACTGGCCCCTAATGCCCCCCTCCACCGCCCACCCCAGCTCCTGGCAACTCAGACTAGAGCTGGCCACAGAGCAGGCTGGGCCACTGCCGCGGCCACGACACCCATCAGCACCAGCCTACCTTGACAGCCAGTTCCCTCTGCCTTTCATTGGGGGCCTCCAGAGGTGACGACTGTCCCTCTGCTGACAGTGGGGACGAGGCACCGGAGGAGCTGCGGGACTCAGAGTCCTCGCTGGAGGCTAGGGACAGCGCCTCAGGGCCAGGCCGCTGGGTGGTCTCTAGCTTCTCCCGTAGGAGCAGGTAGTGCCGTGTCTTCTCCACCTGCCAGAGGAACCAGGGTGAGAGAGGGCACCAAGCAGAGCAGGTGGCCAGGCGCCCTCCACAGCAGCAAGGTCTGGTAAAGCATGGGAAAGTCTTCCCTGCCCAGGTTATGGCTGGTAACCTGAGGGACACAGTGCTGGCAGCACTCAGAAGACCCAGGCAAGCCTTGTGGTCTCCTTCATAGCTAGCCATTCCCATGATGCTCATGGGCCCTGGCATGGGCAGTAGGGACCTATGCTTCTGTATCCTGCTTTCCCATGAGTACTCTATGGATAGACCCAGACAGTGCCAGCCCCAGAAGGTGGGTTCCCTGACGTCACTTGGATTTCCTTCTGGGTCACAGCTGGCTAGCTGTACTTGCTTACTCCCAGAGTCCTGTGCTTTTCAGTCCCCAGTGGCTCCCACATTCACCTCCTGAAGCAGGCTCAGTTTCTCCAGCTCCCACTGGTGGTCCAGGATCAGGCTGTCACTCCGAGGCCTCCAGCCAGCCAGGTTCTCCTCACCACGGACATAGGCTACTGATGTATCCAACACCCGCCGGCGACGGCGCTGCATACCTGTGTGGGCATTGATACGATAGCATTCTGACAGAAAGACATCAGGCTTCTCTAAAGTTCTTTTCTTTGTGGGTTTAAGATTGGCTCCTCTGGGCCTCACCCACAAGAAGCTGTCTAATGGTCCCTTTGCATGAGACTATGGCATGGGTGGCCACAGCAGCTCGCAAACTTGACTCCTCCTATTCACCCTCCCATCTGAGGACACTCTGGAGGCTGCAGGGAAGGTGCTTGCACTCCGCAGGTGAGGCTCCCAACCCAGCAGAGGTCCAAGGGAGTAGAGGCTAAGCTAGCCCCAGCAGAGAGCAGTCAAGACAGTCTCCTACCTGGGCTACCTGCGTCGGCCACGTGGCAAAGGCTGAGCTCATACACACCAGTCACACGGTTGCTGAGGGAGCAGAGGGAGAGGTCACATCATTAGTCAGCACAGCTATGGGGACAGATCACATCGCATCACAGACCTAAGGCAGCAGCCTGTTTCAGGTTGTGGTATGTCACATCCTAAGCCGTGTTCCCCACACCAGTCTTCGGCTCTAGATAAACACCCCAAGGGACCTCAGCCTTGTGAACTAAATAACCCTCTGGAAGTTGGAACTGCTTGGGGAGTTGAGGAACACAGAGACATGAACACAGTTGTCCCTAGACCCCCAGATTCTCAGCTGTTGTAGAATACTTCTTTATACTGTGTGAGGATGCGTCCCTGTGATTGGTTTAATAAAAAGCTAAACGGTTAATAGCTAGGCAGGATTTTTGGGGTAGAGAGGACACTGGGAAGGAGTTGTGGGGAAACATGGCATGAAGGAGACGAGGTAACAAGCCATGATCCACGTGGCAGCACATAAATGTGTTAATTTAAGTTGTAAGAGCTAGTTATAAACAAGCCTAAGCTATCCAGCCAAACTTTAGTAAGTAACAGTAAGTCTCCATGTGATTATTTGGGAGCTAGCTGCTGGGACAGAGAAAGAGTTGGTATACTCAGTGCTAGGCATCACTAGTGCCCTGGAGTCCTCACACCCCATCCTGTTCTTAAGATACCAACGCCACCAAGGTCACCAACACAACCCTCTCATGCAGATGGGCCTTGATGGCCACTGAGTCCTGATCTCCGAGTGACTTCCTTCTGGCTGTGCCCAGAGTTGGCCCAGCCCCTGGTTCCACGTGGTAGATTAGTGCCTGCACTGAGCTGCAGAGAGGCTCACTGCCCCCGTGGTTCTAGTTCAGGCTCTCCCACTGAAGCTACATTAAGCGGCAAGAATGGAGGAGAAGGATCTAGTGTCTGAGACCCAACATTCTTGGGCCTTGTAGTGTCCAGAAAGCTACTTAACTCACCCTCACCACACACACACACACACACACACACACACATACACACACACGGGTAGTCATTTCTGGGGAAGAGTTACCAGGCACCCATGGGGACTTCCCAGGGAGAACAGAAGGCTCCGTCATGCCTGCTTGACAAGATGCATGGCCCCTCATGTGCATCTACTGACTGGCAGGGGAGCTGAAATTGGCCCTCACTCCAGCAGCCTGTGCTGTGGACTTGGGGTTCTTGACACAGGAGTGTCTGTCTACTGGGGGACACCCAAGACTGTTCTTGATTCCAACATCATTTTCACTTGCCCAGGGTGGGAAGTGTCCTCCCCTATCCCTTTGGTGAGTTCAAAGCACAGGCTTCCCACTCTGCCCACCCTAGTGAGCTCACCCTTCTGTGGCCCTCAGGCTCCCACTGCCAAACAGGTTGCGGATGGAGCGTGAGGCTGGCAGCTTGGCGTCACGGGAGTAGAAAACCATACAGAAGTCCTTGGTGATGACAGCTGGCTGGGTACAGTTCTCCATCTGTGATAGATGACAGAGGTGATGAGCATAGAGATGGTCCAGAGTGCCCAGACTCCCGCTCTACCAGGCACAATGTCTGTCCTTCCCTACCTTCCTCTAGGACATAAGAGCTACTACTCACTGAAGCCTGCTAAGGCCTGCTCCTGATCCTGGACAGAATCCTAGGGAAGAGAGCCAGGGCTCTGCTGAAGACTGAGGCTAGCAAGGATCTCGGGGCACTAGGCCTACTCTGCTCTCTGGCTGTATAACCTAAACTAGAAGGCCACAGCAAATTCCTTTCTGCCAATGCTGGCTACCTCCAGCTGTGCACGGTGGGCATATTATAGCAAATGTGACATCAGAGTGATTTGTCTCTATGGAGAAGCAGATACAAGGCACCTGCCATTTCCAAATGTCTCCTTTGATGCTGTGCCCAGGTGAAAGCACCCACATTCCGGTCTCCACCGTGCCTCAGAGAAGGGCCACAGCACTCATCTGGACATAGCTTGGCAGCTGTAGCCCGGGGATAGGAGTGGCAGTACTTTCTGGAGTATTGATATAATGTCTGGTGATGATGGAACCGTACTGTAGTCTCAAAGCTGAAACCCACACACTAAAGGTATAGGTGTCTACTAATTTTGAGAATTGCTATTAAAGGCATATGGGTTTACTCAAGGTCTTGAGGCATTCTCTGAGAACAGAGTGGGGTCACTGGACCTCAGTGTCACTTTGCAAGGCCCTTGAGCTATGGGGAGGGGCAGGGGCTTCTGTGGATGTGGGTGTCTTGCCTCAATGTAGGCAGAGAGGGTCATGTAGATTTTCTCCCGATAAGGGGTGACACGATTCAGCAGGAGAGAGTTATGCATGGAGCTGTCCCACGCTGCTTCAAACTGGTAGAAGGTCCTAGAAGAAAGCAGATGAGATAAAGGACGTGTGGAGTTGCTCTCGGCGGGAATGGGAACATGCAGACAGACACAGAACTGCAGGGAGATCACAGAGTCACAGGTTGGAAAGCTTGGGTGGCACCAAGAAGGGCGGACCCCTCCTCACTCAGACCAGGGGCCTCCACGGGGCCAGTTCCTGCCAGCCCCAGCTCCCTCGGCTCCACGGTGTGGACTGGGAGGAATGGAGAACCCTCAGAGGACACACCAAGGGCAAGGAGGGAGGCAGAGGAAGAGGCGGAAGCTGCCCCAGCCTCAGTCTGAGCAAGGAGGCATCGCCAGGGATCTTTAGCCCACCCCTTCCATTGAGACTCGCGCTGCCAGGGGAAGGCCCTGGGGGAGGATGCTTGGAGTGGAAACAGTGGCCTGTGAGCAGCATCCCGTGGGCTCCTGAGAGCAGTTCCATGGGAATAGCAACCTTGGGCTTTCATCTTTCCCTGTCCTCGGCTGGGGTGTCAGCGAGGCCCAGACTTGCCCACGATGGTTCAGGGTGGCTATCAGGAGCCCAGGGCTGTGCATCTACCATAGGTACCCCTGCACCACAATCCCCATAGGCCTCTCCTCTGGAATATGGTATCTGTTCCATTTATCCTAGCACAAATCTCCAGGGTTCCCAGAGGGAAATTTGCCTCAGTTCATAGCATGGCCACTCCACACCCCCACTCCATCCAAGCATCCTCGCAGTTCACAGGCCAGGCGGCAGCATACTCTCCCACCACCTCATGGCCAGGCCGTTCGAGGGTACCAGCAGGCTTCCTGAGGTGCCTGGCCATGTGAGAGCCTGGTTGGTACTGCCTTTTCTCCTGTATGACACTGTCCAGGGAATAGGATACGGGGTCAACAGGTCAGGGACATGGAACAAAGCAGGCTGGACAGGGCCACTGTCAGACACATCACTAAGGACAGGTCTAAGGCAAGTGGAGACAGCGGGCATCCAGAACAGGGCAAAGAGCAGGCAGCACTGGAGGTAAGGGGAAGGGATAGAGTGGGGGGGGGGTGGAGCAAGCGAGGGCAGGAGAGAACGGTGCCTGTACCTAGTGTCATTTCCGAAGGAAACGCTAAGGGCGCAGCCAGGACACACGCACACACACAGAAGAGAGCAAGACGTCAGAACAGGCCTTCCATGGCCAGCACAGCTGCTGAGGGGCCCCCTGGAGCCCCAGCCCAGCCCCACGGATGCCCCATATCCTCATAAAACTGCTTCCGGCTGTGACCTCAAGGGTCAGCTATATCTCTGCTGTTTCCTTGTGGTGTGTAGGGCGGTAAACTTCATCATGGTGTCCTTCAGAACCAAGGAGCTAATGTGAGGGGTTGGCATGGGGCATCTCAGAGCCAGTGTCAGCGTTACCATGACGCCAGGGTAGGACCATCACTGTCCCATCTTGCTTGGACCTCGCACCTGTATCTACCATCCTTTAACTCAGCGTTTCTGAATGGCGTGTGTGTGTGTGTGTGTGTGTGTGTGTGTGTGTACACAGAGCCCCTGTATGCCCTTGGAAATAGTATCGTCTCCCACGTCTGGGTTCCCCCTCAGGGACTGAGCCCCAGGCCTGTCCTTGCCTGTTGGCCCTGAGTGGAACATCCAGGGGAAAAGGTGTGGCCAGCCTAGCTGCGGCCTTCAAGCTTATGTGGGGTGCTCCTGGGAACAGAGTGGGCTCTGCTAGCTATGCCTAAAGTGGCCTTAGCCCTGGCCCAGGTGAGAGAACACAAAACCGTGGCCCTTGGGTGTACTGGTGGAGGACACTGCAAACCCCAGCAAACTGGAATATCTCTGAAGGCCCGACTGGCAGATGCCTATTTGAGGCAGGTATGACTCCATTTGGACCATTTTCTGTAGCAGGACTGGCCTTTTCAAACATTGCCCCATCCTCCATTTGCCATGCGGCCAACCAGAACAGGCTTCAAAATCAACACAGCCGTGAAGCTTCTTGCAAGTCACGTCCAAAGTCCAAATGATGGTCGGTCCCTAGCCTTGGAGGTCATCTGCTGTCCTCTGGGGGGCTGCACACTGAGGCCCTATGACCAGCCTCTACCCTACACCGGCCATGGCTTAGGTAATGGGACACAGACTGAGGACCCCAAGGAATGTAGGGTCTGGAGCTTCCCAATGTCCCTGAAGGCCCTGCTGAGAGAAGTCACCCTGCCCAAGAGTGGGCAAGCTGGAGGTGGTGTAGAGGAAGCAGACCCCACCTTTGTGGGACCCACCAAGCATGCAGGCCATTATGTAGAACCCATGATCTATTACCACCATCAATAGTTAGGTAGAAAAACAGAATTCAGAGAAGCCAAGGTGACCCTACACAGGAAAGCCAGGGCAAGGACAATGGGGAGGCCCTGGGGGGTAGAGTGGACCCTCGCTCCACATGGAGTTCAGGCTCCTCTTAGATCACTGGTCATCAGGTACCCCAGGGGAAGCCTAGACCTCCTCCACACAACCTCTCGCTCCTTACAAGACGACATTTCACTAATGGCTTGCAGATGGGGGCCCCATGTGAGGCATCTGCAGGGTGGAAGACAGCGTTTCGAGATGCAGCCTCCAGGAGTGAGTGGAACTAAACATGGCTACCAGGGTTCTCCATGACTGAACCCTGATGGCTAAGAGGAGATATAGCATACATATGAATCTCCTGCTCCTTGTCACACAATGCCTTTGTGTCACTTTATAACTCTGCAGACAAGAGGTCTTCTCCAGATGCAAATCTCCCCCACCCCCAACCCATAGTGGACCAGAACTTTGAGTCCAAATACTCTTTTCTTAGTTAGCCAACCTCAGACAGTTTCCTTGAGTGTCAGAAAATAAATAGATCAGCAACTCTCAAATACACTAGGAGAACAATCCAAACAGCTGAGACCTTACACCAGGACCACTGAGGATCTTGTTAGGGTGTGCACTCTTGAGCCTCACCCCAGACCACTGAGTCAGGAACTCTGGCTGGTGTCTCCTGTGAGCAGAGAACCTCAGCTGACCCTGAATGGCCTCTGCTATCTGCTCTGCTCCCCATTATCTTGCGGCCCCTCCAAACACAGCTGAAGAAACAGACCTAAGGCAGGCAAAGTCCCTCCAAGCCCCATCACCAACTGCTCTGCCTGGTACCTCTCTGGTGCCACCTGAGTCCCTTGGCTTCCCCATAGACATGGCATTCCCGGAACCCTGTCCCAGTTCCGAGAGTGGCGCCGGTGACACAGGGTCTTCAGAAGGGAAGGGTGGCCAGCAAGTCTCCTGCTAAAGCCAAGGATGCAGAAGTTGGGCCTCTGGGCAATGTCCTTCCTCCAACTGGATTATGTGACCTGGAGTGACACCAGGAGGCCTACTATGTGATTCTCTTCTCTCTCCCAAGGGGACACAGCTGACCTTGCAAGCCTACAAACAGGATAGCCAAGTTCAGACCTGTGATACAGCGAGCATAATTCTTGAACAAGGGATGACTCATGTGGTGAGTACTGTACTCACTGTACAAAGATTGCCCACAGACAGGACAGTGGGTGCTGTGGAACCTCCATTATCATCACAGACAGGCTGCAGGGACCTGGGCAGCTGATTTCATGCCACCGCATGTTTGTAAATTAGAAACATGCCTTTCCCCAGTCTGACCAGAATGACATGCCTATGTAGATGCACTTCTTGCCTGGCCTCCAGAGGGCAGGTCATGAACACATCAGGCCCTACAAAGCACCAGATCACACTGTCTGTGATACTGTGAAAGAGGACACTGTCAGATTAAAATGGAGTCCCTTGTGTCAACTATGACAGGTAATGGATAAAGCCGGGAGGCCATGGAAGGAGGCTTCTAGTCACAACTGCCTGCAAGTGGCTGTCACAAGACAGAGCCATGAGCTTGTACAAATACTGCTGCAAGGACAGCTGTCCAGCTTGTCTATTCGACCTACTACTGACGTCTCTTGGTATTGATCACTGTGACTAAAGATCACTGTTTCAAAATGTCTGATGTAATCCAGAAAAAGAAAAACGTTAAAAAAAAAAACTTCCCCTTGCTCATGCTCTCTGAATAAGCCTGAGAATTACGGTGACATGTGTGTTCCCGTGAGAGTTTGTAAATAAATGTCATTCGTTGGCAAAGCTCTCTGCCTGCTGCTGAAGGCTATGGAAATGTATTTAAACTGCACCATGACTCCGACTCTTAGATCTTGGAGACATCCCAGCCAGAGGGCAAACAAGGTGGGCATCAAAGTAAGTGGGTGTCCTGGGGAGCTGAACACAAAACTCTAGGCCTAAGACTGCATACAAAAACCCAGAATGCCCTGGGAAGTATGTTTCTAGAGGGGAAGGTCCAGGTCCTCCAAAGAAGCCACCTCACAGGCTCACATCTGTCACAAGTCCCCAGACTACAGCCAGGGCACTTGGCTCCCCCGTGGGGACTTGATGTCATGATGCATGACAATCTGAGAGCAGGGGAGGTGCTCCAATGCTGACGTTGAAGATCCGTGTAAAAGGTCTGGATATGACACCACACACGGCCAAGCACAAACCCCACCTGTAGCTCCAGATGTGACGGCCCAGGACCAACAGTGACCACATGCAGCTGGACCCTCTCCCAGGTCTGAAACTGTAGTAACACAATCAGGCTGAGTTGATGCCGCCAAAAACACCCTAGGGAGGCTGGACCAGCCACCTTAGCAAGGCACACTCCAAACCCTCCCTGCAGGCTGATGGTGGCCCTCCACCATCAGGACTGGGTTCTGGTCATCCTGGCTTGGTTTCTTTACTCTTCCAGGCCACCTGTGGGTTCCTTCAAGGGTCCCAATCTTTGCGGGGCTGTGAAGCTGGAACCCGAAGCCATATTCACCAGATCAAGACAGGGAAAGGGAAGACTCCAGATGAGCAGGTGAGGAGGGCACCTAGGGGAGGGAGCATTGCCATGGATGCAGGCTGGGGAGCTGGGGTGACAAGCAGGCCAGCAGGGGGCGCCTATTTGCAGAGCCTCTCCCTGATACGCAGACCAGAGGAATGTACAGGAGCCCAGCAGAACAGAGTATGACTCAATTCAAGTTCTATCTGGTAAGAGCTGGGGCCATAGCCCAGCAGAGGCAGCCAGAGCTGGTAATGGCTTCTGTACCTGGAAGACAGCCTACGTCCCATGACTCCCTCGGCCACACCGTCAGGCCAAGTCACTGTCCTTGGAGGAGGAGGACCCTGGCCAGACCTACCTTTATGGAAATCCTGGTCAGTTGCCCCTGACTATTCTCTTGTATTCATGAGATCCCTTTCTACTTTCAGCCTGGTTAGATTCCTCCTTCTTGGTGCTCTCTCTCCATTGGGCCCACCCCTCATCAAGGTTCAGGAGCTGGATCCTGATGCAAAGTTCTTTGTTACCACTCCCCAACACCACACCACACCCAGCAAGGCAAGGACAGAGTCTGCTCAGTCAGCAATTGCAGTAGGGATGGGGTGAATGAGTATCCAGTAGGTTTTGGGTCTTTGGACCCACAGTTCCTGATGTCAAGTCAGATGCAGCTCACAGCATCGGAGGGATGCCTTCAAGAGTGAATGCTATGGGCTCACAAATGTATCAAGGGAGATAGACAAGGAAATAGGCTTCTGTGAGACCCCACATCTGGCGCTCGAGAACTCTCAGGGCATTAGAAACAGCAAGTTCTGGAGCCAGGGAGATCTTGTGAGCATCTCAGAAGGACCTGCTGTTGTGCCTTATACCCACCCAGGAGGACCCCCATAACTCAGGGCAGGCAGGGTATGAAGCCATTGGAAGGAGCACAGGATGAGCAGAAGTCAGGCTGTCTTTTAAAATGTGGGTCAGTCATAAACGCCCAGGCTAACAGTCCACAATTCTCATGGAGTCCCTGTGTGTGACCCACAGTGTCTCGGTGTCACCCCTCAGAGAAAACCACGAGGAGGAGCTATGCGTTTTTACACCAAGTGCTGTGACCATGATGGGAGACTTAGTGTTGGGTCTGAACTGAGAGCTTCGTGTGTCACAGCCTGCAGCTATCACGAGTCCCCATTCTGAGGGTAGAACTAACCTCCAGAAAGTTCTGACGAGTACATGTCCCTCTTTAGTTAGCAAATGACTCAATCAGGCCGACTCTAGCTCAGCTGTGTGGTTCCAGGATCACACGGGATAAGACTTCTCCCCTTCATGACCATGGTGGTGTTACTTGCCACCATAATGGATCCCTAGTTGGATTCGGGAGTAAGCTAAAGTTCCAGTCTAGGGACTTCCTTCCTTCTTCCTTCCTTTCCTCCCTCCCTTCCTTCCCTCTCAAGCCCCCTAACACATTTATTTTTAGAATGGGAGGGACGGCCCCAGGAGGATCAAACCCAGGTGCATAAGCAGGAGCTCATGAGACTTGTGGGCTGAGGAAGGGCCACCAAAGAGAAAGCAAGCAGCCCCCTCCTCTGCATGCTGCCAGGGTCTCTGCTCACCCAGAAGCCCCCCACCCCCACCCCCTAAAGGTACTAGATGTTTTGTATCTGGAGCTATCTGGTCCAGATAAGAAGACCTCTCAAACACACAGAGGCCGCCAGCAGACAAGCCCAATTCTAATCGGCCTCAGCATAGATCACCTGTCTCCAGAGCCAGCCCACATGCCACCTCCTCCAGTGAGCCCACCTAGTTGTCCTTGGTAGGGAAAAATGCTAAGGCTTGACAGGGCTATGTCCCCTGCTTGAGTGTGGCCACCACTTGAGTTGTCTCTTGACGAGGTTTTTGCTTCATTTAGTCCCAGGTCCCCAGAGAGTGTTCACTCAGCTCTTGGCCCATAGTATCATGTAAAAAAGATCTAGTCAATAACTCAGATGTGTCCCACACCCATGGCCCAGGGAATATGCCTCAGAGAAACACAGCTCCATAACCCCATGGAGTCTTCTCCTGGGACTCTAACTCCATGAGCCCAGGCAAGACAGCAAATGAATGCTATCTGCACTGATCTTTACAACCATGACCTGCCAAGGACACTGCCTGATCCTGGCTACGTCTGCTCTTTCCTAGAGCCTACACCGGTGTTGCAGCTGAAAGGTTTACACGTTCATGACTTTAAGAAAGCTGACCCACGAGACAGCCACCAGGAAACTCTGGCCACCGTCTTCCAAGTGCCCAGAAGGTGACACCTGGGCCTTCCATTCAGAACAGCCCCAAGTTCTCCCTGGACCCAGTTCCGACTCGGGACTTGGAGGTTGTCCTTTCCCAGTGATCACTGAGTCCCAGCATAGGCCAATGTGTTCAGGGACTTCCTCAAGCCAGGTGAAAGGAAGTCACAGCAATCTCCCCTACCAGGACTCAGCACTGATAAGTGAGTCTGAAGTGGGCACAAGCCACGTTCAAAAGCCGGCTATGCCAGCCTTCTCATGGAGTTCGGGCCTGCCGCTTCCAAAACAAAGGCCGAGGCCATGGCTGGGGGCGTGAGGCTAGAGTGATGTCCCTCTTCCTGACTTGGCCTGGAAAGGGCTCCTGGGCAGCTGGAGAGCACATGGGAGCTTGGAGTCTCCTGGCAGTGGGTCCTGTCTGCCCCTTCCCCACCTTCCAGGCTCTGCCTGCTATGGCCCCTTGCAGGAAGTGGCTGGCCCTTTTGAGCTGGTGCAGCCCAGCAGCCGGCTTGTCCAGCCTACATGCAAGGGATATCTGCACCCACTGTGGCCAGGCTAGAGGTTGGCATAGAAGGCAAGGCTGGGGCGGGAGGAGCAGGAGGCCGGCCAGTGTCTACAGAGGCAGAAAACTACAAAAGCAGCCGAAATCAGGAGTGAAGGGTTAGAGGGGGCAGGACGGACTCAGCCAGGAGAATAAAAACAAAACCAGAAGGCTACTCCAAGGAAATGAAATTAAAAGGAGGGAGAAACGGGAAGGAAAGGTGAGCAAGTTATGAGTTGAAAAAGCTAGAAATTAAAACTTAAGGGTTGTGTAGGTGACCAGGGAAGGAGGAGGGAAGGTAAAGAGGCTGAAATCAAACCGAGGGACAGAAATGGTACCTAGGTATGTCCGAATCAAGAAACTGCCTGCAAAACACAAACAACCACACGTTAGTGAAGGGCTGCAGGTGGGCAGCGGGGGGCAGCAGGGTAGCAGCAGCAAGCGGCAACGGGGCCAGCCGCCTGTGGCTGGCAGACCCACTCAGGGCGGGGGGGGGGGGGCTGCAAAGCAGGGACCACGGAGCAGGAAGAGGCCCAGGTATGGAGAAGCGCACAGTAGCCTGAGGCCCTGGGCAGAGCTAGACCAGGCCCAAGCCTCAGCCTCAATATAGTGGCTGGTGTTTGAGCAGCCTGGTCATCAAAGGCTCCTAGGTTGTCAGCCATGTCCAGGGAACAGGAAGCTGGCCCCAGTGGGCCCTGGGGAGGAGGTCATGGGCTAAGGAGCGTGCCTGAGACTTTTCTGGGGTAGGAGGGGCTGGGGTTGCACCAGCAGGGACAGCAAGGGCAGGAGCCAGGCGAGGGGCCACATCTGTCTTCCCTTGTCCTGGTACACAGGGGTTGGAAGGGGAATAGGACAGAAGCTAGTCAGTCCAGGGCCAGGGCTGAGGCTGTGTAACCAAAGTTCTGTCGGCTGAGGGACAACGAGTCTTGGCCTCCTAGCTGTCCTCTGCCTAGCCAGGGTCAAGGGTAGCTGGGCTGGTGGGGGAGTGGATGACAAGAAGACACAAGACTCCTTCAGTACAAGGAGACAACTAGAAAGGGAGGCCCAGAGGGCTCCCGCCTACCCTCGGACATCCCGGTTCCACCCCTCCCTTTGGTACCAGAAGGCCTTGCAGTGGGTGGCCAGAGGTCAGAGGTCAAGAGGGTTAAGTTACTCCCAGACCCCAAAGCACCTCTTAGCACTCGGTGAGAAACAGGTCCTCCTAGCTCCTGCCCTTGCCTCTGTGGCCCTTACCTCCCATGCCCAGGCACAGTAACCTACACTCAACGGGCAGCACCCACATTAGGAGTCACAGGGCTCTCTGGCTCAGTAGGGTGCATTTGCAGAGCCTGAGGAGACGGAAGGCCAGAGGAAGCTCTAAGTCCCAACTCATGTCATAGTCTGGCTTCCCTCCTATCCCTCATTGTGAGCTCCAGCCTATCGCTCACAGAGCGGCCTTCCTAAGAAAACACGGTGAGGACCAGAGCCACATGTGTACACCCTAGTCTCCGCCCTGTCCTGTCCTGTCCTGTCCACTGTTCCCACTACTGCCCAGCCCTGGCTCCCCACCCAAGTGCCCGCGGTCCTCCGAGGAGGGCCTCTTTTGGTTCCTCAAGATCAGAAGAAGTGGAGCTCTGGACCCAGGAGCTGGAAGAACCCAGGCCACTTTCAAGCCTCTGGGTCTACACAACCCCTCACAGTGCTGTGATCCTCCTGCACCTCTCCAAGGGTGTCTCACCCTCAAAAACTGTCTTTGCCACAAATAGTCTCAGCTACAGCGCTTGGCTCCTTGGCATTGGGCCAGATGAGGAAGGAGCAGGCTGGGGCTCAGTCCCTGCCAAATACCCACAAATCCTTGGAAGACTGTGTCCCAGGCAATTCTGTCCAGTTGGGCATCCGCCCCCGCAGGAGGACTCTGGCCCTTGGCAGCCTTTGTGCAATCTCTGTCATACCTATGCCCCTTGGCAAACCCTTCAGGGCTGCCAAGAATATCTCAAGGGTCCAATGCCCCTCTACTGTTCAAGCGGAGATGGGAGTTGGGACTCTCTGGAGCTTGGAAGCAATGAGAATTATGTGTTAAGTGGTTGCCCACGCTCACACCTCTGCTCAAGCTGCTCCAGACTGCCTCCTTGATTCCTACCCATCCCTGGGGTCTCTGTTCCTAGCAGTGTGGTTCTCAGAAACGTGGTCTGTGTTGGTTAGTCTCCCAGGACTCCGAGCCCATGTTGACCCTCATCAGGCGATAGGATGATGTGAACCTATACACCACAGATGGGGGACATGCAATCAAGGGAACAGAGAGACTTGGAGGCCACAAGCCACCACTCACTGCCCTGTCCCTTTAAGTGTCAGAAAGAGGGTGTAGGCCTGGAGCTGGCCATGGCATGAGGCTGGGTCAGTAGAGACCTCCGCAGGCAGGCATTGACCTGTGTGGGAGCTGGTCAGCAGGGGTTATGATCCTCCCACTCTTCTTGTGGACTTACCGGTCATCCTGGGCTGGGTGGACATATCCTGATGAGAGGATGTTGAGGGACAGGATGTTGGGGTCAATCAGAGATTCGTCAGTTTCTGGAGTGTTTCGGATACGACCTGTGGGAAGGGAAGGGCAGTGACTGGGTGTCATTGCCCAGGAAGGCTAGTGGTCCAGTTAGGCTGAGGCCTCTGAACAGAAGCCAAGGTGGCAAGTGGATTCCCTATATGACCATTGCCCATGCGATAAAAGACACTAGGGTGGACAGGGAGGCTGATGGGGACCTGGTGGTTCCTGACATGGCCAGCGCATCCCTCCTCTGTCTCCTTCCAGCAGAGGGCTGCGTTCTATTCTTTAATTCTAATTACACTTCCTGGAGGATCTCAGCTGCCTAGCTTAGTGAGCTCAGGGCTTTCTACCTGTGGGACAAGGACACCTATGCCAGATGAGGGGATGGGCCTGCCCCATTTTATGCTTAAAATAACAATAATGAAGAAAGCAGCATTGTCCACGTGTGCGCTCTTCATGCACTAGCCACTCTTCCAGGCTTAGGAGATGCCTGCTTTTGGAGTCCATCTGTCTGTCTGTGAGACAGACACTTCTTCTCACCCTGGAAGCAACTTCCTGCTCTTTTAAAGGAGCAGGCAGATGGCCCACAGAGTAGCCAGCTTCCCTCTTCCTCCGCTGCACATTCTGGGCAGTCCTGCCCTGTTCCCTGCAGCTCTGCAGCATGAGGATTGGAGGAGGAGGCAATCGGGAGTTCTTCAGCCAGTGCCTTCTTGACGCCAGACTCTCCAGTGCTTGGGTTACCACGACAAGGAGGAGTTTAGGGCAAGGAGAGCCTGCCCAGAGCAGACACTCAACCCTGGGGAACTGGCCTCCATAGAGCTCTCTTCTCTACCTGAGGATCTGATGGGCATGCTTGAGCAGGACACAAGAGGGAGGTGGAGGCTGGGCTAGCATCTTCTATATCCCTCAAAGGGCCACCCATATGGAGACCATGGCCACCAGAGTCTCTCTCTTGTCTTTCCTCCGTTTTGCTGGTCCCTCTCCACATCGTCCACTTCGCAGAGCCTAAAAGATCTATGCCGTCCAGGGAGGGATGCTAGACTTGGGTATCAGTTACACCCTGAATGGGGCTGAATGTTCGCAGCAGTATCTTCCCTACTTCTGTGAAGTCCCCACTGCTACCCAAATCGGTAGCTTTTGATGTCTGCATTTTTAGAAGAGGAGAAGGTGAGATTTAAGGCATTCTGGACTGTCCATCTGGGTGGGAGGACATAGTGGGGTTGGACACCACTGCAGAGTTACCCCCACTCCAGAGATAGCTTGGTCCCGAAGCCAGGTGCTAGGCCTGACCTTGGTCTTGGAACCGATTCAGTTTGAACTCTCCCATAGGACACTCTGACCACTGGTTTCATGCCTTTTCTGATCCCTGTCACAAAACTTGTAAAACACAAGTGTCCATCCTGGTACCCAGACCAACTATCCACAGGCCTGTATGTGGGGACACAGGATGACAATTCATTCTGTGTAAGGACATTGGTTCTGAGATCCTGCCTGCCCAGGACTGGGAGGAGCTTCTAGATAGATATGTCTCAGCTGCAGGGTACACTGGGATGGGTACCTACCCATGTCGCCAAATGAGAGTCCAGAGGACAGCTTGGTAAAGCAGGGCTCAAAAGAGGGGGTCACAGAGAAAAACAGTGTTCTTGTGTTCCCTAGCAAGGTGTGCTAGAGTCCTGATGCCATAGCACAGCAGTGTCACTAGCCAAGGTGAAGTTGTCCTGGAGTGAGTGTGGTAACCCTACTGTCACATGTCACATCAAAATGCATGGAGCCCGCCCTGTAAAGCTGAGGGTTGGAATAGTCTTCCACAAGCTAAGGACACGAGGGACTACAGCCACCTCCCAAGACCAGGCAAAGCATTGAAGGACCCTGCAGTGTCCCAGAGAGCATGCTTATTGCTGGCACCCTGATTTCCAGAACTGCGACACCTGGTAGTTTTCTGTTGTTTTAAGCCATTTAGTTGTGGTGCTGTTTCAATGACACTGGGAGAGCGACGCAGGTTAGGTAGAAACTTGGGGCTATAACACAGATCCGGGGCTCTACCTTTCAGGCTGAGGCACAGGAAGGCTTCGTGACCTAGCCAGAGCCACACAGCACAGGGCAGAACTGTAGTTAGAACCCAGGGCTTTGTCCAAAATAGGTCTCCTCCCAAGGTAACCCCTGCCTGCCCCACTCACCCACAACCAGCTCTCGCACTTCCTTCCAGCGGATGTGGCTCCCTGTCTCATGCAACAGCGTCACGGTTATCCGTCTCTGGATGCCCTGCCACATGCCAGGAGAGGAACTAGTCAGGCGACACTGAGGATACAAGGGCTTTCGGGGTGGGGCGAGTCTAGAGGGGGGCAGATAAGGCTTCCCACCTGGTGGAGAAGGAAGGTCCCCATGCACGGCATACCGCCACGGTGATCTACCACAGCGGGGATGTAGCTGGAAAAGATAGTGATGGTGAGATGCCAAGCCCCGCCTCTACCTCATCCGTAGGTAACATAGGTCCTGGTCCCAGAGTCAGCACAGCTGAAAACGGGATCATTGGCCTCCCCCTCCAGGAGAGCAGCCCTGTGTGTTCTCCTATTTTCACTCGTGCTCTACAAGTCAGAAATCAGCACCCCATGACCTGGGTATGGATGTGACATGGCGTCTGTGATCCATGCCAAGATTGGGACACTCGAGGAGAACCTGGTCCCAGGCTTCCCCAGACATCAGCTCAGAGCACCCTGACCGTCCTTTCCCATGTTAGTCTCTGCGCATTCCCGGTACCCTTCTCCTCTTTAATCATAGATTCTTGGCCCCCAAGCTGGTGCCCAACACTCTGGGCACCCACTCACTCGCCATTGGCTTCCAGCTCGCAGATCTCGAAGTAGACCAGCAGGTCATACTTGCAGTGGCAGGGACCCGGGGAAGGTCGTGTCATCGCACTGAGCTTAGTGGCAGGTACTAGGAAGACGAGACAGCGATGTCGTGATGGAGTACTCAGGGAGAGGGCAGCGAGGCTGCATAGACAACAACTTTACCAAACAGAAGCGCCCGACTGGAGTACCCACGGCCAGGCCACACCTAGCTCTGTACAGTCAGGCACAAGAAACCTGGCACTGGTCTCAGATGTGCGGCCACTTAATGCTCCCTACACCCAGCATGTGGCTTCACGCTGGGTGTGAGGGTGGTGGCTTGAGACTCCGACACTAGGGAAGCAGAGACACTGCTCAGTGTCCTTTCACATGCACAGGACCCCTCTGCCTGCACTGTTACCTGAGCTACACTTGGCCACAGCAAAATGTATCAGTCCAAGTATGTCTTGCTAGCACCCACACCTCATCCAGAAACCCCTAACCTCAACCCAGCTAGCTTTCCAATATGTCTTCCTCCTGACGGCTTCTGCCCACGCCACACCCCACCCTGTATTCCTGGGCCCAACCATGTCTGTCCATAGGGTCCTTCCTCTACTAAGTCCCTTCTGAGTGTTCACCATGCCACCTGTCACTGAGTCTAAATGTGCCCCTTGTGGACAGGGCTGAACATCAGAGCACAAAGCCAAAAGCTCTGCATTCCACAGAACAGAAGGCAGCCTATGGCATTTGCAGCCCGAAAGACCATTACATCCACAGCAGATCCAACCATACTTGTGCCCATAGAGTGGGCCTTCACTTCCCCCTGGGCTCAGGACAACCTCACCTACCTGGCTTGGATAGCGGCATGACCCGGGGGAAGTGTCGACGTGAGGGCCTCAGGGGGCTGTGGAGGGAAGGCAGAGTGAGCAGACCTACACTGGGACGGCCCAGGGCAGGGTGGGCTGATCAGAAGTACATTCACGTGTCCCTTATTCCCCTGTCCTGTCAGACTAAGGAAGAACCCAGGTCTCTGTACATGCTTAGATATGAAAGGAGGAACTCTTAGAACCCTAGACACTATCCCGGAAGCTCCACAAGGCTCCAGGGACTCGCCCCAAATAATCCCTGTTGCCTCCCTCTTCCATTCCCATACCCTGGGTATCCCTCAGCTGTGAGGTCTACTCAGCTGAAGAGAGATGGGGCTGGAGAGGAGTGAAGGCCTATGAACACATCTCCAGTCCTCAGGGTGGCTGGATTCCCATCCCACTTTCTGAACCCAGGGTGAGATGTCTTACAGGTACCTTGATCTCACACCCCAGCCTCTTGAGACTTCCCTCTGTCCCCTCCCCACAAAGAAAGAGGGAAGTGGCCAGCGGGGGGCAGCAAAAGCTGGTTATGCCCTGGATGCTTCCTGTGCTTGGCTAATGGTCCAGGCTCTCACAGCAATGGTCCTTAAGAACCCAGTTCCAAAGAGGAGAGGAAGGCACAAGCTATGCTCTGATCATCCCAGACAGCTAACGGGAGAGCATCGGGTGCATGGAGGCAAGGACACTTGGGTGACCTAGGCAGATGACCTGAGCACATCCTTGCAAAGAGGTGGGAATGGGTGCTGCTGGTAGTGGCCGAAGACCTCGAACACAATGGGCTGGCTCTTGATGTACTCGATGAAGGACCTGGTCACCTCTACCGCAATCTAGAAGGAAAAGAGGGAAGGTGTGGATTGTATCTCAAAGTGCTTAGTGTCCATGAAAAAACAGCACTCCAGGACCAGCCCTCAGCACCAAGCCCAGCCACGACATCCCTGGAGGTTCTGAGCTTGTGTCTGTGCAAGGTTCACTGTGAGCTCTATACTGACCTTAGGCTCCAATTTGAAACAGCACAGATTCCCCTGCTACCCAGCTGTAAAGTCAGTATCCCAGCATGGCACTGGAGGTTCTATAACCTAGTGCCAGACAGCCCCCAGGACCGTCCGCTCAGAGGAGAAAGAGTGTATGGGAAGGGAAAAACCACGCGAAGCCTTGTAGAAGTCCCTTGGGTGTTGGGGGATAAGAGCCAGGACCTACATTTTGGACATGGTAGAAGCCAAGAGGAGGTCCCCTTCCAGTGTTCTTCAGGGGCTCAGTGGAGAAGGCCTCATCATGGCGGTGGATAAAGCTGCAGATCAAGAAGAGGAAGTTGGAGCAAGGACCTGTGGCCTCACTGGGCATCGCATGAGCCTGCATGCCCAGCACAGCCTACGTGGCTGCACGCCCCTCAGGAGAGCATCCTACTTCCCAGCAGCCCAGGGTACAGACAACAGGCTCACTTGAACTGGCAGAAGATGTCAGCATATTCAGCAGAGATACTGGATGCCTGCAGGACTGTTACACGGAAGGTGAAGGTGCTGCCCAGACGGAGGTGGTCCAGGGCAGCATCCAGAGGCCCATCCAGGGCAGTCTTCTCAGGGCTATCCAGGAGGCCTTCAGGAGTCACAGCTGTCGGGAGCCAGAGCAGAGCGGTGGGACCTCCAGATGCCATGCTCTTCAAGCCCTGGCCCCACACGTCGCTGTTCCACACAGCGGGGCTGCACCTACCTGAGCAGGTATTGTTGTTGACCTCATCAGCCGAAGGCCCGGAGTCAGCACCCTGACCCTGGCCTTCTACAATGCGCAGCTCCTCCTGGGAGGTCCCTGAGCGGGACATCCCCACCACAGGGCAGGATTCAGACTGGAACTGTGAAAACACAGAGTTAGAGAAAGCTGGGAAGTTAGATGGCTAAGCTAAAGCCACCCTGTCACAGGCTGTAGAGATCTGTGCACTGGGACCTGGGTCTCTAGGGCCCTGAGCCAACCTGGTACACTCACCCCTAAATGAATCACTCACTCTCTAGGCCTCCATCCCCATTGCCATGAGCGGCCCACTTTGACTCTTTAGTTCAGATGAGCTGATGTGTGAGTTGCCTGAGAGGAACACACTACCTGCCTCAGTGCAAGAGACATAGTGAAGGGAAACCAGAATCATCCCTGGCCTTCCAGTTCTATCCCCAGGGCACCGGGGAACTTCCTGGGGCATGCCACAGGCAGCTGCTGTCTTGAACATCCTCAGACTGAGATCTTGAGCCAGATAGTTAAATAAGCACATCTGGGGAGGGGCACTGCCCGGGATCAATCCTTCCACCATCTCAGGTAGTCCTTTCTGTGAGTGTCAGAGAGTGGCCTCAATGGGGCTGTCCTCATTCTCACAGGGTTGGGGGAAGGCAGGAAGAAGGGTGGTAGGAAATATGCTATGGGAACCCCAAGAACAGCTAACCCAAGAGAAGAGAGAAAGGGGGTGCCTGTTCTAAAAGCTGCCTCTACTCATCACCAGCTCTAGGCCTTGCTGTGTGAGACTCGGGAAGATGGATGGACCAAGTGGGCCCTGACAAACTGGGAAAGGGACATTGTGTGTTTTAGATAGCAAGGGACGGCACGGCACGGCACAGTGCTCAGGGAGAGAGAGAGAGAGAGAGAGAGAGAGAGAGAGAGAGAGAGAGGCAGACTCCAAGCTCCATGGGGCCAGGGCTGGCCCTTAGAGCAGAGGGTTCAGCGGAAGGGTTTCCTCAGTATACAAGGCAAGCCTTCATAGTACCTTTTCAAAATGCTGGTCATCAAAGGAGATTCTAGCAGTCCCTGACTGACGGACACCTGAGCCATAATCTGGAGCCTCTTCATCAGCTGCAAGAGGAATAAACAATTGGCTGGTTGGCCAACTTGTTTTGTATAGTGGACACAGCCAGGTCAAATGGCCCCAGGACCTTGGAGAGGGTATAGGAACCAGGCGACCAGATTCTTGACTACACTGAATGGCCACCATCACCACCTGCAGCTCAGGAGTCACCAGGACACACTGACCACCAGCCTATATTGCTTCAGGGACCCAGAGGGATGTCCTTGTCAAGACCAATTCGTCATGAGCCACACGCCTGGCACTGTATGACCTGCCTGGCCCAGGTGCTCGGGAAGAACCCCTCTTCAGAGCCCATGGGCCCTACCATGTCACCTCCAGCATGTGACTACTCCTCTGCCACCACCCAGCCAGCCTACAGTGTCTGATAGTTGACCCCAACCCATGGCCACAGGGCAGGGCAGGGGCGACTAGAGACTAGATTGTGTTTTCTAAATTCCTTTCTTCCATTGCCACAGGTAAGAAAATTTTAGTTGTGGCCCCAAATATAGTAAAATCCAATGTTCTCATACATGATCTGGGGACCCCAGGTCAGACTCCATCATAGCCTCTTTTTCTGAATACGACTTGGGGCACAGTGGGGCTGTGGTTTCTCACAGGCCTGGGCTCCGAACCCCACAACCTTCCTTACTACCGGCCTTCATCTGCTACACAGGCCCCACTGAGTCCCACTGGGTTTACAGTGGTGGCCTTTGGAGGGAAACCTCAGCTTAAATTTGGAGACAGGGTCATTCAACAGCCCTCCCAATGACCTCCCCCAAAAGCCCTTATCACCAAGAACAGAGCAGGATATCCACTTACTTCCTCTACAAGGGCTGTGGGCGAACCCCTTGGCGTCAAGGAATACATGGACAAAATAGAGGCAACTACCTAGTGTGTTTGGGACCTGCTAAATCAGACAGGAGGAGGAGGGCCTGGCAAGATGGAGGAGGAAGGCTCCCAGGAAGGAGGCATCCCTATGTGAGGACATCTCAGTAGCATTCACTTTCCAGCAGGGTGGTATTAAGGCTGGGCTTCATCTACCAGCTCATAATCCACTCACTCCTGGCTTTCCTCGCTAGATGGGACCTCTGGACCAGCACTGGGCAGGGACTAGCAATCTGCAGGTTCCCTCGACTATGGAGAAAGTGGGGAGTGGGCTGGGCTAGCGGGCAGTCCATGTCTCTGGGAGGCAGCGAGGCAATCTCTGGGTCCACCTGAACGGTGGGGTAGGTGGGGTTCAAGCATCCCGGGCTGAGCCTGCATGGCTGAGATGTCCCTATCTAGTCGAGGAGAGTCTAGGACATTTCCTTCAAGCCCCACCTGCCTACCTGCCTGGGAAGAGGGAAAGTTTCATGGTGGCCACGGGGAGGCCAGGAGGCCAGGGTAAGGCCAGCTTCATACTGGCCCCTGCCCAGTATTCTTCCTCCCATCCTTGCCTGCAAAGGCAAAGCCCCCCAACGGACTCAGAGGCGCACACACCTGAGATGGCCTGCACCGCCACACGGAGGAAGCCTTTCACCTCCCCCTTCTCGCTGACGATGGCCACGCGGTGCACCAGGGGCACAGGGTACAGCAGGTTGCTCAGGTATACGAAGGCCCTGCGGGAGCAGAGCCACAGTCACACGCGACCCTCGGGTGTGCTCTGAGCTACAGCACTGACACCAAGGCCGGCTCACACACAACAAGAAGCTGCAAAGCTGAGCAAAGCGACGGCGACAGCCAGGGCGACCGCAGCCAGGTGGGCTGGGAACAGGCAAGGGTCGGGGAGGGAGGAGGGTTTTCAGTGCTCGGAGGAGACAGGAGGCAGGGGCACAGAGGGGAAGGAGTGGGCCTCGGGGCGTGGAGGGCACAGCCAAGCTCAGCCTGGACATGGCCGTCTGAGAGCAGCTGAAGAGGGGGTTTCAGCCTGCTTCAAGGGCTGGAGGGCCTGGGCTGAACTGGGACGTGCTAGCAAGTCTCAGTACTTCCCACTGGGCCATCAAGCAACTCCTCCATGGAGCTCCGTTAACAAATGCCTGTGCCCTCTCGGTCAGACACAGCACGTCCCTAAGCGTCACCCTTCTCAGGGCAGGTGCAACTCAGAGTGTGTGCCCATCACTCAGAAGCCTGGGCCCTGCCCTGATCCCCCTCTAATCAACACCACCTAGATCAAGAGTCTTGCTGGCGCTCCCTTAGCTGGCCTCTTTACCACCATGCTTCTCCCAATGTCCCGTCTATGTGTCCCTGTCACATACAAGTCCCACACCCTCAGTGGTCCCCAAGCTCCTTACAGAATCCTCTAAGGCCTGAGAGGTCCAGGATGGCCAGCCCCATCTCACTGCCCCCATGTCCAACCTCCCACATGGGCGGGTGGGTCCCTGCTACCTCCCTACTCTCGCGACAACAGTCCATCTTCAATCTCCTCTGGACTCCATCTTCTGACTTTGGGAATTTGTAGACTTTCTGGTTTTCTGTGCTTTTAATATATGACAGAGCTTCAGCAAGCTGTTCTAGCAAAGCCTTCAAAGTCAGGCCTCGGATGGTGGGAGGCAGCTCCCTTCAAGGGGCCTTAGTGGTCTCCCTGGGCCCCTCCCCCAGAACCAATTTCCCCAGCACAGTGCCCTCTCAGGGAGAGCGATAGCCCAAACCCCTTTGTTCAAGGTACCAGTTGGGGCATTGTTGTGGAAAGGATGTTGAAAGCCCACGGGGGACTGTGAGGGAATACCCACACTGGGGCCAGGTGAAGGCCCTGTGATGGCTGTCCAGGACCACTGAGCCCACATGAAACCTACCTCTGCCATCCCAAGACCCTGGTGACCTCTAGAGGTCTCTAGAGGGCTCAGGTGGCAGTGCCACAGAGCTTGCTTAGAATCAACGGAGCCCAGGCTCTGAGCTATCCAGATGTGCCCTACTGGCACTATGGAGACACCCCCAGTTCTGTGAGCACCCATAGGGAAACTCGGAGATCTTGCACACTCACTTCTTGACCCTCCCCCACTGTCTCTGGAGTAGTATCCAGAGAGGTAAACAGAGACAGGGAAAGGCTGTGCCTAAGTCATATGGTAAGACTTCAGCAGGTAGTCATCCATGCTCCCTACGGGGTCTATTGTAAAATGGGGGACAGCTGATGCTCCCCAATGTCCCAACTGTGATGCCCCTCAATTTAGCTAGCTCTTATGGATGTGAAGAGTCTAGTCTAGTGTGGCCCATTGAAGCTGGTGGAATACGGCACTCAGGCTCATTTCACAAGAGAAGAAACTGATGCATAAAAACATCGGGCAGTAACCTTGGTGGCAGCAAGGGCCAGGACTCATGAGACCTGAAAGGTGCCCTCTAGTTAGCTCTCAGCCGTGCTGCTTCTTGCTTGTCCGTGCAACTAATCACAAATAAGTCTTGTACCTCCATCTTTTAGAACTTCCTCCCATCAGAGAGGGAAAATCCAGGCTGCCATGGCCCACATCTAACCCTGACCATACCCTAATCTCTCACTGGAGGCTGGGGTTATGTACTGAAAGAGAACCATTTGTGGTCAAAGCCCTTGGATCCTCACGATCCCTGCACAGCTCAAATGCTAACTGTGGGTCTGTCTACAGCTGTGGGGCCAGATGTTGCAGAAGACAAAAGGACACAATGCCCCCACCCTGTGCTTTTTCTACATGATCTACATGACTAACCCAGTCCACTTGGCACTGTGGTGGCATCATTTGGCTAACAGAGACCTCTGGGCCTGGGCTGCCTCCCAGAGGTAGTACTGGTTTTGAAGGAGCCACAAGCTGAATCTGGAAGACCTCTGTGCCCCACTCTGAGTAGAACCCACTCAAGCCAGCATGCCAGGGAGATGAGGGCACCCAGGTGGACACTGCTCAGAGGGGCAGGAGACTCCAGCCTTCATCTTACCTGTTCTCCGGGCACCAGAAACAACTAGAAGACAGTGTAAGCCACTGCAGGATCATAACACAGCCCTTGCCAAGTTTGGCATGCCACACCAGCTGACACCCGGCTGCTCTCAAGGCCAGAAGAACACTGTCTCCACACTGGGCCAGATAAGGAGACCCAGCATGGAGCTAAGAGGCTCGGGGCTGCATGGAACTGTCAAGTGCAGCCTCTTGCCGGGTCAGCATTTACCCATCTGGTGCCCTCCGCAGCTCCTCCCCCAGACCCCTAGCTCTCGTCCCTTCTTCTGCTGTGCCTGCCTTCCTGCCCCCAGGTACTGGAGGCTCTGGGCCCGCTTCATCAGCTAACTCACCCACATCCTCAGGCCCCCTGACGCCTCAACATCAGAGACCCCGGATGTGAGGAGGGGCCCTGGTTATGGCCGTGCGACAACTGGCCAGGATCCAGAGCACCTTGAAGCAGACTAAACCACCCAAGAGAGGAGAGGAGGTCAGAACTGGCAGAGCAGCATGTGTGGCGAGGCAGGAGGGAGGAGGCAGCGCTAACCACAGATTGGTGAGGTGCAGAACCGCATGCTGGGACCCAGGGAAGCCTTTCCAGAGGGGACGAGAGTGGGTACCCCAATTTTGCTTAAGCTTTGGAGAGAGAGCCAGCAGCTACCAGAGGATAAAAGGAAAACCAAAGTGGCGCCCTCCTCAGGGCTGGGCCTGCATAGCTGCTGTGCGGGGAAGCCAATTCTTGCCAAACCAAAAAGGTCAGGACATTGCCAAATGAAGCCTTGCACAGAGCACCCTGCAGTACAGGGGGCTGGGCCTCTCATGGGTGACTTTTGCTAAGTTTGGTCATTTTGTAAAATCTCAAATCCACAAGAGGGGAAATAACATTGGAAGGACCCAGCTCTTTTCATGAGACTGCAGAGCCCTACCCCATTTCTCCTCATGCCATTGCCTTCTGTGTCTCCTGAGCCCTTGCCTACCTGACACCCGGAACCATTCCCAGGGCCTAGCAGGCATGGGAGGCCTGGTACTATAGCCCAAGGCTTGTTGGGAGAAGCCTGCACAGAGCTGACCCGCTCAGGCCCAGCAGGGTGGAAGTCTAGACCCAGGGTATCTTGGAGGGAGAGGCTACCCATTTGTGTCCAGCTAGCTAGCTCATCATAGCGAATGACAGCCAATGGCAGTTAGGAACACTAATCAAAGATCCTGGCCAGAGATATGGACCCTGCTCTTATACCATCAGCTCCGTTCAAGGAAGAAAGGAAGGAACTCCATAGAAAGTTCAAAGTCTGCAAGGGCCACCCTCAACCTTTAGCTTTCAATACTTTTGCTCCAAGATCTCCAAGATCAAGAGTTCTGAAACTCCCATTGTCCTAGAAGCAATCTTAAACTCCAGGAGAGGATGCTACGAAGACTGCTGCTGTTCCAAGCAGGTAGACTACAAACTCTAGCATTTCGGAAGTTATTTGCCTTACTGCTGCAGCCAACAGCCAACTGCCTCCTTGTAGCCCACGTCTCCATCCTCAGCCTCTCTCTCACACCTATCCCAGGAACTAAGTAGCCCGGGGTCGGGGGAGTTGCTCTCAGTAAAGGGCATGCGCCCATCTCATCAGGCTGGCCTGGGAGGTCAGGGGCTTGGAGCTATTCTCACCTGCCAGACTCTACAAAATTAAGGCGGGTAGATGGAGGCCCTTCTTCCCCTGCCCTGGGTGGCTCATAGCCCTGCTCTCAGAACAGAGTGGCATTGAATACATAGGGTACCTTCTCTTTGGACAACAGCCACCTCAGCTGAATCAAGCTGATTCCCAAGACAAGGGTTTGAGGCATCGTGCCGGGGACATCTTTCTCCCCCTCTCAAATGCTCCTTGAGCCCTGCACAGGGAGTCACGGAGTCTTGGTCATTTCCTACAGCCCCTACAGGAACCACCCCAGCCATTCAGAGTGGGTACCAGGAGCTCTTGGCTGTAGTTGTGAATTCCAAGCTCTAGCTCTCCTGTCACTGGCTCCAGACTCTTCCCCGCTGAGCCAGAGCGCCCATCTCCCACCGCGAAGACACAGTGGCTCTTCAGAGGCTAGCCCTAGCCTGCATGGCCCAGAGGGTCCTGTGTCTGCCCTGACACCCGATTATGCCTCCGCAGTGCTCCTAGGCAAAAGAGCTGGCTCCTCCCCAGCATGCGCGCCTCAACCTCACCAACCTTCCTACTAAACTGAACAGGGGGGGCCGGTCGTAAAACGGGTCCCGGCCGTCGCACAGCGTGTGCTCCGGAAAGACGTCGTCCTCCAGGTCCTCCTCCTCCTCCTCCCCCACGCTCTGCTCCTCGGCAGGCTCGGTGGTGTCGGAGTCGGGGCTTGAGAAGGTGGGGGAGGGGGTGAGAGCAGCCATGCGCTCGCTCATGCATGTGTTGAGAAGAGGGTAGCTGTTGCAGCCAGAGATGACTGAACTGAGGTTAGTACGACAAGACAGAAAGAAGTTAACACCAGCTACTCCGGGGAAGGTGGGGCGGGGTGGGGCAGGGCTGGACAAGGACTTCTTTTTAAAACCAAACACCAACCATCAAGAAACGCTGCTCTAAAAGACAGGGAACAAAAAAATGCACCCAATCTCCAGGCTGGGAAGAGAAAATAAAACAAAACACCCCAGACTAACAACAACAACAACGGAATCCATGGTCAGCAGAAGGCTCTGGAATCACCACGAGCAGGTATGAGTGGGAACGAGGGTCCAGGCTGGCCATAGCCAAAGCTCTTTAAGGATCTCCTCGAACAACGTGGGGTCGGAGACTAGGTACAGACACGAGATTGGAAAACAAGGAAGTAGCTGGTAGTCTCTAATCTTGCCTCTGTGTTCCCACCCCCAAATTACCAGTGACCTAGAATACCTGCCTAGGCCTGTGGGTGCTTGGGCAACACACACACACACACACACACACACACACACACACACACACACACACACACGCACACGCACACACGCACACGCACACACACGTATCACAATAGGCAGTAGTAACAAGATGGCACCCCAGGTCTCCTAAAAAAGCTGGGTCATGATGAGCAATGCCTGAGGGAAGGACAAACATGGAATGTGGCTCATTCTCGACTTCAGGCCAGGGCAGTTCAGGGTCTGGGTTCTGACCCCACTGCCCTCTCTCCCTCTCTCTCCTCTCTCTCTCTCTGTCTCTGTTTCTCTGAAGGACAGGGAGGAGGTGCCCACCTGCCCACCAGCCGGAACCACGGGAAACGGTCATAGAAGGGGTCCCCGCCAGTCACCACGTTGTCACAGTCTTCAACGACGCTGGAGGGCACCTCTGCAGCCCTGTCGTACATCTCCCGCATCAGGTCCAGGCGTTGCCTGTTGGGGGTTCAAAGACCATGTAGGCTCAGACCAGTGCCCGGCATCCCATTCGTCATTTTTGATTGTGTACTTTAAAAATGGGTACCTTAGGGATCTAACATTGGTACTCAAGTGCTTTTAATGTATACAAATTACATGAGATAGTAAATAAAATCCCTTGCAGTTGTCCTTCATAATCCTGAAGTGTAGAAAAGAGAAGAAGAAGACACCTCCGCCATGTGTCCTGCACGCGCAGCCAGGGGTCATTGTACAACAACGTACGGACATGTATGCAATTGGACAGACAGAACCCTGTCCAAAGCAAGGACTATATAATGTAAATATCCAGAGGTCTTAGGTGAACTCTGTGAAAGGGTCATTCATCCCTAAACGGTCATGACCCACAGGTTGAGAACTTCTGATCTAGCTACTCCCGAGATAGCTAGCAACTCATTGGTGAGTCTGCCTTCTACATACAAAACAGAAGACGCCAAGCTTAGACCCACCTCCCCTCAACCTAAGGTCTCAGGCACTTGACCCATGTTCTCTCTGCCATAAATCACCCAGGACAGTAAGAAACTAGGAAGGCCTCTTGCCCAAGGCTGGCCTCATTCCTGGGAGCTGGTTCACAGAGACAGCTGTTCCACATTTCCCTCAGAAGTCCAAGGAACACTCTGACTTTTCTATTCCCGGCTCGCCCTGGTGCCCAGTCATGGCCCTGCAGGTTTGAGCGTCCAGGGCTGTGAGTAGATTCTACTCTTTTCTTTCATGGCAGATGTCTATGCCATTACCTAGTCACCCTTACACATGGAGACTTGGCATGAGCTAGAGGAGAAGACCAAGGAGGCAGAAGCATTCCTACAACACATAAGCAGTGGAAAAACTTCAGCAGTGGCAGGGTACTACAGATGCCCCCTTCCACCTGCCCAGGTCCTCAGCCTTCCAGGGCAACCCTGTCTCTGAGGCCCTTGGCCCAGACCTGGAAACACTGAGCCACCTTCCAGTCCCCTCTGGTGCCTAAGGGCTCCTCCAGAAGCAGGACAAAAACGTTACAGCAGGAGACACACTGGGATTGTTGTGAAGCGGAACCCAGTCTGTTTCTGTCTACTACCCACCTCACTGCCCACCAGCTGCACCTACCTGAGCTTCTCTAGCGTCCAATAGTGGGTGGCCCCGTTCTTCTGGTCCTGCACCTCCACGGCCACAATGGTTCGAGGGAATGGTCGTGTCTCTCGGTCTTTGGCGGCTTCTGGAGGCAGTAGGTCTGGCGGTAGTGGAGAGTAGAGGGTGTCTGTGAGGAGGACGAACTGGAACTGGACCTGTAAGGGGCAGAAGATGACATTCACCTACCCCTTGCTGAGTAGAAGCCGGTTTCTCCCCACACCCCTGAGATCTCAGCTCTGCATTCCATAGTTGACCAAACTGTTCAAGCCATCACTGAAAAATGGCTGACACCCACAGCCCCCTGCCCAACACTGCTTGTTGACTCCCAAGCAGAGCCAGCAAGATACCTATTTCAGCCACTCCCAATGCTTCCTTCAACCTCCCACACTGGATTCCTAGTTCAGGCAAGGGCCCAGTCAGCTCTAGGACGGCGAACTGCTGGCACAGAGTCGTGACTATAAACAACTAACCCAAAATTCACGGAGAAACCCTATGTTAGGTCCCACCTTCTTCTTTAGCTCCACACTGATGGCGTTGGCCTCCTTCAGGAAGATGGCATTGCCCCACAGCAGGTCCCGTAGAGAAGTGAACTGGTACCACTTCCATTTCCGGAAGGCCCACAATGCCAGCTCACACTCCCGCTCGGTCCACTGGACTGTGGGAGAAGCCATGTGAGCTATCAAAGTCATTCCATAGCCTATGGCAACCTGAGTCCTGAAAGACCAAGATGGCTAGGCAAGGGCCAAAGGACTGGCTGAGAGGAAGCTGGACACATTCCACACTGCAGCTGGTCTGTTAAGGAAAGAGTAGCCCCTCGGCAGTCACTGTAACCAGGGGTGGATGTTGCAGGTCAGGCTAACTTGGAAGACTTGCCAGCTTCTGATCCTCTCTCCCTAGATATAGGATCTGGTCAGCCCCTGCCATGCTGGGCTGGAGCCCCCATGCTCACATTCCTGATTTCAGACTAAGCCCTCTTGACATGGAGAAAGGAGACCCCATCAGAAAGACCAGTCAATCAAGCAGTGTGGAAATGTCCCAGGTCATCCAAAGATTAAGTGGGCTCCGCAAATGAGCTTCCCTAATGGGTTAGAAGTCAAAACAGCTCAGGGGCCATATCACCACTGACAGGCACACCTGCCTTGCGGGACGGGACTGCCGGTGGGGAAGGGCAGAGCAGAGGCTCACATGTCCTCTGTTCATGGGGTCCTCCTGAGAACAGGAACCCTCAGATGAGGTGGGAAGGGAACCATGTCTTTGGTGGTCTCCACATACCACTCAGTGAGCAAGGCGAGCCCTCGCCCACACCCATGGTTCTTTCTGGCCCGTTCCCATTAGCAAGCATGTGCCTGTGTGGTTGCTTGCTCCAGTGCAGCCTTCCAAATCCTGCCCGTACAGCAGTGCCCAGAATTAAGGAGGTTTATCACCCAGGGCAAAAGTTCAGACCAGCTGACTTCCTTTGTGCCACCTGAGACCTGCTCTGTCAGGTCATGCTGGTGGGCTCTTTCGGGCCATGCTGGCGGGGCCATCTTGAGTCCTTACCTTCATCCTCTGGCTCTTCCTCCTCCTCATTCACCTCTGGGTAGTACCTGGAGTCCATCTGCTTCTGCAGGGCCTCCAGCTTACTCTCATAGTCCTGAAGAGATAGGCAGGGCCTGTGGCTCCACCACAGAACCACAGAGACTGAGACAGCCTCACCCCAGCCCACTAGGGAGCAAGAGAGGGACGGGGCCAGCAGAGGGGGTGGCCAGAGGGAGCAGAGGTCCACTTTCCCAGTGCGCTAGAGCATATAGGGGTCTGTGAAGCTAGGTGGGTGTCCTCACCAGCCTCTGCTGCTCCAGCAGGTATGTGGCCTCCTCCCGTTCCCTCCGGTACTGGTCCTCCAGCTCCTGGAGCCTGCAAGAGAACATCCGGTGAACACAAGGCCCTCGGACTTGGCGGGAGGGCAGCTGTGCTAGGCCTCACCTCTGCTCCATCTCCTGCTTCATGTCGATGCCCTGCTTTTCCAGCAGTTCACGCTGGGCGAAGGCCCAGTCCACTGGCTCAGCAGGTGTCTCTGCACAGGGTGTTCGCTCGCGCTCCTGGCGGGCCTGCTCAGGGTGGTTAAAGCGGAACACGTGGCTCTTTCCCATGATGATGCGGTTTCCTGAGAGATGGAGGCAAAACCAGCCTTGGGGTACCTGTGGGTTCCAGGTGCTCTCACGGGATGGGAAGAAAGGGGCGCAGGCACTTCATTTGCCCGGGTATCCCAGCATCACCTACCTCGGGAAGAGCACCAACATCCCTAAACCCTGGCTCCAAAATCATCTTTCTCCTTGGAATGGGTCCCTTTGTTATCTCCCAAATCCAACCCCTTGACTATGTGGCTTAGGTTATGTAGCAGGGATTTGGTGAAGTTTAGCGATACCGGCTATAGAAGCCCTAGGATGCTGTAAGGAGAGCTTAATACTGACAGACGTTCAAAGGATTACAACACTGACTGGAAAACAGATGGAAAGACTGCTCACGAGGTTTCAGTGAGAACAAGGGATTCCCTTAGGACTGGGGCTAGAGGCTATACACACTATGTTCTGGCAAAAACAAACAAACCACAGCTATGTTTTGTCCATGTGTTAAGACTGTGTGAGAGGCTGAATGTCAAAGTGCTGGATTAATTAATTTAGCAGAAATTTCAAGGCAGCATAGCATCCAGGCAGCCATGACATGGGCTTTAACAGCTGCTTTTAACCAGGTTTACAGTAAGAATGGGGAGCAGTAACCAGAGCAGAAAGATTTGAAAACCTTGGAAGTTTTAGTAGAAAAGAAGCATGTTTGCATGTTAGAGCCAAGGGAGGTGTGTACTCAGGCTGTCTCAGTAAATACTTCCCTGTGTCCAGTCACCCAGGCACTCAGTGACCACTGCAAGCCATGACACAAGCAGGCCCAGCTATCACTCAAGCAGGCAGTAGGTTTTAGCATTGTCCAAGTGGTGCTGATTTTGCAGATGTGTACATCACTGGAGTTATGTAGTTACAGAGGCTTCCAAACAGATATCAAAGTTCTGAGAGATCAGGTGTGTGCACATGTGTGTGTGTGTGTGTGTGTGTGTGTGTTAAATCCCTCACAGGCAGACCTTGAGGGGACAGTGTATAAACCTGTGAGAGTAAATACTATGCTATAAGACCCCAGCATACTAGAGAACACCTTGTACTTAGGCCCCTGAGCAATGTTGGAACTCTTGGAGACAGATGGAATACACTGTGCATTGTGAGATGGACACAGGCTGGGAGACTGGGAGTAGAATGCTGTGGGTTCGGTATGGCATCTCCTTCAAAGGTTCATATGTTGAAGGCTAGGGGTCCAGCCAGTGGCACTATTGAGAGGTGATCAGGTCATGAGGGCTCTAACTTCATTGGTGGATTAATCTATTGATGAGTTCATGGTGCACAAGTGAGTGACCAGGGGGCGGAGCTCGTTGGAGGAAGTAGCGGGTATACCGTTGGAGGCTATATCTTGTTCCCAGAACCTTCCTATTCTTGCCTCTGCCTCCTGGCTACCAAGAGGTGAGCAACTCGCTCCACCACACTCTCCCACAATGAAGCTCTGATTACCACAGGCCCAAAACTGGAGATAGACTGAAACCTCTGAAACTGGGATCCAAAAGCAACCCTCTTTCCCCTGAATTGTTTCCCGGGGTACTTTGTCATGGCAACAGATGGTGACTGCTCTCCTGTAAGTCAGTTCCTGGAGAGTCTTCTTATATGCGTGTGTGTAACCTGCCCAGCTGTCTTCAGCCATGTGTGTATCTCTGCCTCCCACCATGCAGGCAACAACTTTATCATCTGGGGACCCTCCTCATATACCCTGTATGACTTTCTTGAAGGGGACTTTAACAGCTCCATGGGTGTGGCTTTTAGAGCATCAGGTTGGGGATTACCATTTGTAATTCCAGGAAACTGTTCCACACTGACTGTTCTGTAATGCCACAATTAGGTCAACCATCTGTCTGTCTCCTGCCCTCTCCCATGAGCTTAGCCCGACAAAGTGACCATTCAGGACCTCCTACCCTGACTTCGCACTCACATTAACCCAGTATCCTGTGAGTGACGCCTCGTCTGCTATTCTAGTCTCAGGCCCAGACACTCTAGTCCCCCAGTGCCCTCTGAGGCTAGAGGGTCTCAGGACTGCTTAGGTACCCGCCGCAAAGCTACCTTGTATTGGGAGTAAACTATGCCCACGAGGACGGGCACAAAGGCTTGGGCTTGTCTGCCTTGCAGTCCCCTAGTGCTCCCAGCCATACCTGACCGCAGGATGCTGGGCTCAGTGACTTTCTTGCCATTGACGTACGTGTCAGCTCCTTCACAGGGCTCCAGGGTCACCACGGCTACAAGACACATAAGAGGGGCGCTGTAAGAGGCAGTTACTTCAGTGGCTCAGCTCTGCCGGACCCTGCTGGGCACCAGTCAGCTTCTTCATTCCTGGATGGCCATAGAACCCAACCATGAGAAAGACCCCTTGGATGAACCCAGGGGTCCCATCTCTTAGTCAAGGAGAAAAACATGAAGAAGCAGACACATGGGCCCAAGCCAAGGCTGGGGAGGTAATGGTCTTACTCAGGTCTCTAAGTGGACAAGAATAAGAAACAGTGGCTAACATGTCCCCAGGAGGCCCTAGATCCCTGTGACTCACCTGCATGGCCTGCTGTCCCCCTGCTCACACACAGCCCCACCTGCTTACCCACCCTCCTTGTCCCAGCGTCCCACCATGCCCTGGACCCCAGCCTGCAAGGCATGGCTCCCCATGGAGTCACCGGGCATTTCCCAAACACCTTTCTATTAGAGGGTGCCACGCCTCTCTTCTCAGGGCTCATATGATTCCCATACTAAAGAGTGTTTCGGGATGCACTTAGAGCCAGGAGGCTGGGTGGGGTGGCTCGCGCCCTGCCCTCCGAGGGCTGACCCGCTAGGGCTCACTGCTGCCTGGTCATCAGGATGGTTTAGGATGGGAGGTGAGGGAGGCAGGACAACACTACCTTCTCCACCTCCCCGGGAGTCGCTCCGGAAGACACAGTGCTCTTCCTTGATGAAATGCCCGCTCAGGACAATGTCTTGCCGCCTCTCAGCATCTTCTCTGCCCACTCTGTCGAGGAATCATGGGGCAGCATAGCAGCAGGGCCCTGGGCACACCCACTCTGCCTGGCTCGCTCCTACATGCAGCCTCCCAGGGGTGCCCAGCTGGTTTCTGTTTTGTTGTTTCATTTTTGCTTTTGTTTTTAAAATACCAGGGTATCTGTGCTGTAGGACTGTGTGGACTATGGGGAAGTGAGAATGGGTGAGAGACCACCAGCGCAGCCCAGCTACGGAGAAATCCAGATGGCCCCCAGGAGCGCTTTAGGGAAAGCATCGTGGACCACACAGAGCTGATACCCAACTCAGCTCTTAGGGGACACTCCAGCAAGGTGGGAATAGGGGGCCCACACTCCCCAACCCACTAGATCCAGGCTGACTGGAGATGCTATAGTTCCCTCACCTTGTGACCCCTTGAGCTGGCTACCCTTCCCTCCACCTGAGGACCCATCCAGCCCCTACCGAGTGATTCCATCTTTGATGTAGTAGAGGAGGCACTCAGACATCAGGGGATCCTCATTCAGGTTGACAAGATGAGGTGTCTGGGGAGAAACACAAGGGTCACTCTCCTGGGGAGGAGCAGAGTCCTCACAGTGGCCATCCTGCCTGCCCTCTGCTTCGGTACCAGACTATCACCACCCTCAAACCCAGGCTTGCTGGGGACAAAGTGCCCTCCCCAGCCTGGCAGAGAAGAGACATGGAGGACAAGGGTCTCCAGGGAACCTTTAGTAGGCATCCAGAACCCAAGAGCCCCAAGCTCAGCTGGCCTCACCAGACTGGCAACTCCTTGTCAGGAAAATGAAGGACAAAGAAAGCCCTGGGGCCAGACTCAGCCCATCTTGACAACAGCAGGCTCAGTAGGACCTGAATATTTTGTGAGGACGTGGGCTGCAGGGGGATCTGGGAGACCTAGCTCCCAGTTCTTGGAAGTCCCCAGGTAAGGCTTAGATGGAATCTGTGTTTACACATTGAGGGGAGCGGGGGTTCCTAGATGTGTAGGGCACATGCTGGGCTCCAGGGTTGGTCCTGCACCCAACCCCACGAGTCCTAGACATCTGACTCTCACAATACAAGGGCGCTATGGAAAGGTCATCCCAGGGGAACAACCTGGGAGCCGAAAGTTCTCTAGCAGAACTGTTAGCAAGCAGGATAAGAGAACTGGCCAAAAATAGTCTCCCCGGAGGCCTGGGAAAAACCGGCTGAGGGAGTCACCCCTGGGTTACCCAGGACCTGCACGCTATCGTCCCCAATCCACCTCCCCCACCCACTGACAGGGTCGTTCTGCTTCCTGTCCCAGGTCGTTCTTGCCCTCAGCCCCTTAGGCTTCTCAAGGAGCCATCTTAACCCTGTGTCCCAAGCAAGCGTCCTGTAACAAGGAAGAGGTACCAGGATGGGTCTGCTTCCTATTTCCCCCAGGGTACCCTAGGGTGAGCCACTGCCACGCTAAACTATATCCAAGTGCACCCTTGAGCATGGGGTGCAGAGTCCTGACCATCAGCACCGGCCATCCTTATTCAGCCAGGAAGAGCTCAGTGGAGGTGGTATCGCGATAATTCAGCAGGCCTGCCTATTTTGCCTGAGTCTCGGGAAGTCTAGGGTTCTCACAAGGTCCCAGGCCAGATCATGGCCTTTCCCAGCCCTTCCCAAGCTTTGGTCACAGAGGTGTCTGTCTGCATGCTCAGACCCTAATGTTATGCACTGGGAACATGGAGCCTCACTTGGACATTTGCACAGTTACATGGAGTGCTGTGTCCTCTGCTCCTTGGTGGTATACCAGTCTTGGAAGCCAGGGATATGTGTAATGGCAAAAAAGGCTCTCTGGCAATGTATTTCACATTTGGTCAAGTTTAAGTGACCCAGTCTGTGTGTGCACAGTGAACCAACTACAGTTCCCTGAATGGCCTGGCTAGAGCCCACAGGGACACCTATACCTCGGCCTCTCTCCATGCCCCCCAGCCTGCCACCTCAAGCTATCGTGTGATGCATTGTTTCTAAGCAGTCCCAGACCAAGGCAGGACAGCAGAAGCTAGGGAGGCTGCCCACGGGTGTGTGGCCCTCTCTCAGATGCCCAAGCCACTAAGTTCACTTCCTGCAGGGCAGCCTGTCTTTGACACAAAGCAGGGCCTTGAAACTGGCTATGGCTGGGGACCAGTACTATCTTCCTAGACTTTTACCACTCTTCCCTGCAGCCAGTGGACTGCCCTGGGAAGGAAGGCCAGAAGCTTCCAGAAGCAGCAGACTCAGGATGGAGGTAAGTCTACAACACTTGGCTCTCCAGCCTGGGCATCACCCCCAAGCCTTCCAATCTTGAGGAAGCCAGTCTAAACCTCAAGCAGTCCAGAGCCCCAGGGGATGTTTCCCAGCCAACAGGGTGTCCCACCAGACAATGGACAGTCTAAGTAAGGCTGCCTCGTACCTGGGCCAGAACCCCATCCTGCTGCCCCTCCCCCCGGACCCTCCCCCCTTTGACAATCCCCAGTGGTAGTACCACCTTGTACACACTGGCCTGGCTCCTACCTTTTTGGGAGAAAACACACCCAAGGTGCCACCGTCCTCTCTCATGGCTACACCCATCTCAGCCAGCAAGGCTTCCCTGGAGGACAGAGCGCTGGTCAGCACAAGCTCGGAGGCTTCCAGGACTAGTCCCACCCTGCCTGACCCACGCACCAACTAGAAACTGTCAGCAGTGCCTGGGCAGTGTCCACCGGTAGAACTGTGCTCACCCACAGATGTGTTCCTCGAGGCCTCAATGGCCAGTGGCCAGCGCCACACAGCTGCTTGGGTCAGACGACACAGATTTGTCCCATGGCTAGCATGCAACCTCCCCCAGGGTTTGGGTTTCCAGGTTTGGAGGCTAGGACTCTCTGGCTATGCCCCCACTCCCAGGCCCGTTCCGCCCCCCCCCCATCTTCCCCCAACTGCCCACCTCTCCATTCGGATGGCTTCTGTCCTCCGAAGCTTCTCTTCCCAGGTCTCATTGAGTTCAGCAATGATCTTCTCTGTTTCCTGGGGAGTGACACAGCACAGTGAGATCCCAGGCAGTGTGTGCATGTGTGGGGTGGGGTCAGAGGACACAAGGGAGCTGCAGAGCACTGGAACTCAGATGCCCAGGTACCTCCCAGCATGTGAGATCCTGGGGGGTCGAGGTGAAGTAAGCAGACTCTCCTGAACACACCCCATAGAACAAGCAAAATAAACCGGGAGAGAAGAAGAAGCAAGTGCCCCTGGGAAACGCGGGAAGCAGTTCCCAACAGAACAGCCCCTTCTCAGGGCAGCCTCAGTACTCATCAATGGCACTGTCCCTTGTTCCCTTCCCACACGTCCTAGCTGGCCCCCCATACTTCAGTGAGCCCCCAAGTCCCAAACAGGCCACCTATCTCATACCTCAGAAGCTTCCGCTCCTTGCTTCTTGGTCACCCTATGTTACCGCTCACACTAACCTGTATCCCTTGTCTCATAGGTCCCTCAGCCCCCCAGGGACCGGGCTCTCTGTGCAGCCCACACTGCATTGTGGGGGCTGGGGAACACATCTGAGAGGAAAACCGGGCATCCTGGAAGCGGCTAAGAGACTGACCATCCACCTCCCTTCTTGGTGAAGGCAGCTCAGCAGGACTCGCTCCAAGCAGAGCTGCCCAGACCCACAACGGCAGCAGAGAGGTGCTGTTGGATCACCCCCACCTCAGCCCCTGCATTGCCTCATTTCCTGTGCCAGCCAGTGCCTGCTCACTCAGTTCAAGACCAGTGTGAACCAGCGTCTGACATTCCACACTTGGGTTTCCCTCCCCTGGGCACTCAGGGTCAAAGCCATCCAGAGAGGTTCAAAACCTTCAAAGAAGAGGCTGTTTAAGAGCATTAACTGCTCTTCCAGAGGACCCAGGTTCAAGTCCCAGCACCTACATGGCAGCTCACAACTCCAGTTCCAGGGATCCAGCAACCATAGCAAAACACCAATGCACACAAAGTTTTTTAAAATTATGGACTAATTAATTAAAAAAAAAAAAAAAAAGACCTTCAAAGGCACTTCCTGCCCAGGAGCTCTGTCCTTTACCCGAACCTCATGCAGTCTGATGCCTGAATGCACTAGCTATTCTGGCTGATGTGGGTGTACTGACCACAGTGCCTCGGGTGGCCGTGTGCCAGAGACTTCCATTATTATATCGCTCTGCTCTTGAGAGGTGAGGCTGTACACAGGGGTCCCAGAGGTCACAGGCAAGAGTGATCTCTCACTTCTCCAAGCCTGTCTTGTCCCTACAGGCCGATGCCCATCACCCACCCAGGAGGGCCCTGGACCAGGTGGCCCTCACCTTCAGCCTTTCGATAGCCTCCTCGCTGCCTGGGGCAAACAAGATGCGCTCGTGGAGACTGGACACAGAGGCCGCACGGCTGGACAGGGCTGAGAGTGAAGATGAGGGACTCATGCCCACCAGGGCATTGGTCACTGTGGAGAGATCGTTAGGGGCTTGGCTTAGCTCGGCCCCGCTACGGTTATGGTTACTGTTCTCAAGGTCGGACACATCTAAGGCATGAAGGGGAGGCAACAGAGAGAGAGAGAGAAAGAGAAAGGAGCAGGTGGGAAAAGCAAGAGGCAGGGGCAGGGGGAGGCAAGAAATGGGAAACACAGGCAAGGCACAGCAGCCTGGCCCAGCCACCCAGGACAAGCGCATGCAAGGTCTCCTGCCACCCTCAGCCTGCCACTCGCCTGCCTGACCCACGGCCCTCTTCCCTCAGCAGCACCCACAGCCCCTCTGCACCCACCTCCACCCCACTCTCCCCTTGACTAGGGCCTTTGTGCAGCCCCTGTATCTGCATCCAAGGCCCACGCCTGTCAGCCATCTCACAGTGCCCCTGCACCTGAGGCCGGAGCTCACCTAAGAGCTCACTCAGGCACCTGTCCTCCTACACCCCAAGTTCATTTCCGTCTTCTGTGGACGGGCTGCACCTGTGTTGCAAGCCAAGCTGTATTCCTCATCCCGCTGAACCCACAGTGGGCCCAAAGACCCCCAGGAGGTGCATGGAGGACACTCCTGAGGGATCTCCTGCTCTTCCACCACCCCGAATCCCCTCACCCTTAAAGATGGGGAGTGGGGCTGTGACACCAGGACAAGTGCCAGGCCCTGCCCAGTAGAAGCAGACACACGGCAAAGCAGCGGCCAGCACAGGACAGCACGGGGCACTGGGGAAGTGAACCCCAGGGACCCAGGCCTCAGGGTGGAGGGGACACGGTGGGGGAGGACCTGGCAGCGACCACTGCTATGTTCAGCTTCAAGAAACTTTCAGGGACCCAGAAGTGGGGATAGCCGGAGCTGGAGCAGGCAGAGGTAGGCCTGGGCCAGGAGCCAGGATAGCATGGCCTTCTTGCCCTCCACGTCCTCGGGCTCGATCATCCGACCTTTCTAGAGCCTGTGGGCACCCAGGAGTCTAACCCCAGCCACTTTTGGGTGCACTCTGCATAATTATTGCCCCCGTTTCCCACACACACAGGTGAATCAGGAACGTGGCTTGGAGACAGATGCAATCCCCCATTGCTCAACAGCCCTGAGACAGGGGAGGCAGAAGAGGTAGTGGGGTTTCCCTCCCGACCCGTGCTGCCCTGTGGCCCCCATGGCCAGGATGAAAGCAGGGGTGCCGAGCAGCAGAGGGGAATACACACATTTGGGTCCTCCGGGCACAGTGTTGGCTATGGGGAGGGCAGGCGGGGGAGGAAGAGACAGAGAAACAGAGCAGTTTGTCCCCAAGGGTCCATGTACCCGTCTCACAGAGTGAATAGCTTAGGGGAAAGTAGGTCTTCAGGGTAGGGACATAGGACCCACCGAAATCCCAGCAGTGGCAGCTGGCCTGTGGGCTTCCAGGAAACATTCCCTGGCCTGCTTGGGCCAGCTCCAAACCCAAACCATGCAACCCATCCAGGCCAAGGCCAGAAAACCTGACCCTGTCCTTGCCCGCCCAGGCCTCCCACCCCGAGGCATCCTGCCCAGGAGCTGGAGGAGGGATGAAGCTTTAAGCAGCTTCAACACTTCCCGACAACTGTGGCTAGTCAACAGCACACTACGCAGCCCCAGGAGAGAGGGCATGAGGCCTGACAGGCCCCTACCCAGGACAGACCGGCATGGACACTCACTGTCAGTGATGTCGCCGAGACCTTGGGCATACAGCAGGTCCCGCAGCCTGGTCACTTCATCCTTCAGTTCTCGGATCAGCTTATTGTTAGGGTCTTCGTTGATAATGGCATTACAGCGGATCTGTTTGGCCCGGTCTGCATATCTGGGCAGCAAAGGGATATATGAGTTGGGGGTAGGCCCACAGAGCAGGCCTATAGGTGCTCAGAACTCTGCCTGGTGAGTTCGGCTGGGGAGAAAAACCTTTGACCTAGGCTGGCAGAATGAGAACTCACCCCACTGCCCTAAAGGTTAGCCTCTGGCCACCTCCGCGTGGGATAGTGCAGCCTGCCTTGCCTACTTAGGGAACTGAGGTGCAGAGGCAGAAGGCACAGGGCAGTGTCCTACCCCATCCTGGGTAACCCTGGACCTGGATCTGGTATTCCAAGGTAGAAAGGGCTATTCTAAAACAGGTGTGCAAGATTCATGTGTATGTGGGAATGGCCACACACGAGTATTGTGTCACAGCTCAGCACACGATTTGCCATCCTGGAAGTACATGTGAATTTGCCGTGTGGCACAGGCTCCATTTTCCACAGAAAGTGTACACTCTATAGAGACCCAACATTCCCAACCCAACCAACCAATCTGCCTTCGCCCCCCGGCTTCCCATCCCCAGGTGTCCACCTCACAATGGGAGAGCTTCTTGAACTTTATTTGCTAATTTAAAATCCTCTACTCTCACAACCAGAAGTGTGGCTTTTCCAGCCTGGGGACACAGGGCTCTGGGCCACCGGCAGCCCTGAAATGTACCCTAAAGTATAACCGGGACAGAACAGGGCCCACAAGCACCCTGGAGCTCCAGCAGTTGCTGCTGGCCTGAGTTCCTGGAGAACGCTCCCCAAAAGAACACCCTTTTACTGGGGTGTTTGGCTGGACCATGGAAAGACATGTTCTTACCCCAGGGTCCCCTGCAGAACATACCTCAGTGTGCTGAGGGTCTCATCATAGTTGATGTCTGCTGGGCTCAGGGCTGCCACCATGGCTGTCCTTGAGTTGCCACCTGTGGGAAGACAATCCGTTTGTATACAAGGTCCTCTTACTGCAGTTATAGGTGGAGATAGGGAGTTCCCAAAGAGGGAACTCAATCCCAGGCCTGAGTCTTGTACACAGTAGCAGGCTGGGCCTCCCTTGGCTGCCTCTCAGCTCTATTAGCCATTTTCCCATCATTGGTTTCTTTTTCCCTACAGCAGGACAAGCTGTGGAGAGTTTTTTGTTTTTTTTATTGTTTTTTGTTTGTTTGGATATCTATTTGAATATTTGTGGCCAATAATTTTTTTTCTATTCATTTGTATCATTTCCATTTGAGATACTCTCCTCAGTATTTGACCTCAGATTCTTGGCTTAGAGTCGGGAATAACTGGAGGAGGAAACAGTGGTTCTCAGGCTCCTGATGGTTTGAGTGTTGGAGAGTGAATCCCGTTAGAGTCAGCAGCCTGGGCAAAGTTACACTCTGAGCCTGCTTCAGTCCTCGGCAACCCTATTGTCCATGCTCTTGCTTGCTTTACCTCGGAGAACCATGTCCTTGGGGCCACATCCGTGAGGTGTGGCTCTCCAGTGAGTCTCCTATAGAGACTGAGGAGAGCAGGGTTTGGGCACAGACCCCAAGAATGGCTATATGAGAGGATTTTCCATGAGGGCCCCCTCTAGGGCTAAAACGATGGCCCTGAGAGAGAGGCGTGCTTCTTACTTCGGTCTCATCTCAGGTGAAGGAACAGGCAATTGTGGTGACACTCCTGTCCTCTCACTAGGGCCCATCTGCCCCTACCTGCTCCCATATACTTGGGGCTACCATGACACATGATGCTGGCCTGAGCTGGATATCAGCATAGCCAGCTGTGGGATGCAAAGCCATTTAGCCAAGAAAGCCAGGGAGTCCCAGATCTAGTTTATCCACCTGGGTGTCAGCTTCTCCAGCTATAAGGCTACCCCGAGAGGACCCTGGGGTCATTTTGGAAAGGATGGGCTCCATGCCGTGCATCCATCAGCCTTCATCTCCCCATCTCCCCATTCAGAATTCAGGCAGCAAGGAGGAGATTAATGTCAGTCCCTCAAATCCTAGTAGGCCAGCCGGTCTCCCAGAACCCAGGCTAGGTCCCTATTATAGACACAGGTGTCCTGAACACGTTCACCCATGAAAGTGGGCACCAGGGCATGTGTCCTGTGGGTCCCAGGGCCACTGTGGCCTCCAAGTTCGCTTTGGTCCACCCACCTTTGCCTGAGGCCTTTCAGAAGGGCTGAACTAAGAACCAACTGGCCCTTCTAGGGTTACTTCAGACTTGACCAGAAAGGGCAAGAGGCTGCGTTGTGGCTGAGCAATGAAATATTTCTTTCTTCACAAGGAGATAGTCATTGTTCAGGGTGGAAGTCAGAGCCCAGTTGGCGAATGCTCACCCATCGGTGACCAGAAAACTGGCGCATGCTCACCCAGGTTTTCCCGGAGAAGCCAGGTCAGTACGGAGTCTCGGTAAGGAATGAAATCTGTCTTCTTTTTTTTCTTGTTCTGTGGGAACATTCAAGGTCAAGGCTGTGTCTACTGGAAGGGAAGGGGAGAGGAGGGGATGGAGGGAGGGAGGGGGAAGGAAGGGAGGCGAGTACCATGTTCTCGGTGCCTCCCTTCACTTCTCCTGAATCCTGGGGTGCCATATCCAGACAACTCCAATCTGGGCTGGAATCAAGGCCGTGCTAGCACATCCTTCCGGGTCCTCCCTCACCCATCCCTCTGTGTCTGGGCTCAACTGGACTCAAGGCCAGGAATGCTGACGTCACTGGCCACTGTGTCTTCTCCTACCCTCTCAGAATAGCAATGCCATCCACCACGGTGAAAAGGCTTCCCCACTAATGAAGCGCTTCCAACGCCAACAGTCTCTGTTACCCACAAAACTCCCTCCTGCCCCTCAGAAGTCAACTCTGGGCCCCTCTAATAATTTGCTTTCTGATCCTCCCCGGAGCATGGACACCCTGCACACATACTCTTGACCGTGGCCTCTTATAGACACCCATGAGTGACGTAATAGCATCATAAATTACGGATACGTAGTTACTGTCCAGAGTCTCCTAGTTTGTGGTGTATTTGTTTACGAATTGATAACTGAGCATAGGTTGTGTCCAGCAGATACAGCCCCTGTCCCTTGGAGCCTCCACTCTTAGGGAAGCACACAGGTACTATCTCAAGGGTTGTCCCATGTCCTCGGATGCAGACATACTTCATCCTCATTCCTAGAACAAGCTCCACTACCTCACAGGGACATACCATCAAAGTGGGTGTCAGAATGGTGGCAGCAACTTCTCTATGAGCTGCATGTTAGAGTCTGTCAGATTAAGCCTGATTTAGCCCCGCTGCAAACCCACCCTCTGCTTCCTATTAAATCACGGTCGGCCAAACCCTGACCATGGGCCGAAGACCTCACATCTATCCTTAGGCCGTGTCCTTCCTCCTCATCTACAGCGGTTTCCTCTCCCGGTTCCATTCCTCAGCCAGTCACACAGCTCGTTACACTGTCCCCACAAGGTCATCCACTGCCTCGCTGATCCTGGCTCCACCCCCCACAGTTAAACACACATTCTTCAAGGAATTCCTCACAGCAGCGCACACAGATCCTCGAAGTCCCACACTGTCCTCTTCTCACAGCCACTGGTGGCTCCTCACAGACCCTTTCCCCCAAAAAGCTTCTTACTGTTCCTGAAGCCCCTCACAGAATCCCTTCCACGGTTATACATTTCCCCATGCGGTCTTCACAGTGCTCGTGAGACACACACACACACACACACACACACACACACACACACACACCTCACACTGTTCTCCCCACACCATTCTATATAACTACTCTTTTTTGGGGAGGGAAGGGATTTGAAACAGAGTTTCTCTGTGTGACAGTCCTGGCTGTCCTGGAACTCGCTCTGTGGACCAGGCTGGCCTTGAACTCAGAGGTCAGTGTGCCTCTGCCTCCCAAGTGCTGGGAGTAAAGGTGTGAGCCACCACCAGCCGGTGTATACAACCACTGTTACAGGTTCCTCCATAGTTCCTGCACAGACTGTCCAGGTAGCGCCTCACAATTCTTCAAACATGGCCGCACGCGATTCCTCACACCCTTTCTCCACACACAGCCCCTCACAGTTTCCCACATAATTCCGCAGTCACAGACACCGCAGTAACATTCCCTCCACAGTCCATTTCCTCTCAGAATTCTTCACAGTTCCTCACACACGTTCCCCACACAGGTCCTCAGAGTTCCTTCACATGTTTCTACACAGCTCTTGCGGTCGCCCACAGACTTAACTTCCCCACAATTCCTCATACACATCCTCAAGAGTCCTGGGCACACTCTTTCATGCCGTTTCTCCTGCAGTGTCCTAGTTTCTCACGGCTCCTCACGGCTCCCCACGACGTTCACCTCTGGTCCTCACCAACCACGGCATGATTGTAAATACTGACAACTTGGGAAAGAAAATCTGGAATCGCCTAGGAGCACAGCTGTGGTAGAGCTTCTGGTAGAGTTCACCCAAGTGTGAAGACCCAACATAAATGTGAGTGACAACATTCCCCCCACAGACTTGAGGTGGTCATGGACTAAAAGCAAAGAGAGCTGAGATCCTGTCTGCTTCTTAAGTTCCCGTCATGCCTTCTCCACCATGATGGACTGTTCCTCAGACTGTGGGCCAAATAAACCATTCCTCTCTCTGTTTCAAGACATTTATTGCCGGGTGGTGATGGTGCACACCTTTGATCCCAGCACTCGCGAGGCAGAGGCAGGCAGATCTTTGTGAGTTAGAGGCCAGCCTGGTGTACAGAGCGAGTTCCAGGACAGGCTCCAAAGCAATACAGAGAAACCCCATCTTAAAATAAATTAAAAAAAAAAACATTTATTCACCAGGTGGTGGTGGCACATGCTTTAATCCCAGCACCCGGGAGGCAGAGGCAGGCTGATCTCTATGAGTTTGAGGCCAGCCTGGTGTACAGAGTGAGATCCAGTTCTCAAAAAATCACTCGCCCCCCCCAAAAAAAAGCCTTTTTATTTATGTGTGCATGTGCTCACTCACACACACAGAGACACACAGACACATACAGACATGCACACACATACAGACACACCGACACACACACGCACACACACAGACACACACACACACACACACACACACACACACACACACACACACACACACACACACACACGCTGCTGTATACATGTGGCATTCAGAAGACAACTTGTGGGATTGGCTCTCCTTTCCCAGTAGGTTCAAGGGATCAGACTCATGTAGTCTTGTTTGGTGGCAAACGCCGCTACCCACTGGGCCATCCAGCCAGTCCTCCTCTCTTTTCAAGTTGTTGTTGGGGATTTTGTCACAGCAATGATTAAAGGATCAATCGACATGAACACACTTCATTTCAGTTTCTTTAAAATACGTCCTCGGTTTCAAAACTGCTCACACACTCCTCACAGTCCCACGAAACTCACGTCCCTGGCAATTCCTCGCCCAATTTACACGCAGCTCCCTGCAATCTCACGATTCCATCTCATATCCCCACAATACCGCACACACCCCCTAGTTTCTCAAAATCCATGTAATTTGTCAGTCCCTGCCAGAACCTCAGGCTTTCCCCCAGGGTTTCTCCTCACAGCCCAGACAGTTCCCTGCGTATCCCCATAGACGATCATTCACTCTCAGTACCCCACAGGCATCCTGGCCGTCTATCATCCAGTGTTTCAGTTGCCTACACAGTTCCTTGTGTTTCTCTCCCACAAGTCCTACACCTTTTCTCGTACGCCCTCTTAAGTCCACACACTTCCCGCCTCCTTTCTCTCCATTGCCTCTCGGTGTCTCTGCAGTTCCTAATGCCAACCTTCTACCCTCCAGCCTCTCACATCAACCCTTCCCACTGCATGCCAACCCTCCTTGCCTGCCTGGCTCCTTGCCAGTTCTCGGGTCTTCTGCCTGACACCATGGTTCTCTATATTGCTTTCTAGCCATTCAGATTAAAGATTTCACTTTGGGGGAAGACTCCCCCCACCACACCGCCGCGTAATTACATGTTCATGTTTCGGTTTACTGTGCTCCCAGCTGTGGAGCAATTTGTGTTGTTCATCCTAAGACCCGGTTGCTAGCATAGGTCCCAGGCTCTGAACGTCACTCTGTTTTTTCACTAAGTGAATGAATGAGGTGTTGACTTAACTGCTGAGACTTCCATGGCAGCGAGCTGGGGCCAAGGGCTCTCTGTTTCCAACCCCTCTCCCTTGAGTTAAGGAACTCAGCTTACCTTGTTGGGTCCCGAGTCCTGAAAACCAAAAAAACAGAAAGAGTGTAAGAACCTGGCAGAGGCTAGGGTCCAGGGGTACAGTGGGCAGAGAGGACAGGCTGGCTCCAGAGGGACAAATTATAGGTACAAGCCCAAATACTGCCCAGACACAGCTGGCCACCCTGAGCTGATCATGACAGGCAAATCAAATAAGAGTGTGATGATCTCTCAGGCTATCGTCACATGGCAATCTTTGCGTACTCTTAACAATTTCAGAATAGGCTTTGGTCTCTAGAATCCTTCCTTGGATGTTTTGGTGGGAAAACATGGTTGTCTGTCCTGCAGGCTGTATCATATGTAACTCATCACCTCCAAGGACTGTGAGCGCCCCCTAGAGGATGGCCTGTATCGGACAAGCACTAGTCAGAGATAAGCACTGCACTACCCCATCCACAAGGACACTAGCCAATGTGCTCACCCTCAGAAAGACAGATGAAGGAGACATGTTGTCTCTTTTTCACAGATAAGAAAGCTGAGGTTCTAGAGAGTAACAAGGATTGCTGTTTCTTTTGCAGGTCTGTGGTACCCTCCCCACCTCTAGGCTTGAGTCCCAGCTACCTCTCTAAAGACAGAGCCTAGGAACAGTGTGGAAGACACCCAGCTTTTCCCTGGGGGCAGGTGAAGGTCACACCTCTGTAGCCCATCCCACCAATTTAGCTCCAGAAGCCTGAAGCCCACTCACCATTTCAGCCAGGGCAGAGATGACCTTCCCCAGGGTGGTCAAAGACTTGTTGATGTTGGCTCCCTCCTGTGTGTAGAGAAGGTGATCAGAGTGGCAAGTGACACTCTGAGCCTCTTGAGCTAGCATGATCCCCTGGGGCCTGGCCTGTGTGGCCTGGGGCTGAGGCCCTGAGGTAGCTGGTCAGAGGTCCAGTGTTCTTGCTCAGCTCTCTACATCACCTCTCATTTGTCCCCACCCAGTGGGGCCCTTCCCAGTCAACAGATCATGGGCACTGGTCAAAGGGAGGAGGCACTCAGAAGAGTAAAATGTTCCTTCCTGATATGCAAGATTGTTTTCAGAGAGGCTGCGCCCTCGGGCTACCGGCTAGTCAGCTGGGCCTTGGCAGTCCACAGCCTCTCTCCCCTAAAGTGGGGAACAGAAAACACTGGGTGTGGAGTACAGTGAAGGACACTGTGAGCTTGCTCTCTGGTTGGTGTCTGTCCTTGCTTACTAGAGCTGCAGTGCCATGTGCCATCCCCTGAAGACCCCCCCATTCCTGTTCAGGCCTGCCTTTGGTGGTGACCCAGTCTCGCTCCATCCCCAAACAGACCTCCTGTCCAACCCCCCCCTGGAGCAGCAAGTGCTCGGACATTGGACCTCTGCATGGTCTCGCTGCTCTCTCTGGGTCTGGGCCCCGGCCCTACCTTGAGTCGGGTGCCCTTGGCTCCGGTAGAATCAGCTCGTTCGCTGCCAGCCAGGTCCACAAGGCTGATTTTGCTCACCTGAAATGACAGAGGCATCAAAGGCAATCTGCTGCTGCAAGCCCCTGTCCTGAGGCTTCGGCAGGGTATCTCGTCCCTCTGGGGATAGTTTCATGAACCTCTTGAGCTGTGGCCGCACCCTTTCCCGGTGTCCTCCAGTTTTAATACCCCCAGGTTCCTTCTTCATCTCCGTTCACAGCTCCTTTGACTTTCTATCCTAGCTAGGTACCACGCCACCTCTTCAGAAGCTGCACGTACTTCCCACAGCCCTGCCTCCTGCGGCTGGGCACGCTACATAGCAACACAGGAGGCAGAGGCAGTGAGGTTCTGTCACCCATTTTCACAGACATCTCTAATCATCTGCGGTGGAACTTTAACTCAGATCCACGGAAGGCCTTGGCTGCCGCTTAGCTGCCTCACAGGGTGCTGGTTAGGCTCTCTGCAGGGACACGGTCAAGCACATGACCTCAGGAAGGCACAGCCTCTCCTGACCTGATAGTGGATACAAGAGGGACCCTCTCAGAGAAACCTTTTCCTCTGCAGTGGCCCCTGCCCTCCTCTGCCTTCCTGAGCCTCCTACTACTTCATGGGGACACAGTTGGGAACATGGCACCAGCCCCAGGTGACAGAGGCACTGTCAGGGACTGGCATGGGCCTTAGAGGAGACTCCGGTCCTCTACAGAGCTCTTTGCTGAGGAGGCGGAGAACGTTCACCCGGGAGGCCCTCCAGGCAAAGGGACACAGAGACTGAGAAGAGCTTCAGAATGATCCCGCTGCCCTCCCAGAAGCCCACAGATGGGATAATTAAGATAAAGGCCCCAGGAAACAACACCCGCTCCACTGAGAATGCCAAGGAGTGGCTTGTAGGAGGGGCATCTGGGGACAGCCAAGGCTATGTTCCTTCAGTAAAGGCACTCTGCCTAAGACACTGCCCACCACATGTCCTGGTCCCACTTGGGACCCCATCTCTCCAGGGGGAGCGGGAGACCCTGCCCTACCAGCCTGTATCAAGGGCCCACAGACACCGCGGTAACCGTCCACCCCCAGCCCAATGACAGCCACCGCCCTAGGTGGAGCTTGCCCACCCAGACCACTCCATATGCTCACTTTCTCTGTGGTGATGTTGGTCTCTGCATCGTGGCGCTTCTGAGTGAAGATGATGTTGAAGACAGCATGAGAGCGGCTGCTAGTCTCATTCATGTTTGTGGCCGCCACAGTCCTGGGAGCAGGAAGCTGCTTCAGGTTATCTGTCCCTTACCCAGTGGTCAGGCATGAGATTTACTAGCGGTAGCAGCGTGCTCACCGAGGTCACTGGAACTCAAATCCCACCTGGCTCTGACCACACTGCCTGCCAAAACTCAAGCCCAGTTCCCACCTGCTGGTCCATCCTGGAGGTGCTCACCATACACATGGTGTCTCATATATGGGGTGGGGTGGCTCAGATGCTTCCTGCTACTAAGCCTCAGTGTCACCCAACTGGACAGAAGTCCTCACAGGCTTTGATGTGGGAAAGCCCCATTGGAAGGGAACAATACCCATCACCCATCTCATGCCATTCCAGCCATTCTGGGGCGTCCAAAGAGACTACCGTGTCCTCAGTAGCCATACCCCACAGAAGGTAACATGAACCTGGTATGCAAAGGTTACACTGTCCCTCCTATGCACTGAGGGGCTTTATGAACAACCCTAAGGGGCTGTTGGGGTAGCTCGGGCACACACACACACACACACACACACACACACACACACACACACCCTCAGAACTTGAAGGCAATCACCTGAGCAACCTGAGACAAGGTAATGGGGATGTCCTTCTGTATATATGTTTATCTTATTGGTTGGTGAATAAAACACTGTTTGGCCAATAGAGGCAGGAAGATAGGCAGAACTAGGGGATGAGGAGAATTCTGGGAAAGGTAGGCAGAGAACCTGCCAGAGAAGGACACCATGTAGTGACCAGGAGGATAGAACGTGTCTTAATGATTAAGACAGAGCTAGCCATCGGCCAACAGTTTAATAATACTACAGTGTCTGTGTGTTTATTTGGGGCTGAGAAGGGCGACAGGACCTGGCAGGACCAGAAACTGCAGCTACAACAATGTGTGTCATGTTGTAGTGTCCCATGACAGTCAGTGTCCCAGGCTGAAGGCGATAAATTGCTTATAGCCACCATGATGAACCTTACAGTTTCCAGACCTAAGCCTGACAGCTTAGCCGTCCTTAGACACAAAGACTGGCTCGGCGCTCTTGGTATTCCTATCAGAGCCTGGTGACTGGAGGGGACAGAGCTACACAATCCGTCTGCTCAGCCCATGAGCAGCCCTTGTACAGGTGAGAGCAAAGCCTTTCTCAGGCTGAGTCGTGTCCTCAGTGGCCTAGCGCATGAATCCATACCTCCTTGGGAACTACCACATAGACCTATCAGGAGGTGAAGCCAATAGTGCCCAAGGACCACGTCACAGCGAGAGTGTGGCTAAGGAGGAGTTATCCTGTGTACCTGGCCTTGTTCCCTGAGTCCATGAGGTCCTGGATGTCATTGTAGGAGGTCACAGCCAACTTGGAGAGGTCTTCCACATAGGGCCCCAGCAGAGGATGCTCCCTCACACGCAGGTTGCCCTTGTTCTTAGGGTTTAGGAGGTCACGGACCCGCTCACAGTAAATCTCCATGTAGCTTACCTACAAGAGCAGCAGCGTCAGACCCCGAGTGAGGCTAGACTGCACCACCAGGACCCCGAGTGAGGCTAGACTGCACCATCAGGACCCCGAGTGAGGCTAGACTGCACCATCAGGACCCCGAGTGAGGCTAGACTGCACCATCAGGACCCCGAGTGAGGCTAGACTGCACCACCAGGACCCCGAGTGAGGTTAGACTGCACCATCAGGACCCCGAGTGAGCCTGAGTAACATCAGGACCCCAGGTTAGGCTAGGCTGTACCTCCAGGATTCCACGTGAGGCTGAGCTTTACTGTCAGAACCCTGTTGCAGGGCAGAGAGTTCATCTCTGGGAAGGGCACACGGCATCCAGACTAAGTGTGTGTATGTCATCCAACCTCTAACTGTGCAGCCCTCCCTCCATGTAACTGACTGACAGAACCAAGCTGTAACATCAGGAACTCCTAAGCAGGACAGTGGCTGCCTACCTACTGGGCGGGGCCTGTAGGAGGTACTCAGCCAGGATCAGCTTACTTCTACCTGCCCAACCCTTTCCCACTCAGAGCCATCTTGACACTGGTCACATAGCACAAGCCCCTAGGGTTACCTCAGCTTCAAGAACAGGGCCACAGGATAGCCCAGGCTCCGTGGTGTCTGCCCTTGCCCTGGCAGAATAAGTAGCTATGTAATAAACACCTGCGGGAGTAGGGGGTGAACTTCCCATCAGCCCTGAGCTCTGAGAGGCTCCAAGTCCCATGTGGGCATGGTGACACAGTCATCGTGTAGATAAGTGACAGGAAGAGATACTCGTTTTAGGTCAGAAAAGCATCACCGACCACACCCAGAACTCCCCAGGTCTACACTCAGAAACGGGCGCAGGCAGGAAGTCCTACCTCCACTGAGTAGGACATGTTGTCATTGGTCGTGTCATTGATCCGAGAGAAGAGGTCTTCACAGAGCTTCAAGGAGGGAGGAAAACCCGTTAGCCGATGAGGGTTGGTGGCCCTGAGCCCTGTCCCTCATGGTGCCGTGGGTAGCTTGTACCCAGGCAGGGTGCTGCTTTGCTAGACTCCTCCAGTCGCATTCCAATGTAAGGGCCTGAACCTAAGCACCCCACTTTCTAACTCTCATCCTCCTGGTTATTATCTGACCCTTCCCCAGATTATCTGTTTGTCCCCCTGTCCTCATCTGAATAGAGGCTGGGACCACTGTTTCTCAGATAACCCAGCATTCCTTCTTCTCTGAGGCGGACAAGTGCTGGCCAGCCTGGGCCCAGAGACCCCCTGCTGGGATGAGAGAAAGACTGGCTAAGTTAGACTTTTAGTGATTTCTGAGGAGCCATCTGTATCTCGAGCATGAAGTCACCCCTGTCCAGGCCACCTGACATCTGCCCCTAGTCCTGACAAACCCCCACAGGGACTCCCCAGCTCTCCAGCTAGAGCCTTATCTTGTGGATGTGCCCCCATTGGGCACTGTCAAAGGCTGGCCCCTTCCTGCAGCCCACCCCAGGCCCTACCCTTTCCCCCTCTCAGGCCACCTCCCACTTCCCTTTCTAGGCCCAAACATGCCTGTGGGATGATGCCCTGTTGGTCCTTCTCTTGCTTGCCCATCATGGTATAGGACTTGCCAGCCCCTGTCTGCCCATAGGCAAAGATGCACACATTGTAACCCTCGAAGGCATGCTGTAGCATCTCTTCCCCGATGTCCCTGTACACCTGCTTCTGAGAGGCATAGTTGATGTCTTCGGGCTGCAGAGAGAAGAAGTGTGGCTTGAGGAGGCTATGGGCCCCGAAAACTGTCCTTGAGTCCTCCAAGCCCAAATGCGGTGCCTTGGGATGAAGGGGTATGCTATAGAGTACATCCTAATCCTGAATGGGAGACAGAGGATGGCTGGGCAGTGGAGGGGAGCCATGCAAAGAGATCATTGCAGAGTGTAGCATGTGCAATGACCCAGAGATAAGAGCTCAACCTGGAAAGTTCCTGTGACAGTGTTGAGTTTAGCAATTGCAAGAGCTGAGAGGAGGCAGGGCCTAGGGGCTCAGGGACTGTTCAGGCTGGACATTATCCTGAGGGCTGAGGGTTCCTCAGGCACAAAAACAGCATGGCCAAGCCAGAGGGCACAACCATGGAGACAGCACTGAGGAACTCCTGGGCTATGTTCAGAGATCCAGAGGCCGAGGAGCTTGAGGGAATGGTCTGCATGCTTCTAGAAGGAGTCAGGAAGGGATGGAACATGGGCAGGGCTTAATGTGGACAGGATGTGGAGGCCAGGGAGGGAGGAGTCTAGAGTCTTCATATCTCTCAGCTTTCAGGAGGCTGGAGCTCCCAGGTAGAGCTCAGCTTTGGGATTCTGAGTTTGGGAAAGGGAAGAAGACATAAATGGATGGTCACAGCTGTGATACTGTGACTGTAAGCAAAAGGATTGGTCCTTAGATTGGTGACCAACTCAGAGTGACCCTCCAGGAGCACAGGGTAGAATCTTCACTCCATTTTATAGGAAAACATGCAGCTTTGGGAGGTCTCAGGACTCTGAAGTGTCACATTACAACCAAGGCTGGGCCAGTTTTCACAACACCAGCCTGCCTCTCCCCAGCGCAGCTCACCGAAGTATGTGACCAGTAGGAGTAATCAAAGCTGAAGCTCTTGGGTGTCTCCTTGGGCTGTTTGGGGTTGACAATAGCTGCAAGGGACACAGAGAATGAGGTTGGTTAATTTTATGCTATGGAATCCCAAGCATCCAGACTGCATCCTAAAGTAGAAACCTAATACTCAGAGTCCCAGGCAAGCCAGATGGATCCCCAAACTAGATGGGACAAGAGACCCTTAGAGACACCCAGGACTCTCTCCCTTCTCTCTAGGGAGGACTCACAGATACCAGAGATCATCACCAGACCAGACCTGTTGTCTTGTGACTACTCCCTGAAGACAGGCACATTCCAGGCTCCAGCTCCTCTATTCTAGGGTTCTACAGCCTACTGGTCTACCTGCCCTGCCTAGCACACTTGTGCCTCCAAAGTAGCTGTCATCTAGGACACCCTGCCACATTCCAGTCCTACCTCTTGCAGGCACTCTCATACCTGCACAGCTCATCTGGGTGTATTCAGGAGGCATGATCACTGTCTCACAGGGGAGGTACTCATTGCCAGGGATACCAACCTCCCCATCCTCTCTGACTCTGATGGGGTCCTGGTATTAGAGACATCATTGTACCCCATATAGACCCTAAGCTCCCTAGAGTGGGGGCCTCCCAGGCCATAAGAAGAAGGCAAACTCACTGTGGGTGGGGCAGCAGATAATGAAGAGGGAGGAGAGGTCTTCATTTCAAACTGTAACTGTTCCATGGGGAGAGTCTGCTGTGGGGCCCACCTGTCACAGAACCCTAGGCTCGGGCCTGCTTTCTCTTGCCCCCCACAACCTGTCTCCTGGATCCTGCAGTATGTTACTGAAAATACATTCAGTCATTCTACACAGTGCTTAAGCTCCAGAGAATGAAGCGATTCCCTGCAGTTCACATAACACAGAAGGCCTAGATCCCAGAGTGCACCAGGACTGGCTGTCCAAACACAGCTCCCAGCCCAATCCGCAGAGGCCCTGTTTGGGGCCAACAGCCCCTCCCCCAACATTCCACTTCTCATAAAAGCGGAGCCCATTAGGCCAGAAAGCAACTCACTGGCTGTTCTGGGGCAGCAGGAGGAGGGTGAAATGGGGCCTCTTAGGCCTGGAAGCTGGGCCACTGGACCAGCTCATTAAAAGCTCCATCCCTTCTACCTTTTACTGGAGCTGCTCACTCACCCCCTCCATAGCCGATCCCCCACATGCCAGGCTCTTCAAGACAAGAGGCACAATGCAAGGCCTGTGGGGCCTGCGCAGAGGCGGCCACCCGGCGGGAAGGACAAAAGTACTGACGGGGGCAGAGTGCAGAGGGAAAGAGGTTAATTGAGCAGTTTTCTCGGGATCAAAATGTCCCCTGTGGCCAGGGACACAGCAGAGCGAGGGGGTGAGTGTGCTGAGCAGGGGCAGGGGCAGTTGCCCCCTGACCCCAGGCGTTTCTTTGAGTGGCTATCACTCAAAGATTCAGAAGTGACCGGAATTGGGACTGTGGGGAGGACCCAGCATCCGATCTTTGCACAAGTGGGAAAACTAAGGCCTAAAGAGATGATCCACCAAGGTTGGTCCCAAGTAAGCCAGAGCACAGGGGAGTCCCTGTGCTTTAATCCATGGCCCTCCAGGAATTCACCCCAGGGGCACACCGTGGGCTCAGTCTTCAATGTGAGGAGACCTGTCATGAGCCACCCTGAGGCCTGCCCAGGGCCATGGCTGACCCAGAGGCAACACCTGGGAATAGAATATGAGTTGAGGAGGACGGAAGCCAAGAGGTACACACTGCCCCATGTGAGGATACAGACCATGAATAGAGCACACAAAACATCATTTACCCTGATGACAATACAGAATAACGGTGCCTGGAGCACCCACAGTGATTCCAAAGCCTCCTCCTCCCTCAGTAGGCCTAGAGAACCCAAGGAGGCAGCAATGGACACGTCTGAGACCCTCAACTCCAGCAGCCACCTGTGAGCTAGGAAACGACCGGCCAGGTGTTCGCACAGGTGCGGAACACTCTGTGAGTTCCCCTGAGGAAGGACCAGATAGCTCTCGGTGCCGACCATTGGGTAGTTTTGGACTGGAAGACAGTGGACAGAATTTGCATGAGACCCAGGCCGAGACAACCCTTGGGTTCTAACCCTGAGATGTAAGCTCTTTAGGGTGGACTGCCATCAACATGGTCCACTCAAACACTGGGCCCGTTCACAGAGGACCCTGGAGGGAGCCCACCCAACCTAGGGAGTCAGAAGCTAAGCTGACAGCTCCCCTAGTGGAGGAATTGGGGCACTGCAGTGACAGCTGGCCCCGCTGAGTACCATTCCAGTTCTGGGTGTGGTTGTCGGTCCCTGAAAACCCCAGTAAGCCTCCCATGAGTACCATTCCAGCTCTGGGTGTGGTTGTCGGTCCCTGAAAACCCCAGTGAGCCTCCCACTGCGATCTGCCCACCTCTCTGCTGGTCTATCATATCTCTTTGAGAAATCTTCCCCATAAAACAATGAGCAGACAAAAGCCTCAGATCCGGGGTCTGTCCCCTGCCCTGGCTGTCAAATCCTGCTGCTGATGGGACCCTTGAGGCAGCTCTATGTCCCTGGCCTTATGGAAGGGCTGTTCCCTGGCTTACTACTGTTTCCTACTCCCCAAGGCTAGACCATGCCTCCCATTCCTCGTCAGAGTCTGGCATGACCAAAATGAGAACCACAGCAAAGAACAGGCCAAGGCCAAGTGGGAGCTGGGAACCCAGAGCTGTAGCCATGCCCTGCATAACAGAGTGTTGGCGTCCACCTCCAAATTCATACCCTGGGATCCCGGGGTGGGCTTATCTGGAAGCATGGTTTTTGTTGGTTTGGTTTGACTTTTTAAGTGTTTGTTTTCCTTTAACAGGACCTCACTATGGTACCCAAGCTGGGTCCTCCTGCCCGCAGATGGTACTCCCTCTCAGCCTCCTGAGTAGCTGAGACTATAAGCGTGAAAACAATTTGGTAAAGATGTGATTAGCTGTTAAAGTAGAGTCATACTCGAAGGGCAGTGGTGGCACACGCCTTTAGTCCCAGCACTCAGAAGGCAGAGGCAGGTGGATCTCTGTGAGTTCAAGGCCAGCCTGGTCTACAGATCGAATGCCAGGACAGGCTCCAAAGCAATACAGAGAAACCCTGTCTCAAAAAACAAAACAAAACAAGAAAAAGGAAAAAAGTGGAGTCATGCTGAATTAAGTTATGCCTTCCTTAAATCCTTCTTAAAAAGGCCACCTGAGACAAGGCACAGAGACACATCCACGCATGGTGGCACATGCCTGCGTCTCAGGCCAACCTGGAATTACAATATATGGGATTGAGGCGAGAGGCGAGAGTTCAAGGACAGCCTGAGTTACGGCGTGAATATTAATCCAGCTTAAGATACAACTTGAGACTATAAAACAAACAAACAAACAAAAAACAACAACAAAACAACCAGAACACAGCGGCTCAGATAGCCGGAAGACCAAGTGACTGCAGTGTGGCCACAAGCCAAGACAGACAACAACCTCCAGACACTTGGAGAGGCAGAAAGGATGGTCTTCTGCTGGGAGGGGGAAGCACCTGCCCATGCCTTGATTTTGAATGTCTGGCTTCCAGAACCTAAGAACAAATTTCCGTTTCCACAAGCCATGGTCTGTGCTCATCTGCTGTCTGGGAGCCCCACACACCATGTGAATGAGGCAGGCTCCGGGATCTTGGACGCGGGCTAGGTTGAGTCTGGCTAGTAGGCATGGTCCCATGGTCCCACGTGACCAGCAGTTAACGGTAGCCATTGCGGCCAGTACTCACTGGTGGTGCTTCCGGACATCTGGATGATGCACTTGGAGTCTCGGCTCATTTCCCGGGAATTGAAGGGGCGGACTCGGACCGCCACCTTCACAGAGGCCCCGGCCATGTCTGTGAAGTTTGTTGGTAATTCAGCAGCTGCAGTTCCCCAGAGAGGGCAGAGTCACCTGGGGGAGGAGGGGAGGACACACAAATTAAAAGCATTATTCAAAGAGGCAGTGCAAGAGTGTGTGGCTGTGCCCACAGGGCTTCTCCACTCCCTTCAACCTCCCCAGTGACACAGTGTGGTGACCAACCACAGGTGAGGAAAGGCGCTGATTTCACAGCACAAAGGCAAGCTGTGTGTAAGGAGCCCAGCAACGCCAGAACAAGGTGGCCCTCCATCGAAGAAAACCGTTTGCCCTCTCCCAGCAGCTATAATGTACAAATGGCTTCATGGTGGGGGATGGGACTTTGACTCCACTTCCTGGGATTTTATCTGGATTGAACCTGTGCAGATTTTGAGCACGAGTTAACAATGGGTATATCAACCACACCCCGGGGCAGGTGGCATGCTCAGGAGTAGCTGCTGGACACAGAACAAAGTCTGTGCTATCGTTTGTTTGTTTGTTTGTTTTTGTTTACTAGTGTGTGTCCCGGGTGGGGCGGCGTATGCTTTTTCTTGTCGTTTTTTGTGCTGTTCCTGTTTTTAAGAGAAAGAATTTGAGGTTGGGTGGGGAGAGATGGGGGAAGAGCTGGGAGGAACTGCAGAGGAGGGAGAACACAGCCCAGCATACTGTATGAAACGATCTTTTAACTGAACTAAAAAGAAGAAAGTGGCAGCCCTTACACCTACAGGGCTCCCTGAGCAAGGGTTAGAGATGGACAGGTGTCAGTCTGGTCCTGGCCCTGCCTATCTCTGGCTACATGATCCATCCCTGGGCATTGGTTTACCAGTGTGCTGAAGGGCAGGGTTGAGGCCGATGACCCCACACACAGGCCGAAACTGGGGCTTTATGGCCTCTCAGTAAACAGCTTGAAAGAGCAGAGGTTGCAGGAGAGGGACAGAACTCCCTGTCACTGAGGGTGGACAAATCCACACTGGAACAGAAACTGGCCTCACACCTTCGCGGCAGCCCCTGCAGCACCAAGGCTCAGTGTCCGACACTCTGAGCGCATGTGCCGCCTTCCCCAAGTCTACGAGTGACCACCCAAGAAGGGCAGGCGAACCGTGTTTCCTTGTGGTGACATCCTAGCTAGGGATGAGGGCAGGGCACAGGCAAGCCCATGAAGTCCCTGGGACAAGAGTACTAGGCGACGCATCGGCAGCAGCACACCTTGTGATGGAAATAGGGAATCACGGGCGAGGGAGAAAATGTTTATGAGACAGGTAACATGGTAAGGGTCTCAGTCCCCGCAAATTTAGCTGCACATACGCTCAGTTCCTGCAACCCAGATATTCCAGCAGGATTTTCAGTGACATCTGGCAAGATAAGATTCCTGGAAAATGAGGACAGAGAATGGCCACGCCCCTCCCAGCCCTCAGATACACTGTATTGCTGTGCTTATTTAAAGGCTGGCAATGGAGTCTTCTGGTTTTATTTCTGTTGCTGTGATAATACAAACCAAAACCAAGAGGGGAAAGAAAGGATTTATTTGGCTGAGACTTCCAGGGCACAATCAACTCTTGAGGGAAGTCGGGGCAGGAATCTAAAGCAGAAACCAGGAGGAATGTTGCTTGCCGGCTCATTTGCAGGTTCATATCCAGCTGGCTTTCTTTGACAGCCATGGCCATCGCCTGTCTAGGGATGGTGCTACCCATAGGGGGCTAGGCCCTCCTGCATCAATTAATATTCAAGGCAGTCCCCCACAGATGAGCCCACAGGCCAATCTTGATTTAGGCAATTCCCCAATCCAGGCTTTCCCCTCAGATGGATCAAGGCTGTGTCAACTTGACAATTAAAACTGACTAGAATAGCACCAACACAGGCAGGCTCTGTGGAGAAGAGCATGTCCTTAGATGCTGTCTCCCCCTCCCTTTCTCCCTCTCTCCCTCTTTCTCAATGGAAATAGTAATGTTTTGCAAGCTCAGTGTTGGGGAATTGAGAAGATGGCTCAGCAGTTGAGACTATTGGCTGCTCTTCCAGAGAACCCAGGTTTAATTCCCAAAACCTACACTGCAGCTCACAACCTGTTGTTCTGATGTCCTCTTCTGGTCTTGGAAGGCACCGCACACAGACAAACACACAGGAAAAGCACTAACACACGGACAATGAAAAATAAATTGAGGTCAGTCTTGGAAAACCATCCATTTTGAACCATAAGCTGGAACTTTGTTTTTGGAAGAACAAATACAAAGGGCTAATCCTACTCTGGGGCAAAGCCGGCAAAGCACCCCTGCCTGCAAGCGGCCAACTGGTGCAGATAAAATGTTCAAACCCATGCAAAGGACTCAGAGTCACTGAAGCAGGCCAAGATTCTAGGGCAGGGGGCGGGAGGGGCGCAGGGACAGAGAACACTGAGCAGTGCTGGCTCCAAGCCCATTTGCATTCTGGACACGGGGTGAGTGGCTGAGAGGCTGGAGTCTTCCCAGGCAGGGAACTGTTGCCGAGTGACAGAAGACCTGCAGAACCGTGGTGGAAAACAAACAGGAGGCCTAGGTAAGGAAGTGGAGTGCCGAGGCGTTCTCACAGGCAGCGGTCCCCTGAAGACATCTGGCAAGTTCTGAGTCCTAGGTAGAGAATTCAAGAGCCCAAGCCAAGAGTCAAAGGAAATTTCCGCAGCGGTAGGTCAGCACTTTAGACTGCAGGGGTCATGAGGTCAGCCTTGGAAACCCAGGGATGCATAGCAGAGCCCAGTGGACAAGGCCCTATCAATGAGGCCTCAACTGGCTGTGACTGGAGCTTCTAGGAGGAGTGAGCCATCTGCAATCAGGTGCAGCCATGTCAGGGTCTGGATGGCATCTCAGTCGGCAATGTGAGCCCTCATAGCAAAAGTCACAAGGCTCAGGCCTGGAGAACCAGCTCCACGGTTAAAAAAAAAAGTGGGTTGCTCTTACAGAGGACCTGGATGTAGTTCCCAACACCCATATGGCAGCTCACAACCAGCTGTAATTCCAGCTCCAGAGGATCCAGTGTCCTCTTCTGGTGCCCGCCAACGCTCCAGCCATGCATAGGGTGCACATATATACAGATGTGCGGACAAAACACAGGCATAAAATGAAAATATATTTTAGTCTGGGAAATGCCAATAAAACAAAAGGCTGCAGGGTTTAAAGGGATGGGTGGGGGGTAACTACACACTCTACAGACCTAGGAATTCCCAGCATGGACATTAAGAACATCATAACCAGCAAAGAGGAGAATTTTACCAGATTTGCTTTTTGTTGAAGTCCAAAAGTAAAAAAAAAGTGTATTTATGTGCATGAGTGTTTGCCTAGTGCCCAGAGGGCCAGGAGAGGGCATCAGATCCCCTGAACCTGAAGTTCTATATAGATAAAGATGGACACACACATATAGGGGTGGATATATGGGTGCTGTGAACAGCACCCAAGTCCTTCATAAGAGCCACAAGTGCTCTAACTTCCGATGCATCTCTCCAGCCCCAGGACTGAAAACTAAATGAATCAAAAGGACAGTCTCAAACCCGAGTGGGGGCGGGGTGGGAAATACTAAATGAAGAGGTGAAAACACTCTGTAGAACTGTGAATGAGCAGGACAAGTAGCAATACGGGGGAGCTGGTGGAAACCCACAGAGAAAAGAGCTGGGGGGGAGGCATAGTCTGAATGTCCCCCTCAGATTCGTATGCTGAGGTCCTAACCTCCAAAGCTAAGCAACTGAGTCAAGAGGTAAGACCTCCATGGTGGCTTAGCTCACCTATAAAGGAGGCTCGAGAGAGAACCCAGGCCCCACCGTCCATGTGAGAACATGGCAAGAAGGTGCCAGAGTGGGCCTTCGTCAGGCACTGAGCCCAACTCAGTTCAGCCTCCAGCCTCCAAAACTGCAGGAAATGAAAATGAACTACTACTGTTTCAAAGCAGCCCATAGATGCGCGCGCGCACGTGTGTGTGTGTGTGTGTGTGTGTGTGTGTGTGTGTGTGTGTGTGTGTGTTGGAGGTGTGGGTATGTTGATATTGTGCCGTCTCCAATTTCTTTCATCCGTGTTTTGTAACTGTCCTGGTAGAAACTGTTCCCGGAACTACACTGTAAAGTGGTGAGGATGGGGCAGGGGTGGGGGGTGGGGGGTAGGAGAGTGGTCTGGAGAGATGGCTCAATGGTTAGAGATGGCTCAGTGGTTAAGAGCACTTGTTACTCTTGCAGAGGTTCAGGTCCCAACACAGTGGTTTACAACCATCCGTAACCCCAATTTCAGGTGGATCCAATGCCCTCTTCTGACCTCTGTGAGCACCAGGTATGCACACGGTACACATCATTCAAACCCTAAAATAAAATAAATGTAAAATGATAAATAAATAAAAGCAGTAATGACTGGCATCTTTGCCTGACCCAGAGCCTAAACAAGCTCCCAGTTTTTTTTTTTTTTTTTTTTCCAGTTGAATGTAATAAAGTTGCAAGGTCATTATTAAAGGTCTTTATCCTGTTGTTGCATTCATTATGTGTCTAATTTGTTGGGGTTATTTTTCAACTCCCTTGCTCTGACTGTTGAGACCACATTTGTCCCTTCTTATGCAGAGGTCCCTGGTTTGTCAATTTACGTATATCGAACCATCCTTGCAGCTCTGCAAACAATGTCACGTGACATTTTTTCCCAGTGTTATTGGGTTTGTCTCGCTACGTATTTTGTTGAAGATTTTTATTTTTGCTTCTATGTTCATCAAGGATATTTTCATTATTTCTTTTTGTTGTTGTTTATTTTTAAGGATTTTTTTTCTTTGTGGTGTGGACTGATTTGGTTGCTCTGTTGTTCTGTGTTCTTGCCCGCTCGTTATCCTCATGGAAAACCCAGCTCTCCTCTTTAGGTCTAGCTTACCGTCTTTTCCAGTGGAGTTTCAGGGTAGAGAACATGAACGAATGGATCTCAAAAACAAGACATTGAAATAAACAAAACACAAAGGCTAAATAAATACCTTAACTGCCTCTCCGTGCAATGCTTAAAATATCGAGACCTGATAGGGTAAGTCCATTATTGTGCTATAGAAAGAGAGCTTGAAAAAATGTACATGGGTGAAATAAATTGGGATGGAAGGAAAAACTGGTGATATTTCTAACTGAACTTGGTGCATCATTTAATTCTTCCATGTGCATATTGACTTAAAAAGAATTATCTCAATGCTATCTTTAAGTAGTTCAGATAAATAATTAAGAGCTCAGCTAGGTGTGGTCACATACACATACTTAAACACATACACACATACTCTCTCTCTCTCTCTCTCTCTCTCTCTCTCTCTCACACACACACACACACACACACACACACACACACACACCAGTAAACCCAGCACTTAGGAAGCTGACATAGGAGATTCGGAGTGCTGGCCAGCCTGGACCATATATCTTCAAACAAACAAGAAAAAAAAAAAAAGATGCGTTTTGGTCTGCAAATACTGTGTGTGTGTGTGTGTGTGTAGACAAGAAGAGTAAGTTTTATCATTAAAATAGACACCTCTCAGTAGGAAGAGGAGGAGTGGGAACAGCCACCTCTGGCCTACATTACAGAGCACCTGGAAATCCAGGACAGATAACACACATCAGAAACAATAGAGAAAATTACTCAGGAAACAGAAATGAATGGGAAGTGCATAAATAGCAGTACTGAAATACGGGTGCTGTACCAGCCCAGCAAGCAGGCAAGGGCCTTTGCTGATGCAGGGGCATCCGAGAACTTGGACCGTGCGGCAGAAGGTAGACCAGTCGTGACTACAGTATCATCTCAAGATGGCAGACCCCTCGAAGCTACACCCTTGGTGACTGCAAGGCTGGGGCTGGGGAGATGGGGACACCATTAAAGGGACACAGGGGATTGCCCCAATGACACTGAGACACAAGGAGTGACAAAGCAAGAGTTTCTAAGAATCTGTCATGGCCTGCCCTCATGGAGTTTCAGGTGCAAACGGAGAATGCCTATGTGACCCACGGCACCCAAGCTGGTCTCAGCGTCAGATCCGAGTCCTCAGTGAGGACAGCCACAGGCCTTCCAGCAAATTATCACCATCTGAGCTCCCCAGTTCCAGTCTCCTGTGCAGATGGCCATAGATTGCCAAGCAAATGGAAAAGCAATTCCTTCCCCTAGAGTCAAGGAGGGGGCGGGGACACAGGAAGTAGGCAGGAATGATGCCCTGAAAGGGTTTTCTGTCTTGTTTTTGTTTTAGATTTATTTATTATGTACACGGTGTTTTTCCGGCAGACCAGAAGAGGGCACCGGATCTCATTACAAATGGTTGTGAGCCACCATGTGGTTTCTGAGAATTGAACTCAGGACCTCAGGAAGAGCAGCCAGTGCTCTTAATCGCTGAACCATCTCTCCAGCCCGGGCTTCCGGTTTTTAAATGCCCAGATAGAGAAAGCAGAAATTTAAAAACAATAGGATAAAATGTGAACTTTTAGAAATCTAAAACCCAGCAGGCCACAAAGTAGCTCCCAATAACTTCCATATTGTATCAAATGGACTGCTTCGCTTGGAAACAAACTAAATATCATCATCAACAACAACAACAAAACCCTAGCCCACATATTTAGAAATTTTAAAAATAAACTTTTAAATAATGGATATTCCAAAGAGGTCATGATGGAGCTACAGAAATGCTTAGTAAATAATAACAAAAATGCTATTAGCAACCATAATGGGGCTTTCACTTCCAACCAGGATGGAGTCACAGAGACCAGACTTTTAACTCTCAGGGTTTGGGTAGGGGGAAAGTCAGATAATTCTGGAAAGGAAGAAACTGCTCACAACTCCAGGTATTTGCCAGTGATGCTGCCGCTGAGCCTCGCAGAATGTCAGTCCGTGGCCATGTGATCCCGAGACAAAAGGGACAGGGCAGTTAAAAGCTAAACAATCCCCAAAGCTGTACTGAGCAGAGAGGTGTCTGTGGATAGAGTGCCTCTGGTGACATGCGTTGCTCAAGCCCATGGGAGCCTGCCCCTTTCTGGATAGAGACAGAGGCGGAGTGGGGGGGGGGGGCAAATGGAAAGGTGGGCAGGACTTGGAGGAGAGAATGGAGCGGAAACTGTGGTCCATATGTAAAATAAATTTTTTACTGTTACTTAAAAAAAAAAAGGTATTTGTGATCCAATCAGCCAGGATACAGGGTCTTCTCCATCCCAGAATTCCACAGAGACACGGAAGAATCCTCTTGTAGTTGGATGTCTCTACACCTCCCTGCAGGAAATCTACTCTAAGTCGACCCTGAAAAGGTTTAGTGGGTGTTGACTGACAAAGTCATCCCGCCAGAGAGCTGCCAGCCTGCCAGAGTGATATCCAATGTGCACCAGAGGTAACCTGTAACTGAGACCAGAGTGTGAGACCACACCCAGTGACCAGTGAATTAGCACTAGATGAGCTGAGAAGCAGGGGGACCTGGAACTAGAGAAACGTCAGCCAGAAGAAACAGGCATTCTTCTGCATTATTAGCTAAAGCTGAGTCAATGGCTTAAAAATCTACCCACAAGCCAGGCGCCATGGTGTGTTCTGCAGTCCCAACCCTAAAGAGACTGAGGTGGAAGTCATTAGAACTCAGGAATGTGAGACTAACCTGGGCAGCCAAGCAAGACTCCACCTCAAGAGAAGAGCCAAATTAAATCATATAAAAAATATGAATTTGCTGACAAACCAGACAAAAACCTAGAAGTAGTTTTCTAAGTGAGGTCAACCATACACTTTAAAAATAATAATTCAAATTGTATACAGACCTTGAAAGAACCTGGGTCAAGAGAAGAGGATACAGGGAGAAAGCATATAGTTACGATTTATTCACTGAAACTAGCCAAACTTTGGTGACAAATTAGTCTAGGAAAATGGATATTATCGCTCCATTTCACTAACGAGCAGAGATTCAGGAGTCCAGAAGAGCTAGCGCCGAAGCTGACCAGATGGCTCAGGGGTTGAGGCACTGGCCACTAAGCCTGGTGTCTGACTTCAGTCACAAGCAACACATGGTGGGAGGAGAAAACCAGCTAACACAGGTTGGCCTCTGGCATCCACAGACATGGCTCTCAAGCTTGCAAACACACAGACAATAAAAAGTAAATAAAGGTAACTTTGAAAAGTGTAATTAGCAAGACAACATAGAACTCCTGAAATATGGGCGTAAAGTATAACAGGGACATCTGTCACTGCGGTTCATTACGTACCTGGGAAACAGGGAATATACGACATCCTCAGTAGATAATAAAAAACAAAACAACGATGAGAATACCAGTAGTCTTCCAGACCCACATATGATAAATCCCTGAGTGATGTTTGAAAAAAAAGTTTTAAATCCCAGAAGCTCTCCACTGAAACCCACCCGAACATTACACTTGCCGGTGACTTTGGGTGGGGGGGGATGTTCCATTTATAAAAAATCTAGCACCAGCCAAGGATGACTGCCGCCACTTCTGCTTAACTGTTATAGAGGTTCCAGCCACTCTGTGTGTGTGTGTGTGTGTGTGTGTGTGTGTGTGTGTGTGTGTGTGTGTGTGTGTGTGTGCATGGTGCCTGCAGGTGCACCGGGAGGTCAGAGGTCTACATTCGGTGTTTACTTCTACCTTGTCTTTTGAGACAGAGTTTCTCACTGAACCGTTCAGCTAGGAGCCAGAAGCCTTTTTCCTGCCCCTACCTCCCCAGCACTGGATTACAAGCAAGAACTGCCCACCCCCAATAGCACCAGGGATTGGATTCGAATTCGGGACTTCACGTTTGCCTGGCACCAGCTTTACCAGCTGAGCTACCTCCCCAGCCGGAGCTATGACCTTTTGTGAAAAACAAAAATCTCAAAAATGTTGACTTTTATGTAAATCAATCTAAAACTCCAGTGTAATTTCAAGTGATATCATAATCTCTTTTATTAAACTTGGCAACTTGCTTCTAAAAATGTGTGTGGGAGAATAAGATACTAGGAATGCCAATACCAAGCTGAAGGGAAACAGACCATGGATTCACTATCCCAGGACTACAATTTGGACCTGGACTTCCCACACTCAGCCCATGTGACCCCAGCTTACTCTACTGGGAGGTTATGTGACCTTTAGGAAAGGCCCTTATCGGGGGTTAGGGTCTTCCAGTCACTGGGGAAATGCTCTACAGGAATGCAGGTACCCCAGGCCCTCTCTTCATCTCTCCTAAACAGGAGATTTAAAAAATGGCTTCATTCACAATGAACTCCTGTGGTGATGTCTCAACACAGGCCAAAGCAATGAGGCCATGCAACCTTGAACCCAAACTCTGAGCCTTACTAAACCTTCCCCTTTGTAAGATGATCCTCTCGGGTGTTTGTTGAAAGAATAGCTAACACATTTGGATTCAGCTGCCTGGGGTCAACCTTGTCCTAAAAATATTAAATGGAGATTTGCAAAACTAAGCAATTTCTAAGTTGTCGATTTTGTTAAGGTTTATTATTATAACAGTTCAATTTAATTACGAACTACTGTTGACTTCTTGCTGTGCCCACCCCATAAACAAAACTTTATCAGATACACACGTACAGGAAAAATCAGTCTCTATGGGGTCATATCCTACCATAGTTTCAAGGCATACATACGGAGTCTCGGAATGTGCCCCCTGCAGATCAGGAGGTACAATACAGTACTGGGACTGAGTGGGAAGCGGGCTGTAATCCCAGCCTTTAGGAGTAGAGACAGGAGGGTCAGGAGTTCAAGATTATCTTCTACTCATACCAAGTTCAGGACCAGTTTGAGCTACATGTGATCATGAATAGATGGATGGATGGATGGATGGATGAATGGATGGATGGATGGGTGGACGGATGGACAGACAAACAGATAGATACAGACTAACTGATATGGAGAGGGATAGAACAGAACGGATCAGAAGCAGATCTATGAAGTGTAGTCCTTTGCATATGGTGTGTAGCCACAGCCAGGGAGATGTCTCAGTGGATAATAGAACTTGCTAACCAAGTGTAAGAACTTGAATCCATATTTCCAACATCTCTGAACCAGGAACAGCTGTCATTCAAACAGGGGTTGAGGAGCCAGGTTGCAGAAACAAAAGTATCACAGAGGCTTGCTGGCCAACCAACCTAGCTGAACAAATACATGGTGAGCTAGAGTCAGTGTGAAACTCTTGTCTCAAAAGAGTAAGATGGAGACCAGTAGAGCGGGACACTCCAAGTGCCCCTCCCCACCTCTGCAAACATGGTCACAAACATCTGCATGCATGTGCACACACAAACACACACACACACAAATTTAAATATGTTTAATTTTGAAAAGGGTAGCTAGATTAACATCATCATCACACCAAACTCTGGAGGGTGGGGGGGGATGGATTCTCTCAGAGGGTCATTGTGTACAACAGAGGGGAGCATGGTAATGGCAGAGTCAAAAGGAATCGCGCTGTCCTGGGGGCTCCTGACCCAGGGAAGGGGACCCATATTGGGACATTAGAGGCATTGCTACCAGAGTCTGAGAGTGGCATGGGCCAGTGTGCATCTGTGTATTTCAGGCTTCCGAGTCAACATGGGACAGGATTGTGTACAGGGAGAGCAAGGAATGGCAAATCCCTGTGCACACTGGGTAGGAGACAATCATGATGCAATGGCTGAGGATGCCGCCGTGGATCTAACCCAGTCCCCAGAGTCATGTGTTAACAACATCTTTAGGATGAAGAAATGGACCATTTGTGGACTCCTGATTTAATGGCGCATCACAGAAGCAACTTTCATATAAAATCAAGCTCTCTGGTATACTTGTTCTGTCTTGGATGGGATGGTTCTGGCTGTTAGATGCAGTATAAGTCCTTCACCATAGCTAAGCAAAGGCAGGCACCATGTTCTTTGACTACGGGACAAATAAGTTCCTATGTTTTGTGAGTTGTGTGGTCCCAGGTATTTCATGATAACTATAGAACTTGGATCAAGACACATGCAGAAGACAGACAACACGTGGGTGGGCACGGACAACAGGTGCTCTTGGCCACTAGGGAAGGTGATACTCTGCAAGGAACACATGAGGGCCTCCCTGGCAACCTAGCAGCCTTTATCTGGGGATCCGTCTAGCTTTAAGACAGGTCAGTGGGCTCATCTGTGTCCACACAACCATGCCAGGGACACTGAAGAACATGGCACCAATAGATTCCTCTTCCTGACTACGAGAGGGAAAACATCTGGGATGGGTTTTCTTTTTATCTCAACAGATGCAAAGATTCAAAGCCAGTTCACACCCTAAGATTGGGGAGGGGGCCCTCAACCAACTAACAATCATGCCCGCCAGTCACACTGAGACCTCATGCAATGAGACACAAAACACAGCAGAGTCACTGCAGCGGTCAGAATAAAGAGCCTGATGGCCACGGTGGTCAGTGAAGCAGAGGGTGTGGCTGGTGTGGTACTCTTCCCAAAGAACCCTGAGGAAGGCAGGTGCAGGGCATAGGGCTAAACAGGACACTGCCCCACGGCCACCATCCACCTCGTAATGAGTAGCATCACTGGGACAATCCACAGGCAGCTGAATGCCCTTTTTCTATGAAGATTAAAGAGCACAACCTTCGGCGGGGGGGAGGCTGAGACCAAAACTCTGGTGCTGGGTGGGTAATTTGGCAGCAGCCACCCCATCACCTGGCCTGGGCCTGGGCCTGGGCTTACAAAGGGTTCCCAGTCAGAGCCCCACTCAGAGGAAGCAGATGCATCACAAGACTCCTGACACTAGGCCTCCCAAGTGGTATGTGCACCAACAAGGACTCCAGCGTCTACGTACCGCAAAGCACAAAGTAAAGCTGCGGGAAATGGGCCGCATGGGAAAGGGAAGCCACAGACAAAGCAAGCAAGCAAACCCTCAGCTTACAGACTCCAGTGCTCCAGAAAGAGCCACCTTCGGCAATGGGAGCAGGGTGCTCTGACATGGACAATATTAACACAGGCAACGTGTTAGGGGCAGAACATGGAAAAGGCAGCTTGCAGGATTTGAGAACTGAACAATGAAGTCTAAGAGACGTACATGAAACAGAAAAGACAAGGAGATAAATGTGGGGGAGAAAAGCAACCACACGGGAGTTTGAGGGAAAAAAGAGAAAATAAAAGATGGGAAGACCATAAACCTACAAACAAGGAGACCCGATCCGACATCCAAATGGCCCACAAGCATCATTAAAAACAAAAACCCACTGAGAGCTGTCCAAATGCATGGTAGACTGCCATGGAAAACGATGATTCCAGAGGGAGGAGTTACAGGCGAAGGTTTTCATAAGCCCGGGATGCCCAGGCCGGTGAAGCCAGCCTCCTATGTTCTGAGGAAATGAGTCAGCAAGGGGTGAGGATGGAGCAGAGCCCCCTCACACACTCACAGATTCATGCGTCATTTTCAGTAAGTGTCACAAGGATGCGTCCCAGCAAAGCAAGCTAGAAAAGCATAAATAGACAGCCAAGGGGGGCAGGATTCAGAGACAGGAGCCAACTGACAGAAGATGGTGAGCATTAGACTAATAGCAATTAGCCAGGCAGGGAGGTGGCTCCCAGGCTTGGGGTGTCAGGAAAGGGGGGACTCGGCAGAGTCGCAGAACCCTAGAGACAAAAGAAACCCATGCAATTAAAAAAAAAAAAGTGATATCTGAAGTCTAGAGAAAAAACTCTGACCAAGAAAGTCTTGCCAGGGGCTGGAGAGACACCTCAGTGGTTAAGAGCACTAGCTGCTCTTCCAGAGGATGTGGGTTCAATTCCCAGCACCCATTGGTGGCTCATCATCATCTACTACTCCAGTTCCAGGGGCACCTTCTTCTGGATTCCTCAGGTACCAAACATGCACAGACATATGTACAAAGAAAACACACATGCACATAAAATTAACATTAAAAATGTGGATTTAAAGAAAAGAAAATCCTGCCGAAACACAGAAGTAATATACAAGCAGCAAAACTCCAGGCCAATGCTCCTCCATGCTCCTCTACGCCCTGCAGTCACCTGTGGTTGCTACAGCCCTGTGCCATGTTGGGGACCTGCGGCCACAGTGACCCCAGATCAAGAAGCAGACAGAAAATGAGAGCCAATCACAGGAAACAACAGAGTCCCCACCACCACCGTGGAGCAGGCTCAGAATGGTGCCACTGGCCCTGTATCTTACTGTCTTACTTTGAAAGGGTGACAGATGGGACAGGCAACTGAGGCCCACTTGAAGGTGAGTGGATGTGGCCTCCCCTCTAGCACATTTCTGGGCATCATGATCCCCAGAGGCCAGCTCAAGGGCAGGGGACCATAGGGACAGTTGGGGGCTGCTGTGACCCCTAGAGCTTCACCCAAAGGGAAGGATATCCTGCCCAGCCAGCCTCGAAAATTCCCAGACTTAAGACTGGGACAGTGTAGCAGCGGCTTACCCTGAGCTTTGGAGAGTAAAGGTGATACTCACTGAGCCTTCCTGGAGGGTCGGAGGTGACGCTATGCTGCCCCTCCGGGAGGGGCAAGGAGTGGGGATATTAAAGAAAAAGGAAAGGCAGATGGGAGGGTGGCAGGCCAACAGGAAGTGCTAAAAGAGCAGCAATTGTTTGGAGCCCGGAAAAGGCAAGCGTGACTTTTCAGGAGCCTCGGTGTCTGCATCTGAGCAATGGGCACGCTACCATGGGCATCTGAGAGCATCAGATAATGGAATGCACACAATGGCACAGTGCAGTTTATTTAGGTCATATAAATGTCCCCTGCTTTCTTCCCAGCCCCGAGCCTATGCAGGGTGGGGAGTCTGCATCCTGTGTGCTGGTGACTTACAGCAAGCTTTTTGAAGGAGGCAGTACCCAAGAGGCCTTTCTGGAAGATCTAGGGCTGGGAAGAGAGAGGTCCAGAGAAGAGCTGGACAGGAGAAAAAAAAGCAGGCACCCAGAGATACCGAATGCATGCGTGTCTACCCCTGTGCGTCTGTGTGCTTGAGTGTGACCTGTGCAGATGTGTACCCATGGCGTGTTTGTATCTGATGTGTGTGGCCCCACCCCCCAAGGTAAATGTGGGGAAGATGAACCCCTTAGGTCTCCAGCAGCCCTCTCACCTTGAGCTGACCTATGGTCGGTCCCAGTGTGCGGTTAGTGGTACCCAGGAAGTCCTGGATGGATGCCAGAGCTCCTGCTTCTGCCTCTGCCTGCCAGCCACCCTCAGATGGGTCACAGTTGCGTTCCCCACATATCTCCAGCTCAAGCCAGAAGGAGATGTCAGTGGGAAGCAACATCGAAGGACATCGCCAACCTGAGCAAGGGGATACTCAGCTACTTAGTATCCCTGGTCCCAATCCCCAACCTGCCTCTAGGACCGGGGCTGCCTCTCTTGCGGGTCCCTGGAGTTGGGCAGGGGTAAGGACGATATCCAGGTAAGTGGACCGGAGTTCTGAAATCTGAGCAAGAGGTGGCACCCAGGGGACGCCTTCAGGCCATCTGAATGTCTCAGCCTGCCGTACCACGCCTAGGGTTAGGGTAGAAGTGTAAAGACCTTGCTGAGGGCACCTCAGGAACTGCACGCCAGCAGGAGGGACTGGTGTAGGCACTCAGAGGAGCCAAGAGAGCCATTGTTACTGACCTTCACTGAATCTTCCAGCCCTGCTGTGTCCCCACTTGCATCATAGCAGGCCTGGCTCAGCCAGCCTTGAGTCACCAAGACCCTGAGGGAGGAGCAGTCAGTCAGGCCAAGTGTGGATCCAGGACCCTGGTTGGGCTCAGGGGTAAAGGAGCAGTACTGCCCTGGACGGCAGTGAGAAGCTCTGCCCTTTGGGCCTAAGAGCCCTGGCTTTGCCCATGCGCTAGGGAACATGTGGACCTCTGCACACTGCAAATTACATTTTCATCTGCCAGCTCAGTGGCCCAGGCCCGTCACTCTCCATGGGTGACCACTGAGTCCCTTCTTGTTTTGGGAGAGATGAGCTCTGCCCAAAGGCTTGGCCAGGGTACGGTTTTTGTGAGGGATGACCTTCCTTGAACAATCTTGTCCTGGGCTTTTGCTGGAACGGGTCAGACTCACCTGCTAACCTGCCTTTGCTGCCCCCCAAACCCTGCACAAAGCCCCCAGGAGGACTGCCATGTTACATTTGCAGAGCACACAAACAGCATAAGAGAAAGAAAAATGGGAACGGAATGGGCCGGATCCGGAGACACCCCCCCAGCCTCTGCCTACTGGCCTGGACCCGAATCCTACTCAGCCACTCATCAGTCTGGCTTTGTACAGAGCACCGGCCTGCACCTGTCTGAGGCTGGTGCAGTCTGAAGGTTCCACGATCCCTCTGAGTAGGCCAGGGCATCAGAACAGAGGTATCCAGCTTGAGCAGTGCCCAGTGGGGCAAGCTCCCACACAGGGACCTCCAAAGGCAGCCTCCCTGACCTGTAGCCAACCAACCAAAAACGACAACCTGTCCTTCAGATCCATCCTCACTACAAGAGGAAGCTGTCAGTAGGGAGGGGTCCCTGCCTTGGAAACAGAGTCCTCCCCAGGCTTCACACGCAGAGGACACTGAGCTTCCCCGGCCCTCTGCCTGAGAAGACTTGGAGGTTGACTCCACCCACCAAAAGCAAGGAACCTCCAGGGGACCATGCTTGTGCAGACCCCGCAGCACCCCTCACCGTGCTACCTCACACCTGTCCTGCCCACCCCCTCCCCACAGCCTGACTAGGGCAGGTGACAGCCACACCTGCAAAATGGCCGCCGCAGGTGAGTCCCCAGCCCCCCGAACCCCACAGCTTCCCCGCAGCCTGCGCCGCCTCCTTAGACAGAGGCGCTGGGCACGTTGCCCTGGCAGCCGCCTTCGGCCAGCTCGGTGTGACCGTGTCTTCCGCAGCAGCCTGCGCTGAGTCTGTGGGTCCCCGGGGTTGGACTAGCACCAGCCCTGAGCAGCAGGAACTCTCCGCACCTCCTCCTCCCGCAGCCGCGTGATCCAATCCGCTTGCCCTGGCAGGCCTTTAATCCCAGCAAGGCGCCCCCTCTTAGGTAGGCTAGCCGCTGGGGGACGGGTCCTCTGGCCTCTGGGGAAAAGTCCCCATTCCTGGGGACGTGGGCGCGCATCGGGTCCGCGCCCGGGCGACGTCGCGCCGGCGCCCAGCAGGCCCCATGACTTGGCAATCCCTCTCTCCCCTCCCCCTCCGTCGCCTGCGGCCCCCATCACCCCGCACCTCGCCGCACCGCAGACCCTCCCTCGCCCTCTCAGCCCGAAAGCAGAGGGCGGTGGCCTTCTCCTAGGAAGCAGTTGGGGCGAGGAGTGGCTTAATGAGGGGGTGCGAGGGTCTTCGCAAGCAATGTTCCTAGAGTCAACCGACGCCAGACGCCTGGGGACAGCGCAGACGACGCGTCCCTCAGCCCCCTCCCTCCAGGCGGGGGCCACACCTGTTACTGGGGCGCTGGCTTAGTAGCCGCCAGGCGTGTCTGCGGGTGGTTCCTCCCGCGCTGAGCCTTTCTGGACGGGAATTGGGGTCTCTGGAGGGAGGGGCATCGGGAGCAATACGAGTGATGGGCAGTCACCAAGTGCGCATTGAGCCGGTGGCCGGCCGGGCCGTGCAGACGCATCCCCCGCCCCGCCCGCATGTTTTGCTGTCGGCTCCAGCATCTGCCCTCCCCCACCCACCGGGGACCAGAGCTGCTGCCCCGCGCACCCTCCCCTAGGGCCTGGATCAGCAGCCGCGCCCCGTCCCGACGCCCCGCAGCCTTGGCCTGGCCCCTACTCCGCATCTCTGCCTCCCTTCCCCCGCGGATCCGTCGCATCCCTCTGGGTAGCTCCTCTGCAGTGGAAGGATACAGGGGAAAAGGAGGCTATGACCAAACCTGCTGGTCCCTCTCGCTGGCGACCTCCGCCCACACGGGCCAAGGGTCGCGTGGCAGCAAAGGCGTCTTTACTGAGGGCCCTGAAAGGCTTCGCGGGGAGCATCGACACCCCTGAATTCGCCCCTTTGTTCTTGGAAGAGGCGGAGGGAGGCAGGGGGAAGGGAAGCCGCAGCTCCAAGCCCGCGCTTCGGGCTGCGACAAGGACATTGGCGTTGGCCGGGAACCCCCCCACCACCAATGCACACTTAGTGTGGGTGCCGGATGCCACGGACAGGTGCAGGATGATGAACGCGGAGGCGACAGACCGGGCGGGCGGTAACCTTACCTCTCAAGCGTCACTGGCGGCGGCCCCGCATGGGCACTGGCACCGGAGAGGGTCCCCGAGCCTGGAACCGATGCTGCTTGCTGACTGCTCCTGGTGCTGTGACGGTGGCGCCGCGTGACGAGCTCCGTGGCCCCGGCCCGGCCTCCCCGAGCCCCTCCCGACGCGCTGGTTGGCTGCGCGCTGCGTCCGAGCCTCAGCTGCCAGCTGGTTTGTCGCACCGGGAGAGGGACGGGCGTAGCGGCCGCAGAAAAGATGGGGTTGGAGCGGGAGGGGCCTGGGGCTGGGCTGTGACATCACCAGTGAGGGTGGGGGGCAGACTCCCGGAATCGGATGCAACATCCCCTCGCTCAGCACTGCCTTTCACTCCCAGTGAGGCACTCGGTAGCGCCCAGCTGAACCTGCCTGCAGGCTGGGAACCAAGCCCTTACTGCTTTCAACTGAAATCATAAAAACTGTAAAACATCCACCTGCTGGACCAGGGGACATCAACACAGGAGCATCAAAGGGAGACCAAAAAAAAAAAAAAAAAAAAAAAAAAAAGAAGAAGAAGAAGAAGAAGAAGAAGAAGAAGAAACTAGGTGTGGGGTTGGGGCCGGCTCTTCTTTCACTGGAGGGGAGGGAGGGAGGGGTGTGTTAGGGATCTGGACTCCAGGGAGTTAACAGGTGGGTCTTAAAACCGCTTCTGGTGTCTGGGCCGGATCACCAGAGGAAAGCCGAGGCATTGCAGGCTGTTAACAGAATGACGCCACAGCTGGCGGGCTGACCCAAACCTCCTTCCCTCAGGGGGAGACCTCCTTCCCAGTCCCCCTAGTCCATGGGGGTCTGGGTCATAGGCTGTCATCGCACACTATCAGTCCAGTCTAAATTCCCTGGACCCCAACCCACATGCTTCTTTGGATCTTCAATGGCAAACCCAGCCTTCATGGACTCTCCGGTTTCCTTTCTCAGTAGGGGTTGGCTAGCAGCTCGATGCACTATGGGGCCAACCACAGCCCAGGACTGAGTAACTCGGACAGCGCCTATAGTCAGCTCACCCACCAGGACTCCCTGCACTGCGGTGGCGGGTGTGATGACGTCATGTGACCGTGAAAGTAGGGCTCCAGTCTTCCTCTCCAAAGAGCCCCTGCCTGCCCACCCCTCCCCTCCAAAGCCTAGAAAAGGCTCCCCCCCACTTTTGTTCCCCAGAATCACCCGAATAAGGTAACTGGACAGTTATACACAATATAGCTAATAGGCAGTTAATCTTCCAGCATGACAGGAGCAAAAAGTCATGATGATTATGACTCCATTTTCCCTTAAGCAAAACCTATGACTCTCCAGGCAAATGAGCTTTTTCTCAGCGTTGATTTCGCTTGAGTTTTTTAAAATTCTATCATATGGAGGTATGTTCCTTACATTGGTGGCTGCTGTGACAAAGGCAGCTAACAGAAGGAAAGGGCTTATTGTGGTCCGCACTTTAAGAAGGCATGCTATCCATTGGAATGGGAAGATGTGTTCCTGGGTGCACAAATTAGCAGAGGGCAGCTGGTCACATCATGCCCACAGTCTGGAATCAGAGAGAGATGAATGCTGGGCTGGGATTACTTTGTGTTTTATTCAGTTCAGGACCAGAGCTCATGAGATGATGCTGCCCACATTCAGGGGTTTTCTCCCCTCAGTTACAAACACCTCATAGACAAAGTTCATGATGTGTCTCCTAGTGATGTTAAATCTAGCCAGGTTGACAATGAAGACTGAATCATGCTGTTCTTACACCTATCATTTCTGTACCTTTTTCCTATTACATATATTTTTTCCACTTTGTGGTCTGTGTGTGTGTGAGTGTGTGTGTGTGTGTGTGTGTGTGTGTGTGTGTGTGTGTGCTTTTGCATTTATGAGTGAGACCACATGTCTCTTCATCTTCCCACCAAAGCTTGCTGATTTGGTAAATATATCTATCCAGCTCTACACAGAGGTCCCTGACTCTGTCTCCCAAGCAATGGGATTAGGTGGGCTGTAGGAAGCTAAAGCCTACCAGGCCAAGAGATGAGCCAACCTGGAGTTTGATGGTCGCTGTCAGTGGTCCTGATCCTGCCTAGCCAATGAGGGTCAACTATGCCATGTCAACAAATCAGAATGCCTAGGTGCTGGGAGGGTATAATTAAGTTTCTTCCTACTGCTAATAAATGAGTCTGCTGGTTTTCCTTTTACCTGACTCCTGGGGTCTGTGTCATTGACTTCTAGCCTTCTCATCACATCCTCCCCTAAGGGAGCCATTGGGACCACCACACCTACCCAGCGGATCCTGGAGATCTGACTCTAGTCCCTCACACCTTCAAAGCAAACACCCATTAAGACAATTCCCCAACCCCATTTCTTCTTTTCAACATGTTTTTAAATATTGCCAGAAGCCCAACTTAGTTTTGTGAATCTTCTCGATTTCCTCTTTATTTTACTCATCTGTCATTCCCTTCATCAATCTTTGGGTTCTGTTTGTGGCTGTCTTTGCAGCTTTCAGGATTCTAAAATTTCACTATCTAAACTCCTTCTACAGTCCTGCCTTGTACTGACCTAACAATTTTGTTCCTGTTTTCACTATCGTTCTGATCTAAATGTTTGTGTCCCTAATGACCTCTTGAATTAATCTTACTTTCCAGGAGTGTTTGTTGGTAATCTTTTTTTTTTTTTTTCTCTTTCTTTTCTTTCTTTTTAACCACATTCTAACTAAACCTGATTACATTACAAAGTTTGTTCGGTCAAGATCCTGGCCAGAAGTAAATGTGTGTATGTGCACCACATGCATTCAGGAGCCCGAAGAGACAAGAAGGGGGCATTGGATTACCTAGAACTGGAGTTACGGGGGGCTGCAAGCTTCCATGTGGGTGCTTGGGATTGAAACCTGGTCCTCTGTACACAGCCAGTTCTCTTAACAGCTGAGCCACTTCAGACCCTGATCATCTGTTGTTGTTGTTTATTGATTTTCAGGTTTTTTGAGACAGGGTTTCTCCAAGAAGCCTTAGACATCCTGGAACTTGTTCTGTAGACCAGGCTAACCTCAAACTCACAGAGATACAACTGCCTCTGCCTCCCAAGTGCTGGGATTAAATCCGTGGCACCACTGCTGGGTCATTTCTTGAAACTTTTAAGTCTACTTTGTTTCAAACTTTAACTCTCACTTAGTCCACTATAATAATAGTTATATCAAGACCCATTTTAACGCTACATTTCAAATGTCCATTAATCCAATGGTGTCCTCCTTATTTCTCATGGAAGGATCTGAGTTTTCTTCTGCTAAATTATTCTTACTTCTATTCTACGGCAGTTGCTCTGAACTCAAGACTCACTTTGATTTATCCCATATTCCAGTTTAAAATTTTTATGTGTATGTACATATTTGTGCAGGTAACTTAAGAGGTCAGAGGAGGGCATCAGATTCCCTGGAGATGGAGTTACAGGGCATTTTGAGTCACCCAGTGTGGCCATTGGGAACTGAACTCAGGTCCTCTGAAAGAGTAACAAGTATTAAAACTGCTTAGCCATCTTTCCAGCCCCAACAAGCCTGCTGTTTTTTTCTTTGTTTGTTTGTTATTGTAATAAAATATTTGCTGGGCACATTTAATCCCAGGACTGGGAGGCAGAGGCAGGAAAATCTCTGTGAATTTGAGGCCAGCCTGGTCTACAGAGTTAGTTCTAGGACAGGCTCCAGAGCTACACAGAGAAACCCTGTTTTGAAAAACTAAAAAACAAAAATAAAATATTTAAAACAATGAATTTACAGAAAGAAAAGACTCATGTTAGCAGACCACTGTGGAGGTTCCAGGAACAATTGGGGGAGGAGGCTCCTGTGCCTTGGCCCTCTAGTAAGGGCTACAGATCATGGCTGGAGTGTGTTGGAGCCAAGTGTTAATTTCTAATGCCTTAAGGGTTTTCCACTAGGCTCTACCTTCTAAAGATCCATGCCTTATCCCCACTGTGCCACTTGGGGCCAGGGACATTCATCATGCAGAGCACAGGCCTCACACCTATGCAGGATGCATATTCTCAATGTCCACTTTCTAGGCATTATTTGGTCCCTTCTTCCCCATGGCAGGCACCACTGAGTCTGTCTAGACTTAGTTATGGCAGAAACACATCTTCTTCCCGGTCCCTTGCTTTATTGACCCTCTTATTGTCTTGTTCTCCGGGTGTGCTTTGAGCCTGGGTCTCACTCAGCCCCAGCTGGACTAGATCTGCTGTGTGGCTGGGAATGACCTTGAGCCTCTGATCTTCTTGGTGGGCATCACCTCGAAGCTCCTTTTATATCTGTATGACTTATGAAATGTAAAGTATTCTAACATGGATTCATGGAAATTATTATGAAGCCTCATAAAGCAGGAAGACTGCGATATTTCCAGGCCAGCCCAGGCTATACAGTGAGCCCAGGCTATACAGTGAGCCCAGGCTAATTTGGCCTACAGAGTGAGACTTTACCACATATGCACACATACATTTTACAAAATAGAAGGAGGCAAGGCAGAAACACTGCCGACTGGTGAACTCAAAGAAAATGTGGAAGAACACAGAAACAAAATTAGAACAAAAGAGGAAACAGGTTCTGAGTTAGAGAAACGCTCTACACAAACAACTTGAAAATATGTAAGAAGTGAATGGTTTTGTGAATAAGTTAACCAAAACTCAAATAGATGAGCATCATGGAAGAAATGGATGCTTTCACAGAGAAGCACTCCACAGACTCGGCCAGGAGAATTTCACATTCTTTCAAACATAAAAACAGTGGAGAATCTTCTGGTGTTGGCTAAAGTGAATTACAGCTATGAAGAAGAGAATGCCCATGAAACCCTGTTGCGAATCAGAACAACAATGCCTGGTGGGGAGGCCTTAGGGACTCCACTGGTTTTCTGGTAATGCTAACACTGTAATAACACCACGGCTGGGCAGAATCCAGTACTACATCGCATGCTACACCACTGCTAAATCTTTGGATTGAAGTGATCAACGCTAGCGGATGTAGCTAAGCAGCCAAATGTTTGTCTACCTTGGATAAAGCCCTAGTTTTGTTGTTCGTCACAAAAATAAATAAATAATAATAATTAAATAATAAATGAATGAGTAAGCATCTCCATTGGGGAAGGCTGACCCCTTCTTCCAGAGAAATGGGAAGCTTTGCAGGATCTCACTGGACAGTTTCAGCCTTGGGGCCACCAGGGACAGAAGTCAACCCAACCCTCCATCAATTGTGTGACCTCCACGGGTACTTAGCCCCTGTGCTAGCCCTCCTCTGCTGGAGGAGGAGAAAATGAATCAGCACGTATAAATGCTGAGCCTGGGCTTAGGCACAGAGCAAAACCCACATAAGCAAGACTTTCAATAGGGAGACAGAAAATAGCTTCTGTTTTCATAAGGGTGCGTACTCTCACTTCAGCTCAACCTCTACCAGCCTATCCAATTAGAAAAGAGAAGAAAACACGATACGACAGGATAAATATTCATATCCATCTCTGTCCACCAAAGTTTCTAGAATTCATATCATTTGCTGAGTATAGGACAATCTTTTGTTCCTTATTTTTCTCCCAGCCTTGGGTTCTCTACTTGGACCTTCCAGGACAATGGACTGTCTTCTGCTCTAATGAGCAAAATTTGGTGGGCTCCTGGACAGTTCCAGGCCCAGGGTTTGTTATGGAAAGCTTAAGCCATACTGGGATCTGGGAACTTTCAACCTCATCCCCTTATCCTTGGGGATAAAGAGGCCAGAGGTGAGTTCATAGTGGATCACACCTGCCAGGTAAAGAGGATGGACTGAATGTTGCTCCCCCTCTCCCGCCCAGTTTATACCCATTTCAGGCATTCTGTTATGTCATCCAGATGGACTTAAGAGATAGTAGTAAGAGATGGAGGCTGGTCAGACTGTGGTGGCGCACACCTTTAATCCTAGCACTTGAGAGGCAGAGGCAGGTGGATCTCTGTGTGAGTTTGAAGCCAGTCTGCTCTACAAAGTGAGTTCCAGGACAGTCAAAATTACCCAGGGAAAGCCTGTCTTGAAAAAAAAGAAAGAAAGAAAGAAAGAAAGGAGAAGAGAAGAGAAGAAAAGAAAAAAGAAAGGTGACATCTTAGGGAATTAGGTCAGAGGAGCAGAGCCCTCACGAATAGGTTCTTACTTGGTATCATTCAACGTGAAACGTCCTCACAGGCTTGTATGTTTCGATGTTTGGTTCCCAGGCTGGTTCAGGAGGTTATGGAACCTTTGGAAGAAGTGACTGAGCTAAAGGAAGTGGACCACTGGGGTGTGCCTTGACCTTTGCAACCTGCCTTGCTTCCTGTCTGCTTCCAGGTTCTTTATCCCACTGAGACCTGGCTACAGACTCCAGTCACCAAGGAGTCACCCATCGGCATGCCTTCTCTAATATGTATTCCTTCAAACACTGAGCCAAACTAACACTTCATTCTTCCAAGCTTATGGGGGGTTCTAGTGAGAGGCCACAGCCTATATGTTCTGGGCTGAAGAAGAGTCCTCCTTATCAGGGAGGATCATCCTACTCAACTGAGCACAAAACTTCTAGGGAGACATGCAGAGTATGGAGGGAGGCCTCCTAGCCAGACAGACGACCTGAATTAAGCAAGCAACATGAACAATGAGATGACAGATGTTACAGCTAGATGGATCTTATCCACGTCTTTCTTCTGTCTCTCCTCTCTCTCTTGCTTCAGTTGGCTATTTGGCCATAGTGATGAGACCTGAAGCCAATATGGTGTTCATGTGAAAAAGATCGAGGAAGTACCTTCTACTGTGTGAGGAAGTCCCCATACATGAGGGCCAGGTCCTCATCTGACGCAATGAGTCTTTTAACACTCCTATCTCAGACTCCCAGTCTCCAAAACCAAGAAAAAAAAAATGTGCTGTTTATAAACTACCTGCTTAAGGTATACTGTTACAGCATCCCAGACAGCCCAAGGCAGGAAGCCTCCAGAAAAGTCCCTACGATACAGGACCGGGAAGCACACAGGTTGGTAAACACATGCATGTGTTAGAAGGGATGGGACACCCTCGAGTCGATGGGAGCAGAAGCTCCTGAACCCAGGGCTGCTCACCTATGACCTCTTTACCTAGCCTTTTACCATGTCCCACTGACTCATGGGTGAACCTATATGGAGCTCTGAATTCCAGGAGCTGTCAGAGAAAATTAAATCACCAAAGCTCTAGAGAGGCCGGGAGCCCCAAGTTTACAGCCAGTTCAGAGTTTGGGTTGGTTCTGAAGCAGGACTCCATCTCTCAAATCTTAGCTCTGCCCTGTGTATGGGGGGGATTTGCTCTGGTTTAGGTAATCCATGGCAGAGTTGAACGGTGAGACGCTTGGCTGGTGGCAGCAGAGCTGAAAAGCTGTGTGATGTGGGCTGATCTCACTTCAAATCCAGCGCCAGAGATGCTGACGATGAAGAAAGACACAGGGTTTCCCAGTTTAATCATAAGATAAAATATCAGGAAGGGGGGAACAAAATTATTGTCAGATGACATGATGCTCTGTCTAGAAAAGTTGAGTGACAAGTGGAAAGCTCCAAGTTTGGTGCAGTTATTTGTGACTATAGGAAAGCATCAAAATCCACTAAAGTTTAGTGAAGGGGCAATGGTGTGAAAAGACGGGACTCCCCTAAATTCAAAATAAACATGTTCAATATATTCCCAATTAAAACCAAGCAGAAGCTTATAGGGGAAAAATAATAAGGAAATCTGAAGAGGATTTGCCACTCAGATATCTAATCACAGGCCAGGTGTGATGACACATGTTATCATCCTAGCCTTAGGGAGACAGAGGCAGGAGGATTGCTGCAAGTTCTAGTCCAGCCTGGTTTATACAACAAGCTCTAGGATAGCTAGGGCTGCAACGTGACAGCTTGTCTTGAAAACACATACAAGTTATGAAAGTCTGGTAGTTACGAAGATGCCAGAATGAAGAACATCACATTTGTGGCATGAAGGAATCATTTGAAACACTTTGGTCGGGGGAGGAGGAGGGCCCTGAATGAGGCAATAAAGCCAGATTCCACCTGATACTTGACCGTGAGATAAATCCACGATGAGAATATTTAGAGTGCTGGGTGGAGTGGGGATGCAGGATACAGCATGTAACCTGAACTCTCTAAAGAAGATAGATGGGCTGAAGAAAAAAAAAAATGCATGAACATCTATTTAACCCGGCCAAGAACAGAATCCAAAGGCAACCCCACACCAGAAAGACCATTTCAACACACGTGAAGGTGATGAGAATTCCCTAACTGCAAGATTGTTGGGGTCAACAGCAAGCAAAACAAAAATGCATGTAAACCCCAGCCGTGTGTGCAAGGACTGAGATGTGGCAATTACATAAAGAAAACAAATGAGTAACAGGCAAAAAGACCATCAGAGAAATTCAGGCCAAAACAGTGGGATGTGGGTTGAGCTGTATGACCCTCGAGATGAGCATGTCTGGTGACGTTCAGCAGAGCCAGCTGTCTGTCACTGTCGCTCCAGGAAAAGCAGTGCCACCCCCCTAGAGGAAGTTTGTCAAGACACACCTACCAGCCTTTAAACTGTGCTCACACTTGATTCCGTTCTATGCCTCATTTCTATGCTCGCAAAGATTTGCTGGAGTAGACAAGAATATTCCCACTGTTGATGGGAAAATGAGTTGGCGGAGCGTTCATCCTTGCGTTGGCTTGACAGTTGGGGCGACATCCCCAACACTGCTGAGGAGGGGAATGTATGGTGGAGGAAGATGGCCAGATGTTCTAGTTTTCTCTCTGCTGCTGGGACAAACATGACCAAAAGCAATAAGGAGAGAAAGGGGTTTTTATTTCAGTTTACATTTGTAGTCCGTCATGGAGGGAAGTCAGAGCAAGAATCCAAGCCAGGAGCCTGGACGTAGGGACTGAAGCAGAGGCTAAGGAGGAACGCTCATGGCTTGCTCATCTCAAACAACCTGGAACCGCCCTCCCAAGGGTGATACAGCCAACAGTCGCCACAGCAATTGTTCACCAAGAAAACGCCCCACAGATGTGCCCGCCAGCCAGCCTGATTGAGACATTTTTCTTGATTGAGGTTCCTCTTCCCAGATGACTGTAGTTTACATTAAGTTGACAAAAACTAACTAGCTCACTGGGATGTTTTGATGAATTATTTAGAGACAGGTCTGAATGGGTAGCTCTGCTTCTGGCTGCTGGAGTAAAGGGTAGCATTCTGTGTTTGGCTTTTTAAATAAATAGTCTTCCTCTGTCTGTAGTTTGAGTTTTTAGGTTTTGTTCAGCTACAACACTTTCTCACCAGCAGACTTAAGAATACTTTCTCTAAGTATTTAGTAATGTTCTGAGTTTACACCTCTTAAAAAAAAAAAAATCTTCCCATAAAACAAGAAAAAGTTTTAAAACTCTTACCAGAGACTCAGACATCTAGATAAAATCAAACCATGACAAACAAATAGTAGGTTGAGTCATATGGAATTCCCAGTGTCTAGGGCCCTATGACCATATCCCGAAAGGTTCAACCGCTCTCAGCAATCCTTAGTTGCCTGTAGCTTTGGGTAGGTTGAGGCACGAGGGCTCTCCCCATCCACTGTTGTCCTCGTTCAGCTCATGTTTGGGCTGTCATGTTCGTGAGGCTATGGTAGCAGCATCTGATACCCATAGGAGACTCAGTCTCAGAGCAAACGTCCTAGTCCTCTGGCTCTTATGATCTTCCTGGCCCCTCTTCTGCAATTATCCTTGAGCCTTAGGTGCGGAAGTTGTATTGTAGATGCATTCATTGGGACAACTCTACCTTTTGATTGGTTGTGGGTTTCTGTGACGCTCTCCATTTGTTGCCAAGAGAAGTTTCCTTAGTGAGAGGTAGGTATAAGGACAAATATTTAGAACGTGGTTAGGGATTATGCTTTTTTAGCATAGTGGTTGCATGTTCTCTTCCAACATTCATTACTCCACTAGCCCTGGCTAGTTGGCTAGGTGTCTAGTACCAGGCATAATTTTCCTTTCACTGAGCTGGTCTTATGACTTCCTAAACATGAGCTGTGCAGGGAAGACCTGCTGGGAATCCTGCAAGGTGCATCAACAGGCAGGCCTGCACCCCGCAGAGAAAGGAAGGGCCAAGAAAGATCCCTGGAGTTTAAGAGTTTAGACACTGAAACAGTATTTGACGTTGTCTTGGTTTTGGATGCACACAATAAAAAATCAAAAGCCCAAACCTAGAGGTCAAGGAGAAAACAATCACAGTGAAGAGAGGTCATCTGTGAGGTTTCAGCCTTGGGTTTAGCCCAAGTCTTTCTGCAGCTTAAGAAGATGCTGGATGGCATTCCCCTGCATGTGGAATTGGGGTGGGGGGGATGGGAGGGGAGGGTGGTTAGGGTGCATGTGAGAGGGCACAGAGGGTAGAAATGAGGGAGGGAGGGAGAGAGGGAGGGGGAGAGGGAGGGAGAGAGGGAGGGAGAGAGGGAAGGAAGAAACTGGGATCGACATGTAAAATAATAAATTAAATTAAAAAAAAGAAAAGAAAAAAAAAGAGGATGCTGGCGATACCACCTCTAGACTCCACCTCGAGCCACGCCCCTCCAGCCGCACCCCACAGGGAGCCTGGTTGCTGTGGTAACCTCTTTGGTAGTTGCTAGACTCTGCTCCGCCCTTCCTTAGAGCAGTGTCGCCCTTAGCGACTTTAATAAGGCAGGCCCGCCAGGAGCTAGACGCCAGTCTGCAAGGCTCTGTCAACGTAGCCAGGGCCTGGTCCTGCCTGCTCTGGGCTCCTGGCTGCTGGAGATGGAGAGCTTAGGGCTGATTTCTGAAGAGCCAGCGAGCCTGGGGAGCTCTGAGGATTCGCAATTGCTCACAGTGGAGTTGGGGTACAGCCTCACAGACTGAACAATGGAAGCCTTTAGTGATTCAGAGGTTCATGGTACAGATAGGGAAACGGAGAACTCCTGGTCTCAGCTTGCTTGCTCCGCTCCAGGAGTATGACCCACTGCTGGTCCATTAAGGCAGGCCAACCCCGTGGCTAACCATAGTTTCCCTTCAGCTGTGTGTGAGCCATGTTCCCTGTGTTTTTACAGGTTTTGTTGTTGCTGTTGCTCCGTTTGTTTGATGTTTGTGTGTGCTTTTTGAGCTATTGTATATTTGGCATATTTAAATTGTTTATTTTGTTGTTGTTTGCTTGACCAACTTGACCTTATAGCTATAACCTCATAAAAAAAAAAAAAAGTGGCTAGCTCCAGCTGGGCAGGAGTGGCACACGCCTTTAATCCCAGAACTCAGGAGGCAGAAACAGGTGGATCTATGTGAGTTTGAGGCCAGCCTAGTCTACAGATCCAGTTCCAGGACTGCCAAGGCTACACAAAGAAACCATGTTTTGAAAAACCAAAATATAAGAAAGAGTCCAACTGATTGGACCCAGTTATGATTATTCCCATTGGAAAAAGTTTGTCTAAGGGTTTGGATTTAAAATATAAGCAACCCCCATATAGAGTTTCCTTTGGAACTTTTAAAATAAGTTTTGGTCATTTTAAAGAGTAGATTTCTTTTGTCCAAATTATACTGAGTAATGAAATTCTCTTGTAAAATAGTAAAAAGAAAAAAAAAAAACCTGAAATACTTTTAAACATGAAAACTAGATTTGAGTACAGTGGTGGCTCTAGGTAAACAAATAGTCCTTACAAAACCTTGATTAATGAGATACTTAATATTTGTCTTAGTTAAGGGTTTCTATTATAAGCACCATGACCAAAAAGGCAAGTTGGGGAGGGAAGGGTTTACTTGGCTTATGCTTCTAGATCATAGCATATCATTGAAGGAAGTCAGAGCAGGCACTCCAGCAGGGCTCCAGCCTGGAGCTGATGTAGAAGGCATGGAAGGGAGCAGCTTACTGGCTTGCTTCCCCTGGCTTGCTCAGACTGCTTTCTTATGGAACCCAGGCCCAGCAGCCCAGGAATGGCATCACCCACCATGGCCTGGGCCCTCCCCCATTGATCACTAATTGAGAAAATGCCTTACCGCTGATCTCATGGAGGCATTTCCTCTGCTGAGGCTCCTTCCTCTCTGATGACTCTAGCTTATGTCAAGTTGACACACAAAACCAGCCAGTACAGAATCCTCATCTATAACTTTGTCGAAACCAAGATTAGCATTATGTTATCATTTAGAAATACACAAAGTGAAACAACTCTGTCATTGTCCCTCTGGTCCAGGGTTGCTTTGGCTGCTGGGGTCTTCTGTGGCATCTGTGTGGACTCTAGGATTGTTTCTCTATTTTTGTGAAGAATGTTGTGAGGATTTGGCTTGTGATCACACTGAGTCTGTGAACCACTTTTGGTAGGATGGTCATTTTCACAATGTTGAGTTTAACAGTCCACAAGCTGTTAAGTCTCGCCTTCCTTTCGTGTCTGTCTCGATTTATTTCTTTAGAGATTTGAAGTTTTCATTGTGGAAGTCTTTCACCTCCTTGGTTAGGTTTATTTCTGGATAATTTTCTGGGACGATTGTGAATTCTCATTCTCATTTCCATGACCTGTTTTTCCGAGTGGTTGTTATTGGTGTCTAATGAGGCTTTTGGGAGTAGATTTTTATATCCTGTCATGTTACTGAAAATATTGATTTCTAGAAGTTTTGTGGTAGGATTTTTGGGCTCTCATGTCTAATACCATCTGCAGACTGGGATGGTCTGACTTGTTCATTTCCTATTTGTATCCCTTTATTTACTTTCTCATCTCTTATTGTTCTGCTGGTGAGGTCATGGACTCTACAGGAGAGCTTACTTGCCACATTCCTAAGTTAATATAGCTCCCTCTGCATTCTAAACACCTGTCATTATAGCCACAGATGAGTGGAGCTCTCACGCCACATCCTAGAAGATTATTTTTACAGCACACTGAGACCATCACAGAAATCCGTAACTGGTCAAAATACAGAGAGGAACTAACCCTGGGGGGTCCTAGCCCCAGGGGATGCATCCACCACACAACTCCTGCACCTTAGGTGGGGGGGGGACCACAGGAGACGAGGCAGAAAGATCGGAGGAACCAGAGGAAACTGAAGTCTGTTGTGAGAGTGTGTCTTCTAGAAACAACAGGGAAGGCACACCTATCATACTTCAACAACATAACTACACAGGACTACAATGACAACACCAATAGACAGCTAAGGGGGAAGGGGGAAAATGTCCCAGGGCCCCACCCTTAGACAAAGAACTGTATGTAACTAAGAACTTCGGAGAGAGGGAGAATTAGTCTTCACCAGGGATGAGCCCCCACATTGGTCATCCCATACTTAATGGTCATCTCTGACATAATGTACATGCAAGCAACCCTAAACATACCCTTCCGGTTTTACAAAGTTACATACTTGTAACAATAATCATGGAACAGAGGCAGAGTTTGAGATAAAAGGGGGAGGCGAGGCACAGGAGGAAAGAAAAGGATAAATGATGGTGCCTTAGGGTTAGTTACTGCTGTGAGGAAACACCATGACCAACTTGCTTTGGGGAGGAAAGGGTTTATGTGACTTATATTTTCACATCACTGTTCATCACCAAAGGAAGTCAGGATGGGGACTCAAGCAGGGTAAGAATCTGGAGGCAGGAGCTGGTGCAGAGGCCATGGAGGGGTGCTGCTTACTGGCTTGCTCCTCATGGCTTGTTCAGCCTGCTCTCCTATAGAATCTGGGGCCACTTGCTCAGGGATGGCACCACCTACAATGGGCTGGGCACTACTCCATTGATCACTAACTAAAAAATGCCCTACAGGCTTTTCTACAGCCTGACCTAATGAAGGCATTTTCTCAATTGAGGCTCTCTCTCCGATGACTCTAGCTTGTGTCCAGTACAGATGGAATTTTTATTTAACTAAAAATGTTTAATGTTGCTTATTGAGGACCATTTGAAAAAATAAAAGCAAAGAAGAAAAGGAAAAGAGGAGAAAAAGAGTATGAAAGAGAAACAGTATAGCTTCCTGGACTGGGCATCATCTAGCTGTCCAAAGGCAAATCTGTGATACGATTCCCTTCCTGAATCCCAGCCCCAACACTGGCCACTCTCTTACCCTGAGTCAGACATCACTGATCTGACACCACTATAGCGATTCACCTGGCATTTTGTCATCCCTGACACAGGTGGCTTTTTCTTCCTGTAGGTATCTCCAGAGGTTCCCTCTTCCTAAATGGCTCTAGACTGTTTCAAGGTGACAGAACTAGCCAGTACCGGAGGGTAATATATGGCTAATAAGAGGGCTAAAGATAGCCTAACATAATTTACTTCTCAGTCTCTCCAGGTCATTGTCATTCTAATCAATCATTATATCTAATCAATCATCAGCCTGAGTGGTCACAGTCTCTTTCCATGAACTCTGGTCCACATTTAGAAAGCACATGCGGGCATACATTAATATGTGTGGGTGAAATTGCCGAGTGACAAGCCCGTGAACAACTGTGGGCGTTGGGGGTCTGACTAACCAGTGGTGCTGCTCCCCCCCCCACCAAATGTCAACGGAGACAGGTCATTGGCTTCTGAGCTCACAGTGTAAGTATACAGCCGAGAAAAAAAAGTCCAAAATCTTGCAAGTTGAAAAACGTACTGGGTTTAAGAAACATTCAGAAATGAGGGAATGTGAGATTCTCCTTAACATTCTGGAGGGACACAGCCCCTCCAGCAATGGGAAGGCACATAGTAAATCCTCAGAGAAGTTAGGGGGAGCTGGGAATGGCTGACTCATTCAGATCTAGATAGTAATCAACAATCAAGCTTGACACCCAGGGAGGGGGGGAAAGGAGAAGGGAGGGAGAGAAGGAGGGAGGGAGAGGAGGGAGAGAGGGAGGGAGGGGAGGAGAGAAGGAGGGAGGTGAAATTCATGAAGCTCAGTTGGTAGAGTGTATGCCTGACACACAGCAAACCCTGAGCTCAAATCCCAGCATAGCATAAAGCAGGCATGGTAGCCAGGGGTTCAAGATCACCCTTGGCTAATAAGTCTTTAAAAAGAGAATGAAATGCTATTTGTTAAATGAAACAGCCAGACGCTGAAAGCCAAGAGCTACATGTTCACCTTCATAAGTGCAGCTTAAGCTGATGTGGTAGAAATAGCAGAGCAGAGGCCACTGGAAGCTGGGCAGGCATGGGGACGTAGGAGAGAGGCAGGGTGACCATCGAAACACAGGTGGGAAGGATAAGGTCCTCTGTTCTGCTCTACAGCACAGTGTGGGACTATAGGTTACAATGATTTATTGTATATTTTTAAAAAGAACTAGAAGACAAGAGTCCCAGTGTTCCCAACACAGAGGATCTGGGGATGCTGCTCAGTGGCAGAATACTGGCCTTTCATGCCCAAGACTCTGGGTTCAACTGCCAGCACTGTAGTGTGTGTGTGTGTGTGTGTGTGTGTACACGCAAAAATATATATTTCATGAATAAATACTTAAGGAGAGGAAAATACTAATTGCCCTGATTTGACTGCTACATCTTGAACATGTCAAATCATCATACTGACTCTCATAAGTTACTACATGCCAATTTCTAAAAAGGAGGTCCCCTGTAATAGTGTGAGGCAATAAATTCGTGGCAAGGATGGGTGGATGGAACTAAAATGACAGTGGGTTTCCAATAAACTAAGCTGTTGCTCTGGCTGCTCTCAGGGGTTGTTCTCCGTGTGAGACAAGAAGGTACCACTCTGAATACCAAGAGGAAGGAAATGGGAGAGGTCAAGAGGAGAGACATTAGTAAAGGGACCAAATGCATCAGCCAGAAAGGACACCAGCAGCAACCTGAAAATGCAATGGCAGGAATCCACAAAAAGGTGCTCAACCAAAATCAGAATTAGGGGCTGGAGAGACGGCTCAGCTGGTAGATGCCCAGAATTCACACAACGGAAGGAGAGAACCAACTCCTTCAAGCTGTCCTCTGACCTCCACAAACACTGTGCGTGGGCATGTGCATACACACTCTAATAATAATAATAATAATAATAATAATAATAATAATAATAATAAATGTTATTATATGAGATGGTGTCTCATAGCCTATGTATCTGACCATGCCCAGGTGGCAAGCTGCTGGCCATGACTGAGTCCCACATACCTAAGGATGTGAAGATGTGCTATGCAAAGACCAAGTAATCCTGCTTCAGCGGGAGAGCTGGTGTACTCAAGGATGCTCCTTGCTGTATTATTGAGCACCCCCAAATAAAATAGCAGCAGAGTCCCTCAGCAGAAGACTGGGCAAAGGAAGTGCGCATGTTCATGTACTAAGCACCAAGATGCATGCACTGCACAGATGCATTCCCCATGCATAGTGAGTCAAACGGCCGGCCCCTCACTTGACATGCTTTACCACAGACAATGCAGCCAGGTGCTTAAGTATCTATGGCAACAGGCAATGTAGTCTTGAAGATTCAAGTAAAGATTGTCTCCAGGTTTAAGGGCTTGATCTATGACCTATTTCTGGTTTTGTTTTGTTTTTGTTTGTTTGTTTGTTTTGAGACACAAGTTATGTGCATAGAAAGCTTAGACACGCAGAATTTAACAAACACAGCAAGAGGAGGCCTCTTTCCAGCCGCAGTCAGTGTGTTCCCAGCCGGGAGGTGACTACTGGCCAGGCTCCTGCTCCGGAATCTCACGTGGAATCACGCCGTTGGCACTCCTGTGCGCTCCTGGATGGATTTCACATGCGTCTAAGGTTTGTCCGGGCCGTTGCTGCACCTGCAGTTTGTGCCCTTCCCCTGAGTATGATCAGTTCTCAGCTTCCCACAGTGTCTTTCCTCTTGCCAATGCCACACTATCTAGTGACTGCAACAACTGACAACACACACACACACACACACATACACACACACAAAGTGGCAAGGGGAGGTCTGATGCAAACATGAGGAAATCCTTAACATTTACTAGAGTGGTGACGGATAAAAGGTTTTGAAGCCTTCAAAACGTTTTGACACATGAACATGTGGAAGGCAGATTATACACAATGGCAATGGAATTCATAAGTTACAGAATAAATCTAACATAAATGTCAGGCGTACACAGGTTGCATCAACTTACGGCAGAAAGAGGAAGATGCTGGGGGCAGGGGCAAGCTGGGTGCATTCCTTCCTCACAGGCTTGGCCTCCTCATCTGTAGGCAAGAATCAGACTCTATCAGACAACCTCGGAGGCTCAGCTGTCATGGAATTCATTGTGCTCAGGGGTCTCTTGTGGTCACTGATCAGAATGGCCTCCAGCCCCGGCCCTGTGGAAGATTATGTTGGCATTTTGGGGCCCATCTGGGCTGAGTGCTTGGCCCCCTCCTTTAAGGCCCTTCTATGGAGCCAGGCAGTGATTCTCCTCAGAGCCCACACTGGAAAACCCCCAGGAAGGGCCTACCCGAGCCCCGCCCCCCTTCTAGATATTTCCTGGCATTGGGATGAGCTCTGTCTGTCTCACCTTGGTCTCTGTGTAAACCAGGAAACCTCTGGGGCTCTGTCAAAGTGCCTGGGGCCCACTTCCACCCACACAGGGCACACACGGGTTCCATCCAACCTCATAGGTCAGACGGTGACATTGCAGAACCAAACTACCAGCAGAAGAAGCCTCTGGAACCAAGTCTTTTCTTAGATCTTGGCAGAAGAAAGGCTGACCTTGGAGGAAGGAGTTTAGGCATCGATTCCTGTTTGCTTTGTCTCCCAGGAGGATGTCTGAGGGCAACCGAGCCATGGCAGATGGTACTGTGGTTCAGGAAACATTCTCCAGGTGTCACTGATCACTGCTTTCCAGGGCCAGTGCTGACTCCCTCCCCCAACCAGGTACAATGGCAAAATGTGAAGGGGAGAAAGAGGAGGCAAGGAGGGACAGAGTCAGGGACTCAGCAGGAATGCTGGAAACTGAGGCACGGCCTGGGAATGACGGAAGAGATCTGGAAAGACTCTGGGGCCGGGATCCAGTGACATGGTCTGAGCCCACCAATCAGTAAGCTCCAAGCAGCTTGTCCTGTGTCACACCTGGGTAAAAGAGGTGAACGCCAGGTGTACAGGCAGGACATCCACTGGGGTAATGCCTGCTGGGCCTGCCATGCACTATCCAAATGTCCGCTTGGGGGAGGGGGTATCACAGCACAGTGACTCATCTCCTGAGGATGGGAAGCCCCAACTCATTGCCAGAACCATGTCAGGGCATACACAGGACCCCGAGTCTCAGGTGGAGGGGTCCAGTCTGCATTCCAGTGCTTTCCAGGTTACCCTAGCTGACCTCTACCCCATTCTCAGGATGCCCTTGCGAAGGTCAACACCCTGCCCTGGACCTCTGTGTCTTCACCTGTATGGAGGACAGGAGTTTATCATCTGGGAGCTATGAGGTGTGGCTGAGCAGGACCTGCAGAACTTGGAGACAGGGCACTCAGAGATTGGTCTAGAACATGCCGAAACTCTGCTTCCCATGGGAGTTTTGTGTACAATCCTTTCTAAAGGGACTGAGCCAAGGTCTCTCTCGGGGGTCCTGGGGCCCTACTTCTGCTTTGTGGCAGCCAGCATACCTTGCGGGAGGTGCTGGCAGATGAGCAGGAACACCTCCCAGACAAAGGTTAGCTGGGTCCTGTGACCTCAGACTGTAATTGGTGGATTTGGAGCTCAACCTCTGCATGGTGATGAGTCTCTGGCCTTCCAGCTCTGAGACTGGAGGGGTGGGCTCTGGTGCTGAGAGAGGCCTTGACAGAGGAGACTGGTGTGGAGGCCAGGGCCAAGGGCAGCAGGATGGAGGACAGGAACACTATCCCAGCCTTACCCACACACCTTCCCTCTTCCTGGAGCTGGCTCTTGACCAGGCATTGTGGTAAAATTCTTCTTGGCAGGACTGATTCCTCCTCTGGGCCAGAGGACTTAATAGATCTCAGGCTTTGACTCAAGTAGACACTTCATGTCTGGATATCTCTCCCTAGTGGGGAAACTTAAGCAGAAAGGTAGATTATGAAACCCATGGGCTCAGCTTGGTTCTTCTCTCCTGTTTACACTGGTATACTTGCCCCCTATCCCAGAGGGACATCATTCTTGGGTCCATTTTCCAACTTGTCTTAGGCTTCTCCACCCTCAGGAAATCTAATCCACCCTGCATAAGAGCTGGTTGTGACTGCAAAGTAGAGATGACGGGAATTCCCACCCACTTGTCACCAATGGGGCGGATGACATGCAGCAGGAAGACAGCCTTCCTCAGAAAGGTTGTGTGGGAGATGGATAAAACTGAAACAAACAAGTATTTGAGCTAAGGGGAGCCAGCAGACATAAGTCAAGTTTTGGTGAGCACAGGAATACTGTGAGAGTTCACTGTGGATGCTAAGACCAAATTGGGGGCCAGTGATAGGCCCTTTGATCCAGTTTTCTCAAGAGGTCCGTGATGAGGAGATGAGGTGTCTTCCCAATGAAATCCTCTGTGTCTTAGGGTTTCACTTGCTGTGAAAAGACACCATGATCACAGCACCTCTTATAAAGGAAAACACTTAATTGGGACTGGCTTATAGACCAGACGTTGAGTTCATTGTCATCATGGTGGGAAACACAGTGACATATAGACAGACATGGTGCTGGAGAAGGAACTCCACATCCCGATCCTCAGGCAGCAGGAAGTGAATGGAGACACACAACTTCCTGCAACACCTACTCCAAAGCTATACCTACTCCATCAAGGCCACACCCCCTAATAGTGCCCCTCCTTATGAGCCTATGGGGGCCAATTACTTCCGACCACCACACCCTTACAAAAGCAATTTTCGAGAAGGTTCATTTAACTCACAGTTCTGGGTTAAGTCTATCACGGGAGGAAAGGCATGGATGGTGTCAGGAACTTGAGGCAGCTGGTCACATGACATTCACAGTCAAGAAGTCAGGAGAGGCATTCCGGAGTTCAGTTCTCTCTCCTTTATATACAATCGAGGATCCCAGCTCAGGGAATGGCGCCACCCACAGTGGGTGAAGCTTCCCAAGCCAACCTAATCACAACAATCCCCGAAAGACATATCTTCACTGCACTGCTTGGGGTTGGAAGACAAGCATCATCTCCTGAATGAATGAACCTAGGCAGGGTGGGCGGAGGGAGGAGCTGAACAGCAGCGTGAGTCCAACATTGCTCTCTGCTTCCTGACCGTGGATGGGATCTGACCAGGTGCCTCAAGCTCCCATTGCTGTGATTTTCCCACAACAATGGACGCTACTTCAGTTAACTGAAACAACCCTTTCCCCGTTAAGTGGCTCTTGTCAGAGTGTTTTCTAACAGCAATAGGAAATAAACAGAGGGAAGGCAAGGATTCCAGGATGAGCCCTGTGAACCAGAGCTCGGCACCCCAGGACATCTGAAAGTACAGAGGCCAATCCCCCCCTGAGCTCCGGAGTCAGGACCTCTGTTCCACTTGCTGACCTGAACTCCAGTTAAAATCAGAGAAGCTTCCCGGTGTTAATCAGCAGAAGAAACCCAAGTTCAGTGACACAGCCCAACCTCATTTGAATCCTGATTCTACCAGCCCAGGTTTCAAAATATACTTTGTAGGCAGTTGAGGAAATCTGTCTGCGGACGGACAGACACTTAGAGGGCCTGAAGTAATTGCTTTCAGGTTTCTGAAGCTGATGATGACCTCATCAAGGATCTGTAAGAATGCTCATTTTTTTTTTATTTTTTTTTTATTTTTTAATGTATTCTGAAATAGTGTCTAGGGTTTGTTATAAAACTTCCCAGCAAAGGTAAATAAAACCCGAAGGAGGTGTCGCGAGTAGAGAAACAAGGCAGCAAGACAGTGACGGTTTGTGGAGGCTGCGGACAGGGTGGGTGCTACGCCAATTCTGTGGCATTTGTAACAATGAATGGTTGGAGTCTCAGGTCCGAGACTGGCAAGGGTCTTATAGGAGACACTGAGAGGCATGTGCTGCACTGGGCCAGGTGGACTGGTCCCAGGAAGGTCCCACCTAATGTCTCTGTACTCCGAGACTTGGCTCACTTAGCACAGGGCCAAGCCAAGTCCTGATATAGGGAGAGAGCTATCCCTTTCCCCGCTGTGGAATAAGAGGGTCCCCAAGCAGATCTCACATGCTCTAATCGAACCCTTTTCCTACAGGAAAATAAGCTGTGGCTGGCCAAGGGACATGGATTAGCAAGTGACAGGGTTAATGTCACAGTCAGGGATGGGGGATGCTTAGGAAACAGAAGTAGCCATGCTTGTGTGGTGCCCAGGGTCTGGCTAGATTGCCAGTGAAGAGCTGCGCTTCTTCGGTCAGGCTGCAGGACCAACCAAAAGGGTCTATCTGGGGCCATCTGGGTAGCACCTGTAGAATCTGTAAGCACTAGGCCACTGGCGAGGTGGGTCTAGGGATGACTCCCACGTTAGAGTCCCTTCTAGCTTCTGTGAGGATGGCAGGTGGAGCACTGCATGAGGGGACTCCGGGAGTGTCAGTGAGGGGTAGGAAGCAGACGTGCCCACCAGCACCTCCCCCCAGGGCTCTGAACCCAGAAGCCACCTGGACTCCTCTGAGTGATGGCCGGAGGCATAAGCCCCTACAGGGGCTTTCCTACATGTGCTTTCCCCTCTGCCCGCCGTTCCTGACAGTCCTCCTCATGGGCCTGCTGCTGCCCACGTCCCAACCTCCTTTGCTCCTCTCTCTAGCAGCTGCCCCACCCCCCACCCCCGGGAGTGAAGGCCACATGACTCCCTCTCTGGCTTACTCTGCTGCAGATGTTTCTGGTTGCCAAGCCCAGCTGGGTCAGTGTGAGGGGAGGCTCCCCATTCTGCCCCGCAGGAGCCACGCCTGCCCGAGGCCACTGTCACTGGCTCAGAATTCCTTACGCAGGAGGTCGGTGTCCAGCTCCCCAGGTTGCCCTCTCTCAGATCGATTGCAGGATCTGCAGCTGCATGCCGCCGCCAAGGCATTGTGTGCAGGGCTGGCATAGGTGCAGCAGCTCTTTGGACCTTTCTGTGTCCCTCCATGTCATTGTTGGAAGTGCCCTCATGTCACAAATGCCCACAGGTTGAAGACTTGCCTTCACTACTAGACCCAGTCATTAAGTGGAATTTGAATGGTGAGCTCTGACACCACTGGTGGATGATGGAAACCTTTGGAGGTCAACAGGGCCATGTTCCTAGTGGACTTTGTCTCTTCCTGGGTCCCTTTTGGTCTGTCTCCTAGCTCCTTCAGCCACCATGCAGTGCGAGCAGGTTCTGTGAAATCCAGGCTGGTGATTCGGATGTTCTACCTCACACAGGCTTAGAAATACCTGAGCCAGCTGACTGACCTCAGACAGGGGTCTGAGACCTCTGAACCCATGAGAAAAACAAACCCTTCAAACTGTTCCTTTCCTGTATTTGTCCCAGTGGCTTTTAAAAGGTCTGTGCAAAATACTCTACACCTCATGCATTTGCCTGGAAAGGCCCAAGAAAGCTGTTAGCCTGTGAGGAAGGGGGCATGTGACACGCAGTTGCCACAGTGTGGCCACTGGGTGTCGCTGTTCCCGATGGTGGCACACACCTGTCTTCAGCTCCTTGGGTAGGGTGAGTTCAGGCACAGGCTTCTGAGCTCATGATCCCCCGGGCATCACTTTGAGCCCCTTCTCCCTCCCCACATCCCCTGTCTTATGCTGCTGCACTGGGCTCTCTGGCCATCTTAGGACCCCTGCTGACCTGGGTGCCAGGCAAGAGCCTGCTGTGTTGAGGCCATAGCCTCCTGGCATGGAATCATAATATTCCTCAGGAACTTACCTGGCTGGAGAACAGGATGCACACATCCTTTACTTGGCGAGGACAATTCACTCTCAGCTGTGACTTATTACAAGGAAGGGCACAAAGTTTAAGCTGCAAAGGAAGGCGGTACTAGGACCAGGGGAGCCTAGGAGCCCAAAAGAGGGCCAGGGAATCTCCGGGGAAGCCCAAGAGAGCCTGGGGGTCCCAGGGAAGGTCAGGGCATCCCAGAGGATCAGGAAGGCTCAAGAGAATCTCAGGGGAACCTAGGGAAGGCCAGGGGAGCCAAGTGAGTCCAGAGGCAAGCAGAAGGTGAGGACTAAAGGGAGACCAGGGGAGCCTGGAAAGAGACCAGGGAACCGAAGGGATGGTAAGGGATCCCGAGACAGTAAAGAGAGTCCGAGAAATCCCTTAGATCAGATGAGCCTAGGAGGTTTGTGGAGTCCAGGGAAGGTCTCAATGGTTCAGGGACGGTTAAAGGACCCAAAGGAGGCCCAAGGGATCCCAGGAGAGGCTAGGAAACTCAGATGGCAATGGGTCCCCAGTATCTTCCCTCAGTCTTTCAAAATCCCTCAGATGCTGGTGGACAGCACTCAGCTCCCGAGGTACCGCCCACCGACACACACATACCATGTAGATCCCAGGGCAGGTGGAGACAGTGGACCTGGAGCCAGGCGTTGGTGGCACATGCCTTTAGTCCCAGCACTCACTCAGGAGGCAGAGGCATGCGGATCTCAGTGAGTTCGAGGCCAGCCTGGTCTACAGAGCGAGTTTCAGGGCAGGTTCCAAAGCAATACAGAGAAACTCTGTCTCAAAAAACCAAAACCAAAAACAAAAAGACAGTGGACCTGCTTCTCTGGCTCTTGCACAGTACTTCAAATGGTCAGGCACAGAAAGACTATAGGGCCAGGGCAGCCCTTCTCAGGGTTAGAAGCCTTCACAGCCACACACAAAAAGTTCTGAGACTTTCCACAGAAACTGGGGGAGGAGGAGAGTTGCTCCTGAGGCAAGGCTGGGCGTGGCAGAGCACCTGCCTGGTTACTCAGCTGGCACTTACCTGGCAGGCAGCCAAAAGGCACTGTACATTCTCGCTGTGGTTTGATATTGACATAGTACTCAGTTGTGAGAAATGTGAGCGTTTGAATGAGGAATTGTTCTCACTCCTGTGTGTCCGCTGTCTGCAAGTTTCAAAAGTCTTTGGGGATTATCAAGGCGAACGACAGTAGGAGACCGTGAAAGTGATGTCTCTCAGAGGAGGAGCTAAATGTGAGCTGTGACTCAAAAGGAAGCAGGGAAACCCTAGAGGCCTGGGCGAGGCCGGGGCGAGGCCGGAGGACCCAGGCAGGGTACAGGCTGGGATGGACACTTAGGAGGGGAACGGCAGTGCCCACAGGTGTTAATGACAAAACCCTAGGCAGACCAGACTTTAGCAATAGCTAACGTCCCCTGTGGCTCTGGTGACAAATGCCAAGCTATCCAAGATCAAGGCATCTGCAGGTCCATCTCTGAAGCTTCTAGGCTAGTATCTTTCCTGCTTTATTTACTGTCTGTGTCTGTGACTGTAACTGAAGCCTTCTTCTGCTTTCGGGCTAATGACACTGAGTCCAGATCTCAGGACTGAAGTGACCCTTCATGGCCCTCCCTACACCACTCATCCAGGAGGCCAGCCTCACACTCTCCCAGCCCTCAGTGAGCCTCCTTGGGAGGGTCTTAAGGATCGGGTTGACGATTCCCTGTTCTAGGAACCCAGACTACCCGAGTAGGCTGGGCCACACCCATGAAAGCGTGCCTAGACCTAGAAAACCCCTAACAATAACACTCCAGCTCCAGAGCTTTCAGGGTTTAGGGCTTGTACCAAGATTCCTAAGGAGGACCTTACTCCTTGCCCAGGGAGGGATGCTCCAAAGTCCATCAAGCTGGCAAGGGTGGTGGGAGGAATCAGCATCATTGCAGGGTGCTGTGATCCAGGAGGGAGACTTGGCTCCTACTTTGAACCTGCGTTTGCCTTCTGACCCCAGACACCCCTTTGAAGACTGAGTCTCAATCCAGATGTGGATAGGAAGGTGGTCTGGGGCCCAGATGTGCAAGGCTTGTATAAGGCAGGATAGTGGGGGTAAGGATGCATGGGTGGGAATAACGCCCTGAACAAACAGTGCAGCCACAGGGCCTGGAGGGAGGCAGGTCACGATAAACCGCAGGCCTCTTTCAAAGGCTGAGGTTGTCTTTTAATAGTTTTTATTTACCTGTTTTAGAACTTTACATATGAATGCTGTGTTCACATCATTTCCCCTTCCCTCTTCTCCCTCCAACTCACCCCATGTCCCACACCCTTGGACCCCTGACATCTACCCTGGGACCCTCAGTCAGGATGTGATGCCACAGTTCAGAAAAGATCTGTGTTTCCTTTTCCCACCTGACCTTCAGGCCTCCACCGTCCTCTCTCCCATGCAGGGTCTGGCGTGTGTGCCCACACTTCATGTCTGAGTGTTCCGTGTCCTGAGTACCTAGTACAGGGGTGGAAACTGTGTCACACCCCAGAGGTGGCCAGGACATTGGCCACTGGCGGACCCGGTCAGGGGCTGCTTGGTGGGACTGAATCTGAGGGACACCCAGCTGGCAAAGACCAGAGTCTGCCACACAGATCCTGACCTGAAGGGGGCACTTAGGGTTGGACCCTCGCCCCCTGCAGAGCTGCTCAGCCTTCAACTGGCTGGTAGACACAGCGCGTTCTCCCCTCCCGATAGGACTGTGGGTTTGGAGGAGGTGTAAGGGAGGAATCAGAGAAGAAGAGAAGAGGATGGGTTTGATCAAAGCACATTACCAGAGTATATAAAATTCTCAGCGAATAAAAGTCGCTCCTTTAGATTAGAAAAATCAACCAATAAATATTTAAAAGATTCTAAAGACAAAATATTGTACATTTTTGGGTTTTTTAAAAATAGGTTGATAACTAAATAATGTTAATTGCAGACATACATTTATACTGGCTGTCAGCGAGATCAACTGTTTGGTCTCAATGGGCACTCCAGTCTGGATGTCACAGAACAGGACCTCTTGGAGATATTGGCAGGAGCGGGCAGCTTGGAAGGGAAATAAGAGACCCTACTTCAGGAGCAGATGGCACTGTAGCTTATGCGACACACTCTGGGGTCACACACTAGGGTCACAGAGCATACTGCTTTAGTATACAAGTTCTGGACCCACAGGCCAGAGCAGCTGTCTTCACTGTTTTGGAGTGACAGGGGCTGCACCCACTGGGGATTCTGTTTAGAGAACTTGGACCCTACTGGGACCCCTCAGACACCCAGGTTCTAATGTGGATCTGACACACCCATCCTTGAACACACGGCGTGGGTCAAGGCATCTGTGACACACTTTTGGCTCCCATTTGACACATCAGGTGCTTCTTCCAGCCTGACGTGGAAGTTGGAGCTGCCAGGTCCAAGTGGCCCTTGTCTCCAGGGAAACGGAGGTCATTACCTGCCCTGATGTTTGCTGTTGTCAGTGCTGTATCTCCCAATCAGTGTGAGGCCTGTGACAACACCCTCCCAGGGTTGCAACAGCTCCTTTGGCTCCTGGCTCTGTCGGCACAGGTGAGCCTGCTTCAGCCCCGAACAAAGTGCAATCCCTCCTGGCTCAAGAGGGGCTGCGCCCACACCCCTTCAGCGTGGCCCTTCATTTTCTGTACATCCCATGAGCCATAATGAACACACAGAGTTGCATAGTGTGTGTGATGGGGGTCCTGGTAGGAAGGGACAGGTGGTAAATGCATGGTATCACATTTACAAATGTGGCCTGAAGGAGGTGCCCTTGGCCTGAAGAAGGGCATCCAAAAGCATGGAAAAGTTCCAGGGAAGGACAGATTCCAGAATTCCAAGAGGGAGCAGTGTCGAGAAAGGGGCGCACATCCCAGGCAGAAGGACCACTCATGTGTGCAGGAGTACACAGATGTACCTGCGAGACTGGCAGAGGAGAATGTGAGGGAATGAAAGGGACAAAGCCACCCAAAGAGCTAGCAGAAGCAATGGTCCAGAAAAGGCTCTGGGATTAGGGCTTGATGGAGCAGGGGAAGAACGCTGGAGGCATTCCAGCAGAGGCAAGAAGGCTACAGCAGCTGAGCTCAGTGAGGATGCTGTCCCTTAGCAAGCAGGGGATGCGATGCTCCGAAGGCAGAAGGTCCACAGCTATAACCCCAAGTCTAGGAGATGGTGATGATGGCTTGAGTACACTTGGGATGGTGGAAGGTGATGACCTGAGGCTTGGGAGCTTGGACAGAGGCTTGGGCAGGCTGACCGTGGGATGACCCTGACGCCTGAAGAGTCAGCCTTGCACCCTGTGCTCTGTCCAGCTCAGGAGCAGCTGCCTGGGGCAACACTATTTCCCGGACACTGTTCTGCATGTGACCTCAGCTATGGGAGCCCAGGGGTGCCCCATCAGAGGGGCCTCGGGTCCTATGAGCCTGGCCCCTGAGCACCATGAAGAAATAACCACTGCTGTCAGCAAACCTGGTCCACACCCTGCCTCCCCTCATACTGGGATACAGGGGCAGGGCCTCACCAAAGCAGGAAAGGGGTTAATGTAGCCTCTGTACTTCCCGGACCCTCAGTTCCTCCTCTTTAGGAACCTGAGTTTTCTTTTTCTTTTCTTCCTTCCTTCCTTTCTTTTCTTTTCTTTTTTTTCCTTCCTTCCTTCCTTTCTTTTTGTTGCTATTGTTATTCTTGTTTTTGTTTAGACAGGTTTCCTCTTTGTGGCTTTGGAGGCTGTCCTGGAACTCACTCTGTAGACCAGGCTGGCCTTGAACTTGCAGAGATCCACTGCCTCTGTTTCCTGAGTGCTGGGATTAAAGGCGTGCGCCACCTCTGCCCGTCTCCCAGTTTTCATTTATTCTTCCTGAATGTTGCCCTGGCAAGCAGAGAGAGCTATGCAAGAGCTGGTTGGTTATGAGTGTGAACTGACTCAAGAGATTTCTGACAGGGGAAATGTGGGAAGCCCGGTCCCTAGGTCCAAAAGATCAGAAATCAGCTTGTCCACAGCTGGTGAGCCATCGGGTATGTGAGTGGAAGAATGGGTTTGGGTTAGTGTGTGTGTGTGTGTGTGTGTGTGTGTGTGTGTGTGTGTGTAAGAGCTGGTGTGGATATAGAAGTTAATGTGCTTGTGTGTGAAACAGAGCCGATGTGTGGTTGTGCAAGTGCGTGAGTGTGAGAATCAGTGTATGTGAGTTAGCACATATGTAAGAGTGTGAGAATTTGTATATGAGTATGTGGAACATGTATGAGTCTGTGTGTGTGTGTGTGAGAATTGAGTTGTGTGAGTGTGACTATATGAGTCTGTGTGTGAGCATGAGTGTGAGGGTTAATGTGTGGACTTGAGTATGACCTGTGTGAGTGTATAGACATGTGGGTAACTGCATGAAGGGGACGCTGAGAGACACCGGTCCCCACGCAGTGTCTCTGAGGGTGAGTGCATGTAGAGAGGTCTCTGTCTCCATGTCTCCATGGAGAGTCTCAGTGTGAGAGTGATATGTGGTGGAATCTGCACACACACACACACACACACTCATTCTTGACAAAGATATTCCTTCACTGGAAGGCAAAATATGAGCTAAGCATTGTAGTCAGGACATTGTAAAAATTCTGTAAATAGTTGCTTTATTTTCCCTTCCTCTCCATCCTCTGGGGTTCAATGGACAGATTGCCCACCAGTATAAATTTATGTCTGCAATGAACCCCTTTCAGCTACCAACATATAAAACAAAAACACATGGTGCTCTGTCTTTGAAGTCTTCTTACAAGATTTATTGATTGATTTTTCTGACCTAAGAAATGATTCTATTACTTGAGAATTTCCTACATATGTGTAATGTGTTTTGACCAAACTCACCCCTTCCTCTACTCTCCAGTTCAATTTCTCCCTTACCTGCTCCATTTGCCATACCCAACTCCAAGCGCTCTCTCTCTCTCTCTCTCTCTCTCTCTCTCTCTCTCTCTCTCTCTCTCTCTCTCTCTCACACACACACACACACACACACACACACACAAGCCAGCCAAGATTCCTGCATGAATGGAATGGGAGCTCAGGAATCCCACCCCATCTGAAGAGCACTTGCTGGTTGATAATGCTAGGGAGAGAAAGTCAGTTTTCTCCATGCCCCTGAGAGGCTAAGCCATGCTGCAGAGGGTAGGCCTACACCATGCCCAGACAGGCAGCTCCAAATGAATGAAGTTGTATCGGAATGCAGCCACGTCCACCCTGGCTGCCATGGGACCCACTGCTCAGGCAGGTGATTGCAATATTTTGGTCCTATAGGCACTTGCGCTCTGACTCTTGAAGAAAATTTCAGGTCCCTGGCTGGGTTGAATGGGGACCCAGGGAGCAGGGTGTGATGTCACACTGCTATTCTTTGACAGGACACCAGAGGTTCCCTGCCCCCACTGTCCTGTCCATCCTGAAGGACAGACATTGATCAGGGTTAAACTGACAATAAAAGGGCAGGCGCAACAGGGACTCAGCAACCAAGCCTCGCCTCTGAGTCTGAGTTCAGCGCAGAGCTAGCTGGGAAATGTTCCGGATGTTGACAAAGACCAGTGTGACTCTGGACACCAGAGCAGCAGGTTGGGTACGGACCATGGGCTCCCACCAGCTGCTGGTGCCACCTCCAGAGGCCCTGAGCAAGCCCCTGTCAGTTCCTAAGCGGCTCCTATTGGGTCCAGGGCCCTCCAACCTGGCTCCGCGAGTGCTGGCCGCCGGAGGGCTGAGGATGATAGGTCACATGCAGAAAGAGATGCTTCAGGTAGGCCTTAGCAGCATCAGCCTCTGTTTAGGGGTGGTGACCAGTCGGTGACAGGCAAAGAAAGGGAAGGGTCTCACCTGTGTACCCACTGTCTAGATCATGGATGAGATCAAGCAAGGCATCCAGTATGTGTTCCAGACCAGGAACCCTCTGACACTGGTTGTCAGCGGCTCGGGACATTGCGCCATGGAGACTGCCCTGTTCAACCTCCTAGAGCCCGGGGACTCCTTTCTAGTTGGAGCCAACGGCATCTGGGGAATGCGGGCTGCAGACATTGCTGAGCGCATTGGTAAGGGAGAGAGAGAGTGGTGTATACCATATTATTCCTCCGCCTTTCCCCCCTCCCACCCACACGCTATCCCTCAGCTGCCTCCTGGGGGAATCCAGAAGCTATCTCCAATAGATCAGGCCTGTGCCATCCTGCTGGGTACTCCATCCTGTAGCTCTAACCCCTAGCTGATACTTCCTCCAAGTAGGCATCAGGGTATTTATTTCCCTGCCCCAGCCAATGACAGCAAGCTGGCCTTCCAGAGTTAGAATATGATTGTTTCTGGAATCGTGAAAGAGCTGCAGGGAGACCCTGCCCCATGCCCCGTCTGAGCCCCAGCAGCTCTCTGGGGGCCTCAGGAAGACTGGAATTTCCCAGACTGACTCCCTCCCCAAATCTCAGAGCCCTGTTCATCTGTAAAACATGGATCTAGGAACAGTTCTCTTTCCATAGTCTGAGATGGAAGAGGGCTGGCATGCTCCCAGACTTCCTGGTAGACCCCAGCCTTTGAAAATGGCTTGCATGGTTCACAAGTGCATGGTCAATGTTGATGGATAGCCAGACAGCCCGGGTGGGGGAGGCAGGGGGGGGCTCCCACCAATTGCTGTTAGGCCACCATCTCCTTCCTCCCTCCCTCCCTCCCTTCCTTCCTTTCCTTCTTCTCTTTTTTAAAATGTGCATTTGTGTTTTGCCGTCATGTACATCTGTGTGAGGGTATCAGATCCCCTGGAACTGGAGTTACAGACAGGTGTGAGCTGCCGTGTGAGTGCTGGGAATTGAACCTGGGTCCTCTGGAAGAGCAGCCCCGTGCCCTTAACCACTGAGTCATCTCTCCAGCCCCTAGGCCATCATTTTCACAAGTAACCAGAGCAGGACAGGGCTAGGATCCTGAGGGGACCCCAGTCATCCAGGCTCCTCTGTGCCCTTCACTGAGGATTGGGTGTCTCAGGCCCCACCCCTGCTAGGACCCTGGTGATGAGCAGGTGTATGTGGCATGGGACTCAGAGACAAGAAGCAGGGCAGCTGCGTGATTCCTGGTGTCGCCAGACCCACAAGGCCAAGCCCTGTCCCCTGCATTCAGTCTTGTGTCAAACAGTGTGAGCATTCTGTGAACTACACTTGGGCTAGGTGGGATCCCATACCACCTGCGGCGCTCAAAGTGACCTCTATAGACACTATCTATGCTGAGGAGGGACTTCCCAAAGCCCTGGAGGCCAGGACAGTGCTGTATCCAGGAGAAAAGCAGCCCCCTCATGATCCAGCCCCACATGACCCAGCCTCCTCCGTGGTACGGCCACCTGGGAGCCAACATGGATGGGGTTCCCTGCCCTGTTTCTTATTCCTACCCATTCTGCCCCTGTCCTCAGGAGCCCGTGTGCACCAGATGGTCAAGGAGCCTGGAGAACACTACACATTGCAGGAGGTGGAGGAGGTACTAGGAACTGAATCACCACAGGAAGGGTGGGCCCCGATGCTGAGGCCTGTGGCCTACTCAACTCCTGTCTTAGTGACTGGGACTGGCCACCGGAGGGGAGCCAGTACCTGAGAGCAGGTGGGGCGCCTACCTCTGTCTGAAAATGAAATGGAATCTGGGATGCAGGCTGTGTGGAGCCAGGGAGGCACAACTTGTTACTAAACGCCAGGGTGCCGGCCCCTCCCTGTGGGGTCAGGCCAGTTTCAGCCTACAGACCAGACAGGATGTGGCCACTCTGTCTTCTTAGCAAACCTTCCACCCCGTTCCTCCACCAGCACGCACTGACAGAAAGGGGCGAGGCACATCACATTCTTGCTTTCTAAGCAGACCTATTCCATTTTGGAGGGAGCTGAGTGTATGTGGCTGATCCTGACCCTGCCCTCACACGCACATGTCCCTCTGTAAGGGCTGGCTGACCCAGGCAGAGGTCCCCATCAATTCTGCTCACAACTGTCACCTCTGCCCCTCAGGGCCTGGCTCGGCACAAACCAGTCCTGCTGTTCCTGACCCATGGGGAGTCATCCACTGGTGTGATGCAACCCCTTGATGGTTTTGGGGAGCTCTGTCACAGGTGAGTCTGAGCTGGGGTGGCAGTACCAGGGAAGGTGGCTGGACAATACTGGCAGGGAGCTGCAGGGCTGACGATGGCAAGGTATCCAAATGTCCTGTCACCTTCCTTCCTGCTACTGTCCCGCGGCGGGGGAGGGTTTGCTCCAGGCTGAATGTGTGCGATCAGCTTTTGTTTGGTGAGGATGCAGGGCCTGGAGTATGACCGAGTGCCCTCTGGCCAGATGCCACCACAGTGGTACTGAACTTGGAGGTCCCAGGGCTAGCACAGGCTAGCCCACTCTGTGCACCTCAGAGCCTGCTCTCACCTCACCCAGGACCCCCAGGCACAAAAGCTGTCCCTTGCCTGCACTTCTTCCCGACCCCCATCCATGGCAGCCCCTCTGGCAGCCAGCAGCGCTGTCTGTAGAGTTGGCCAAGGGACAGAAGAGGACCTCTGCACAACCACAGAGGGTTTCCATGGCAGGGCCACCATGGTCCTCAAGGATGTGGCACTCATATGGGCAGGGCCCCCACTGAAAGAGCCCCTCACACAGAGTCCTGCCTATGCCTGAAACCTAACTAGAATGGGGCTCGAGCCTTGCCCATGGCTGTGCCTACATGGTTCTGTGAGGAAACCTGGGTAGGAGAGGATTAACATACTCACTGTTACCCCAGCTGGACTCTGGCCTCTAAAGGCTGTGTGTTTGCGGCACATGGCCAGGTGTGTAGCTATTGGTAGAGGGAGGCCCAGGCCTTTGTGCTGCCAGGTTACCGGGGCCCACGCTGCCTCTTGGCACTCACAACCCTGGTTGCTTACTTAGGTTGACCCCGCTGACCCTTCTTTCTCTCTGAGAGGTCCTGCCACAGAGCCATCTGGGCCATGGCCTGCCCACCCAGGCCCCAGAGCCATCTGCGCCATGGCCTGCCCACCCAGGCCCCAGTAGAGACACCTGCCCAACCCTACAGCTGCTTCTGGTTTCAAGGAGCTGCCTCATGGAGGGAGCCCTGTGTAGGAAGGGACAGGGGCTTCCAAAGACTTTCAAGTCCCACCCCCACCCCTACCAGACACCCAGGCCAGGCTGAAATCTGAGCTCCCAGGATCCCTCCTGCCTCCCTGTGTTGCCTCAATGCCCATGACTCCTCTAGGTACCAATGCCTACTCCTGGTGGACTCTGTGGCATCACTGGGCGGGGTCCCCATCTACATGGACCAGCAAGGTAAGAGCATGCCAAACCCCTCCCCCCATATTCCAGGTCACACACACTAACAAACCCTGAGGCTACCGGAGGCCCAGTATGACCACTCCTGGCCCACCACCGCACCGTGACTGGGTTTACCGCCGTCTCCACAGGCCCTGGCAAGAGAAGTTATGTAGCTTGAAATTAGCTAGGCAGAAAGTCCAAACAGCATGGCGGGGTCGTGGCTGTATCACCTCATAGAAGACAGCAACGCGGGTAGTAAACAAGGGAAAGCGATCACAGGGTGGAGTGAGAAGCCAGTGACCAGAAAGGGAAAGACATGCTTTTTTAGAACAGCCCCTTTCTGAGAACTAGGCAGGGTCGATTCCTGAGGACAGCCAGTGACCCAATCACTTCCCAGTAGGCCCAGCCTCTTAGAGGCCCCAACCCTCCTGTTCCACTCCGAGGACCAACTTTTTAACACATAAGCCCTTGGGGTCACAGCACATGTACACCACAGCCCTGGGGCCACACAGACTCCAAAGTAAATGGACAGCCTGAGTTTCTGCCAGGTCATTGGACAGGGTGTTGGGGGAGTAGCAGGAGGCAGCTGCTACTCTGGGGTAGTTGGGAGGCACTCCAGCTGCAGCAGGGGCAGACAGGAGGAGGAAAGGCGGGGCCCTGTGCATCAGATGCAGAGACTCCAGCGCTGCAGGTGGCAGCCCGTCCCTCAGACAGCGCTGCCCAGGCCTGCCTGTTCACAGTTAGAGAGGCCAAGCTAGGAGGCTCCGGCCTGAGGTCACAAGTGTGATGAGACAGCGCTGTATCTGAAACCAGGGCTCTCTCCTGGTTTCCTTGGTCTCACCAGTCACAGGACATGGTCTGGACTGGACAAACATACCTATTTGATAAATTCCTCTGTGGGATCTCAGCCACACCCTTTTCCATCCCCATTCCAGACATCGATGTCTTGTACTCTGGCTCCCAGAAGGTCCTGAATGCCCCACCGGGTATCTCCCTCATCTCCTTCAGTGACAAGGCCAAGTGAGTGGTCCACACCTCGCCTTGGGGTGTGGATGCAGATGGGGTGCGGCTGACCCTTGGAGGGAGGGAGGGAAAGGCTCCATATTGAAACCTCTCCCTGCTCACCCTGATGGGATATCCTAAAAGCCAAGATGTGCTCCAAAGCTGGCTCAGTGGATAGTGGTAATGGGTGTGGGGGCGGAGCAAACACATGCCAGGGCCCAAGCTGTGGGCAGGACCAGGGGTTGGCATTCTGGAGGCTCCCACAGTCGTGCTAAGGGGTGATCAATCCAATGTGTCTGGAGGCTCAGAGCCCAGCACACAGCCTTCAACCCCAGCTCAGCTTCCAGGAGTTGGCACAGGACCTGCCAGAGACAGGCACAAGCCACCCCTCAGGCTCCTGGTGTCAGGCCAGGGGACGTTGGAGGGAGAGACAAGGTCATAGAGAGAGACCTCGGTGGGCACTGGCCATCAGCCGTAACCAGCCCTTGGGCCCCAACCCAAACGAGTTGGTTTTGGTATGGCCAGGAATTCCACAGGACAGCGAGGGCTGAGAGGATGAGAGGAAGTTCATCAGGACAGGGGCGGAGGGTTGGAGAATCCCACCGAGACAGCCTGGGCCCCGGTTTCCCTGAGAAACGAGGCAGAACAAAGCTGCGGGCAGAATGGAAGAAGAGACTAAGTGTGGTAGACGTGACAGTCGACCTCAGAGGGTGGGGCAACCGGAACTCACGGAACTCACGCACGAGGTCCACAGTGGGCGCTGCCCCCCGGCACCCCGTCGGTGGCACAGGACAGCCCCAGAGCCCGGGACAAGTACTCAGACGTGTTTCTCTTGCCCAGACACAAGGTCTACTCTCGGAAGACAAAGCCGGTCTCCTTCTACACAGACATCACCTATTTGGCCAAGCTGTGGGGCTGTGAGGGCAAGACCAGAGTGTGAGTGTCGGGCAGGGCCAGGGATGAGGGTGGTAGGGTGGCCGCTCCCCGCCCCCCACCCTCCCAGCATCCAACCTCTGATCAGCCCTGCACATAGAGTTCTGCATCTCCTGCCTCTGTGCTAGCCATTAGATTCAGGCCTCACTTGTCATCTGGCTCAGGACCAATGCCATTTCCATAGTCCTCGTTCTCTGTCAACTTTCTGCACCTGGCTCCACTATACCCTCCCATTCCAGGCCTCGGTTTACCTCTCTTGGAAGGTTAACCAAAGATTCCATAGGCCATCTTGGTCACCATCCCAAGGGAGCTTGTATTAATCACAAGACAGGGATCCAGAATGGTCTCTAGACTAGTGGGCACCAAGTGTGCTGGCTTCTAGGAGCATGGTCTTGGTAGGAAGGGGATCAACTCTGTACTTTCCCCTTCCCCTTCATGTTGCCAGGCCCTATGTGGGCCTTCCCGCCCTGGTATCCTCGACTCTGTGACTCTGAAGCAGGAAAGTGTCCCTGGGAAACCGTTGGCTCCTCCATAGAGCCTGAGCTGCTAGGGTGGGACAGGCAGCTCCTGGCCCAGTCCCTTCCATGACGCTGGACCAGGCTCTTTTTTTTGTTTTCCAGAATTCACCATACCACGCCTGTCATCAGCTTATACTGCCTGAGGGAGAGCCTGGCGCTCATTTCAGAGCAGGTAATAGAGGGACTTCAGCCCTGGGAGATGGGGAGGAGGGGAAAGGGAAGAGAAGGGAGGCCCTCAGACCTGACTGGGTACCTGTGGGTTCACCCTTTCCCGTGACCCCCTCAGACTGGTGAAAGGAGACCAGAGGGTTCAGAGACAGCAGTGAAGTCTCCAGCACGTCCGGGCTTCCTGTAGGATGAGCTGCGGCGTGTCTGGGAAGATGTGCTCCTCCCCAGGAGGACCAGGGAAGGAACAGCTTCTTCAGGAGGAGGGTGGAGCACTAACTGTGGGCAGACTGGGAGGACAGAGCCCGGGACAGACAGAGGCACTCTCATCTGACCCTTCAGTTACTGAGCAGAGCAGAGGGGAGGCTGAAAGGGGGGGGCTCCCCCAATAGCGCGGGGTTCTCTGAGAGAAGTGGGCATGGTGAGAGGGGTCCTAGGGTGGGGCATATGCAGACACTGGTTGGTAAATCAATGACTTAGTTTGTGTCATTCTCACAGAAAGCCACAGGTAGAGTCATTTATAGTTGAATTTATTTGGCTGATAGTTTTTAGAAGCTAGAAGGTCCGAGTTTAAGGTCAGGACCTACACTTACTCCATCATAACATATCTAAGGTATCACATGGGCCAGAGAGCCAGACAGAACAAGAAAAGGATACTCTAACTTTTTTTTTTAAAATAAAGTCTCATGTAGTCCAGGCTAGCCTCAAATTTGCTATGTTTCTGAGTTCCAGTCTAGCCTTGAATTTCCAATTCTCCTGCATCTACCTCCCAAATCCTGGGATTACTAGCATACACCACCATGCCCAGATACCTTGGGTTTCATTATAAACCTACCGTCAGACACAAGCCACCACCACCTGTGTGTGGCTCCTGTATTGCCAGCCAAGATAGTTTCCACCCAAGCCTTGGGGACACACTTGGCCACTGCAGCACTCAGCAGAGTCAAGAAGGGGTTGGCACTCTGCAGGCATATGCAGGTTCCAGGCCAGCTGGGTGTGACTAGGTCAGTGCTCGTGGTCAGTACAAAGTCCAGTCTCAGGAAATGGAGGTGAAGTGTGGCTACAGGCCCATTTAGTTGTGTAGGCCACATGACAAAAAAAAAAAAAAAAAAAAAAAAAAAAAAAACAGCCAAAGTCTGGCCACATTCCTCTGGGTTCTGATGTCCCTCATAGAACACTGCCAGCCACAGAGGCCAGGATGAGGCCCTGGGCTGTGGCTATTATGTTTGCATTCCTAGGACCACTCATAAATTCACTGCATGAGGAATGGGTTAGAGATGTGGCCACCCATGACCTAGATGGTCACCTACACCTTGGCTAGGGCTCTGAACTGGGGGGACATTCCCAGGGGAGCATGGCCTAAGATAGGGAGAGGAAAGAAGTCATAGGGAGCCAAGCCTGGCGGCACCTACCTGTAATCCCAGCATTCCAGATGTTGATGCTGGATCAAGAGTTTGTAGCCTGGGCTACATACTGAGCCCCTAAAACAGAAGAAGGAGGAGTATTGGGAAAGAGGAAGCTTAGTGGGCTCTGGCAAAATTGCCCATGGCTCAGTGGCCAGCAGAGAGCAATTGCTGATCAGCAGGATATGGTCTGGAAGCCTCTGTGGGCCCAGAGTAGGGAGGACAAGTTACTAGAGGTTATGCCTCACATTTTCTTGAGGTCCAGGGTCAGAATGAATAGGACCTGATTGATAACACCACACCCATGTAGCCAGCAATTCCAACCTCCTCCAGTGACATCCTACACTTCGAAATTTGTCCTGTCTGTTTCTCAGGACCCACTGGGTACCCACTGGAGGCTGGTACCCACCTCTCTCCCTCCCAGACCCAAAAATATCCTCTGTTCTCAAGTTGGCCCAGCATAAACCCTCTGGCCTCCTCGAGGTCTAGGGTTCCAGAAGTTGCCCCAGTACACCTAGACCATGGAGCCTTGTGAGCCCTACCATCTCAAGGAAAGCCTCCCATCCTGTCTGCTGCTCACAGCCACCTTTACCCCCACAGGGCCTGGAGAATTCCTGGCAGCGGCACAGGGAGGCTACCGCATATCTGCACAAACGCCTGCAGGAATTGGGCCTGCAGCTCTTTGTAAAGGACCCGGTGAGGAGCCCAAAGGAAGGGGTGTTGGCTGATTGACCCAAGCACTAGTCCAACGGGGGAGGGGGAGGCTCTTGGCACTCTACAGATGGCTCTTATCCCCTGCCAAGGGAACTGTGGAGTGGCTATCAGCCGAGTGCCAAGATTCTGGCCCTCTTTCAGACTCTCAAGACCAGCACAGGTCAAGCCACCTGAGCATCATCATAGAGGGTGGGAATAGCCCTGGGCATGAAGGACCCCAGTCTATGTGGCTGAGCCTGTTGCTTCTTGCAGGCACTCCGACTACCCACAGTCACCACGGTGTCCGTGCCTACTGGCTACAACTGGAGGAACATTGTCAGCTATGTGCTGGACAACTTCAACATTGAAATCTCTGGTGGCCTTGGGCCCTCTGAGGAGAAGGTGAGGAGGCTCCTGGGACGCCAGGGTTTTGTGGTCAGAGGCACTAGACATCTGTGCTGGGTCACTGCAAGGCCCAGAGCAGCACCATCACCTCAGGTAGACTATCCTCAGCCCTCTGCACACACTAGGAAGCTCACGCATCAGCTTTACCGGGTCCACTCTGAGTGCCCAGCGACCATTCCTGGCTATGTCCCTCGGCTTTCTCTGTGTTTTGGGTACATAAGGGAAAGCTGTGCAGAATGCATGAGGTCCCTTCCCTCCTGCGTGCCAGATGGATGGTGATCTCGAGTGGTAAATGTACCCTACCCTGACCAGCTCCTCAGGAAAGGGGCTGTAAACAGGGGATAACGTCTGTCTGTCTCATGTCTACCAGGTACTGCGGATTGGCCTGCTGGGCTACAATGCTACCACGGAGAATGTAGACCGTGTGGCCAAGGCTCTGAGAGAGGCCCTGCAACATTGTCCTAAGAACAAATTGTGAGCACCCTTCTACCAGACTGTGCCCTCCTGAAGGGGCTGTGGATACAGCAGGAACCAAAAGACCGTGCAAGGCCACTATACCCAGGGACACTATACCCAGGGACAGCAAAGCTGCTGGTGCAGCCTGGCAAGGCGGGAAGGAACAGGGATAATCACCTTCCGAAAGCACTGTGGTCTACAGGCTACTGGCCTTTGGGAATATTCAATAAAGTGCTGGTCAGGCATCTCCTCTGACTGTGTCACACTGGGCGTGGGAGAGGGAAGTGGGGTCCCTCAGCTGCCTGCATGGCCTCAGTGTGGCCCTGTGAGGAGAGCCCCTTGTTCTAGAGCCTGCACACAGATCCTTTCCCGGGGCTGGGGATACTGTCTTCAATTTCCAGAAGTCAGGCACTCACCAAACACACTCACATACTGCTGTCTTCAAATGAATCTTCAAGATACCCCGCTCATAAAGACAGACACCCACAAATGCATGACCAGAACCTGAGTTCATGGCCATGAAGGCCCACATCTAAGGCCCTCCACCCTGATGTGTCAAATTCACCCAAGAGGTTCCCTGAGCCCCAGCTCCCTGCTCTGCTTGTCCCCCAAACCTCACTTCTGGCCCAGCTGTCCAACACACTCAGATCTGGAGCACACTGGGCAGCTACACTCAGAGCCTCCCTTTCACCAAGGCTGGGGAGTCTCCTCCTCTTACCAAGGCTGGGGAGCCCCTTCTTACCAAGGCTGGGGAGCCCCTTCTTACCAAGGCTGGGGAGCCCCTTCTTACCAAGGCTGGGGAGCCTCTCTTACCAAGGCTGGGAGCCCCCTCTTACCAGGTTACCAGTAGGAATGCACCTTCTAGCAAAGAATGATTAACCTGGCTATGTCCACATCCCTGGTACAACTGGTCACAGTTGTGTTCTGGGGTAGGTTGCAGAGCCAACAGAGGTTGCTTCTCTGTGGCTCCTGGTGCCCAGAAGGGACAGTCTTAAGAGACACACAGACACAGTCACAGCAGAGCTGTGATTGGTGCCACATGGGATCCTGGAGCAGAGCAAGGAGGGGGTTCTCAAAGAGGATTCAGGGCCCAGAATGCCCAGGGCCATGTGAGCCTGGTCTTTGTCCAGAAAGCAGCCCCATCTTGATTTGATCTCCTGAGGTAAACAAGTGGTTTGGCTGAGAATGGGGTGACCCAGGAATCACCCGGTGGAAGATCCCCGGGTTCTAGTCCTGCAGATCAGCTGTGTCGCTACACACCATACACTCTCCGATGAAAGCCTGCCCAGCATCTTGGACTTTCCTGCTCACATGTGCCTGACTGTCTTTGCCTGCATGATCACACTGTAGGAATTCTGTTCCTTTACCTGCGGGTGACGGACTAACCCCTGATTCATTTAACATTTGGGGCTTTGATAAATACAGCTGAAACAGCCTCCTGGTTCAAGGCTTCGTGTGGCTGTGTGCCTTCTGTTATTTTGAATAAATGACAAGGATATCAGTCACAGGCTGCCTTGACTAGAAGATGCTGTACCTAAGAGCTGCAGCCACTCCATGTCCTTGCCCAGGTGGCTGGAGTCCTTTTGTTCTAGCAGGTGTCAAAGTAACTGCATTAGAATGTCCCTCCCTCGGTGATTGACAATGTCCATTATCTTTTCATATGCCACTGAACATTTGCAAACCTTCTTTAGAGAAGTGTTGATCGGCTCAAATATTTTGCTCGGTATATGAATTTTTCCTCTTTGAGTTGCTGGTTTGTAATAGTCCTTGAGTCCCTCCCCCCCTTACCCTCCCTCCCGTGTGTGTGTGTGTGTGTGTGTGTGTGTGTGTGTGTGTGTGTGTGTGTGTGTGAGAGAGAGAGAGAGAGAGAGAGAGAGAGAGAGAGAGAGAGAGAGAGAGAGAGAGATATGCATGTGTGTGGTGGGGTACACTTGCCTGTGCAGGCGCATATGAAGGCTGAGGCCAGAGGTAGTCTTCCACCAGAGTTTTTCCATCTTTATTTATGGGACAGGTTGTAAGAAGTAAGGTTTTCCTCCCGCCGCGGGTCTTGTCCCCGCCACCGCGCCAGCCCCAATTAACACTCCAAGACTCTGTATTTGATATAATGCTGTTGGCCAGGTACTAGTTTCTTATCGGCTAGCTCTGTCTTAAGTATTAACCCATGTCTGTTAATCTAGGCATTTCCACGTGCTTTCATCTTACTGGAGAGCTGGCTGGTGGTTCTGCTCTCTCCATACTCTCCATCTTGACTCCTTACTACTTCCTCTTCCTCCTCATCTCCTAGTCCCGCCTATCTAGCTTTCCTATTGGCCAACAGTGCTTTATTCATTAACCAGTATGAAAAACATATTTACAGAATGACATCTCCCATCAACAGGATCTCTCACTGGACCTAGAACTTACATCTTAGCTAGGTTGGTTGTTCAGCAAACCTGTTTCTGCCCCTTTCCTTCACCTGGTGTTAGGATTGCTTGTGTGCACACCTGTATCCAGCTTTTATGTAGATGGTGGGGATCTACACTTAGGTCCTCATGCTTGCTTGGGGATTTAACCCACCAAGCCATCCCCCCAGATCCCTAGTACAGTTTTTTTTTTTAGAAAATGTATTCTCAACCCAACCCGATCTTTGTGTCCCAAGGGTTTCTTGCTCTGTGGCTCACCTGTTTATTTTCCTACAGATGGCTGTTTAATTTTGGCAAAGTCCTGTGGGTTTTCTTTCTGTGATCTGAGATGTTTGTATCTTGCTGCAGAAGTCTTTCCTACTTTGAGACTGTTACGGATATCCCTGCCCTTTCTTTTGAAGTTATAATGGAGGTCTATTATTTGTTTCATGGTATGGATACGGGGCAAAGTGCATTTTATCCATAGCAATACCCAGTTGTCCCAATGGTACGCTAGTTAAACAAACCTTGCTTTCTCCATTCAATTGACCTGCCAACTTGGCAAAGATCATCAACTACGTATTTGTGGATTGGTTTTTGGCGTCTGTTCCACTTTGGATGCTTATTTGGTCCTAAGTCATCAATCTACCTTATTTCAAAATTTGCAATTACCAGTAAGCCTGAATGTGAAGAGAGAGAGAGAGAGAGAGAGAGAGAGAGAGAGAGAGAGAGAGAGAGAGAGAGAGACTTTTCTTATTCTAAAACCTTCGACTCTCCACATAAATCTTGGGCTTATTTTGTCTATTTCTACAGAGCAGCTTCCTGGGGATTTTGATTGGAATTTACCAGCTATTAGATTAAGGACAGTGGGAATCTTAGAAATACAGGAATTAATTTAGATGACTTTAAATTTCTCTAAGCAGTGTTTCAGATTTTCACTTTAGAGATCTTGCATATACCTTTTATTGGATTTATTCCAAAGGGGTTACTATTTTGCTGATATTATAAATGGTACTTAGTTTTTTTCATTTCCAATTGTTTCATTTTTTTAAATATTAGTCTTGCATTTACTGGCCATGGTAGGCTCATAGTTCTAATGAGTTTTTTTTAGATTTGTTTGGATTCTAAGTAGATAATCAAGTTGCCTATGAATGATGACATTTAGACACTGGCTTTCTTTCTCACCTTGCTGAGGATCATAAGCCCAGAGCAAATAAATAACTAAATATAAAAGAAGAAGAACATTGGTTAGAAGAACTTCAGTCTTAGAGGAAGTGTTTAATGTTTGAATTTTAAAATTTGTAGTGTGTGTGTGTGTGTGTGTGTGTGTGTGTGTGTGTGTGTGTGTTCAGTTTATTAATGGTGTCAATGGCAGGTTTTCTGTAGTTTCTGTCTACCTCAGTTTGCTGAGTGTGCTGTCGGCATGGTGCTGACATCCATCCTTTACTACCATATAGTGCTCTTAGGTACTAAGGTTATGATTTAAACATCACTTTCTTCTCCTTTATTTTCTGATAAAGCTTATCTAGAACTAGGGATACTTTCTTTCCCTTATGGGTTTGGTAGAATTCAACAACCCAGGACTTAGAGATGGAAAATTTCCTTATGGGAAAATTAAAAAAATTTTTTTTCAACATGTATGAGTCCTTCTGTCCCTCCTTCCTTCCCTCCTCCCCTCCCTCCCTTTCTTCTCTCCTTCCTTTCTCCTTCCATTTGAGACAGGTCTCCTTATGTCACTCAAGTTGACCTCAGATTCACAGTCTTCTTGCCTCAGCTTCCTGAGCGCTGACTAGACATGGGCTTCTTTAGATGTTATCTTCTTCTTGCATCAGTTTTGATAATTGTGCTATCCATGGCATGTTTGCTTTTCATCTTGGCTGTTAAATGTGCTAGTACAAAGTAAGTCACAGTGTCCCTTTACTGAGGTACTGTGGGATTTGTACTGACTTCTCTTTCATCATCCTCTGTCTTGGTGACTTATGTTTTCTCCAGTTCATCAGTCTCACTGGAAAGTATTGCCTCTGTCAGTCTTTCCAATACACCAGTGTTTGTTGTGTTGCTTTTTCTCTGTTGTCTATTCTACTCTATTGTCCTTCGAATTTGACCTCTTTTGGTTTTAATTTACTCATTTTAATTTTTTACATTCTTATTTCTCTCTCACACTCCCCCTCCCTGTGTGTGTGTGTGTGTGTGTGTGTGTGTGTGTACACATATGCCACAATGTGTAAAGCAGCATAGGACCCTGCATGGACCCCCGAGGCACCTTGAGCAAGCCTGAAGCTGTTGGCTGGAACATCTTGCACCAGAGTAGTTCTTGGTACTCTTCTTGATGTGCGAACACACATCTGCTGGGGAGGAACTAAGCCCAAGAACTTGCATGCTTGACCCTTGATGGTTTTCCACTGTGCTGTGAGTCAGTATATAAGCCCACTCCATGCCCCTCAATAAACAGCACTTGGCATTCAAGCTGCATGAATGACCCACTGTCTTGTCTTTTATTTCAATCTCTAGGCCTTTGCCCAATTCATGGAGCAGATCATAGTGTGGGCGCTACAAGGGGAGGTCCCACTGACATCAGGAAGAAAGGAGCACCTAAGAGGAACCCCCCCCCCGCCAGAGGCCAGCCAACAAAGTAAGTGAATGAGGGTGTATTAAAGGATGGGTGCCGGTAACACTAAGGAAATGCTCAGTGCAAAGTAGTGGCTCTATTGAAAAGACAGGACACCGGGATTAAAACTAAGACAGCTAAAACTTTCATTGCCATATTAGAAAAACATAGTCCCTGGTTTATACACTCTGGAGGCTTCAACATCCCCAATTGGGAACAGGTAGAAGGAGATCTCCAAAGGCTTATAAAGAAGAGGGGCCTGATAATTTCCCTATTGTCACCTTTTCCTTTGGTGTCTAGTTAAAGATGCGCTCCTGAGCAACAATGTCAAAGTAAAAGACTTTTGAGGAAGTACAAGATTTAGAATCTGCGAAATTTATCAGGCAACAAGAGGGATCCCAACTAGGAGATGATGGTCCAACCGTAACTGATGAAGAAGATACTTTGGAAGCAGAAATTGAACAATTAAAGAATTACTGAAGCTGATGAGCACAAATGCCATCTACCGCAGCACAACCCTTGAGGTCCCTTTAGTAGGGTCTCTGTGCCTCGAGGGATAGAGGAGGAGGTCAAAGATTTAATAACCAAGGTAGAAGCATTAGGAAAGGAAAGACAAGCTTTCCCTGTGATTGAGACAGTGGATCCTCAGGGTAATGGGGTTAGGGAGCACAACCTACTAAACTTCAAGGGTATAAAAAAGCTTAAGGAGGCTGCCACTGCCTTTGGGTCTCATTCTCCTTTCACTCAAGCTATTTTTGAGTCTTTCACAGCATTTTGCACCCCTAGTGATTGGGTGCAGCTCTGTAGAGCCACACTGAGGGGTGGGGCCAGGTGCTAGCCGTTACCTTCTCAGAAGGGTCTCAGATGCTCAGGTGTGGCCCTTTTACTGACCACTAATTATAGTTTGGGTAAAGCAGCTATAAAATTACACTTCAGTCCCAAGGATAAGAATTTCACCTGCATTTCAGGCACTTGTGTCCTGCCTGGCTCCCTTCTTTTTCATTGTAACTAATGCTAAATTTGGAGGAAGTCTCAATTGTTCTCAGCAGGTCTGCTGGTTTTAGCTGCTGGACATATGAAGTAACAGCTGTCATGGGCTGAGTTCCCCAAGGTGGTACTTATGCCAGAGACCTCCTCTACAGCCAACTTGTGCAGCATAGAGGAAAGGAGATTTCAGGATGGCTGTGATTGTTACTGCCATTACTGCCTCCACCACTGCAGTTACAGTTTCAAGGATAGCCCTCTCCCAATCTGTAAATACTGCAGGTACAAAGGATCAACTATCAGGTGGATTGGCTGAAGCCTTAGCCACCCAAAACACACTCTAGTACAAATTGGCATCTTAAAACTAAATCTACAAACTAGCCTCCTATAGGAAGAATTGGATTTATCGTGAGATGCCCATATGGCTTCTTGTTCTCTCTTTCACACACATCTGTGTTACACCCGCTAAAGTTAAGAATGCCTCAGTTGTAGTTACTTTTCTCCAGGGGTCCTGGAGTGATCAGTTTTTAAATTATACACATGCTTTAGCCATGCAGATCATTAACATCAATGAAACCTGATTACCACCTGCCAGTGCAGAAGACATTTTCACAAGGACTTCAACTTACCGGCAGATTAGAGAATGGGCAACCTCTCTCTCACTGGGGCTCATGGCCCTTGCCCTAGGTGCTATCTGCCTGATCTGCCTACTGTGCCACAGCATTAGACAGGCCCAGGCCAACTTTCAAACAAGACAGATTCTATTGTCTTTAGCTCAAGGAAAGTCCTCTGCCCAAGTATGGCCGAATTTACAGATGAACTAACCACCAGAGATGGGTAAGGCAGAAGGGGGCAAATAGCCAACCTGAGACAGGAAGGTTACAAGCCTGAGTGATCTCTCCAATGATGGGTAAGGAATTATGCTGACATCCTCTGCCGCCTAAGGCAGGCGTTAGTTTATATTAAAAGAAAGGGGGACCTGGAGGGCCCTGCATGGACCCCGGGGCACCTGAAGCTGTTGGCTGGATCATCTTGCCCCAGAGTAGTTCTTGGTTCTCTTCTTGATTTGCTAACACACATCTGCTGGGGAGGAGCTGAGCCCGAGAGCTTTCACTCTTGACCCTTGATGGTTTTCCACTGTGCTGTGAGTCGGTATACAAGCCCGCTCCTTCCCCTCAATAAACGCCATTCAGCATTCCAGCTGCACTAATGACCCGCTGTCTTGTCCTTTATTTCAATCTCTAGGCCTTCGCCCGATTAGTGGAAGAGATTGTAGCGCAGGTGCTACAAAGAAGGACAACTGACAGAAGTTGTTTTTCTCCTACTATGAGGGCCCTGGGAGTTGAACTCAGGGCTTCAAATTGGCAGTAGACACTCCTACCTACTGAGCCATCTCACTGGCCCTCCTTTGAAATTTTTGGTAAATTCTTGATTGACAAGTACTTCTTACCCATATCTTTAGGGGCTACTCTTGGCTTCCTGCTCCCTACATTGGAAGCTTAAGAAGTTGACTTAGAAACACGGCTTCTCCTCTGGGTGTTTCAGACTAAAGATTTCTCTCTGAGCACTGTGTCAGCTTCTTCTCCAGGGTTTGATGGGCAGCATTCTCATTATCGTCCAAGACAAAGTATTTTATGATTTTTTGACTGGGACTTATTCTTGGAACCATAGATTATTTTGATTTATGTTGTATAATTTCCAAATATTTGGAGGAAATTCTAAATTTCCACTTCGTGTGTCTGTTAAGGTCCGAAAGCATATTTATTGTCTATGGGTTTCAGCTCTGTGTAAGTGCATTAGACCCTGGTCTTGTTAAGCAGGGCTGGATTCTCCAGACAGCACTCAGGCTGGCTGGTGGCAGACTTCTTCTAGTCCTCTGCATATGTGCTGATTTTCTTTTCCCCCATCTGCTACTGAGAGTGGGGCGTTCATATCAGCAAGTATCCACATGTCCCCACAGGTCCTCATGGATTGTGGAGACTGTTTAACTTCAGGACTTCTGGGCTCAGAAATCGCTTTGTATGCCATTTGCAGCCACATTTACCTCTGTAATTTTCCATCTCAGGTCTGTGTGTTTCCCATGGAACTCTTGTTTCCCCAATTAAGGAATAATTCTAATTTTTGAAGCTCTACTTCTGGAAGGATCATTCCTCCCTGCTGCCTTCAAGGACTCTAAGACCCCAGGGAAGTCACCGAGGCCAGCATGAGCTGAGAGGGAGGCCTGGACCCCAGGTGTGATGACAGGAAGGTCCAAGCCACTGTTCTTATAATGTATCTGTCCCTCGCCCTGTTTGACTGCTCCCAGATACACGGAATGCATTGTCATCTCCCACCCCTGCCAACACACATGGGGGCCTGTGGCAGTGCGGATGGGGTCACGTGGTATCACGGGGCTCGTTCGTTGTGCATGACACTGCCTTGTTCCGGGGCCTCAACTCCTATGCTGGGGTTTGCAGGGATTCACATAATATCATTGACACTATGGTCATACCGTGACACAAACTTGCTCTAGCAGCCACTTCTGTGCTGGTCCCACTCAGAAGTGACCATTACCCCAGTCACTTAGTTGATGGACACTTCTAGGTGAGGCACATATACTCTTCAGGATCCAGAGAGGTCACCAAGTTCCAAGGCAGGCAGGACAAAGTCCAAGCCTATGTTGGACCTCTGAGCCCCAGGGCTCAGGGAAGAAAGACCTTAAGATGGTACAAAGATTCCCAGTTTGAATTATAGAATGAGTGAATTTTATAAGCCTGCAGGCACATCCAACCTGTGGCCCACAGACCACATGGGTCCCAAAATAGCTGTGAATGTAGCCCGGCTCATCTGTAGACCACAATGTCATATTGAAATGTCGAAGGTTGAACAACTGTGTGAGGCCTGGAAGCTAGTGAGTCTCCCTGGCCACAATGTCACATTGAAATGTCGAAGGTTGAACAACTGTGTGAGGCCTGGAAGCTAGTGAGCCTCCCTGGCCCCGGTCTGCATGGTATCAGAAGCACAGAGCCCTTCTGTAGCATGTCTCCCAAGGCCTGTCTCATGCCCAGAGCAGGAGGGTTAGCTTTGGCCACATCCAGAACTTACACTGTCCTCTTCCAAGTAGACACTACTTCTAGCCCTTCCATCTAATGGGACCTGAGAGGATGGACCTCCCTTATTGGAGCCTACAGAGCAAGTTCCAGAGGCCCTGTTATCCTGTTCCACCATAGGTCACATGTCTAGTCTAGTACAGCATCTTGATGACAAATCACTATTTGTCAAAGTTTCTGTAACCCACCATTCACCACTGTCTGCCTGGTTCTCACTGGGGTCGTGGTACACTTTAAGGAGCCCTACGTTCTGCTCCTGCATCCTCACGTGATGTGTTTGGGTAGACTATTTAAAGAGCAGTGGACTAGAGATGGCTTTAAAATATTCCCTTGAGGACGGATGAGATGGCTGAGTGGGTAAAGTCCTGAGTTCAGGCCCTTGGAGGCCCATATAGTAGAAGAAAAGAACCGACTCGTACAAGGTGCTCTCTGACCTCCACAAATGAGCCATCACACGCACACACTGATGCAAGCAAAACATCATTCTAAAAAATCTTAGCTGGGTGTGGTGGCGCACACCTTGACTCCCTGCACTCAGGAGACAACAGACATCTCTAAGAGTCTGAGGAGGGCCTGGTCTATTTAGAGAGTTCCAGGTGAGCCAGGGCTGCACACTAAGACCCTGTCTAAAGCAAATCCAGTGTCATCTTGGCCTTTCCTGTACTCACAGCTCTCATTTCTGTTTAACGCAGCCACTGTGATTTATATTTATCACTGAGGAGGTGACCAGGGTGGCTTGGATCTGTTCCAGTCCCACTCTTGTGACAATATAGCATTTCCCTTGTGTTGATGATAGCCCAGGCCCTGGTCCCACAACCCTCAGAGGCCCTGGGCACTTGCTCATTGTGCAGTTACACTGACACATGCTGTCAGTCCTCAGAGGACACTGGGATACTGGATGACCTGGACACATATGGGTCCTGGGTTCCTTCCTCAGAACCTGGAATGTAATCCACAGTTCTGAAGCCAAGGAGTAAATGTCACCAAGTGCCAAAGACAGTGGAGAAGAGACATCTCTGAGCTGGGATACTCAGGGGTTCTGAGTGCCAGGGAAGCTGCTTCAAGCTAATGAGATGTGAATCACAGGATTCTGGGTATAGGGGACACTGCTCCGGTGACAGAGACGTAGATCAGACTAGTACCGGAGAAGAGGAGCTGTGGAATTCCCTCTTCTGGCTTCGGTTCCCTCTGAACTAGAGAGTAAGGACATTTGACCAGGGAGACCGTCTCTACCTGAGAGCCGAGAAGGTTTGAAATGAAACCATCTTTGCGCACACCCTTTCATAGTCTTAGGAGTCTATATTTGCACTGAGACACACAGTAAGTGGGGGCTCTCCACGGGGTATGCTGGGGTATTAATGTGCTCAACGCTGAACACAGCATTTCAACCCTCAGGAGTAGTGTGGAGCATGGGCAGAGTAAACACCCATGCTGTCTCATGCCTATACCTGTTCTGGCAAATGGATGGATCAACGGGTCCCTGGGAAGCATATGACCATCCACCTCAGTCCCAGGCTGGATCATGGCAGCTGCCTCCAGACCACGCTGCCAGCTACTTGGGCTCTCATAGCCGTCCCTTGAACAGGAGTCCGTAGGGACTAAGTCCCTCCACCAGTCATTCAAAGAGATTTCCCTGACCCCCAGAAGTTCCAGGGAGCCCTGCAGGTTGGTAGAGACCGGGCCTCCCGTCCCAGGTCAGCTGCTGTCACTCCCTATGGTCTTGGTCTTCTGGAAGATGTTCTGCATGGCTGAGATTCTGTCCTTATCCTGGATGTTAAAGACCTGGAACTGTAGTGGGTGGGGACAAAGGGTCACAGACGGCCAAGCTACATCTGTCTCAAGCATCCTCTCTGTCCTCCCTATCCCTGTCCACCTGGTCTGTCACCCTGCAGGGGGTCCACCCCAGGATTCCTCTTCTGACAGACAGCCCTGCCTCACACAGGAATGACCCCCCCCCCAGGAGGTCCCACTAATTCTGGTTGAAGGCTTTTCCCCTTCATATCACTGCCCAAGGAATGTCAGGATGAGTCCCTGCCTTTGTAGGGGAGCCATGGGCTCTATGGGTGTGGAAGGGACAGCAGGCCAGAGAATATAAGGTCCCAAAGGTGTGACCATCAGAATGCTGAGTCCAGGAATACACAGGAAACGGACCCCAGGAGGATCAGGGAAAGCCAAAGCCCCAAGGTAGAGAAGGGCTCTGGGCATTTGCTGTGTAGTTTAGGGTAATTCTGTGGGAACACAGGGCCTGTCTCAGGTACTCTGTCCTGGATTCCAGACAGCAGCCTTACACCCTGGGTTTCTGGAGTTTGCATTCTATGTCCCATCTGACCCTCTGGCATCCAGAGGTCTGGCTTTACCCCAGCCGTCCTTGAGTTCTGGACATTGGAGGGAGTGGTCAGGGTTCAGGACCGAGACTGTCCTGAAACTCCTGAAATAGTTGCACCCACCTTATCCAGCAGAAAATCAAAGTAGGCAGTGGTCCAGTAGGTAGGGTCACTGGCGGGCAGCTGCAGGAGTGCCTTGACTCCGTTGTCAATGCGTGGTGGACGGCTGTGGCCCAGGTGGGTGACATGGATTCGTAAGGACTCTTCGGGCTGGCTGGCGAAGTGTTCCACACGCTGGTAGATGACGCCGAGGTCCAGGCCACTGTCCTGCAGCAAGTTGTGCTCCGGGCACAGGAAGTGGGGCAGGTTCCTGGTAGCCAGGCAGCAGAGCAGTACCACCAGGAGGCGGTACACCGAACCCTGCAGGTCTGCCCAGTCCTCGGGTGCTGGGAAGAGCACAGAGGCCCACAGCAGCACGGACTGCAGGACACAAAGTCAGACCTGCCTGTCAACGGGCAGCTGGAGCGGTCCCCACCACCTGCCTTACATCCACCAACTCTCCTCAACATCTCCGGGTGCTGGGCCCTCCCATCTGCCACCCTAGCAACTTCTGGGCCTCCCATTCCTTCCCTGGACCCCCCTCTTCCCTCTGAGCCTCTCTTTCCGCCCTCTGCTAAACCCCAACCTGAACTTCAGAACCCTGAGGCTTATCTGAGGCGTCTCCATCCTTGAGGGTGCCTTTATGCCCCTCCATTGAGCTCATTCTCTGTAGACCACCCCAGGGCATCAGAAGTCCTCCTTCTCCTTTCTGCTCCAAGGCTCTTACTAGATACCCACCTACCCCCAATTACCCAACTGCATGTCTGTGTCCTCAGCCCCTCCTCCTCCCCCACCACCTCTCAGTCCATCTGGGATCCTCTGGGTGTCAGACCCCAATGACCACTGGAAACTGGATCCCCACCTCAGGCAGAGGGCTGAGAAAGCAATTAATGATCTCAGTCCACACAGGGGGGTCTCCCCAGAGCCAATGTCCGATGACACATCAACTCACCTGACTCTAACACCTGAACCAAGCAGAGCACCCTCTCCATTGTGAATGTGCACCCCGGAGCGTCCCAAGACTTCACAGCCCTACCCACTTTCCTCTCACGGCCCTGGGGGTTGGGGATGGCAGGAAACTTTGTTGTTCTCCTTGGCACTGGACTATTAAAAAGCCATAGCAGGATGTAGATGAGATGTGACTGAGTGTCCTGCCCCCGGGAGCACAGGAAGGTGCTCCCATGGGCACCCAGTTGGCTCCAGTCCATAGGGGAATCTGGCCAGGACTGTTCAAAGATACAGGGAGGACTCGTGCTGGGGAGAGGTTCAGCCATGTGTGGCCCAACCCAATCATGTTTCCGGACTGCAAGGCCTCTCACACCGTCAGTCCCGGAATGGCCAAGGCTGCTGTGATACAGCAGCACTCTACAGCCACGCCCAGGAGGCCTCGTGAGCTGTGAACCTGGAATCCTCTCAATACCTGTGGCTGCTTACCATGGGAGCTGGTGTGAGGGACACACCTCGGGGGTCACCGCCCTCTGCCGTCTAGTCACTAATGTGAGCAGCAGAGCACAGTCAGTGGTGAGCTACCATGCATACCTTCAGGTGGTCAAAAGTTAGACCAGGGACCTGGCTGCCACCTCGCCAGCTCTCTAGGTTCACTCGGTCGAGGATGGAGAGGCTGTCCAGGCGGTGACCAGGGAAAGCGCCTAGTGCACCAAGCAGGCGACTGAGCAGGTAGCCAGTGGAGATCCTGAAAGTCAGACCCACCTGTCAGTGCCCAGTACCCTGTGTCCCACCAGAAAGGAAAGGTCCAGGCTCCCATATGATGGTCACACCCTAACTGGCCATTCTGTGGCTCCAGGCCCTGTCTCTCAGCGGTTGATCCCGTTTGCTAGCTTGAACATCTGGAGTTCAAACTCCCCATCAAAGATTGCAGGGACTAGGGGAGACCTCAGCTAGCCCACCCTTTATTTACATTGGGAGTTAAAGGGGCCCCAGGCTGGCAGAGGGTGTGGGTTCCACTCTAGGGCTCATTAGGGAAACCAAGGCTTGACTCTCCCCTCCATGGGAGCCAGAGGGTGGAAATTGTGTGGAGGAGTCTCATCTAGGACCCTTGGCACAGGGTAGAGCACACCACAGGCTCTCACTTCTGTGCTTGCCAAATCATCACGGGGCAGGGCCTCCGCGCCCTGTGAGTCTCAGTCCTAAAGTGTAGGCAGAGGCGGGCACGTTCTCTCCTTTATGTAAGGTGGTTCTCCTCAGTCCCACCTTTCTCTTGCCTTTGTAGGCTGGTAGTTCCTCAGCATGCTTGGCGCACGCCATGTCTGAATGAATGGGTGAGCAAGGGTGCAGGGTATAGGGCCCACACAGCTCTTTGAAGGCTTCAGAATACCACAGCAACTTATAAATGTCACTAATAAGGAAGAATTCGGTTCTAAGATGGCGGCACCTTGGGCATGTGTTTTGTAAGTCTCCCAGCAGAATCACTGTGGCCTTGTTTGTGGATGTCAGTGGCATCAGGCTTGGATGGTCCCCAGGCCCTGACTCTTATTGGCTCAGCTTCTGTCACCTTCAGTCCCCTTCACCTTCTCATGGACACTGACTTGGTAGAAGGTGGCCATCACTGGACTCACAGACTGCAAGGGACTCGAAGAAGCCAAGGCTAGAGCTAAGGGCTGGCAGATGGGGGGGACATCTATAACTAAACAGCTCAGGTGGAAGAACATTCTGAGAGGGACTCTGTAAATCTGGCAAGGCCACCCAAAGTGAAAGGTATTAACAAGGCCAAGTTACTTTCACTGATGTGAGCATCCTTGTTGTGTTGAAAATCTCACTGTGTGTGCATCCTCACTGTGTGCATCCTCACTGTGTGCATCCTCACTGTGTGCATCCTCACTGTGTGCATCCTCACTGTGTGCATCCTCACTGTGAGCATCCTCACTGTGTGCATCCTCACTGTGTGACCATCCTCACTGTGTGAGCATCCTCACTGTGTGCATCCTCACTGTGTGCATCCTCACTGTGAGCATCCTCACTGTGTGACCATCCTCACTGTGTGCATCCTCACTGTGAGCATCCTCACTGTGTGCATCCTCACTGTGTGAGCATCCTCACTGTGTGCATCCTCACTGTGTGCATCCTCACTGTGTGCATCCTCACTGTGTGCATCCTCACTGTGTGACCATCCTCACTGTGTGCATCCTCACTGTGTGAGCATCCTCACTGTGTGCATCCTCACTGTGTGCATCCTCACTGTGTGACCATCCTCACTGTGTGCATCCTCACTGTGTGAGCATCCTCACTGTGTGACCATCCTCACTGTGTGCATCCTCACTGTGTGCATCCTCACTGTGTGCATCCTCACTGTGTGAGCATCCTCACTGTGTGCATCCTCACTGTGTGCATCCTCACTGTGTGCATCCTCACTGTGTGCATCCTCACTGTGTGACCATCCTCACTGTGTGCATCCTCACTGTGTGAGCATCCTCACTGTGTGCATCCTCACTGTGTGCATCCTCACTGTGTGACCATCCTCACTGTGTGCATCCTCACTGTGTGAGCATCCTCACTGTGTGAGCATCCTCACTGTGTGCATCCTCACTGTGTGCATCCTCACTGTGTCACCATCCTCACTGTGTGACCATCCTCACTGTGAGCATCCTCACTGTGTGACCATCCTCACTGTGTGACCATCCTCACTGTGAGCATCCTCACTGTGTGACCATCCTCACTGTGAGCATCCTCACTGTGTGCATCCTCACTGTGTGACCATCCTCACTGTGTGCATCCTCACTGTGTGAGCATCCTCACTGTGTGAGCATCCTCACTGTGTGCATCCTCACTGTGTGCATCCTCACTGTGTGACCATCCTCACTGTGTGCATCCTCACTGTGTGAGCATCCTCACTGTGTGAGCATCCTCACTGTGTCACCATCCTCACTGTGTGCATCCTCACTGTGTGCATCCTCACTGTGTCACCATCCTCACTGTGTCACCATCCTCACTGTGTGCATCCTCACTGTGTGCATCCTCACTGTGTGAGCATCCTCACTGTGTGACCATCCTCACTGTGACCATCCTCACTGTGTGACCATCCTCACTGTGTGCATCCTCACTGTGTGCATCCTCACTGTGTGAGCATCCTCACTGTGTGACCATCCTCACTGTGTGACCATCCTCACTGTGTGACCATCCTCACTGTGTGCATCCTCACTGTGTGCATCCTCACTGTGTGCATCCTCACTGTGAGCATCCTCACTGTGTGACCATCCTCACTGTGAGCATCCTCACTGTGTGACCATCCTCACTGTGTGACCATCCTCACTGTGTGCATCCTCACTGTGTGAGCATCCTCACTGTGTGACCATCCTCACTGTGAGCATCCTCACTGTGAGCATCCTCACTGTGTGACCATCCTCACTGTGTGCATCCTCACTGTGAGCATCCTCACTGTGTGACCATCCTCACTGTGAGCATCCTCACTGTGAGCATCCTCACTGTGTGACCATCCTCACTGTGTGCATCCTCACTGTGTGCATCCTCACTGTGTGCATCCTCACTGTGTGCATCCTCACTGTGTGACCATCCTCACTGTGAGCATCCTCACTGTGAGCATCCTCACTGTGTGCATCCTCACTGTGTGACCATCCTCACTGTGTGCATCCTCACTGTGAGCATCCTCACTGTGTGACCATCCTCACTGTGTGAGTATCCTCACTGTGTGCATCCTCACTGTGTGCATCCTCACTGTGTGCATCCTCACTGTGTGCATCCTCACTGTGTGACCATCCTCACTGTGTGCATCCTCACTGTGTGCATCCTCACTGTGTGACCATCCTCACTGTGTGACCATCCTCACTGTGTGACCATCCTCACTGTGTGCATCCTCACTGTGTGCATCCTTACTGTGAGCATCCTCACTGTGAGCATCCTCACTGTGTGACCATCCTCACTGTGTGCATCCTCACTGTGTGCATCCTCACTGTGTGCATCCTCACTGTGTGCATCCTCACTGTGAGCATCCTCAATGTGTGCATCCTCACTGTGTGCATCCTCAATGTGTGCATCCTCACTGTGAGCATCCTCACTGTGTGCATCCTCACTGTGTGCATCCTCACTGTGTGCATCCTCAATGTGTGCATCCTCACTGTGTGCATCCTCACTGTGTGCATCCTCACTGTGTGACCATCCTCACTGTGTGCATCCTCACTGTGTGCATCCTCACTGTGTGCATCCTCACTGTGAGCATCCTCACTGTGTGCATCCTCACTGTGAGCATCCTCACTGTGTGCATCCTCACTGTGTGCATCCTCACTGTGTGCATCCTCACTGTGTGCATCCTCACTGTGTGCATCCTCACTGTGTGCATCCTCACTGTGTGCATCCTCACTGTGTGAGCATCCTCACTGTGTGACCATCCTCACTGTGTGAGTATCCTCACTGTGTGCATCCTCACTGTGTGCATCCTCACTGTGTGCATCCTCACTGTGTGCATCCTCACTGTGAGCATCCTCACTGTGTGCATCCTCACTGTGTGCATCCTCACTGTGTGCATCCTCACTGTGTGACCATCCTCACTGTGTGACCATCCTCACTGTGTGACCATCCTCACTGTGTGACCATCCTCACTGTGTGCATCCTCACTGTGTGCATCCTCACTGTGTGCATCCTCACTGTGTGCATCCTCACTGTGTGCATCCTCACTGTGTGACCATCCTCACTGTGTGCATCCTCACTGTGTGCATCCTCACTGTGTGCATCCTCACTGTGTGCATCCTCACTGTGTGACCATCCTCACTGTGTGCATCCTCACTGTGTGCATCCTCACTGTGTGCATCCTCACTGTGTGCATCCTCACTGTGTGACCATCCTCACTGTGTGCATCCTCACTGTGTGCATCCTCACTGTGTGAGCATCCTCACTGTGTGACCATCCTCAATGTGTGCATCCTCACTGTGTGCATCCTCACTGTGTGTGCATCCTCACTGTGTGCATCCTCACTGTGTGCATCCTCACTGTGTGCATCCTCACTGTGTGCATCCTCACTGTGTGAGCATCCTCACTGTGTGACCATCCTCACTGTGTGAGTATCCTCACTGTGTGCATCCTCACTGTGTGCATCCTCACTGTGTGCATCCTCACTGTGTGCATCCTCACTGTGAGCATCCTCACTGTGTGCATCCTCACTGTGTGCATCCTCACTGTGTGCATCCTCACTGTGTGACCATCCTCACTGTGTGACCATCCTCACTGTGTGACCATCCTCACTGTGTGACCATCCTCACTGTGTGCATCCTCACTGTGTGCATCCTCACTGTGTGCATCCTCACTGTGTGCATCCTCACTGTGTGCATCCTCACTGTGTGACCATCCTCACTGTGTGCATCCTCACTGTGTGCATCCTCACTGTGTGCATCCTCACTGTGTGCATCCTCACTGTGTGACCATCCTCACTGTGTGCATCCTCACTGTGTGCATCCTCACTGTGTGACCATCCTCACTGTGTGAGCATCCTCACTGTGTGACCATCCTCACTGTGTGCATCCTCACTGTGTGCATCCTCACTGTGTGCATCCTCACTGTGTGCATCCTCACTGTGTGACCATCCTCACTGTGTGCATCCTCACTGTGTGCATCCTCACTGTGTGACCATCCTCACTGTGTGCATCCTCACTGTGTGCATCCTCACTGTGTGACCATCCTCACTGTGTGCATCCTCACTGTGTGCATCCTCACTGTGTGACCATCCTCACTGTGTGCATCCTCACTGTGTGCATCCTCACTGTGTGACCATCCTCACTGTGTGCATCCTCACTGTGACCATCCTCACTGTGTGACCATCCTCACTGTGTGCATCCTCACTGTGTGCATCCTCACTGTGTGAGCATCCTCACTGTGTGACCATCCTCACTGTGTGAGCATCCTCACTGTGTGACCATCCTCACTGTGTGCATCCTCACTGTGTGCATCCTCACTGTGTGCATCCTCACTGTGAGCATCCTCACTGTGTGACCATCCTCACTGTGAGCATCCTCACTGTGTGACCATCCTCACTGTGTGACCATCCTCACTGTGTGCATCCTCACTGTGTGAGCATCCTCACTGTGTGACCATCCTCACTGTGAGCATCCTCACTGTGTGCATCCTCACTGTGTGCATCCTCACTGTGTGCATCCTCACTGTGTGCATCCTCACTGTGTGCATCCTCACTGTGTGAGCATCCTCACTGTGTGACCATCCTCAATGTGTGCATCCTCACTGTGTGCATCCTCACTGTGTGTGCATCCTCACTGTGTGCATCCTCACTGTGTGCATCCTCACTGTGTGCATCCTCACTGTGTGCATCCTCACTGTGTGCATCCTCACTGTGTGACCATCCTCACTGTGTGACCATCCTCACTGTGTGCATCCTCACTGTGTGACCATCCTCACTGTGTGAGTATCCTCACTGTGTGCATCCTCACTGTGTGCATCCTCACTGTGTGCATCCTCACTGTGTGCATCCTCACTGTGAGCATCCTCACTGTGTGCATCCTCACTGTGTGCATCCTCACTGTGTGCATCCTCACTGTGTGACCATCCTCACTGTGTGAGTATCCTCACTGTGTGCATCCTCACTGTGTGCATCCTCACTGTGTGCATCCTCACTGTGAGCATCCTCACTGTGTGCATCCTCACTGTGTGCATCCTCACTGTGTGCATCCTCACTGTGTGACCATCCTCACTGTGTGACCATCCTCACTGTGTGACCATCCTCACTGTGTGACCATCCTCACTGTGTGCATCCTCACTGTGTGCATCCTCACTGTGTGCATCCTCACTGTGTGCATCCTCACTGTGTGCATCCTCACTGTGTGCATCCTCACTGTGTGACCATCCTCACTGTGTGCATCCTCACTGTGTGAGCATCCTCACTGTGTGACCATCCTCACTGTGTGAGCATCCTCACTGTGTGACCATCCTCACTGTGTGCATCCTCACTGTGTGCATCCTCACTGTGTGCATCCTCACTGTGTGACCATCCTCACTGTGTGCATCCTCACTGTGTGCATCCTCACTGTGTGACCATCCTCACTGTGTGCATCCTCACTGTGTGCATCCTCACTGTGTGACCATCCTCACTGTGTGCATCCTCACTGTGTGCATCCTCACTGTGTGCATCCTCACTGTGTGACCATCCTCACTGTGAGCATCCTCACTGTGTGCATCCTCACTGTGTGCATCCTCACTGTGTGACCATCCTCACTGTGAGCATCCTCACTGTGTGCATCCTCACTGTGTGCATCCTCACTGTGTGACCATCCTCACTGTGTGCATCCTCACTGTGTGCATCCTCACTGTGAGCATCCTCACTGTGTGCATCCTCACTGTGAGCATCCTCACTGTGTGCATCCTCACTGTGTGCATCCTCACTGTGTGCATCCTCACTGTGTGCATCCTCACTGTGTGAGCATCCTCACTGTGTGACCATCCTCAATGTGTGCATCCTCACTGTGTGCATCCTCACTGTGTGTGCATCCTCACTGTGTGCATCCTCACTGTGTGCATCCTCACTGTGTGCATCCTCACTGTGTGCATCCTCACTGTGTGAGCATCCTCACTGTGTGACCATCCTCACTGTGTGAGTATCCTCACTGTGTGCATCCTCACTGTGTGCATCCTCACTGTGTGCATCCTCACTGTGTGCATCCTCACTGTGAGCATCCTCACTGTGTGCATCCTCACTGTGTGCATCCTCACTGTGTGCATCCTCACTGTGTGACCATCCTCACTGTGTGACCATCCTCACTGTGTGACCATCCTCACTGTGTGACCATCCTCACTGTGTGCATCCTCACTGTGTGCATCCTCACTGTGTGCATCCTCACTGTGTGCATCCTCACTGTGTGCATCCTCACTGTGTGACCATCCTCACTGTGTGCATCCTCACTGTGTGCATCCTCACTGTGTGCATCCTCACTGTGTGCATCCTCACTGTGTGAGCATCCTCACTGTGTCCATCCTCACTGTGTGAGCATCCTCACTGTGTGACCATCCTCACTGTGTGCATCCTCACTGTGTGCATCCTCACTGTGTGCATCCTCACTGTGTGCATCCTCACTGTGTGACCATCCTCACTGTGTGCATCCTCACTGTGTGCATCCTCACTGTGTGACCATCCTCACTGTGTGCATCCTCACTGTGTGCATCCTCACTGTGTGACCATCCTCACTGTGTGCATCCTCACTGTGTGCATCCTCACTGTGTGCATCCTCACTGTGTGACCATCCTCACTGTGAGCATCCTCACTGTGTGCATCCTCACTGTGTGACCATCCTCACTGTGTGACCATCCTCACTGTGAGCATCCTCACTGTGTGCATCCTCACTGTGTGCATCCTCACTGTGTGCATCCTCACTGTGTGCATCCTCACTGTGTGACCATCCTCACTGTGTGAGCATCCTCACTGTGTGACCATCCTCACTGTGTGACCATCCTCACTGTGTGAGCATCCTCACTGTGAGCCTCCTCACTGTGTGCATCTTCACTGTGTGCATCCTCACTGTGTGACCATCCTCACTGTGAGCATCCTCACTGTGTGCATCCTCACTGTGTGCATCCTCACTGTGTGACCATCCTCACTGTGAGCATCCTCACTGTGTGCATCCTCACTGTGAGCATCCTCACTGTGTGACCATCCTCACTGTGTGCATCCTCACTGTGAGCATCCTCACTGTGTGCATCCTCACTGTGACCATCCTCACTGTGTGCATCCTCACTGTGTGCATCCTCACTGTGAGCATCCTCACTGTGTGCATCCTCACTGTGTGCATCCTCACTGTGTGCATCCTCACTGTGTGACCATCCTCACTGTGTGCATCCTCACTGTGTGAGCATCCTCACTGTGTGCATCCTCACTGTGTGACCATCCTCACTGTGAGCATCCTCACTGTGTAGGGACCAAACTCTCTGCTGGAGTTTACCTGGCTGTTGGTGAAGGAGCCTCTCCTCTACCACCTTCTGCAGTGGTTATGTCATCATAGCTTTATGCTGTTGGACATCTCCTGTGCAGAAGATGACCCAGCCGTGCCCTCCCTGGAGCTCCTGTGACGCTGGACACTAGAATTCTCCTAGAGATTCTAGTAACTTCAGCATAACACAGATGCCAACAGGGCAGGAGCAGGCAAGAACCCCCTTAGAGCCTCCTTGTGGGGCTCAGGGAGCATCCAGGTGTTTCCCCCTTCCCTCAGAACCCAAAGGTCCAGAGTGGCATCTACCTCCAGTGCTGGGCATTCGCGGGCACCAGATCCACCCCGTGGTTGGCGATTCTTCTCAAGATGCCCTCAGGGAATCCAGACTTCAGCTGGGCCCCCTCCAAGGCAGGCACCCTGTGCTTCTTCCACACCACGGGCACGACGTTGAAGCGGATCTTCCTCCAGCCACTGGACACCAGCAGGGAGAGGTGCAGCTGCCCTTCCTTCAGGCTAGCAGCGTTCAGCGAACCTGCAACAACCTGCCATCAACCTAGCTCCCCTCTGCAGGGCCTAACCCTGCGTTGGCCCGGGACACCCTACCTGCTGCCCTTTTCCATCTCTGTTGCTCCTCAACCTGCCCATCCATACCACGGAGCAATGCCATGAGCTATGTGACAGCGTCCTTCATAACAACAGCTTCCTTCATGAGCCTTCTCTCTGTTGGGCCCCTCCCTCAGTCTAGTTGCCTGAGCCCGCTGTCCACACCTTGTAGACCCGTGGAATCTGCCTCCATCTGTCCCGCCTCCACTCATGATCAGCCCCATTCAGTGTCCAGACCGGAGTCAGGAGAGGGAGCAAATCCCAAGGGAAAGCACTGAACATGAATGGTGCTGGAGTGTGACGAGCTGGGCTGGTGGAGTTCCCCTGCCACCCTGGGCAGCTCAGAGCCTGGATGCCTGTGATAAAGACAGCCTACTGCTTCATTCTGACCCTTTTCAGTCTTCAATGAAAGTCAATGGGGTGCCCTTGGGCACAGCACCCCATTCCAGGGACTTTGTAGCCCCTAGACACTGATGACTCTAAAGGACAGCCTTTAGCTATGCTGTCACCTACAGTGACTCATTTCCCCCCTCCAGCCAGTTGTGGCCAGGGAGAGCAGACATGCTAGCCTGGCCCACACGAGAAAAAACAAAGCCAGGGAGACCAACCCCAAGCTGGGCCTCTCCTGATGAGTCGGTGAGCTTGTGTTCACCTCATCCCCCTACACTAAGATCCTGCCTAACAGCTCAGCTCAGAGCCACCCTATGCACACACGCATGCTGGTCCTCATACCTACAGGCGGGCCTGGGCAGGAGAGGCCAGGAAGAGCTTAGCATCAGGTTCGTGGGAGAGAACTGTCAGTGTTGGGAAAGATCCTGGCATCCTGGGAGGAGGTACTGGATGGCCCCATTTCTAGGCTGCCATGACCCAGAAATCCAGGATAAGTCTGAACACTCTGCATGACCAGATCTGTGTCTGTTTACCACTCCAGAAATTAGCTACCTCCGCCGCCTCTTGAATGACACATTATGGCCAAGAGACTTCTCTCTCCCCCCCCCCCCACTGAGACCCCACCCAGAGCTCAGGTTCCCTATCATGAACCTCTGGGCCACCTAAGAGGGAACATCTCAGGAGTGACAGGGCAGATGCTTGTGTGTCCAGGAGCTTTTTACCTCAGCATTCTATTCCTTTCTAAACGAGTCAGCAACAGAGACAGCAAGGGGGTAACAGAGACAGCTGCACCATCACACAGGCTCATTTACCTCCTATCCTCCTGTGTCCATCGAGGGGCCTGGGTCAGACGCCAGAGCAGTCAACCCTCTGGGAGCTGTTCCCGAACACAAGCCTTGCAACAGGGCCTCCATTGCAAGGAAAGACCCAGCCCCCTTGTGTATCCCTTCAGCTCCCACCATCTGCAGGAGGGCTTTGAGGTAACTTCTGGAATTCTCCATCCCACATGAGCCTCAGTTTCCCTGTCAAGGGGGAGGGGGCCCTCTCAGTTCAGCATTTAAATGTCTGTTTGTATTCCTCTAGTCACACATTTGTATTTGTGAAACGGCAGCCTGGAAAACAGCCAGCCACACCTGTTTTCACCAGGCTACCTCTAAGCCAGACCTGGCTGGTCTCACCGGTTCCATGAGTGGATAGCTGAACCCTGTCACCAGCAATAGCTTCCCTTTTAAGGAATGTGTTGGAAGCAATGCCTGGAATTTCCCATGGGCCCAGATCAGCCACAGCAGGAATGGGCCTAGACTGTGGGGGGGGGGGGTCTCCTTTCTCAGCCAGGAGGCAACCTGGGTATGCAAGGTGGGGGCTAGAGGTTTGGATGGTCCTTGATGGTCCATAACTTGGAAGTCTCCTAGTTGTCCCATGGGTCTGTGCCTTAGCAAAATAGTGGGCCTGCAGAAGCCAGGGCCAGCTGGCAATGGCTGTGTTAGGTCAAGAGAGAAGGCAGAAATGGCTCTGATGAATTAGAGGGTTCAAGAGATGACCAGGTAAGATGCTGGAGGAGCTGCAAAACACCAGACACTTAATGACCGTCTCTGGCCACCACCAAAGGTCAGTCTTCTGCTCCAGGACACCTGGCCTAGCAGGTCTGGGAGGGACTGCCCACAGAAGCTGACCTGGTGTTAGACCTCTAAGAGCTCAAGGACTTCCTGAATCCTGCAACCCAGAATGCAACCTAGGTATCCAGAAGTCTGGGAAAGGTAGACACCCTTTCCCAGAGCCTAGGAAGCATGAGAAGAAACAGCAGTCCACCATCCCAGGCTTCAAGGTCCCTGGACATGCAACCAGACCAGGACTGCACACACTAAGGATCTCAGGTATTTTACTGCCCTCTAGGAGAGGCACCTACCCCACTCACTGATGACACAGTACAAATACCAGGAAGTTGACTTGGGAAGACAAACACATGAGAAAGTAGCAACCACCACCATCATGTACCGTCTCCTCCCAAGAAAAAACAGGGTGCTCTTCCCTATCAACCTGATGTCCTATACCTGATCCCAAGGGGACGAGCATCATCACTTAGGGTCCCCAGTGTCCTTGTTCATCACAGGCTGTACCTACCCTTCCGGCCACCTTTGTGTAAAGAAATTGGCTGCTTCTGGTCATGATGGGAGCCCCACCCAGCTAGGGCTCCAACACCCCAGATTACATAAACAAGATGTCCAGCAAGAGACTGAGGCTGGGTCCCTGGAATATTTGAAAAAATACCCAGTCTTACAGCCATCTGGGTCTCAACATACCAAGTTAGCGACTCCGCCATAAATTGAAACAGGCATGCACACATGCCTGTGTATGTGGAAGCATGCATTCACATGTATGTATTCGAATGTATACTCCTGTCTGCTCATATCCCCCCTCCACACACATATGCACACTAACATGTGTTTGCATCCTGACTCAGACGCGTTGCCGTGTTCACATTACAGTCTGACGGATTGTGACTGAGGCTGAGGTGGGGACAGATGTAGAGCGTCACCACCACAGATTGTATCAGGTAACAGACTGACTGACTTCCCAGGACCCTGCCGGGGACCCTATGCAGCAAGATGGCCAACAAAACCGCGGGCTTTCTCTAAACTTTCAGACATTTATAAAGGGATATCCATTAAAATATCTTCACCAAATCACCCTGCAGAAACAGGTCATGTGTGAGTCACAACCTGCTTTCTCAGAAATACTTGGGGCTTCGGGGCCAGAGTAAATCTCCTGGCTCATGGGGGACGCCCCCCAACACACAATGACAACTTACACTGCACTCACATGCACAGGGAACACACACACACACACACACACACACACACATACACCCACAGGGACTTGGACTTGTATGTAGCCCCTATGGGCCAGTCCAAACCTTGAGCACTCAAACAGTGGTCACACACATGCACACACACATTGCACATGTGTGCAGAGTGCCTCCCCACTCCCCATGCCGTTACCTGGTGGAATGAGGCTGTGGTGCTTGCAGTGAACAATGGCAGCCACCAGAAGATCTTTGAGGACACACAGGACTTTACTGGGTACAATGTGGCCACTGCAGCACTTGTCTTTGCCCTCTGAAGAGACACTGAAGACATCATCGGTCATCCATGGCTCCAGGCCCGATGTTTCCTTGAGGACACCCAGGCGGCAGAGTGCAGGGCCATCTCCTGGCTCAGTGGCTCCTGACTCCTCAATCAGGAGAGCCTCGGCATCCACCCCCAGAGGTACCTCCACATCCAGAGGGTCCTCGGAGGAGCGCAGGGCAAACTGGAAGGCCTCCAGGTCTCTAGAATAGTCAACGAGGAAGCGGGGATCCAAGGCATGGGCACGCTCCAGCACAGTGAACAGAATGTTCTCTGCTCTCTGGTAGTCCTGGACGCGAGGTGTCTCCCGTGACTGGATGGCCAGCAGGTAGTGGTGCCACAGGGACAGCTGCTCAGTCATGTCTGGAGCGAAGAGACAGGGGGCCGGCATCCCCGAGCAGTAGGCGGCGGGGCCGTGGTGGACTGGCTAGGAGAAAGAGGTACCTGTCCAGGTGAGGAGCAGGACTGCAGGCAGGGCTCAGCTCCCCATAGGCAGAGTTCCAGAGTGACAGGCTCCGTGCAGGTTAAATAGCTGAACCCAGGCCAAGGCCTTTGAAGTAGGGTGAGTCAGTGCCTAACAATTAGGAGCATCACAGGGGGCTGTCCAGGGGGTGGAGGCCAAGCTGCACACCACACTCCTCCCTCCTCAATCTTACGTTCAAAACACAAAGGCCTAACCTGGAGGAGGGCGTGTGTATCCAACCCCACCCCAACCCAAAAGCTACTCACAGTGCCTCTGTGAAATGGGCCATCCTTGCCCAGCCTCCCTTCCCATGGTTCAGATGGGAAGGCAATGACTGCTAGAACCTGTGTGGGTCCAAACCTCTCTAAGGCAGCTTGGAGAGGAATAAGCCTCAGGCCAGACCAGGGCAGTGTCTCCTAAGCGTTCCCCAGATGCCAGTATAAATCAATCCTCCTCCATTTGCCATCCATATAACCCACCAGCTCGGCCCCCCGGGCTCCCTGTCCCATGCCTCCACCTTCCCTGAGAAGAGCTGGCACACACCTGGCCAGAAGCTGCTGCCTTCTAGGAGAGCAGCCTCTGGCTCCGCCTCACGGCTGGAAAGTCTTACCTTACAAGCCACCTGCCAGTGCCCTGCCCACCGCCTCCTCTGTGCTCAGTGTTGTGCAAGTCCAGACTGGCAGGAGGGAGCCGCCCCTAGCGACCCTTGGCCCTCAGAGGATATCCAGAGCAGAGGAGCTCAGCTTCTAGTCTGCAAACGGCCAACAAGGAGACAACCCCACGGGTGTCAGAGAGATGCCATCTCTGCAGCCACACCACACATGGCCTCAGATCGCAGCCATCTGCACCAAGTCAGAGCTACCAGAAGACAGGCTAGGAAAGCCACCCTTGGAGTGGCTACTCAGAGCCTCTGAGGGGTTGCAACCCATAGGCAGGCCTCTGTCAGCCTCCATGACAGAGACAAGCTTCCCTCCATCCCGGTCCAGCTCTGCCTATCGGGCTGCCCAGCGTACAGCCCACCCTCTCCAAGGCTGGCCAGGTTCCCGAGTGCTGCTTCTGTCCTTGCTACCACACACAGCTCCCCCACAGCACTGTAGTGTGTGAGCGGCGGGCCCTGCAGCCCTACATAGCCCAGCTCTGACCCAGGGTCGGCAGCCAGGCCCTGCAGTTCCTCCCCTGCTCAGACCTGGACTTCCCCAGCTTTTCTACACAACCTCACAGAAGTACCTTCGAGTCACCTAGGAGACCAAGCCACCCCAGGCAAGGTGCTGCCTAAGCTTCCCACCCTCTCTGCTGCCCCCCCCCACCCCACCCCCTGCCGTGATTGGGAGTGCCCAGCAGGCCAGAACTCCGTCCTTCCTTCCTTGGTCCCTCTGGAGAGTAGTTAAAAAGCACAGTGAACTCCCTGTGGCTGGGGCAGTGTCACCCTCCACATCATACAGAATGGACAGCGTTGCGAAGAGGTAACCAGGGAAGACCTGGGCTCTGCTGGATGTCTAAGGACATCACAGGGGAACCGTGGAGAGAGGAAGATGGAGCAGTGCTCGACTTTGAGGGACCCACAGGAAGGACCCAAACCTACCACCCTGCAGACCCCAGAGTGGCAATATGTAAAATAGGGGATATGGAAGGGACAGTGACAGCATAGTGGTCAGAGTAGCAGCCAGAGCCCATGGGTTTCTCAAGGCTTTGATGACTTGGGCCAACCACAAAGGTATCAATTGATTCAACCTCACAATGTAGCACAGGGACAAGTACCTCAGGAATTCTCCAGTGCTCTGGGAGGGGCTGGCAGGGAGGGGACATTCCAGTCTGAATGGAGAGCATGAAATGGATCTCAGTGTGAGGGGCAGGCTCCACACCATCTCAACATTTCACACATGGCCCGATGGCTGTAGACTCTGCATGGATGCTGCCCAGAGCCGTTGTGAGTTCCCTGGCTACCAGCTCTCCATGGCAGACCTGGCTTCCAGGGCACACAGGCTGGAAGCCCTGGGTCACGGTAAAGGCTGAGCTCCCTCAGGAGGCTCCAAGAGGCATTGTGGGCTTCTTCTGGATGTAGCTACAGCTGCCTACGTGGCATCGCGCTGCCTCTGCCCAGTCCTCTGGAGCTCACTGTAAATGGCCAGTCATTAGCCTGTCACAGTGGGCTAGAAAAGCCTGGACTTCCCTACCCTTCATCTCCACACAACCTCACAGAAGTCCCCTAAGGCCACACAGGAGACCCAGCCACCCCTGAGCAAGGTCTGCCTAAGCTCCTTGTCATCTGGCTGCCTGTCCCCTCTTGTGACCTGGTCCCAGCTCTCTGTGTCTTGCATTCACAGCTCCTCCACCAGTCCTGCATGGCTGGGGCACCTTTCCAGGCCGTGGCTTCAACCCCTGCAAGACAGTTCCGTGCCAGCCTCCAAGATTTGCAACAAAGACTAAAAGAAAGTGCACGCGAAGGCAGGCACCACCTGGCGCCCTAAGAAAGCTCAGCTGAGGTCCATGACGTTCACGGTAGATTTGGGAGGGGACCCTCCTCTGTTGTGGGCTGTGCTCTTTCCCTCTGGAACTCTGTGGTCTGACAGGGTCCCTGTGTTCATCGTGCCTGTTGCCTGTTAAAGCTCGGGTGTAGACACAAAAGTCAGGTTCCAAGGGCGCATGTGTTCAGAGGCCCTCTGTGTGGCCCACAGAGAGTCACTGTCTTTTCTGGGCCCAAAAGTCCTTGACCAAGAATGGGAGGTCATATAATATGTGCTCCCAGCTGCCTCCACACTCTTGACAACCCAGAGGCTCCCAACACGAGGCGTCTCCTGAGGAGGCAAGAGGCCACGATGAGATGGGTAGTTCAGGATGGAACAGCAGGGCTCACCACGCTGAACAATCCCTGGGCCCTCTCCCACAGCCTGTACCCATTGCCTGCTACATCTCATCATGGTCTAACTATGGCATAGATGGCTGATAATGCACACAGCACCCAGCTAAGTGGGGATTTCTCCAAGATTCACACTGAACTTGCAGGGAAGGTCAGAAGCATCGCTTATTATGGGGTGGTGGGAGAGACCTGGGTTTTATTTGCTCCGTCTGCCCCCACCCCACAAGTGGAGTGTGTGTGCCCTCTGAGAAGGATTGAAACAAGCGAGATGGCTGTCTACGACTTACTGACCTAAAGCCCACAGCAGCTGAAGCCACCGTTGGCTCACACACCAGCCCCACAGGCCACCTAAGGGTGCCTAGAGAACTCCAGGCTTATCTTCTGTGGGGTAAGCAAGCATCTGAGGCTGGAGTTCTTCGGGAAATGCAGAAGCTGCAGACAAAAAGCTGGGGGTGGCCTGGGGGACAATAGTAACCTGGCATGAATGCCAGGTTGAGCCAACAGGATGAGCTCCAGCACGGAGGCAGGCCTGGGAAATGCTAGCCACACCACAGTTGCTATCTGGTGTCCACCCAGCCATGAGCAGGGCTGAGGAGGACGCCCCCGTCCCTGTCAGAAAGCTGTATCTCAAGAGAAGCCGGATGCCTACAGTCACGCCAAGACAGTGGGCCTCAACCTTCCTAATGCTGTCACCCTTTAATACAGTCCCTTATGTTGTGGTGACCCCCCAACTATAAAATTATTTTCATTGCCACTTCATAACTGTAATTCTGCTACTGATATGTCTCATAATGTAGGTATCTGATATGCAGGATATCTGATGTGTGACTCCTGTGTCATTTGATCACCCCCAGAGGGGTCACGATGCTCAGATTGAGAATCAGTGTCCTAGGAAGGAAGGAAGGGAGGGAGAGAGGGAGGGAGGAAGGGAGGGAGGGAGGGAGGAAGGGAGGGAGGGAGGGAGGAAGGAAGGGGAAGACCAGCCTACTAGACGTCTTCAAGGTGGTGTTGGGTTAACTGACAGCCTGGAGCTGACCTGCTGTTTGTTTTCTGGGACTGAAGTGACAGAATCCAGGCTGAGAGCTGGCAGATGGGGACCGAGGGGCAAGCAGGATGATAGCTCCCAGGAGCATCAGCTTCAGCAACAGACGTCAGAGGGGCTCCAGGCAGGAGCTGACGCTGGTTGTTTCCTATTCTCTCATAGCTAGGACACCGGAGCACTCCCCACAAAGGGTTCAAACTGTAGAAACCACCCTGCTGTCTTCACCTTTCCCTTCATCCCTCAGTGCAAGAGTGAGGGCCCTAGGTGGGAAGCTTCTGGAAGAGAGGGCATCTAGGCCCCACCTATTCCTTCCACCTGCCCAGTTGTCTGTCTGAAGAGAGGAGGGGTCAAGGCCCCACAAGGAGACCATCTTCCCATCTGCCCTTCCCTGCGTTCTCCCTTCCTCCTACCCCTGAAGCTCAAGGATGGCAGAACAGTCTCCCTAGTCAGGGTTCACCTTCTCCACCAGCCCCTCTGTTACTCAACGTCGGGACTCAGGTCTCTATCAGAGAGATAATCTGGGCCAGAGGCTCCTCTGATACCATGTATAGGAGACTTAGAACATGTGAAACTGTGTCTGGTGACTTACCGGGGTCATGTCCTACATGGCTCTAGGGCCACACACTCTGCTGACCCAGGCCTGGGATCACCGCCTGTCATCCACCCTCAGAATGTCCTTACTATCCCCCCACAGCTGCCCCATGGGGACACTGTGAGCCCTATTCAGTCACATGGGGGCATGGGAGCATGGAACACAAAAGCATGCCCTTTGTGAGCCTGCCTTCACAAAGGGGTGGGGCACCAGATTCAGTGTGAAAGGGAGTGCCGCAGGGGAGGGGGGAATTCTGCCAAGCTAAGGAAGCACAAGTGTGGATCACCTGAACACACAGGGTATACAAAGCCATTCCGCCTGTCCCAGGGCCATCTGGTCAACCCAGGACAGTTCTGCGGGTACAGTCTCTGCTAGGTCCCCCTTTATCCCCATGTTCACAAGAAAGGTTTTGTTGTTGTCAGGTTTGGGTTCAGGGGTTGCATATGGGTTTGTTGAATAAATAAGCATTGCATTTATTATTTTAACCATATTAAAATACGCCTTCAAGTGACATTAAAATGTCCACACCGTGTAGCTATCACTACTGCCATCTACCTTCAGAACTTCATCTTTCTTTTTGTGAGACAGGGTCCTACTATGAATCCCTGGCTGGCCTGGAATTCACTATGTAAACCAGGCTGGCCTTGAACTCACAGAGATCTGCCTGCCTTTGTCTCCTGAATGCTAGGTGTGCACCTTCACGCCTGGCTATCATGCCTGTATCAGTGTGAGACACTACCCGCCCACACACACACTCCTCCCCAGCCTCAGCAGTGAATGGGGAGAATGGTTCCCTCTGTCTGCAGCTCTTACAGCTCTAGGAACTTCGTGTAGAAGGAATTGCACACTCCCGTCTTGTTGTGACTGGCTTACTTGCTTGCTTCACTCAACCTGATGTCCTCCAGGTCCATCCCTGCCACAACATGTATCAGAACGTCCCTGCTGCTAAATACTGAGCAATCACCCACTGTGTGGATGGCCAGATGTTGCTTATCTTTTCATCCACCAGCAGACACTCGGTTGCTAGGAGCGTGGCAGCCAGATCTCCCCATCTCTGTTCTCTGTTCTCCTGGGTACACACCCAGGCGTGGAATGGCTGGATCACGTGGCATGTGTTTAATTTCTGAGGAAGTACCATACTGTTCTCAGCCTGCTTCACCATTTCACATTTCAGCAGCATCCACAGCCTCCAGTCAATCTTCAGACTCATCAACATACTTCTCTCTTTCTTAACAGCAGCCACCCTAATGGGTGTGATGCTCATCAGTACAGTTCCCCCCTAGCAATTAAGTAAGGTCAAACATTTTTATATGTGTCCAACAGAGAAATGTCTATTCCCATTCTTGGCTCATCCTTCAATTGTGCTGTGTTGCTGAGTGTTTGGAAATTTTTATATATTTCTAAATTTTATTCCTCTATCAGATGGATGATTTGCAAGTATTTTCTCCCATAGTATTCTGGCCACTGTCTTTTGCCTTTCTTAGTATCGTCCTTAGGCATAAAATGTTTTAATGTTTATGAAGTTTATCTGTTATTGTTGACATCCACGTTTGCATGGTTGTATCCAGGAAGTCAGAGCCAGATCTGGTATGTTGGGCCTTCCTCATTTCTTTATGCTGTGGTCCTTGCTAAATTGTCAGTGACTGGCAGCCCTACACCCTCCTCTGGCACTGAGGGCAGAGTTTCCCTCCCAGTCTCTTCCTGGTTGTACCTTGGTATTCAGGGTTCTCCATTCCTTGAGAATGGAAGGTGAGGGCAGGGTCCCTGAGCCACCTTGGTAGTCATTATCCAGGACCATCCAATCCAGCAAGTGTCCTTTGAACAGGCCCGGTGAGCATTGAGCAAGTAGGCAGCGAGGCTCTCCTCTGCCCAGGGAACCCCTCAGGTCCTCCTCATCTGGAACCCTCTAATATAGTTGGCCTCTCTTCTCTATGCCATCCACTGGTCTTATGAATGCCATAATTTGTCATCCCTGACCCAACCCTTTCTGGACTAGGAAAAGGATTTAAAAGGATTTTATAAGTCCTCCTGAAGGGTCTTGTGTGTACCTTCTGTGTGATGGCCAGGTGCCCACAGCCTCACCCCAACCCTGCCCTGGCCTCTCCACCTCACTCAACAGCCAGGAATGAGGATGGTGTCATTCAGCCGCAGAAGTAGTTCTGATGCCTGGCCCTGTTGGGCTCCGGCATCCTCTGAGCACAGTTCATGTGGGGGACAACTCTTGTGTTGTGAAGAGGGTGGAGGGCACAAAGGTATGCCATGTCCTGCCCTTGCTTCACAGCCTCAGGATAGCCTGTCTGGCCAGAACTGCTCTGGAATCTGACTTGCTGTCTGTGGCCATCTCTGTCCCTTTGGTGACTCTGTGCCCCGGAGACAGGGTGGACTGCACACGTGCTGAACTCACAGGCCTAGGGGTGGCAGCCATTGCTCATAGGGAGTGGCCCGTGAGGACAGTCAAGGCTAGGCTGACCTGGGTTGCAGCCCCTTTGCTGTCTGAAGTGTGTGCCCTGTAGGCTCTGGCAGGGAAGTGCTCTGTGCACTATACTGACTGACTCACCACACCCCTACTTACTGTACCAGGCTAACCTCCTGCTGTCACCCATGTGTCTATGCCCACCCATGCCTGATGCCACCCATGACGATGCTCACATTCAGTACCAAACAGCTATGAACTGTCCTCCAAGAACTGGAGATCCAGGATTTGCAGTGTCCTGGGGCTGTTTCTGCTGAGGTTTGAACAGCCTGTTGGACAGATGGCCACAGACAGGGGCAGAATCAGCCACATGCTGGAAGGTTGGACAGGAGGGACAGAGCATGTCCTTGACAGCTAGGATATAACTTGCTCCCCAGATTTCAGGACAGGAGGCTCAGGGTTCTGGGCCCAACAGTCCAGTCTGTTAGGAAGAGGGTCAAGGCCCTCCTGAGCCCCACTATCCTCAATTGCCAATCTAACAGGACTCAGTATAGAACATGCTCTGGGCTTGTCGTGAAGATTCTCCTTGTCATCTATAGGCCTGAGCCATAAGCTGCATCATGGAGTACATAGAGCCCGTGCTGACCCCAGCATCCAGGGTAGATGCAAAGACAGGGACTTAGGCTTCTGTGCATGGCCAGGAGGGGTGAATTGGTGGACAATGTCAAGGGTCTTTCAGACAACCTAGACTACGATGGACCAAGGTGGTTGTCTGCTGGTTGAGTGCATCCTGGGACCTAGAGACTGACTATGGGGGTCAGATGGTATGCCTGAGTAGGGAACAGAGTGGCCCTACCTGAGAACCAGCTCTCCTATTCCTAGGACACTCCGAGGTTGCCTCTTTGTGATGAGCATGATATGCCAGAAAAGTGGATGAACGCATTTGTGATTTCCATGTCAAATTTTATTGAATAAGTACACAGGGTTAGCAGTTTCAATAACTTAAATTTTTTGCATAATTCTGCATTCCTTGATCACCTGGCCCAAGGTGAGGGCAGATTCTCCTATTCTAATTTGAATTACTAATATTAACTTTGACATCACATAGCATGCAGTAAATATATCTCTATATCTGCATGCATATGTATAGGACACAGGATGGATGAACAGAAAGAGGCTGCAGCTGGGTTCAAAAGGCTTCAGAAGTAGGTTGAGAATCTGTACTGACAAGATTACAAACCAGATCAGTGCCAACAGGGTAACTAGGGAGAGAGATGCAATTCTACCCGGCTTAGGCAGAGCAGGTAACGTGCCAGGCGCCAACAGGGAAGGTAGAAGATGGAACCACCTTTGCTGCTGTGGAAGGTCTGTCCCTTCCTGGTCCTTAGATAGCCATGACACACATCTCACTACTGATCGCAAAGTTCTTTGACACATTAACTAAGTCAGTTTGTGGCCCTGAATCTCGGAGAATGGGATTGAGGTCTGCACCTTTGGGTGTGGTCAGCAAGCAAACAGTCTCTCCAGATAGTAAATAGGGGCTCTAGGAAGAGGTTGGTCCCTCCCTCAGGTCAGCTTCACTCCAGGTCTCCAGGGAAACCGCTTCAGCCAACAGTGTTCCCTAGTCCTCACAATAAGCCTTTACTCCTATTTCCAGGGAAACCCAGCCCTCAGCGTCCTGGTTGCCACAGCAACACTCATTGGCTTGCTTGGCTTGTGGTCTCCACAATCAAGGCGAAGCAGCTGTGCACCCAGGAGCAAGTGAATTAACAGGGCAGTGCAAGCATAGTGGTCCCGGGACTCCGCACGCGGTGAACGGTACCGGGCAGTTGAGGAGCCCAGGCACTGCTTATCTGGGGTTCTGTAGTCCTGCCCAGGATGAGCTCCACGTCCAGCAATCCTGAAGATGGGGACGCCACAGAGCAGTCTCAGCCGGGGCTGGCCACCGTGATCCAGGTCAGTGGAGTGGCTGCCCTCGGTGACCCCTGGAGAGCAGGTCCTGAGAGCACTTAGAATGCGCAGGAAGTGCAGCTGCGCCTCCCAGAAGCATGTTCTCCTTGCGCATGTGCTCAGCGTGAACATGAGCGCGCAAGTGCAGACCTCTGGACCAGACAAGGCCAGCCTCTCTGGAGCCCTGGGCTTGCAGGCTACACACCAAGGTGGGGCGGGGTGGGGGTGGGGTGAACGACAGGGGCTCCACCGTTCTGGTAGCCAGGTATGGGAGCAGTTGGGTCTGAGCTGGAAGGGGGACTTCAATTTGGAGGTATCCCCAATACCCGCTCTGAAAGCTGCAGAAGTTTCATTTCTACCTTCATGGAACTTGCAAGACACTCACCCCCACATCCGGTTCCTCCTCACCACCTGCCATTCCTCAAAGCTCACCTACTTACCCACCCAGCTGTCCCTCCTCCTAAGCCTCCACATCCTGCTTTCCCTGCACTGCGGTCATCCCGTCACCCCAGCCGGGCAGTCCCCGTCCCCTGGGGATCTCAGTGTACCCCAGATGGACCTGATGACTCAGAGTGGTCATTAACCCAGCTCTCAGTCCCTCAAAGCCATGCTGCAGGGGGTTGACGTGGTCCTAGGTAAACAGTACATCAGGTCCCCTGAAAGGAGTAACCACACAGATGGTACCAAGTGGCTAAATGACATGGTGGCACCTTTGCACACATAGGCATACACATCTGCCCACATAGGACAGACCGTGACACAGAGCAGATGGTTCAGTGGGTGAAGAGGGTTGCCATCAAGTCTGATGACCCTAGAGATGACCGATCCCAAAATTTGTTCTCTGGCCTCCACACAATGGCACGCACACACATACACTCCAACACCACACACAAATAAATAAATGTAATTAAAAAAAATAAGTCAGTTGATGAAACAAGACAAGAGATTGTCCTGGGTGGGGCTCTCAGCCGAGAAGCCGCTCTGTGAGCTCTACCTGAAGGGGTCTCAGGCTGAGTACTGAGAGCGAGGCTGATGATGGGTTCAGAAAGAGTGGCCAGCACACCACGGCTCACAAAATCTCACAGCCTAGCACATCTGAGCATCGCATGACCCTGTAAGAACCCGATCGTCTCCTTTGAGGCTTGAGAGTGGGAGTGAGTGGCTGGGTGTTTGCCAGTGGACTTGAGGGAGAAACCAAGAGCGATGCAAACTTCTCTGGGCATGGGTCCTGGGGGCTTCTGCCTGCACCTAACCCCACTGTCCCTGGGGAGCTGTCACCTGAGAGTCATCCAGAGCCTGGTGAGGCTGTTCTGAGTGCCCGGCCACACCTGCTATTTGCACAGCTGTGATTGAGATCTCTGTGCAATTACATCAGGTGAGCATGCAGCAGGAAGGCGCCATGAGATACCCAGATAGGCATATCAGACCAGTGGCAAGACTCTATGGATCTCCAGCTCCTCTGGCTACATACAGGGTACTGTGGGACCCAGAGAAGGGCTGAGCTCGAGTGGGGGAAGCCTCCTACGTGACCAGGGGCATAGCCTTTGACATCAACTTGCTTCCTGTGCTGGGAAGAGCTCCTCGGTATTCCTCTTCCTCCAGCCAGAGTTCTCTTCCCCTTGCTTCGTCTGCACACCTTCCTCCAACAGCCTCTGCACGGTGTCCCAGAGCACCGAGCCCCACGGGCTAGAACTGGAGACAAGGACCAGGCTTGAGAGCCCTGAGCTTGGTCCTGAGTGCAGGGTTAGGGAACACATTGGCTCGGTGAGTTCAAAGACTCCTAAAGTTACACATGAAATGGAGGGCTCACTGTGTACCAGGAGACAGAGCTTCCTGCATCCTCTCAGGCCCTGTCTAAGACAATTGGGAAGTGGAGTGGAAGGCTTTCCTACCCTTGACTTGGATGCTTTAATGGCATAGAACTTTCCAAACTGTTTCTTTTGGGTTAAGTTCTAGTTTTCTGGGAACTTGTCCATTACAAATTTTCATATTTATTGGCAAAAGCTGTTGCTATGGTTTGGGTGTGGTTTGAATGTGCCCCCAAAGGGTTCAGGAGCTGGAAGTCTAGGGGGTGACGGTAATGAGGAGTGGAAAGCGTTTAGGTCATAGGGCACTGGCCCCAGAAGAGATTGATGGCTTCTTTCTCCCTCCAGGATGAGTTGTTATTATTTTTTTAAAAAGGGGGGGCAGCAAATCCGGCTCCTGAACTCTCTGGCTCTTTCCATACACCACACAGTTTTCCTTCACACCTACATCCCCCACAGTGGCATCTGCCATGTTGGGAGATAGCCAGACACCTCACCAGTGCCCAGCAGAGGCACTGCCTCCAGCCCCGTGAGCTAAATGACCCCCATTCCTATACATGGCCCAGCCTCGCCATAGCAGCAGGATGTGAACATGGGTGGTGGCTCATATGCCTCTGCCCTTTTAATATCATGGGGCCTGAAGCAGGGAAAGCAGCCACTTAGGACGTTCTGTTAAGTACAAAAAAGTGCTGGACTAGCTAGGGGTGAGTGTGTCTCCCTGAGCGATACTTGCCCCTTCCTCTCATTGGCTGGTAAGTTAGGGCTCTTGTCTTAGTTAGGGTTTCTATTACTGTGATAAAACACCAAGATCAAAAGCGACCCAGGGAGGAAAGGGTTTATTGCATCTAACAGCTTGTAGTCCATCAACCCTGGAAGTCAAGGAAGGAACCTGGAGGCCATGGGGAAATGCTCCTTAATGGCTTGCTCAAGCCTGGCTTCTTACACAACCCAGGACCACCTATCAAGCGAGGGGTAGCATTGTCCCTAATGTCCTGGGCCCTCCCACATCAATCATTAATTCAGACAACACCCCACAGACTTGCATACAGGCCAGTCTTACAAAGGCATTTTCTCACCATCCAGCCCCAAAATGGTTTCATCTTCTCAAATTGTCACCCTCATTAAACACCAACTCTGGAAGCCACCAGCTTGCTCCACCAGCTTGCTCTCTGTCTCTGGGTGTTGTAGGAACCTCACATGGATGGAACCTTCTGACAGCTTATTTCACTTAGCATAGTGTCCTCAAGGTTCTCCCGTGTCACAGCATGACTGAGTGACAGTCCCTCCTGTGGATGAACCGTGCATCACTCACCAAGTCATTCCTCCATGGACCAATGAGCTGCTTAACCGCTGTGAGCACCAACAGGATGAGGGCTCATCCGTCATCTGGGTCTCTGGTTTCCCTTTTGTGGGGCTGTTCTAGAAGAACTGTGGGCTCCAGCTCTAATTCTACAGAGCCTGCCTTATTTTTCAGTGACTCCAGTATTAAACATTCCCACTTTCTTCTGTGAGGGCAAATGCTTAAAGGAAGACAGTATAGGAACTGCTCTCACTCCCAACTGCTGACAGCCGATCTTCAACCCTCTGGATCCACCTGGTCTAACATCAGCTACCCAGGGCTAGTGCCAGGGCCCAGCCTCACAGGATGAAACTCTTCGGACACCACCACCATTGTAGGCTGCCTCTGCCCTCTGACTGGCCGGCTAAATCTGAGGTTTCCCCAAACAGCTTGCAACACTCAGGGACCACCTCCCTGATTTGAAGGACTCCTTCAGGGAAATCCACAGAGGAGTGATGCCAGGTAGAGCTGTTAGGGTACACGCTTGTCCCAGTCCTGCATCTACACCACGCCCCTCGCTAGGGTTTTCATGGGTACTTCCTGTGTAAATACTACTGATTACATCCGGGTGACTGGAGCACTAGATCACCAGATGTCTTGGGGGTGGACAGAAAGATCCAGAGCTCTCATCTGGCTTTGTCATTCTGGAGTTCCCCAGGGACCCAGCCATCCCCCTTCTGGCCCCCTTTCAAAGTCACTCCTCGCTTTAAAGATCAGGAATGCAGGCCCACCAAAGAACAGGAGCTGACCGTGGCCCAAGCGTGGCCTGGCCACAGTGATAATCACATGCCAGCCACGAAAGGACACACTATCTGTCTCCAGGGCCACATGTCCAGACAACAGTGCCACTACACTGACCAGACAGACCACATCCTCTACTCACACTTTTCTTACCCATGGTGCAGAGCCAGGCCCCACCCTCCTCAGCGGGACATCCCACACCTTGACAGAGTTTTCTCCTCTGTCTATTCACCCTTTCTGTCTGCCCCCCCCCACCCCTCACCCCGTGTTCTTTATCCTGGGTCTTTATGCACACTGCTCTGCAGGCCTGCCGCCTTCCCCCCAGGAAGCCTGTGTGTCAGGACATAGGAGCAGACATGACAGACAGCATCTTCAGCCTGCTGAGCGTTCCCTGCTCTGAGTCATTTTGTAGTTTGTGATTCATACCTTCAGCCATTCCAACACAGCTTTCAATTACTTGTGTTGAGAACCTGTCTGAGCCTGTTTGGGTGCCAAGCATTGTGCTAGAGGCGGATGGGTAATCTGTTTCCTTCATCTTCATCTCCTGCTCCAACATCTAGCCCCTCATGACTTTAGATGCTTCTTCTCCAGGAGCAATGCCCATACCCCAGCTTGGCAAGTACAGTTGGGGGTGGGGATGAGGGTGAGGGGTGTCAATCAAGGCAGATGTAAAGCCGGCCTGTCAGACACAGTAGCTGTTACTAGGTACCAAGTCCAGTGGTACCGACCAAACCCTCTGCAGGAGGCCAAAGTGCTCTGAGCCTGCTCTTGGCCAGGCCGCCAAGGGGATGCAGGAGGGTCCACGAGCATCCAACCAGGTGCATATAAGGCAGGGAACTGTCAGAGACTTGGATATCCAGAAAACTAGCCCCACACGTGTTTGGGGACCTAGAGTTGGTCCTAACACAGACCTTCTCAGCAGTCCTAAACTTGCTTAGCTCCCGTTTTCCCACAGAGGGAGAAGGGCAGAGTTTCCAATTCAGGAAAACTGACTTCAGAAACCAGCTCCCGGACAGTGGACAGTGCTAAGCATCTTCCACCCACCCACCTAACCTGCCTCCAATCACACTGTCATGTTGGAGCCCCCAGCCCAGCCTCAGTTCCAGAAGTCAAGCTGGCCCTGTAGGCTTTCTGCAGTATTGAGTGGGGCCACACGGGGGCACTGTTGGAGCTCAGCATCCAGCTATTAGCAGCAGGCCTAGCCACCCCCGCACAGCGCACAGCGTTGAGATACAGGACAGCTCTCTGTCACCCAGCTGCGTCCTGCCTGCTGCCTAGGTTAGAGTCTGTGATGGTATCAAGTTACACTGGCCTTGTCTGTTGAATGCCTTCTCCCTCGGAGGCTTTAAATGGAGATTTGGGGTCCTGGCCCTGCTTGCAGCTGAGTTCTTTATTTGAAAGCTAAGGCTGAGCTCTGCCTTTCTCCATACCTGAAGCAGCTAAGTTCCTTTTTAAATCTACCCTGCTCTCCACTGGGGACCAACATCTAGACTGTCCACCTGTCTGTGGCCATAGTCATGAGCGTGAGGCCGTAAATGAGCTCACGAGCTTTGCCACTTCTGCTTACAGACTCCCCTCCTGTCTGGGTCACAGGAAGGCCCGAAGGGAGTGGGCCAGTGCTGCTGGCACTGTAAGAGGACCCCAGGGAGCCCACCAAGGGGGATCTTAGGAGGCTTCACACTCAGGCCTTTGCAGTCCCTGCTTGGCTCTGGTTAGACTGGGAAAGTGGAAACCACTTCCTCAATTACACCCCGGAGAGTTTAATGGGTTGTTTGCTTTTGTTTTGCTTTGTTTTATTTTCTTCTCCTCTACCTGCAGCCTGGAAGGAGAGTGTTGGGCTACCCTCTGGGACCACTTGGAGTATCTGTCCCTGAGTGCTCTATTCTGCCTCCAGTGTTTGAAATAGCATGAGAGGCCGCCACCCAAACCCTGCTCCAGAAGCCCCTGCAGGGGACACATTTAATTCTTCCTGTGTCCAACCTAGACAGCAGCCCAGACCCCAGACAGAGCACCAAGAGCTCACAAGGCCATGCCCCTTAGAGTCTGGACTCCAGTGGCCCCCGCCCTTCCTTACCAGTGGGTTGTACTTGGATGTCGCCTGGAGTCCCCTTCAGGATGATCACCATCCCGAATCCAGAAGAGCACACTAGAAGGGTCATGCCTGTGGGGCAGGGTTGAAGGATAGGCCAGGGCCCCAAGCTGGAGGCTCCTTTCCTGGATATGGCTCCACAGTGAGGGCTGGAGCCCTGCCCCTGACCGCAACCTCCCCATCCACAATCACTGCCCCCTCAGTGTTTGAGAAGATCCAGAATGGGCGAGGATACATACGCCACCCCCAGAGCTCCCTGTTCCAGGCAGCCTCCTCCAGACAGGGGCAAAAGTGCAGTGTGAAGTTCCTAGGCCACAGGAGGATAGGGAGGCTAGTTAACAAGCAAGGTCAGAGCAGTTTCCATTCCCCATGGGGGGGGGCGTGTCCAACCTATTATCAGGTACAGAACACCTACTAGGCAGCTGGTCCCAGGCCTTCCTCCTGCTCAGTCTCCCACCTTTCCAGCCCTGAACCCCATCCTTCACTCAACAACAACCCCTGGGGCTCTGGAAACCAGGATGGCCTGTAACAGCACCCTGCATTTCATACTCTGTAAGTTCACAGACGGTGGCATGAAGAGTTCCATTGATGGCGCAGGGACTCCTCCTCATTTCTCTTGAAGGGAGTCCTGCTGCGACCCAGAGAGCGAGGTAGAGGCCAGTCCCCTGGATGGGACTCCCTCCATACAACCACAGAAGAATCGGAGGCGCTGACATTTGTCCCCTCAAACAGTAGCCTCCCTAGGGTATTCGGCACGGGTTAAGCCGAGGAGCACACTGAGAGAAATAGGAAGGAACAAACATGGCCCAGCTCGTCTGAGTCTGAGGTCTTTTAGGAAAGTGACCATGGAAGTCCCTTTTGCAAAACCTTGGTGTCCGTCCCACAGCCAGAAGTTCCCCCTAAGAGACTATGCAGGTCCCCCATTCGCCCGCTATAATCTTCCCCAGAACCAGGCTGCATAGGAGAGACCTGGCCCCGGAGATGACGGTGACCCACCCGGGCTGGGGGGCCCCTGATGGATGGCAACATGGACAAAGCCAGTAGGGCATATGCTGTAAACAATTCTAGCCCCACTCCCCACCACCGGCCAGATTTGGGGTTAGGAAAGGAGGCGGTCCCGGGTAAGTTCCCGGGGGGGGGGGGGATCCAAGTCCGGGTCAGCACAAACCTCCTTGCACGAAGTAGCAGAGCCCCCGAGCCCTTCCCCCGCTCCATTTGCGTGGAGGCGGGGCGGCCCTCGCTAGCAATCCTCCCGCGCACTGGGGACCGGAGGCGGGAGGGGAGGGCGGGCTGCCAGGGACGCGCCCCTCCCGCTCCCCCTCCGCACCCCTCCTGCTCTGGCTGGGCGTCGACCCATCGCAGGCACCCGGCCACAGCTGGAACCTATTACGCCCCCAGCGCCTCTCGGGACGTCCCGGCTAATAAGTGACCCTCTGTAAACGTTAGGAATGAGTCAAGTTTGTGCTGCGCTGCTGCTTTCCCGTTAGCGGGTGGCGCCGCTGATGCTCCGGGGAGAGGAGGGAGGGAAGCAGGGTCCTTCCGGCCTGGAGGGAATCTCTGAAAGGAGCCAGCATCACGTCTTTAATCTGGGGGGGCCTGGAGGTGATGTTTGCTACCCCATTAGGCCTTAGGATCCCCTTCTGCAAAAACAGGGCAGCCATGGCTGGGCACTTCCAACCATAACTCTTAGACAAGCAGGAGACGGAGGCCTTGGTGGTCTTGGGAGGAAAGAGCAAACAGAGCTCTGCTCCTCACCAGTGGAGCTGCTACACCCAAGGAAGACTGTTTACCACCCACTCAGAGCAAGACTGGGAGGTCCTCTGGAGGAGCTTGAAGGGAGGGCACCTTCCCAAGACCACCTAGGGGAGGACGGCAAAACCTTAGGAAAGTAAGTCTTTGCCCAGCCTCAAGGGGCAGACTAACCAGGCTCACTCATTCACAGGTCTCACTTTTGCAGGGGTCCTGGGGAGCCAGGACAGGCCCTGTCCAGGGCCGAGGAGAACCTGGGTATTGGGATGACTCCAGTCTGGCTAACCTAAGAGAGGAATCTGCTGGGCAGTGGCGCAGGCCTTTAATCCCAGCACTCAGGAGGCAGAGGCAGGCGGATCTATGGGGTCAAGGCCAGGTTGGTCTCCAGAGTGAATTCCAAGACAGCCAGGGCTACACAGAGAAACCCTGTCTGAAAGAAGAGGAGTGTGTCAAATATCTAGGAGGCCTCGGTGAAAGTCACTTCAGTCAAGAGGTGGCAGATGGGCTCTTAATCCCCATCACCCTGTCTGCCCTTCCGTCCCTATCACACAGAACACATCAGCCTACAGGACCTGACTAGGTGTCAATCCCACGCCCATGCCTTACCCCAAACATGTGCCCCCCATCAACAACTTGATACTGAGAATCTGAGAGCCCAAAGACCTTCTCTAGGTAGGAATCCTGGGTAGGCAAGATGCTGTTCCCATGGTGTTGGTGACCTTGAGTTTCAGAGGTTTAGAACCTGAATTTCCAAAGCCAGAGGTCCCCAGCACTAAGCCTTGAGAGCAAGAGGCTTATGGCTCCAAGCCGTCACAGTCAGAAGCTCTATTATAGCTTTAGGTGCTTGAGACAGAGGTTGACTGCTCTGGGCTCAGAGCACCACCTGTCTGTGCCCTCAGCTCTAGGTGCCCAGCCTTGCCTCTAGAACCCTCAGTAGCTCTCCCAAATTCTTCAGAGCCTTGCAGCCCCCATTGTCTGTCTCTTCCCATTGGCTCTTCACTGAGTTCTCGCTTCCTTATAACCTTAATTTCTCACCGTTTCTGCCCGCGGTTGCTCTTTCGAACACTTCAGTTGTCAAGCCTGGTATTGTATAATAGCTCGTAGCTTCAGGTGCCAGGCTTTTGGCTCCTGGTACCCTTTAATGCAGCTGCTTCTACTTGTCTATAACTCATTCAATCAGCCCAGCCCAAATCACTCATGATAAAGAGCGCAGCATGGACAAAGAAACTGTTCGGAATGAGCTTTTTCTTGGCTCAACACAAGAGAGGGGTCTAACCCGAAAAGAGTGACCAGCAAGCCGCTTAGTCGCTGGTAAAGGGCTCCACACACTGTGGTCAGCCAATTACAAGCCTCATGCTTTCTATTGACTTGCTAGAGAAAGTGCCCACCTTTTAGTTGAGTCAGCCCGGGACTTAGCCCAGTCTGCTTAGCGTTGGAAAGGGCTTAGAGGTGAGCTGTGCTAACCCTTGGCTAGGAATCCTCTCAAATAGCCATCTTCTTGATTTCCTCATTTTTGCCAAAGCGATGCCTGCAACTGGCACAATCCCATCCCACAGGCGGGGAGACTTAAGGCATGTGGCTTGAGTGACCAGCCTGGCCCCACTTTGCTGTCTCCAGGACTTTTTGCTACATTGAGGTGACCATGAGGTGACTCCCATTGACACCAGTGAGCTTGTGCGAAGGGCCTGCCTGCAGGTTGTCCAGGGCTTACACGAACCAGAGCTCTGGGGTGTTTTTCAGAAGCTGGAAGACACCATCCTGAGCCCCATGGCCAGCAGGGAGGACCGGGCACTGACTGTGCGTGGAGAAGGCCAGAGGGCCTTACCCACCCCTGTGCCAGCCCGTATCCGAGAGATTGTATCGGGCAGCCTGGCGGGGGAGCCACTCTCAGGTGAGGATGCTCAAACTGCTCAGGTACGGCGGGGGTAGGGAGGGCAGGACTCAGAGCCTGTGGGAGCCACGCCATTAGGAGTGTCTGTGGCCCTTGCTGCCCATCCCAGACTCTCCTAGCCCATTTTTCCCAAGCACACTCTCCACATTGGGCCCCCGGGAGTCATGCAGACAGCTGTGAGGCTGTTACCAATGATCAATAGAGCTGACCTCTGTGTTGTAGCACCGTTATGCAACTGTGTCTTGATTTTATCCATCTCCTTCCTTTTTGTTTTTCACCAGAGTGGAAATCCTAAAGGTTGACACTTTCAGTTTAGGTTAAGCCCAGACATCATGAACTCTCTTTGCTCTTCATCCAGCTCCATGCACGTAGCTTTCTCATCATCGCACTGAGGGAACAGCTTCAAAGAATCCATCCCTACATGGAGACCAAATAGGAGTCAGGCTCCCTGGCCCTCAGTTGAGCTCATGACTCCCTTCTGCAGGGGTCTTGATGACCCTTTGTGTCTAATCTTCAGACAGCCCCAGACTAGTGTTGGGTGCGTGGAAAGGACAGAGAAACACCACCGCTTATCTGAAAAAAAGCATTCTTATTGTGTGCAGGGCCCTGTTACCCCAAAGCAGCAGAGTCATGACTGCTCGGGATGGGTGGTACCCAGTGCCCCCCCCCACCCCGCACATGCTTTAATTGTAGGAGTTTGGCCTGCCCATGAGTCTAAGGGAGGGTTACCAAAGGCAACAATGGTAGGAGGGTGCTCGGCAACAGGAGAGGAAGTTAAGTTCCTCATGGAAGCTCTCTCCTGTTGCTACAGGCCTAGCAGTGCGATGCTTGGGTAGAGCCCTGGCCTGATCTGGATGTTCTGCTCACCACAGGACTGCCAGAGCTGCCAGCTGCTGCAATCCAAGCACAGGAGGAGAGTGAGCTTCTGCAAGAGGAGCTGGCCCGGTTGGAGGACCTGTTGGCTCAGGCAGATGCTGAGCGGGAGGAGCTGGTTAGCAAGTGTCACATGGTCAGCCAGAGGGTGAGTGTGCAGCTGGTACTTGCAGGCCAGCGCTCACAGCCTGACCCTTGTTCGGGATCACCTCCCAGGACCAGCGATCATAATTGCAGGGCCATCATCAGCCAGTCTCGAGACACTGGGCAATAGATGGAGAAATCGAGGCTAGACCCAAAGGTGTGAAGCAGGAGTGGTCCCCTTCAGATGTATGCATCCCATCTGCTCCAGGAGTCCTGTGCAATGGCCTGGTCAGTGATGAGCTGCTTGTCCCAGGGCCTTGTCAGTCATAACCACAAAGCTAGCTTCTGAACAGAATATACATCCAGGGAGGACAGCCCCAGACTCCAGACAGAGCCTTTGGACAAAGACCTCACTCCAGCCCCCAGCTCTTTCTCCCATGCACCTACTTACTGCCAGGCCTCAGAACCGGAGAACTGAGGGTGACCTTTGAGATACAGGCTTCAGCCAGAGTTTTTGGTGGGGATCCCTGTGGGCTAGAGAATGCCTTTTCTATGAAGATAGAGAAACTCGGGCATTAAAATGAAGGCACTTTCCAGGCAGGAGCCTTTTTCATGCATTACCCTCTCCAAGTTGTAAGCTTTAGAAGCAGAACTGGGCAGGCTAGGTACGGGATAAAGGAGAACAGCCCACGCAGTGACTCCCCAGCATCGGTCCCCAGGCCATCTTTGGACTCAGCCCGAGCTCTGGGTGGCAGGACAGATGAGGTAACAAAGGCTCAGCTCTGGCCAGTATTCCTCTAATGCCATGGGACTTGTGACCCTCTTAGGGGTCACATATCAGAGACATTGGATATCATATATTTCCATTATGATTCATGACAGTAACAAAAATACAATTATGAGATACCAGTGAAATAGTTTATGGTTGGGGTTCACCACAACATGAGGGGCTGGATTAAAGGGTGGCAGCATTTGGAAGGTTGAGAACTACTGCCCTAAGGCTATACAACCATGCCGGATCTGCTCTTCCTAGGAGATGTAATCAGAAACCTGTGAAAAGCTTCAGGCTTCACCATGCTTGACCATGCTTGGCCACGCCTCCTAGTACAACCACATTAGCCCTAAAGTGCCCACCTGCCAATGGGTCCCAGTTCTCTGATGCCCTTTCCACCCAACTAATCCATATGGGAAATGCTATTTTCTGTAGCCCCCATCCTAAGAGTCTGTCTAAGAAAACCGTGAGGACCCCCTTATGATGATGTGGCTCAGGAGCTCCATGAGGCAGCTCTTCCTGTGAGCCTCTGCCCTGGTGCATTCTGGGGGTAGAGATCGTCCTAGCACAGGGCAGGAGATGCTGGGAATGGTCTTCAGGGAATAGAATTTGCAGATGTCCTTCGTAAGAGTAGTAAACTAGTAAGCCATGAGTCAGAGCTCAGCTCACAGCCAGCTAGATGGGAAGTGCCAGAAGACCCTGCCCCAAACTACTCCCCAGCACACAGGTGGGACCAGGTGAATGGTGTCCAGCATGTCCTCCCCAGATGATGCTACAATCCCTTATCATTGGAGTTCTTTGGCCCCAATGGTCACACTGCTGGTGACTGACCCTTGGCCATCGTCCACTCCTGTGTCCCATCCTCCATCCCCTGCTCTTTGTATCTCCTTCCCTGGCCCCATGATTTCCTAGGACCTGGGTTCAGATTCCCACGGTAGTAATGGCTCTGGCAGTAGGCCTCGGGTGTGCTTTCCTGACACCCACACTGTCCTCAGCCTCTTTTCCTAATCCTTGGGATAATGCTCTGTGTTCATAGCAAGGGGACTTAGCACCATGCGAGTTAGTTCCCAGCTGGTAAGGATGACGGTTGAAAGGGGAGGTGCAACTTGGGAAATAGGTCAGGTCAGAAGGGTCCAGATTCATGCCCCGTGGAGGCATGGCAGAACCTGCTTTACACCTGTCCCTGCTCCAGCCGCCAGGGCTGAAGTGTCTCCAGGGACCCCCAGAGCCCTGCCTCCTGCTAACCCCACCACTCCCATAGAATCTCCAGGTCTACTAGGATCCAAGCATCATCTGCTCAGCCAGCATGCTCGCCCCCCCCCCTCCTGTGGGCTGCAGGCCCTGGACAGAGAAGCAGGGGATGAACAGGACCCTGGGAGGCCCTGTATTCTGCCTCTGCCCAGAGTGGGCTTTATGTCAAAGATGTCCTACCTGGCTGACCAGAAAGAGGTTGACCAGATGGGCTCACACTCCTTCCTAGCTGCAGGCCCGCCTGGACACCACTGAGGCACGGCTTCGGAAGTCAGAACTGGAGCATAGCATGGACTTGGAGGAGGCACTTAGCCGGCTGGAGGTCTCACAGCAGAGGTGAGACCCAACGGACAGGCTGTCTGGGTTGCAGGAGTGCAGTCATCATCCTAGAGGGGGCAGACCGCGCTACGCCTTGCAGCCATTGGCCAACCCACCAAAGCTATTCTGGGTTAACATTTGTAAAAATTTGGCGCAGGGGAAGGATCCTGGGAAGAAAGGGCCAGTAGCAAGCAGAGCTGGGTACCATGCTGTGCTCTCTCTCTTGCTTCCCATTGGAGACCACATGCAATTTCTCATCCCTGTGTCATAGGCCAGGGATAATACAGAGCTGAGAGCTCTCCCATCACTGCTGGGTGAGTGAGACTCCTCTTCACCCCGAGTACAGGAAGCAAAGACATCGAGAGGCTTGAAGTCATAATATCCCAGAGCTGGGGTCAGGGGACTTTAGGAGAGGCCACCTACAAGTGGCATTTGAAGTGGCCTTGTCCTCTGCCCACACCCCTCCGTATATATTCCCACACTCTGGACATGGCAGCATCCATGTCATCTGAGGGGGAAATCTCTCACTCCCCCTCCCAAATAGGTTTGGGCCCATGGGCAGCCTCCCAAGGCGCAGTCATTGCCAAGGGCTCCCTGAGCCCTTCCTCTGAGTGCGATGCCTGGCCGTCACTGTTGGTGGGTTACCACAGTCAACCGTGAGCCATTGCCACACACAATCCTGGGTGCCCTTCTCTAGCTCTGCTTACCATCCCAACCGCAATTCCAGAACTTTTGGCTTCAAACCTCTCTGATGTCAACAGGCCCTTTTGTTCATTCTTGGCAAGATTGTGCCACACCCCAGTCCCAGAAACAGCCCTAGAGCCCCACTTGAGCTGATCTTGCCATCACTAACATCCTGTGGTTGGCTTATCCTTCAGGAATCTGGCGAAGGAAGAAAATGCTGAAGAGCATTTTGAAAACCCATTTTTGGAAGGGGGTGGGGGGAGGAGAAGAGCCTCAGGGAAGCCTGATGCCTGAAGAGCTGGCAAGAGGGCCAGCATCTCCCAGAGGAGCCCAGCTCCTGGCAGCCTGCCCCTCCAAGGCTCCCTTTGAGCCTCCTGTACCCTGTAAACTTCTCACGGGCAGAGGAGTGGCTAGGGGTGAGGGGGAGCTTGGGGCAAAGAGGATGCTGAGCTGGTCCTGGGGCTAGTTCTTCCGATGCTGGCTTCACATGGGGCTCATTGACATTGGTTTCGCTGTTTGGGAGCGCAACCAGGGGCCATGCCCCTGAGCGGAGTTCAGGAACCTCGGGGCACCATCTAGACCCCTTCCTTGGCTTAGGCCCCCTGGATTCGGTGTGCTTCATTAGGAAGTCACCACACATGAAGCTGTGGGTTTTGTCCATCTAGGAGCATGGGCCTTTCCCAAGTAAACACCCTCCTGCGGGGACAGCTGGAGCACATGCAGAAGGCCAATGACACATTGGCCAGGGAGCTGGCCAGGATGACACACAGCTTGCTCCGCCTGCAGGGCAAGCTGGAGCTGCGGGAGGTACGTCGCTCATCCAAGAGAAAGGTCCCTGCTTCTGCCTGTCTAATTTGGTGCCTGCAGCTGATGGTGGTAGGTGGGCAGTGAGGATCAGGAAGGGGGATGCTGGCTTTGAGCAACCCCTCCTGGTGGGAGGCCTTGCCGTCCATTCTGCTTGGTCACCGCAGTCTGTGTCATGAGGGAAAGGAGACCAAGACTGGACGGTTCTTGTGACACTGTTGGCCACGCAGAGAGGTTGCTCAAAAAAACCTGGGTTGCACAGCTGTTCTTAAGTTCCTGGCTGGAGACCACCAGAGACCCACAGGCTTGCCCATTCAAGTGTAGCATCAGGACTTGGGAGATGTCCAGGTCTGGCCTGCTGATCTGTCTGTCAATGGGTGTGGTGCCTCCTGAGAAGGGTGTGGCCTTGGAGAGGCGACACTATACAACTGAAGCTGAAGTAGTCCCTTGACAGCCCTGCTCCAAAGGGTCTGAACGCATATCACACACCAGTGGGAACTGAAGTCACCTGAAGATCTCTCCATATGAAGGCAGATGCTGAGGGGGCCCTGGATCCACATATGTCCCTTCAAACAATCCACCTCTGAGAGGCCATCACTGCCCCTCCCTCAGAGGTCAGGAAAGGCAACCACAGAGGCCACCTGGCCCCTGCCCCTGCCCCTGCCCCTGCCCTGCCCCCTGCCCCCTGCCCCTGCCCTACACCTGTCATTCCTGGCACTACAGTGGAGGATGCACTGTCACTAGAGTGTCACCAGGGAGCTGGATTTGTCATCCCAGCAGATCTGGGCACAGGCTTGCCAAGGCAGATGACACCCTGTCCAGATTATGCATCTGGATGTGGCCCACACCACCCACCTGGGCGGCTTCCACAAAACAATGCTGTACAGGCACCTTGGCTTTGCCCATTGTGGGCCAGGCCCTTCCTGTGAAGGACTCTGCCTCTGGGCTCTTTGCTGCTGCCAACCAGGCTGACCCAAACTCTACATGAGGCGTTGGTCTCGTTGCTCTGGTGACTTCACCCACCTCGTTTCGGCTTTGGCAGGCTGCAGCTTCCTATGACACAGCCCCGTGTGGGCTCTTCCTGGTCATCCTGCTTAAAGCTTCTCCGACATCTCTCCTTCCTCATGACTGGGAGGACCCTCAACCCTTTCAGGGTTACCTATGCCCGCCTCTCCCTCCTCTCATGCCACCCAGGCGTCTGCCAATCTTGCACCATCTCTAGTGCTCAGAACCGTTCTGACTTACTTCTCCTCTTTTACCCTGAGCCAGGCTAATTTCTTCATACCCGTGATCTTGCTCATCACTGTTCTTCTGACATCAATCACCTTGGACTCTGACTTAAATAACAAACATCAGGTTTGTCATCTTTAGGAGGATGGATGGAGTCTTTTCCAAATGTCCCACATCCCTGGTTGGTGTGCATCCCAAGCAGCTATCTCCTGCTTTGTCTGATGTCCCACCGCCTGCCGTTGCCCTGGTGTTTCTGATGACTCCTAATCGCCCTGCATTGTCTCCTTGTGTCACGGGTGATCTTTTATCCTTTAACGGCAGGCAGGTTATTGTCCTCCGTACTTTGTGAAAATTCTTTGAACCTGGGGTGAATGCAGGCTTTTTCCCTTAAAGTATTTCCAGCTGCTTTAGATGGGTGCCTTGAGGCTCCAACAGTCTTCGGGCCATACTTCAGTGGGATTTTAGCTTCTGTGTTTGTGAAAGCCTAGGCTGGGTGTGCTTATACTGCAAGACATTATTGTTTCATTGTGGTTCCAGGCACAGGGGAGAACTGCTTCTTTTGTTCAGCTCTAACATTCTAGACAGGCAGTTTCTCTGCAAGGCTGTGTGTGTGTGTCTGTGTCTGTGTCTGTGTGTGTGTGTCTGTGTGTGTGTGTGTCTCTCTCTCTGTGTGTCTGTGTGTGTGTCTGTGTGTGTGTGTCTGTGTGTGTGTGTGTCTGTGTCTGTGTGTGTGTCTGTGTGTGTGTGTCTGTGTGTGTGTGTGTGTCTGTGTCTGTGTGTCTGTGTCTGTGTCTGTGTGTGTGTCTCTCTGTGTGTGTGTCTGTGTGAGTGTGTATATGTACAAGCCTGAATCTATGTGAGTGGTGTGTGAGCCCGTGTGTATGGTGTGTGTTATGTGTAAGTTGGTATATGTGAAGATACAAGTGTATCGTGTACGTGTACACATGCCATTGTGGTGAATGGCAGTGTGAGTGTAGTGTGCTGGAGTGTGGTGTTTGTGTGGTCTGAATTTGTGTGCATGTGAATCTGTATGTCTGTGGCTCTGTGGGAGTGTGGGTATGTAGGAGTAGGATGAAAGTGTGAGCATGTGCTTGTGTCTTGTCAGAGGTATTCTCGTTCATTCCCTATCCCTAGTCCACTCACCCTTAGTGTGTGTTGGGTGCAGCTTTGGGACAGCTACCATGTTTGAGAAGACCCCCACTTTGGGTGTCCCCTCCGTTTAGAGAATGGGCGGCTTGCTCCATTTAGAAAGAAGTGGCATGGTGCTGGGTTCCTCCCCTGCACCACGTCCTGGCTGCAGGCTCCCCTGTGCTAGTCCTCTCTTGTCAAGAAGAGGAGAAGGTCTAGAATTCCGTGCTCCCGTGAGACAGGAGCCAGGCTGTCTCATTCCTAAGATGTGACAGAGAACAACTGAGTGTCCCCTGCTGTGTCCCAAGGTGTACAGACACGTGGTCGTGGGATCAGGACCCACAGAGGGCTCAGACACAGGGTCTGCTGGAGTCAGGCATGGCCTCATACAGGAAGAAGTGTGTCTTTAGCCAGGCATAAGGAGAGTGTGTCCATCTGAAAGCCATGCTGAAGAGCCTCGGGGGTGGAGGGAGCTAAACATCCAGGGACCGGCAAGGAGCTAGAGAGGAACAATTGCTACAGGGGACCCTGTGGGTTCCAGGGCCAGCAAACAGGACACAGTGGGGTATGATGACAGGAAGGTAGCACATAGACCCCAAGAACCTTCCGGACCCCACTGTTCCGGGCACATGTCATGATGGGCCTGGCTTCTCTGATAACTCTGCTGCTGCAGGCTACACTACCCTGGGGACCCTGAACATCCTGTAGAGCCCCCTAGCATTGGCCCTCCCATGGCACTGAGGCGACGGAAGAGCAGCCCCTCCCTCAGAGGGCAGCACCAGTTCCCTGGGGAGCCTCTCTGTCCTGGGAGACCTGATTCTCAGCAGCCCTGCCTACTGTGGGACAATACTCCCTGCTGCCGGGTAGGATCTGGGAACAGTCCTCTCTTGGAGGACAAGGCAGTGTCTCCCATGTGGGGTTGGGACACCCATGGGATGGATACCTAATAGGTGACACAGGTTCCCCTTCCGGCCCATGATGGGGTGGTAGGAGACAGAAGGGACGTGGCCTGAGTCAACAAAACCTCTTGTTAGCAGACCCAAAGGTTGGGCCTGAGAGAGCCTGGGGACATCCTCCCCCTGTGGAGACAGGCCAAGGCTCTGCAGACACACCTGGCTGAGCTTCGGGCATCCACTGAGAGGTAAGCAGAAGTGCCCACCTCATGGCACCTGAGTGGTAGGGAGAGGTTGCTCCTGGGCTGCAATTATGCTGGCTCTGGCAGTGGGAAGAGGGAAGGGGGGGAGCAAAGGTGGATGGAGGGCAGGGCATTGACATGTGTGTGAGAGGGTGGACACTGGCCTTCATAGAGTTTTGGGAATCCATCTAGTCCTTTCTGGACACTTCACGGGGATCATCTGTCCTAGTCATGCCCAGTAGTCCTCGATGTAATTGCATCCCCATTTACACTGGAGGAAATAAAGGTCCAGAAGCCAGTGTCTTACTCAAAGTTGTCATTTCTGACCAGGCCCATCCATGCCCACTCTTCCTTGGCTCTATCCTCGACATTCTATGACATATGAACCAATCCATAGCATATAGCAGGGCTTCTCCTAAAAACGGTCATTGTTTGTGAGACCTCTGAGGTCTGGCTTGCAGCATCCTGGGCACCAAGATCACAGTAGGGTCATGATGCTCAGCCAACGTACTGCTCTTGTATTCCAGGGGTCTTGCTAATGCTCAGGCTGACATGGCCCAGACAGCCCAGCGCTTGCACGTGGCCTGCCTGAGCCTCGACTCCCACCTGCGGCTGACAGCCAGCAGCATGACCAGTGACCTGGAGCAGCGGCTGAGGGAGCAGGCCAGGGAAATGCGGCAGCTGCAGGGTCTCTGGGCCACTGAGAAGGTGGCGCTACAAGCCAGGTGGGCCATGGGCTCTGACTGGCCAGGGCAGGGATACCCAAGAAGCGTGGACTTGAGATGAGGTAGAGGGAGCAGTTGCAGTTTTCTGGGTGATCCACACCCAGAATTCTAACATGGGGCTGAGATGGAGATCTGAGATGAAGAGCATAAGCCATGACAGCTGAGCTTAGAGTCATTGTTCTATTCCTAAAACAGCAGGAGTTATCAGCCTTCTATAGCGGGGAAACCACGCAATCGGGACATGGACTGGGGTATGGTCTTAGCACCACAGGGGGGCCAGGCCATAGGGAGGAATCCTGATGGACCCGCAACACCCACAGGGCCCCTCACCGTCACCCTGACCTCTCTCCAGGCTTTCAGAGCAGACACTGCTGGTAGAGAAGCTCTCTGAGCAGAAGGAGGAAGGAGAGAGGTCCATCCTGGCACTCAAGGCGGACATCCAGAGATTGGTTTGTGTGGTGGGAAATGGGGTGCTTTCCCGTGGGTGGGTGCACGTCTGCTTAGCTCAGAGCTCTCTGTCCACAGAAATCCGGGCGCAGTGGGGGCCAGATGGTGGTAGATGAACTGAGGGATGAGGTTGGAGCCCTGCACCATGTCCTGGCCAGCATCAAGGAGGTACCCCCCCATTGTTTTTCTTGGATGCAGATGACCTGGGGGGGTGGGGGACACTGGTTCTAGTTTATCCTCATCCAGAAGGTCCTGTTTAATGGTGGCCCTGCAATCTCTCCTCTTCTGCCTCTGTGACCTGGAGGTGGCCCAGTCAGATGCAACTCTGGAGTTGACCTGGAGCAGCAGCAGTGACATCAGGGAGGTAGAGGGCAGACTGAGAAGCCCCCCACGTTCTCTGTCACCTCACCGGCATGTGTCCCCAACCCGGACGAGCTCTCCAGCCAGCCTGAACCCTGCACTGCAGGCTGTGCAGGCAGCCATTGAGAGGCGGCAGCAGAGGGAACAGGTGTGTGACCACAGCCCACAGGGCCACCAGAGCCACAGATCTTGCCCAGCTGGGGTGCCTTTATGGAACTTTCCACAGCCTGCCCTGGGGATGGGGGGGGGACTGCACTGCAGGGGGTTGTGGCCTGCTGTGGAGGAGGGGTTGGTGACCCAGTCTCCAAGGAGCCTGCCCCTAAGCTCCACAGCCTGTGAAGGGGCTTCAGGGTTAGGGTTAGTCCGGGGCCCTTTCTGGGAGAACGGAGGTGCTTTGGATGGCTGCTGATGCTCCCTGTGGGTTCCATTACCCGGGCAGGAGCTGCGGCTGAGGTTGGAGTCCTCCCAAGAGGAAGCAGCTGGGCTCCGGGAGCAGCTGTCTGGGTACCGGCAGGAGCTGCGGGCCTCACAAAGGCTTCTGCAGGACCGGGCACGGGAGCACGCGGACCTCCTGGGCCAGCTGGAGGCCCAAAGGCAGGAGGCTCGGCACTGCCAGGCATCTATCCAACTCCTGGAAAGGTGACAGGAGCAGCAGGGCTGGACAGGGTGGCACTGAGCAGTTGTCCTCTGTGAGACCTCACAGGAGGGGCAGGAAAAGGCCACATCTCCAGACAGGCCTTCTGGGAGCCAGGCAGCCCCTCACTCCGCACCCCCTTTGCCTGGACTGAGTAGCTCCTCTCCCTTGTCCATGCCCCCTGTAGGGTGCCTGACCTGGGGTTCCCTTCCCTAAAATGCAAAGGCACCATTTGCACATGCCCTAAGCTCTCTGCGGGGCTAGTCCCATATCCATCCTGCCTCTGCTCTCCTGCCTCCCCTGCTCCAGAACCCCCTCCAGGAGGCCTTTCCCTATGTGACCCTTCACGGTGGCCAAAGAACCCCACTCCCCACATAGCGTGCGAGTTCCGCGGCTCCTTTGCAGCTGCCACAGAGTTACACATGACTCTTGGACCCAAAAGAATCAGGGCCACAGAGTGCACAGGGAATCTCTGGGATCTACTGGATGCAGGCTGCATAAGAGCCAAGTGTTAGCCATGGATCCGGAAATCTTCCTGAAGGAAGCGTACAATGCCCCAGGGAGCAGAGACCGCCATGCACATATTCTGGGTGCTGCAGCACACATGAGTATGAACCAGCCCAATCCTGGAGAGACACAGAGCAGGGAAGGGGCTGCAGGGACACAGATCAGGGCAGCCTTGCACAGGGGTGGAGACCCAAAGGCCGCAGTGATGAGCTCAAGGAGGGCAGGGTGGCCTCCCCAGAGCAGGGTAGGGCTGTGTGGCAGTCTGTTGGGCAGGCAGGGCCATGTCACAGAAGGAGGTCTATCCACATCTCCAAAATCAGGGCACAAGAGGCCACATGGGATGGGGCATCTGTGGGGTGCAGGGTCAGAGCAGAAGCAGCAGGGGATGCTGGGAGGCTTTCAGCAGGATACGGTGAGCCCGTGCAGTGCCAGATCCAAAAGACCTTTGGGAAATGGGATCTGATATTCAGAGGACACAGTGAGAGGGGCGTTGCTAAAACTTCAGAGACCCAGATAAATGCCAAGGCACGGCCGTGTTCAGGGGCTTCAGGACCCACAGAGTGTGGGCTGAGGGACAGATCAGGTAGACAATGGCCAGGGGGCTGTCCCATCTATGGTGGAGGTTTGCAAAGATGGGGCGGACATTGTGTGGCAGATAGAGGTCTGTGACAACTGCCCGGGTTTGGCCTGTGTGGCAGATGGCTGAGCCCTAAGCTCCGGCAAGGGAAGGGGAAGGCTGGCCAGAGCAGACAGCGGCCACCTCCCCTCAGCCAGCTCGTGGGCCGGTGTCGACTCTTCTCACTGGGCCTCCCTGAACTCCATCTGCCTTTGAGGCCCCTGAGGCCCTGCACCCACCCAACCCCTCCTGACACAAGCCCCCGGCTGTACGGATCCATACCCATCACCCCCAACCACCCTGTCCAGTACAGTAAGTCACGATGGTCTCAGGCGAAGCATGGCTTGAGGCCGCCTCTGCCTTTGCTGCTGCTCCCAGGGAGAAAGTAGCCCTGGAGACAACAACGAAGGAGCTAAGAGCGAAGGCAGACATCCGGGACGCAGAGACACAGAAGCTGGAAGTCACGAATGCAGAGCTGCGGAGAAGCCTCCTGCTGCGGGCAGAGCAGAAAGCTGAGCTGGCCCAGCAGAGCGAGCGGAGCCTGCGTGAGCTGGAGGCCAGGTGGGCTGTGGAGGGGCTGCAGGCCAGCAGGGTCCCTTAGACTGTGAGACCACAGGTGAGAGACCACCATCAGAGGCAGGGAGCAGGCAGTTCTCCTGAGCAGGGTACCACACAACCCACATTCCCACACCAGCCAGCCCAATGTCTGGCTCTGTGTACGCAAACCACCCATGTGTATACCCCACCCAGGCATGCAGCTAGAGGGCACCATGCAGCTTTGGGGGCTCCCCAGGCTTAAAGGGGTTTGTTAGAATTTCCCTGCCTATGAGTTTTTTTTTTTTTTTTTTTTTTTTTTTTTTGGGGGGTGGGGGGTGGGGTGGGGTGGGCATCTCTGAAGAGACCACCTGACCTTGCCTTCTGGCTTCCGGGTTCAGCCAGGGCCGCCTGGAGCAGCTGGAGGAGAAGGTTTCTGGGTTCAGGAAGGAGCTGGCCACAGCCCGGGAGGCACTAAGCTCAATGCAGCTGCAGAGGGACATTGTGGAGACTGAGAGGGAGAGCCTGCGTGGGGCCCTCGCCCGGGTATGTGCCGCAATACACGGAGTCCTTGCTCTGTCCTTACCCACGTGGTCTGGCCCACTACCAGGGCTCCTAATCAGTCATGACACCTTGCCCTCCCAACCCCGCTGGCCACATCTGCTCCTAGGGAATCTCCCTGGGCCACCAGTCACCAACTCTAGTCAGAAGGAAGGTGAAGCCTCTCCCTGGAGCCAACTCTTGGTGACCACTATGCCTCACAGGCTGAATCTAGCAATGCTGATTTGGAATTGCTGGTGGCACGGCTGAAGTCAGAGGGCATGGAACAACGGGACTCGCTGGCCAAGATGGCTGCCCTGGTGGAAGGGCTTTCCCAGGACAAAGGCACCCTAAACCATCTGGTGCTTCAGGTAAGGCAAGAGCCAAGGCCCCAGTTTCCCCGAGGTGCCCCTGAGCCTTCTCTGTGGTCTTGTCCTACCATCCATCCCCCAGATCTCCTTGCTACTTGGATTGAGGCCGGCATCCCAAAAGTAGGCTCTAGACAATGGATGCAGGGCCTGGCCACTGGTCCTGGCCAAGCCTGAGACAGGAACCACAGCATCTCCATGGAAGGCCTCCACGGGTGGCTGACTGGCTTGCAGGGACTAGGGGTGTGTGGCCCACAGGTTAAATGTCTTCCCACCTGCTCTGCAGCTGGAGCAGGAGAGGGACCAGCTCCGGGAGCAGCAGAAGGTGCTGGAGCAGGAGCAGGCCGGCGTCAGGGAGCAGCTGGCACAGGCAGAGCAGCAGCTAGAGCGCCTTAGGGCTGAGCGGAGAAGTCTACAAGAGACCTGTGAGCACCTGGAGCAAAAGCAGGGACATCTAGAAGGACAGGTGGTCCTGCTCGGGCAGGAGAGTGCCCAGCTCCAGGAGCAGGTGGGCCAGGTGAGGCCAGGCTGTGGGCAGTCACGCAACTGTCTTGCTGCTGGTGGTTGTACCTCTGAAGGAGGTGGATGCCTCAGCGGAAACAGTTCCTGCTGCACAAACATGAGGATGCGAATTGAAGTTCCCGGGACCCAGGGGAGGGAGGAGCCAACAGCAGCATGTATGATCCCTGTGAGGGCTCCAGGCAAGGCTGGGGAGTGTGTAGAGGGGAGGTTTGAGTCAGGCATGTCCTCCATGTTTGGATTTGCTCCTGGCCTCTGGTGCCTGGTCTGTGTGCACACAGATGAACTCCCCTGCTACACATCATTCAAGCCTGTGTGTGTTTGTTTAGTTGCTGTCTTTTGGGTGTAGGATTTCTTTGGGGGGGGGTTGTTTACGTGTAGGTATGCGTGCACATGCATGTACGTTCATATGTGCACACCCGTGTGATGGTCAGAAGCCCACCTCAGATGTAATTCCTCAAGTATCACCCACCTTGTTTGGGCCAGCTTTGAGGCAGAATACCATGGTGGCATAAAAATGTGGACGAGGAAAAGGCGGTAGTGACAATCTACCTCACAGAGGACAGGAAGCAGGAACAGGGAAATAATGACAAGAACGGGCCGGATCCCCCAAGGGCCCACTCCTAGCGATCCATTTCCTCTAGCGAGGTCTTGCCTCCTAACTTGTCACTCCTGAGCTTGCAGGAGTGGTCCATAGTTGGCTCACAGCTACGACTAGAGTCAAGCCCTCTGTGGACAATGGAACAAATTAAGACTTAGGGTGTTCTTGGTAACTGTGAATTCCTTAGCATCGCGCCAGCCCAAAAGCAACAAATGCCTCGAGAAGGGAAGAGGCCCAAGTGGCTGTTCCCTGTGCCTGCGGCTTCTGCAGCTCTAGGGCTCCCAAAGGCCTTGTCTAAACTCTGTTGAGGTGACTGGGGGAACCCCTGTGCTGTGTCTGCACCCCTATACCCCACATCCACCTCCCTGGGCACTCACGGTCTAGCAAAGATTGACACCCCACATCCACTTCCCTGGGCACTCACGGTCTAGCAAAGGTTGCCACTGAGATCTACAGTTGGCTGCCACCTAGCAACACCCAGTCCTATCACTCATCCACCAAGATTTCAGAGCGGCCCTCCCCTCCACTGCAAAGTTCATGCATGATTTGTGAGTGCTGATGCTTCTTACGTCCACCCACCTTCTCTACTGTCCGTCCATCTGCCTCCCGTGCTCCCTTACCCTCGGCGGCCTCTTCCCATTGGCTCACTCTCTTTTCCTTGTCTCATTGTCCCTTCTTCCTCCCCTAGGTCACATGCAAGGAACAGGCCCTGGGGAAGCAGCTGGCACAGAGCCTGCAGGACCAGGAGGCCCAGATGGACATTCTGCAAGAAGCTCTCCAAGAGAAGAATGCTCTGTCGGAGGAGCGGGCCCAACTCCTGGCTAAGCAGGAAGCCCTGGAGAGGCGCAGTGAGCTTGCGACTAAGGAGGCCGCTGATTTGAGGTACTAATGCGACCACTAGTCGGGCACAGCTCTCATGACAGCCCGCAGTGTTACAACTGCAAGGCACTACATAGACACAGTGGCATAGGGCAGGATATGTCTGCTGCCAGCATATGGTATTATGGGCTGTATAGAGAGGAAACATTGTACCTTTGAGGTGGTTCCGTATTAGATAGGGTACCCTGGGGTCACCTTCCTGAATACGGGGGACAATCCCGTGAGACCAGAAACACAGCTGAGACTGGTAAAAAGATATGCAGTTTCTTCCTGAAGAATGAGGAGCTCGGGTTGGCTGTGTCTGGAAGCTTCTACAACCCCAGAGATCCTTCTCCTCCTCCCTCTGAGATTTCATTCCCAGGGAGACACTTAGAGGTAGCAAGAGGGCCCATCTGGGTCTTCTGTCCAGTGGCTGTGCCCTAGCAGTCCTGGGAACCAGAGGCACAAAGCTGTGCAGCCTGGAATAGGGTCCACCCAGGGAACCATGGTCCCTCCTGCAAAGGTGGGGGGGGGGCTCCGACAACCAAGAGGGCAACATCCAAAACTTGGAGTGGGGATGTGAAGGCAAGAACAGTGGTAGCTTAGGCTGGTACCACAGCCTCTGCAGGGATCCAAGCTGGTTGGTGTTTTCTCTCCCTGCAGCCTACTCAGTCATGGAGGGCTAGAGAAGTTCCTCCCAGAACTCCAGAAACTAGGGCCATGGGGAACTAGAGGGGCCCAGATCTTCAACTTCTCAGAACTGAACTTTCTGAATAAAAGCTGGTGCAGACATCCAAATGGCAAGCTTGGGGGAGGTTCCCAGGTGGACAAGAGCAGAGGGGGTCCTCAGCCCCGGGGACATATGCTGCCCAGAATGTGAGGCTGCTTGATGTGCATCTGGCCAGCACCCTCCATGGGCAAGATCCCATCCCTACACTCCCCTGACTCCAGCCTTGACTCTTGGACCCGGAGTCATTGCATATGGCAGCCATGAATAACCACGATGTGTACCACGATGACTAGCCAAAGCCTTGGTGGCAGGGCTCCTGGGTGCTTTCCTGGACCACGCCTCTCTCCATTCATGGAGTGCTGGCTGCTGACCAGTGAGATGTGGCAGGCTCCCACTACAAATGATGCTGCAGCTGAGCCCCTTCCCATGTGCCTTCTTCACCTTGTAACACCAGGCTTCCACTCTTGAGCTCAACCAAAAAGCAAAGTGAGATGCTTTTGGGCCTCTGTGCAAAAAGACACTGGACACACCCTCAGGTTCCCAGGCTGTGAGCAAACAGACATCAGAGGGTCAGAGGCCGTGTCCCCTAGACAAAACCGGGTGCACTTCTAGGAGGAGGCTTCAAGGCAGCTCAAAGGAAGGATGTTCGCCATACACAAAGAACACTCTGGCAGAGGACGTGTTCACTCGTAGAATGGGAACTGCGTAGCTAACAAGAGGGATGGGGTATAGCGTGGCAGACAGTGAGGTTTCTAAAGCTTGTAGCCTAAGCCCAGAGGACTTTTCCCTAATACATCAGGAGGTCCTAGCAGGTTTCTGGTGCTCTACAAAACAACACAGGAGCTGTGGTAAAACTATCAGACTGGTCAAGGGCCCCGGCGTCCCTCACCCACTGAGAGTAGATCTTGATGCTGCGTTATGATGGCCGTTAAATTGGAGTGCTTGTGATGTGACCAGAGCTCAGTGACAAATCATGCCGGTGGTGCTGGGCTGGTAGATCACAGTCAGCTGGTGGTCAGCAAGACAATCTGTTTTCAGTTACCCACCCCCAGCCCCCGAAAGCTGTGGGCTGGTAAACCTCAGTCCACGTGTTCTTCTGAATGACGACTTCCGCGTGCAAATGCATCTGGGCTGCTTTCCCCACGCTGGAGTCATGCTGCCTGCAGCACTCCAGCTCTGCTGGTTGTTCTGTGGGTGACTTCTCCCTTGCCAAGTGCCTGATGCTGCATACATTAGAAGTACCACGATGTCTACAATAGCTTCCCATTTGTTGACATTCCAGTCAAGTCCAGCTAACCTCCTGCGTGAAGCCATAGTGAGCATCCTGTCTCTGGCTGTGAGGTGTCTCTAGAATCCGCACCTGGGTGTGGTCTTGCCAGGGCAGAGTCAGAGTCAGCACACTTAATTTTCCCCCATCACTCCATCATGAACACCAGGCATGGTTCCCTTTAACCCTTTGCTAATCTGGTGTATGATTAACGACACTATCTGGTCCCTGATCTCTCCTGGTAAGGTAAAGTACATTTCGTGTGCTTTTGTCTATTTGATGTTTTCTTTGTTTGTTTCTCTTTTTCTTTTGACTTTGTTAATGATTGACAAGAACTCTTTACATATGATGGATGCTTACCCCTATGGTTATGTACTAAATACAGATTTTCTTCCAATTCTGTCCCTTATCATTGTCTTTTTTTTAATTTTTAAAGATCAGTCTAAGTTAGCAGACAAAATGATGGGTTTCATTACCTGCCCTTTCCTTTCAACTTGATTTATGGGATTTATTCTGGGGAAAACTAGCCCTCACTCCTCTAAGTGTATCCAGACCTGGATACAGGTCTGTTAGCCTTTTTTTTTTTTTTTTTAATTCTGGCATTTGTGTCAGGCTTAAGAAGATTAAAATATCCTCTGTATTTGTTCTATTTTTACTATTCTGTTATTCTGCTATGACTTGTTTACTTTGCTTTGTTTCTGGATTTGGTTTTTTATTTGGCCTGAAATGTGTTTTTGTGTAAGGAACAATTGATTCTTACATGTTCAAACTATGAGATACCTCAGGACCACATGGGTGATATATCTGCTGTCTGATGCTTCTCCACAGGGCGGAGAGGGACTCTCTGGAGAATGGCCTCTTTGAGGCCCAACAGCTGGCAACACAGCTGCAGACCCAGCAGAAACAGCTAGAAGGAGAGGCCCAGGCTGCTCGGCTGGCTCACAGGGCTTTGCAAGGTGCTGCAGTTGGTGGACTCTCTCTGTCCCCACCCCCGAGTCACTGCTGGACTGAACTCAGTCCCTGTAGTGTTATTTCTCCCTCCCTGGACCCTGTACGGGAAGACCCAAGGGCTTGCAATTGTGTGACTGTGAGTGAGATGCAGGGGTGCCTGGCCCATCTTGTTCATGACCAGCTCCGAGCTCAGACCCGGGGTGCAGTCACGGGATTGGTACAGTGGTTTCCTGCCCTACTATCCATGTCCCCACTTGGCCTATCCCTGATGTGCTAGTAGAGTAGGCAGCCATGTCTTAAGTGGGTGATTGCAAAGGACAGAGGGCACCATGATGACACACCTGACACTTCGTAGTGGAAATGGAGCGGCTGAAAAGCGACTGGGAAGTCCGAGAGACACAGCTGCTGTGGGATCTGGGACAGCTGCAGCAGCAGGCCGTACAACAGGAGCACGAGGCACAGCTGTCCTTAGAGCGCCAGGCACTGGCCCACAGAGAGGACCTGGCCCGGCTGCAGAGGGAGAAGGTCTGTCTCCCAGGGGTCCTCTCGGCCACTTGCCAGTGGTCTGCCATGTCCTGCCAACAGCAGAAGCGGAGGAGCAGGGGAGGGCCCTGGCCACTCTCCCAGTTTAAGCGGTCAGGGAAGGCCTCATGCAGCCTGGGGGAGGGGCAACTGATGTGCAGGGCAGGCGCCTGCTTACAGAAGGAGCCGAGCCTGAAGACCCTTGCTTCAGGCTGATCAACAGAGACCAAACAGCCTCACACCTGTCAGAGCTGTACCACTAGGGTCATGTGACCCTGGAGGCCTTGTGTGTTCCATCCCTTCCACCCACACTACTATCCCTCTATCCATTCATCCATACATCTGCCCATCTATCCACACATTTACCCATCAACATAGACACATACCCTACAATCTGGCTATCCATACATCCCTCCAAACACACATCCATCTACCCATTCCTTCATCTATGTGTTTATCCACCTACCTGTCCACCATCCACCACCCACCACCCACCACCCACCCACCCATCCATCCACCCATCCACCCATCCATCCACCCGTCCATCCATCCACCCATCCATCCACCCGTCCATCCATCCACCCGTCCATCCATCCACCCATCCATCCACCCGTCCATCCATCCACCCATCCATCCACCCACCCATCCATCCATCCATCCACCCATCCACTCACCCATCCACCCATCCACCCACCCACCCATCCATCCATCCATCCATCCATCCACCCATCCACCCATCCATCCACCCGTCCATCCATCCACCCATCCATCCACCCACCCATCCATCCATCCATCCACCCATCCACCCATCCATCCACCCACCCATCCATCCATCCATCCACCCATCCACTCACCCATCCACCCACCCATCCATCCACTTATCTATATACTCATCCAACCTTATGTCCATGCCCCTGCACCAGTGGCACTTGGTATGGGACGGTAGATGCTGAGATTCAGAGAGGCCCTTCCCAGCTTCTGTTTGGGCATCTTGTAGAGAAGACAACAGGAGAACTGATAGCTGATACTCCTAGCTCTTCGGGGCTAGGGGGTTTGACTCAGAGCCTCAAGTGCCTACCAGTCTCCCAGTTCTGCCCGCATGACCCACCTACCCTTTGCCTTGGCCAGGAGACCCTCAGTTTATCCCTGGCAGAGGAGAAAGAGGTGGCTGCCCAGTGGATAGAACAGCAAAAAGAGCTGATGACAAAATCTGCAGCTGAGAGAGAGGCTCTGGAGGGGGAAATTCAGAGCCTGAAGCAGGAGTGGGATGAGAGCCTCCTCCAACTGGAGCATGAGATGCAGCAGGTGACTGTGGCATGGGAACTGGGTCCCCTCCACCCTCACTCTCTTCTTGGTCCCAGCACAAGGGCTGCACTTAAGCCTCCCCCAAGCAGGGGCATCCTTTCCACAGTGATACAGCTTTGCACTGCCCCAGGAATCCTGGTTAACAGACATCCACCCACCTACTCGTCCGTTCATTCACAGGCCCATATACCCGCCAGCCATCCACACATTCACATGTCATCTAACCAACCACCCCTTTACACACACATGCACACACACACACTTGCAGATATGCACACCGCTGTACATTTATATATTTCCTTGCATATCCACCCTCCTGCCCATGCATGCACATGAAAGTCCCTCCACTCACCCATCTTCCTTCTATTTACCTGACTATACATCTTTCTTTCTATGCTCACAGATCTCTGCTCACATGCATTACCATCCAGAAATATACCCACCTATGCATCCATACAGCTGAACATCCATCTATCCCAGGCATCCACCTACCTACCCACCAATGCGCCCCTCCAGCTAGCCAAACATTCAGGTATCTACCATGTGCCCAATTATTCACCCATGTGTCTGTCAACTCACTCACCTGATCAGTCTGTCATCTGGAAGGTCGAGCCACATAGCTCTCATCCAACCTGAGCATTCTTCCATCCTACAGGTCTAGACACTGGGCCCAGGCTCCTCCAAGGAACTGAGCCACCCTAAAGAATTGAGCATACAAGTACACACAGGCAAGCATGCTGTCACAGTGAGCAAGGACAATAATCTCTCTACGCCAGTCACAGATTTCAAGGAGAGGATGTGGGTGGCTGGAAGAGGCAGGGTTTGTGACCAGACTGTATTTCTAATTGACTGTCAACATTCTAGGGTACAGGCCTAATAAGCCTATTTGACTGGTAGAAAATTGAGACGCCCACTTGTTGGTCTCCTGTCCGCCCGAAGCTACACAGTGTACACTCTGGGCATGGGAGCCATGGTTTTAACTGCACACCTCTCTGTGTCCTGTGCTGGAGGAAGCTAAGGCCGTGCAAGAGGAGCAGGGTGTTGAGATGGGAGCCAGAGGCTGGGATGAGAGCATTCAGGAGTATCTGGGATGCATGTGTCCGTGTGGCCACCCAAGTCCATGTGAGCTGGATGGCAAGGACCGCAGAGGAGCCATGAAGGTCCTTCACACCAGGTTCAAGTGACGGAAATCAGGGCTATTCCCGAGCAGGAGTGGCATGAAGGGGACTGGGGTAGTGAGGCTGGAGTCAGGGAGAACAGAGAGAGCTTGGAGCTGAAGCCACACCTGTGCAGGATCCAGAGGCATTTGGAACACAGTGACATCATCATGGGGCATGGGCAGTGGTCAAGGCCCCATGCAGCCCCTCAATGCCATCTGAGACCACCACCAGGCCACACCACCTAGTATCACCTGACTGCAGCTTCCTGGCTTCACGTGCAACCCCAAGAGAGGAGAGTCAGTAAGAGGAGAACAGGCTAAGGGGATGGCTTACAATGGTTTCCCTGGACCCACAACATGACCACAATAACACTGTGTGTCAGCGCTATATGTAGTACAGAAAGCCAGGAGTGTGGGCAATGGTCACCACAGAAGCCAGTGGACTTTCCCTGGCCCTCTGCCGGCACTGCCCGCTGCCCCTCATGTCAATGTGAAGACACAGCACCAGGTGGAGCAGGTCTGGCATGCCATGTGTCCCGGAGGAGACTGACGATTCAGTCATAGGGCGGTCTTCCTGAGGCCACGGGCCAGAAGACAGAGTCTGAATGGACCAAGCTGCATAGGAGCAAGGCAACTGCCTATTCTTGCTTTGCCCATTAGTGAGAACTTCAAGAAGGGAAGTCAGGGCCCCAGGCCTCGAAGATCACACAGGGGAGGGGTGGGCCGGTTACCAGAATGAGGCAGAGGAAAGCAAGCATGGGTTCTCACAGGGAGGGAGTATGTGAGGAGCACAGGGTTCTGTTTGTTTTTAATTCATGGAGACATGAAAATAGGGGTTCCTCAGAGACAATTGTCATCCTTAAATTCCTCTGCAATACAACCCATGCTGGCTGCCAGGCATTAGTGCAGTGGCTGGAAGCTAAGGGGGCTCTCCAGCTACCTATGCCTCTGACCGGAGTGCTGCAAGGGCAAGAAGTACTCTGAGCCTCAGCTAGGGATTCAGTGGAAGGATTGGAACATCAGGAAGGTGCTGTGCGTGCTGCTGTAGTTGTATCTCAGACATGACAACCGGGACAAGCCAGAGAACCAGTCTGAGTTCAGCTGAACCATCACAGTCCTGGCCTCCCTCTGTGTTCACCAACCAGGACACTCCCTGAGCTAGGTTTCTTGGGGCTTCCCTGCCTGGCATGATCATTGATATGCCTGGGACATGGGTGAAATCTGTTTCCAGCACCGCCAGTCTGGGAGCTGGGTCTCCCTGAGTCTGGCTGCTG